>NC_141691.1:883396066-884596066 GCF_964263255.1 Lissotriton vulgaris
ATCCGTTCCGCTCGCGGATTTTGCGGATTTTCGGGAAATCCGCAATCCGCGAGATTTGCGAATTTCCCGCAAAATCCGCAAATCCGCGAGCAGCGGATTTTGCTCGCACTGCTCGCACTGTTCGCGTGAGTTCGCGCCCCGCGAATAAGTGCAAAATTGCAGAAATACGATCTTAGCAAAACTGAAAGTAACTACTTACCAGGTTCAAAAGTTCAGGCTCATCATTAGTAGCCATTTCCTGGAGTGCTTCCTGAGGGGCCCCTCCAGAGTTCAGTTGCCAGTTGAAACTATTATGTGACCCTGCTCTGAACCTCAGAATAGTTACACATATGCCACAAAGGTCCTGAATTACAGCTAAGGGAGACAAGCAGGAGCCAGGCTGGAAGTTAAAATCCATTAATCAGCCCCTAATTCATTATTGTCAGTTGGGGCAGGGCAGGTGTTGTAACTAATTTTGCAACAATGAAAGCACTTAGCAAGTGCAAAAGATCACTAATCAGGGCGCACTAAGGAAGCAGGTGCCAGCTAAAAAAATATTCTGTGACACATGAATCAGCCCCAAATTAATTCAGGTCACTTGAGGCAGGGAAGGTGTGCTTTGCTTTGCCGAAAATAATGTACACTGGACAACCAGAGGGTGTGGTGATGAAACAGAGGGTGGCATGGGTGGGCCAGAGGGTGGCATGAGTAGTCAGAGAGTGGCAGTGGTGACAGAGAGTGGCAGTGATGAAGAAGAGTGTCCCAAACAGGCTGGACACGTAGAAACAACAAGTTCGCGAAACTTGCGACCCGACAGGTAAGTTCGCAATTTGCGAAAGTGTACAAAACCCTCGCGAACTGGCAGAAACACGGGCGAACACAAAAAAAAAAAAATCCGCAAATTCGCGGGAATTCGCGGATTTTGCGGATTGCGAATCCGCAAATCCGCAAAATTCGCGAACGCGAGATCCGCAAAATTCGCTCATGCTTAATACCCATCTAACGAGAAACTCATTGTTGGGTCCCACGTTTCCTGGAGAGCAATTATATCAAAAGACTTTAGCTCTCCCAGCCAGTTCTCATCCCTGCTTTTTGACCTTATTCCCGCAGTGTTCCAACTTATTATTCTACAGTGAGGAACTTGTGACTGGGCACCTACATCCGCACAAAATGAAGTGCCCCGTCAGTCGATCCCCTCCAGTTGAGACAGGGGGGAAAATCAATTAATCAAAGTTAGGCCTATCTCTTGTGGATTAACGCTCCCCATATAGCTGTTCGCGGTCATTATAGGCACCTGTGGTAGGGGGGCATCCGTTTGAGAAAAAGCGGGGATTTCACTGGTCAGTAAGGCGGGGCCCTTATCTGAACTCAGGGGGGAACGGAGATAGATCTAGTACTTCTCTGCAAAGCAGGTGGGGGGTAAAAATAACTTAATGGCAAAGGTCTAATCCCTGTATTTGGCAGCTCAGAGCCATCCCAGAACAGGCAGTCTGCTACACCCCGTTTGTTAAAATTTACCACTAAGCAGTCTCCTGCAAGGGGCCTTTGGACGATGCCAACCCAGCCTACCCTTCTAGCCATACTAATATGTGTGGATGTGTCGCATGACCCACTTGCATACTGGGAACACCATTTCTGAGATTTTATTAAGAGCTCCTGGGTGGTCTCTCTAAAATTTATGTCTAACGGGGGCACTCCTGTTAAAACAGCTACCAAAGGGACTGCTTCAGGGGGAAGGTGCAGTGTAAACTCACTGGGTGTCATAGATTTTATATTTGAGTTCTGGCAACTTTCTGTTAACTTTATCTCTTTAGCCTTAGTATTTTTATCTACATTTGGCAATTGGGTCAAAGATATTCCCAGTGAATCCGCTTTACCCCTTACTGTTACCAAACTAGGTTTAACATGGGGAATACATGACCTAACGTTTAGAGAATAACCATCCTGCCTTACTGTAGTTACATTGGGTACTGTCTGAGTATGCATTGCCACAACTTGTTGTTCTCGAGATTCTTTAATAAAAGAGTCAATAGCATCACATCTCTTCATAAGTCCTGAAACACAAGTATACACAATGTCTTTGGTGATTCCCACTAGGACAGGTTCAATATGCGTGGAAAACATTTCTTCTAACAGGCCATTCATTTTGTTTAAAATTATTTCTTCAAAGGGGCTAGGCGTGTTGGTGAAATTTTTTGCCTTTCTATAGCATTTCTATGTACTGCGGTTCCCCTTAGGATGATGGGCCCTTGAACCAGATAGCTCTTCTATATGTGACAAGGGGGCCGTACTGCCCTCGCCAGAACCTTCCACAGGGATATCTGCTTGGTAACCCGAGCTAAGATGATCATTTAATAGTGCCGGGAGCTCAGGGTTAAGTTCATGCTTGGACTTTTTAATACAAGATGGCCCGCTTTCCGAGGTACCTGAGGGACTCAAACCCAGTTCTATTTCGGCGCTTACAATTTCTTTACTGATAACTCCCACAGCTGTAGTTAAGTAAGAAATGATTGATTCCGATTTGCGCAGAGCTTTCGCCTTTTGTTCCCCTTGACCCCCTACATTTAGATGTTTTCTCTTACCCATCTGTGAGCGTTAGTGGTGTGGCCCGTCCCGTCCTCCTCTGGCCTCTGATGGCCTCAGACGATCCCACCCTTGTCCCGGGCTTCTCCCGGCGCTACCCGCGCGCATCCCACGAGGCGGGAGGCGTTCTGGTGTTTAATGGCACCTCTGGGCGCATCCAGTGACGTCCCGGGTGCGCCTCCGCCCCTGGGGCACCTGGGAGCTGTAGTCCGCTGCTGCGGTATTGGTCCGGCTGTTGCCCTCAGGGCGCTATGGAAGGAATAGGTGAGCAGGTGGTCTCGATATGAACAGAGCTGTTGCCCTCATGGTGAGTGTGACTCTGCGTGCAGTCCGAAATGCCCTCCACAGAGTGCTCGGCGCTCCGGTGTTTAATGGTGCCTCCGGGTGCATCCACTGACATCCCGGGTGCGCCTCCACCCCTGGGGCACCTGGGAGCTGTAGTCCGCTGCTGCGGTGTTGTGCCAGCCGATGCCCTCACAGCGCTATGGAAGGAGCAGGTGAGCAGGTGGTCTCGATATGAACAGAGCCGTTGCCCTCACGGCGAGTGTGACTCTGCGTGCAGTCCAAAATGCCCTCCACAGAGCGCTCGGCGCTACGGTGTTTGATGGCACCTCCGGGCGCATCCAGTGACGTCCCGGCTGCGCCTCCACCCCTGGGGCACCTGGGAGCTGTAGTCCGCTGCTGCGGTGTTGGTCCGGCCGTTGCCCTCACGGCGCTATGGAAGGAGCAGGTGAGCAGGTGGTCTCGATATGAACAGAGCTGTTGCCCTCAAGGCGAGTGTGACTCTGCGTGCAATCCAAAATGCCCCCAACAGAGCGTTCGGCACTCCGGTGTTTAATGGCGCCTCCGGGCGCATCCAGTGATGTCCCGGGTGCGCCTCCGCCCCTGGGGCACCTGGGAGCTGTAGTCCGCTGCTGCGGTGTTGGTCCGGCTGTTGCCCTCACAGCGCTATGGAAGGAGCAGGTGAGCAGGTGGTCTCGATATGAACAGAGCCTTTGCCCTCACGGCAAGTGGGACTCTGCGTGCAGTCCGAAATCATTTTTGCTTTGGAGATAATCCAAAGTAAAAAAAAAGGAATAATTCAATGTACAATCCTCAGAGCAAATGGATCAACAGACAATCAAAGCAGGTTTATGGCCATATTGAAAGGAATTGCTTGCTTGTGCTTTTTTAATAAAACTGCCTTGTTCCAAAGCAATGTTTCTTCCTGTGTACAAGCAAATATTAAGTAAGTAGAGGACACATAATGGGTAACTGTGGATTGCATTCCAATAAGCCATCAAGGGGCTCTGGTTGCAAGAGAAAGACAGTGGAAGGCTGAGAAGTTTATAAATGCCTCCAGACATTTGCGGTAGCTGTCTTTGCTGGATCGTAAAATGCATTCAACCTATCATCAGGCCAACGTGTGGGAAAGCTGCAAGAAGGTACTTTTTAATCCTTTTTTTTGTTTATGTCACCCCTTCCCAATCTCCTATCAACAACTCCCCACCACTCGCCCGGCCCTCCACTCCCGATCCCTGCCGGCCTCCACTGTTCAACCATAGCACATGGATGAACCATAAGTAGGCCTAGCAGCATGCACAATCAGCAGCACATCTCTTCATTGCTCTTCGTCTCCACCACGTAAGAAATCTCAGGTGGGATTCTACAAAATGAAGACCTGTCTCTTATTCTCCTCAATATACCTAAATAATACTGGTTGTGTTAGAACCTTGACTATCACATACGCGTTAATGAAGCACAGATTCACTTCGGATTCACCAACGTGCCTACTATAGATCGGTATCTAGTCAATCTGTACATGTCCCCATTGGCCAGTCTTGTTGAGTTGCATGGAGCGAAAATAGTGTTGTATGGTGACGACACCCAATTCCTTTTTTTCATGCACAAAGTTTCGGAGTTTAAGGAAGAAGCTATTATGGCCTGCCTGTCGGCGGTGTTCTCCTGGCTCCAGTTGAATGAACTAAAATGTAATTCCGACAAGTCGGAGATCATGCTCTTTGGTTGCCCTTCTACCAACTTATGGCGGAACTGGTGGCCACAGGACATGCACCCTCCAGCTAACCCAGTATCGTCTGTAAAAAAACTTTGGCATAAAAATCTATGACTCTGAGTATGAAGCTACAGGTCCAGATGGTGGCTGGCCAGTGCTTTGGGTTTTTGAAAATGATTAAACAGTTTCTTCCATTGCTCTCGATCCCCTGCAGGAAAATTGTGGTTGAGGCCTTGATTGGATCTAGGCTGGACTACGTTAACATTCTTTATCTGGGGCTTTCCAGACTATTTACTCACCCACCTCCAAGTAGTGCAAAACGCGGCGGCAGGAGCTATTTTTTCTCTTGGCCTCAGGACCCGAATGTCTGCTCATCTTTAGTCTCTCCACTAGCTTCCAATCCAGAAGCAGATACAGTTCAAGGCCCGGGTGCTGGTTTTTAAGGCTTTACATGGGTAGGGTGCCCCCTACCTGAGGAAGAGAATGCAATTTTATCATCCGTAGCGCTCTCTTCACTCTGCCACATTGGCTCTAGCCTGCACTCAGGTGGTGAAATACTCGCGAATTGGAGGCAGCTCCTTCTGGCTGAAAGCGGCAAAGCTATGGAATGATCTGCCACTTGCTGTGAGACTCCTCCACAATCTGCTTCCTTTCAGAAAAGCCCTAAAAACATGGCTGTGTCAGCAATAACGTACTACTTTGCCCATGGTACACTTGGTTCTTCCTGTCTAGTTCAGTCATACTCACCCAGCGCCAGGACACTCAGTAGAGTAGCTGTGCGCTTTATAAAACCCCAGATAACATAACATAACATAACATAACATAACATAACATAACATAACATAACATAACATAACATTGCTTTATCCACCCCTAAGACTGCTTGCAATAAAACAGTCTTTGCCTCTAAACATTGAGGATTGATTGTGATCTTTAGATACTGCTGCACTACTTTACAAATGACCCTCACTCATGGGTTCTTCCCATCTCCTCACTAACGTTACACTACCACTTAGCAGTAGTTTTGATGGTGACCAGAATCTCAAGTGAGGAGCTTTGCCAAAATGGTTTCGTCACATAGGGATCTAGGACAAAATCCCTTTCCTGAAAGTTCCATACAATTTTTCTGCTGATGATGACAGTAAAGCTGCAATGTGTTTAGATTCTCACACCCAACCACACTTTCGGCCTGATAGAACTGGATCACTTAATACCTGCATTAAAGTTGTTGTTCTGACTGTTGAACAAGTACAATGCTCACTTTAAAGCTGTCTGTCATGAGCACAAAGCCTTGAATGAAACTGCACCTCCCTACTTTACTCAACCACTGTTACCGCATCAGCCATCAAGGGGACACACAGTCATCCAAGAACGCAGAAGGGAGTGCAGACACTTGTGTGGCCCATTCTGTGATATGGTTTGCAACAGTTCAAAATCTGTGATTTTAAGGGAATAAGTCCTCATTTATGTTGGGCATGGCCCCATGCAAATGAGAGAATGCTTTTGCTGTAGCGCTAACCCAAAATTACAGATGTCGGAGCAAAAAGAAACAAGTCGCTGGCAGGGTACTGACGTAAGAGGTGGACGCTATTTAGGGGTCGCAACTGCATAAAGACGCACATACATGCAGGATTTGCCTTTGTTGAATATTTTTGCAGTTCTTCTGTTCTCCTGGGTTAGGAGAACTATGATATTTTACCAGGGTATGCAGGGGCGGCCTTAGGCATGTGCAAGCTGTGCACCTGCACAGGGCCACCAAACCCCAGGGGCCACCACACCAATATATATTCTTAATATAATAATCCTCTGAGGATGGATACATATTTGTGTGGTGGCCCCTGGCATGGATTTGGCGCCCTCCCGCTCTGTTCTACTTCCAAACACCCTGACCCCCCCTAATTCACTGGCCTCCGCCTCTTCACTGGCCTCCGCGCTCCGCCCCGCCCGGACCCCCTCTACCAGGGCCCCTACCTACGCTCCCTGCCCAGGGCCACCATGAGCCTAGAGCCGGCCCTGGGGTATGTGTAGTGTTGAAACAATAAACGCAGCGCTAATGCTGTATGCACCTGGACCTTTATCTATGCTCTTTCCTTGTGGGAAACTACACAGCCCTAGGCTACAAGGGAACCGACATACGTTTGTTAACTGGCGGTTAACCACAGGACCGCCTTTAGAAACAAGCTGATAAACACCAAACCAAACGGATGCAGAGGCAAATGAACGGAAATGGCTTAATGTTTTATTCCATGACAATTGTATTTAGCTCTTATTTTTTTGAAGTAACCGTTTCCATATTACATTTATGAAGCTACGTTTGGTACAAATACGAGACAAACTATGGGGTTTCCTTATTTGTAACCTGCAATATGCTCAGTTAAGAATAAAAACATAAGCACATTTTGTCTTCTTGGTCTTAACAGCAAGTTCTGAGAGAGAATGTATTGATTACTAAAAAGACTGAAGGACACGTATAAACTTTAGTCTTAGATTTCTGGGCTCCACCACATTTTAAAACGACTCACACTAACTCACAAATGCAAAACCACACACTGAAAGCACTATCAGTGCTTGTCAGTGGTATATGTTGGTGCTGTCCCCTTATTGGATAATAAACTGCAGATACCAGTGACCAGCACATGTTTACCTTAGATGAAACTGATTTAATTCTCCTGACCCAGTGAATAGATAACTTTTTCCAATAATGTTTGCATCTATTTTAACAACACTCTGACTGAATGGATTTTGGCGCACGAAATTAAACAAGCAGCAGTAAAAACAATGTGTCTGGTAAAAACATTCTAACGCATGCAAGCACAGATATACACACGTGCACATTTGTGTATGCCTACGTTTTAATAATTGCACATTTGTGAATGCCGTGCATTATTAAATTAAAGTCAGGCCTATTGGTTTTGCTAGTACTTGCTTTTCCTGTAGTGTGGGTTTCTATGCAGTAACAACACACTAGCACAGTGACCTTGATAACGGTCATTGTTGTCATAAGCTATCATTTGCATAACTCAGAACCTACCATTAGTATGGCATTAGTGCGGGTTTGACTTTCCAAACATCTCCATCGCGGACTGGAGTCTGATACAGTTTTGTGGAATTGATAGGTCAGTGTGAAAACATCATTCATCCTCAGGCCTAGCCATATCGTGTTAAACACATGTTTATGATAAGTATTTTGTATTTTTTTTTACATTTGTCCAGACAGGTTAAACAAGCATTTACAATGCAACGGTCTTGGCTTTGCAAAAGTTAGAGCTATTGGCATTGTAAATGACAAACTTTTTAATATATGTTGGTTTTCAAAAAAAAAAAAAATGGCATTGTTATTTACAATGCCAATAGCTCAATCTCTCGCAAATGCGAGACCTATTGCATTTGCAATGCAATAGGTCGCGTATTTACGCGAGTTTGAGCTATTGACATTGCAAATAATGCCAAAACCAAAACATAATAAAAAGGTCTCTCACACTACGGGAGGGAAGGTGAGAGAACGTAGAATATATAGACAGACAGGCAGAGAGCGAGAGAAAAAAGCTGAGATGGCTGTCTACTCTCCCCAGGGCAGAGAGTGGGTGTGGAAGTCGCACTGCTACATCCTGTGCTGCACTAGGTGCGTGTGAGGGTACCGTGCACTCTGGCTGCCACCACCTGCCATGGACTTGTGCTGGGTGATGGAACTTTCCACCCCCGAGGCCGTGCTATAGGTATTCGGGAGGGAGGGATGCTTGCGCTGCTGGTCCAGAGCTGCACATCTTCACTGCTAATGGAGCTATGCTGCACCAGTCGCGTGGCGCTATGGTGCACCAGTCGCGTGGCGCTATGCTGCACCAGTCGCTATGCTGCCCCTGTCCAGTGGCGCTATGCTGGACCTGTCCCATGCCGCTATCTTGCACCTATTCAGTGGCGTTATGCAGCACCTGTCCCGTGGTGCTACGCTGCACCTGTCCCGTGGCGCTATGCTGCACCTGTCCCGTGGCGCTATGCTGCACCTGTCCCGTGGTGCTGTGCTGCACCTGTCCCGTGGCGCTATGCTGCACCTGTCTCGTGCGCTATGCTGCACCTGTCCCGTGGAGGGGAGGCGCGTGCACTGCTCATCCATACGTGGCACCTGTTCTGTACTCTGCTGAATAGTGCAACATGTTTTCGCTGTAGGAAGACAATAATTAGTGCCATTGTTAAAGCCTGTGTTTAGGCTGACTCGGAGAACCCTGCTAGTTCATGAAAACAAGCAATGTCGTGTTCTTGTCTGATGAGCTCCAGCAGAGGGCGGTAGCTTCAGGAGTCTGCAGAAAATTGGAATTCAGAGCAGCAAGGAGGCACTTGTAACTGGCGTGGGGGACTGCATGAGTTGTTCATAAGTATGGACGATACATCTATCTCTTACGTATTTGTATTAGTTTTGTTGCAGTTTTATATAGCGCCAACTTGACCCGGAGGTATCAGAGCGCTTTACATGAGCACCAGTTGCGTTACAGACGGACATATTCATTATATTAGACATGGGGAGATTAAGTTGCATGACACACAGAAGACTTAAAACGGTTTTTTTACAGATGTTACTATTGCTCAAATGCCCTTACTTATTTTTTTTAAACATTTCTGTCCTTCCTGTATCAAGTTTTTTAGATCAATCCTCTCAAATTCCCTTAGCCAAGGCTGAAGCAAAGCATGTCCAAGCGGAAAGAGAGAAACTAGTGGAATCAACACTGCACTAACCCCCTTGAGACCCGTCTTAAAAGTAAGATGCAGGCCCCCTCATGTCTCTATATATAAACAAGATGTATACTGAATATAAGTTACACATAAGCTGCATATATATTTAACATTCTTCCATCCATGCTATAAATGATATATAAATAATCATATATATATCTACACGCACACACAACTATAATATTTATCTGCATGCATTTACTGGCATCTACAAAAATCGAGACACAAATACACTGAAAACAATGGTGGTAAGAAAAAACGACCCACGTTTAGAAGCACAAAAACACACATTTATAATCCCAGAGGCCTGCTCCGCGATTTTAGGCTGCAGTCCTCTCTTGGCCAGTTGGTGACTGCTCCGGCGCATTGTTGAGAAACCGGCATGCCTTCTCGGAAGACTATTCGTCACAGCCCTTGCCGGACTCGCGTGTAATCTTGCCCCAGAGATTCAATTAAAGCTAAATGAAGTGAGGGCCGTTAATATTGCGTTGCGTGTTAAGCAACTAGGCTGGATTTCACCGTATACACGCACCGTCATTAAAAAGGCACATGTTTTAATTATGAATAGTTAGGGCTGCGAGTGAAGCCAGTCCTGCCGGTGCTTGCGCTTTGATATATGGCTGGTGGCATTCCCAGTACTGGCGGCACTTTCATGTGGAAAGAGTGTTGTTTAGGACTAGACTGAATAAGAAACACTTTGGTTATTAAGAGTGCGAGTTGCTTGTGTCATAACTTGCAGAGACAGAGCAGGACAAAGCACCGTTTTCGAATACGTGAGTATCAATAAACAATGCTGAGTTTGAGTTATCATTTGGTGGCTTTTGGAAACGCACTGTTGTTTCCCTTGTGTTTGTGTGTGCGTGTGTTGGGCGAGGGGGTGATAACTGTTCTGTTTGTTGACCTGCATCTACAAATGCTGTTCTCATGGCGCTAAGATCGCGCAAGGGCTCGTATTAACTGTCCTCCTACGCTTCCTGGGGGAGACTGGAAAGGACAGAACCAACCGGGACAACGGCTCGGCTTCAGCTGGCGAAAGGACGAGCTGGCATCTGTACGTGGGATTTGCAACTAAGACAGCCAAAGGGGGTAACCTGCATAATTTGCATAACACAACAATCTTATTTTTAAAAGACACGCTTTTACACTATTTTATCTAAAGACGAACGGAAGGTTTATATCACTACGGCCCGCAGGAAAGACTCCGCACATTTGGAACAATTAATGACACAATTAATGGCAGCCTCCCCCTACCAGCCCCATCCCCAGCCCCACAAACCTGGTGTACGCCCTTTTGATTTCACGGCTGCAGGCGCCTTTCTTTTTACAACAACTTGATTCATGTAGTGTCCCGGAAATACGTGCTGCCAAGCTCATGCATACGTCACGCTCCCAAGCTTGCCTTAACCAATTAGGAAGCTTATTAATTTACGGAGGCGAAACTTCGAAAGGAGGGCCAGCAATTGCCACCCCCGCACTGTACGCCAACACTGCCCATTCCCATTATTGTGAATGAACATTTACTGACCGCGCCCTGGGCCATTTCATAATCGCCCCATTGTAAATCCATGCACTGCAGCTGTATGCAGACACTCCCACAAAGCTGATGTTCCCGCCTCCTCGCTGGTGCCTCCTCGCCCGGCCCAGCGCCGCCTAGCTAGCACATGTGCAGCCTGCAGGAAGACTTTGCGCACCAAAACATATTTTACATACATCGTTTCTCGGGGGAGCACCAAACAGCGAGCACTTCTTTCAAAGCTGCTCAATGGTGTTAATCCCCTCCGCTCCTTAACACCAGTCGCCACTGCACCTCGTGGTCAGGTACCATCACAGTTTACAACAAAAGTCCCTTAATAACGCCGTAGACTGTCTAACGTTACTCGCGGTGTTTTTTTCCGCCCTATCCTTTTCCCCTATGGGTGCAAGTTCTCTCGTGGCCTTCTCCGCCCTTGGGCCTTATCCCACAGACGCCATCTTACCTCGCCACTTGCAGATCGCCAGACTCCACACTGTGTAAAAGTAACAGACGCAGCTGAAACGGTCGACTGCCTACCATGTTCCTCGGCTCGTCAGTCTAGGACCCGCCCAGCTTTGCGCTAATTGGCAACGGAAGAAAATATTAAGCTTCAATTGGTGAGTTGGTATTTGGTGGTAGCTGTCTGTCACTCTCTTTCTCGATTTTAATTCGCTTCAAGACTAAAAGAAACGCATTACAGGCATAACAAAAATAACAATGACAGTAGTATTGGAAAAGTAAACGGATTTCTCTTGGAAAACACAATTTGGAGCCAAGCAGCTCCTCAAAGACAGGACAGCGCGGGACGCTGGGGTCTTCAGAGGGGACCGGGAGCGGCAACACTACGTCCATCCCGGCAACAGAGATGTTAGCAATCACGAAAAACATCCCTGTGCGTAAAAAAAAAAAAAAAAGTAAACGCCCATAATGACCCACCTCCGAATGACGGAAAAAAGGGGCAGGACTTAAAAAAGATACAGAAACGCCCCCGAATCGCGTCTAGGCGGGCCCTGAACTGAGTGACGCTCCTCTCCTCCAATGGCTGGCCAGCATTTACGAGGCCAGCCAATGGAGAAGAGGGGCGTGTTCAGGCCCCCATAATACTAACAAAAGATTTCCGCTCCGCCCACCCACTGCTTACGCAGTGGGACGGTAGCCGAAACCTAAAAAGGCTGAATGTGTCTTTTATCCTTCTGAAGTCAATACATTGTAATCTATTGAGTGATACTTAGTAATACAAGTATCAATTATCAAGAGACATTCTTTCCTGCTTTCCTTTGCCTATAGTCTCTTTGTGACAGGAGAGGGGCAAAAGAGTGGGAATTCTGTGTGAGGTGGTTGTCTGCTTTTTTGGGTTGACACAATTGTGCCTGAGGCTGGGCCTGTTCAGCCTGGTTACAGGTTGGCTCTGATAATGAGCCCCTGCACTAATGATTGTACTTTATTGATACACACTGGGCATATGAGGTTATTTGTGGGCATATATGTTTGTGCTTTCGAGGCTATGTTTATTGGTGTTGTGGCTGGTCCGAGGTAAATGATAGTTGTGGTTAACACATGATGGTGGACCCATGTCATTCAAATCTGTACATGAAGCTATGTTTTGGAGTAGGATGGCTGTAGATCGCCTATGATGGTTGTATGTTCGGCTTTTTGTGGATGCAGCCCAAATTTATTATTTGTAAAGACACCATGGTCAACCATCAAATTACATCACTTCCTGTGATGATACAAGGATCAAAGCTTCTATGGTATCACTTCCTGTGATGGCATTAAGGTCAAAAGGCATATGATGTCACTTCCGCTCCCCCTGCATTTTGATGAATCGACGTCAATGGGTGGTGCAAAGATAGTGCCTACCTGAGGATGCCCCTTTGGTGTGAGATAGGGAGTTCTTGAGGAGACCCAAACTTTCCCAAACAGTAGTATGCAGTCACTCACGGCACCTGCCTGCAGGAGACCTCAGTCCTTACTTTATGAGCTGCTGGTTCATCTACATTGAAAATGGACATTCAATTTGAAGCTGCCATTCATGTTTTCATGCTGTTCTGTTCTAGTGCAGGCTTAAGTTTGCAACTGCACTGTGGCTTTCCATTAATACATGTAATCATGTACACTGTCCTGGTGTATGTCTGGTGCATCATGTACACTGTCCTGGTGTATGTCTGGTGCATCATGTACACTGTCCTGTTGTATTCCTGGTGCATTATGTGCACTGTCCTGGTCTATGACTTGAGCACCCATTACAAGGTGTGCCGCAGTGCAGACAAGAAAAATGTGCTAATCTGTAATTTAGTGCCTATAAAATTTGCGGTTCGAGTTAGGTTAACATTCACTCTCAAGAGCTTTTAAGATCTAACCATTTGGTATTGCTCTCTGTTGCTAGTCTGCATAAACCCAAACTTACAGAGGCACCAGAAGAAGCTGGAGCTGGAAATGTACCTTTTTCGACAGGATTAAGGTCTGAAGTCTCTCTAGTGGATTGCTCCTGGACTGATTTTCCATCACAGTCCGTCATTTATACTCCAAATGATAAGGGGTGAGGTAAACAAAAGCAATTAGTTCAATTAAATTGATGAAATCAAATTGCACACACTCACCTCCATACATACCTTAGCCACAATGTCTGAAAACAGTATGGCAGGTGATTGCCTTGCTTCCTGTTTCTTCTACATCGAAGTTTGTGGCATGGGGCATGCTACATCATGGACTTGTCCTGCAAACAGAATTGTGAAATGAGAATCGAGAAGTGTTCATCCTTTTTGAAGTTCATTTTATCATTATACAACTGAAAGGGGTCATTGATGTTGGGCATTTGCCTAAGAGGCCTATAATGTGAATGAAAAAGGTTACTGCATGGATAATGTATAGGTGATGTACAATAGTCTGGTGAATTCTAGTTCTAAGTTCTGCTCCTGAAAGGTGAGAACATACCTTTGAGCCCCACCCTCAGTACTTGAATGACAGTCGTCTAATTTATCGGCAAATCACTTCATCTCCCTGTGCCTATTTAAGTGAAATTAAATTGTATAAGTGTATTTTAATTCTTCAATTCGAAGACGTGGATCTCCAATTGATGTACATCCAGAAAAGTACAGTGCTTCACTTTTCCCCAGTTAGATGTGTTCTAACTAAGATACCAATACATACACAGGTGCTTTGGTCTCTTCAGGCCATCCAGCAGCTGGCCTGTGTTATCATG
Organism: Lissotriton vulgaris; assembly: GCF_964263255.1. NCBI lineage: Eukaryota > Metazoa > Chordata > Amphibia > Caudata > Salamandridae > Lissotriton > Lissotriton vulgaris. Next base: position 883,410,062 of record NC_141691.1, read on the forward strand.
GGAAGAGGAGTTGCTTGAAATGATGGTTGTTCAGTTCCTTATGAGTGAGAAAGCCTGGAGAACAAGGTGAAACTTAACGTCCACATCCATGGTGCGCAGCACAGGAAGGTTTGATGCATTTTATCAATCTTGGACATTTGAGCCGGAGTCTGGAATGTTGGTTCTGTGGGTGTTGCACTTCTCTGCGGATATTTTATTTTATCTGCCAGGTAATAGAGCTCACGTCATTAAAGGTGATACAGCAGGCTCTAAGAGTCAGTCAGGTAGAATGAGGCTGTGTAAAAAGAAGCAGTGGCGATCTTTGGCAGTGGGAGGAGGACAAACAAACTCCTTTGGTCCCTTGATCCGACAGTCTAAGACTCTGAGGAGTCGTTTTAGGGGCGTAAGAGAGGATTCTGGATGTTAGCACATATGGCATTGCCTTCATTGAGATGTTACAGTGGAAGGGCGTAAAGTCTTCTTCATGGGGTCAGGCTTTCACTTTATGGAGCAGGAAGACTTAACAACAAGCAGTCTGTGTTGTGTTTCACAAGATGTGTTCTGAAGCCAAAGCTAATGATGATATGTAATTTCATTCATTTGGCATTGTTGGCAATTCCTCTGGTGAAGTGGTCACGCTTCCTTGTTTAGGCCTCCCCCTGCATTTGTTCTTAAGGTCTGTCACAGGTGATTAGCATGAAATCCAGATTCAAAGGGCTAAACATCATGCTTAGACATCCATTACTGAATTATGGTGAGACACTCCTTTAGTTGGGGGATGCAGGTTCCTGAGAAGATACTTAGATAAGATGGGTGTCATCTATGGACCGGTGAATCATGATTTACTTCTAAGCTAGGATGGCTTCCAGAGGTTCAATATTGAGACAAAACATGACTGTGACAAGACAACATCTTGGGAATGTTGGAGGTTATGGGGATAAACTGGAACATGGAGAATTCATCTAGACAGGATGGGATCTGTTGTTCCCTTTAAATATAGCAACTTTAAGGCTATACTGCTGAAGCCCTTTCTTCAGGAGAAGGTGTTGAGTAGCTTTGGGGATCAGTGGTCAGGATCAGGAGTTTTCTATCTAACCGGACCCAACGTGTAACATTGGGGGCCTATCGTTCAGAAGAGACTGAGATCTCAAAAGGGGTGCCACAGGGCTCTTGTTTGAGCCCCACCCTCTTTAATATCTATGTGGCACCCCTGGCCAGCATCATCAGAACATATGGCTTTATTCCGGCGTCCTACGCCGACGATACCCAGCTCCTCTTCCCTTTCAAACATCTCACCCCGAGGTCAAGAACTCCTTTTCCCAGGGTATGAAGGCTGTGGCGCATTGGATGTCCACCAACTATCTTCAATGCAATGTCGGTAAGACCGAAGTCATGTTGTTTGGAGAAGCAAAACTGCTATGGACTCCGTACTGGTGGCCACAAGATCTTGGTCCAGTCCCGGAGCCAAAGCAGGATGTAAAAAATCTAGGAGCCAGACTATATCAGGAACTATCATTAAAGCAGCATAGCAACTACGTTGTGTGTTCATGCTTCCACGTAATTGGGCTCTTACGGAAAGTATTCCCTCTGCTTACCGACTCAGTCAGAAAAACTCTGGTGCAGGCTCTTGTTTTAAGTCGCATAGACTACTGCAATGGCCTGTTTCTGACCGCTAATGAAGGAGTTCTAGCAAAACTCCAAGTGGTTCAAAACACTGCAGCTCGATTAGTCCTTAACGCCCCTACCCGAACCCCTTCCAAACCTCTATTGGCAAAACTTCATTGGTTACCCATAAAACAGAGAACCAAATTCAAAACTTGCTGCATTATTCATAAATGCCTTAACGGTTCAGGACCCGAATACCGAAAAAACAAATTCATCCCCTACGGTCCTACACGCTCCCTCAGGTCCAGTGACCAGGATTTGCTATGAGTCCCTCGAACTAAGAAGGCTAGACACGGTGGTAAGGCACTGTCTGTGGCTGGACCCTCTCTTTGGAACAGTCTCCCTAGAGCCCTCAGACAATGCTCAGAACACCTATAATTTAGGAAACAACTTAAAACCCATCTGTTCAAACTCTAATCATCCAATCTAGTTAAACTTCTATACATCTTACCGTTGTGGTTGCCAAAGCGCAGAGATACTCCTCCGGGAGTTGAATCAAGCGCTATACAAACCCGCAAATTAATAAATAGATAAATAAGTGGTGTTGAAGGCTGAAGGAAAGATGAGCAGGATGAGAAGGACGGATGAATACTTATCAGTTATCTGAAGTGTGTTGTTTACATGTTGGATGTTGCATTGTAATTTTAACCCATATCAGTAGTCTTGGAGGAGAGTTTTGTCCATTGTATCTTAGGGCATGATTTAGATCTTGGCAGACGGGTTACTCCTTCACAATGGGGACGCGGTCTGAAATATATATCCCATAGGATATCATTGAATTTATATTTTGGTTGTGCGGGATATTTGTCCCTGTCGTGATGGAGTAACCTGTCAGCCGAGATCTAAATCAGGACCTTAGTGTAGTTGGAGGTGACTACATCTAGGAACAAATGGCTATGGGTAAGTAGTTTGCAAGGTCATCCATCAGCATCCAGGTCTGGTTAATTACATAATGATAAAACCAGGGAGTATTCTATAATTATTAATACATTGACTGCATTATTAAGCAATGTAAGAGCCTCTCAAGAGATAGCCTCACTTACATTGCCTTCGCTTTTGAAGATGATACAGTGCACTTTTTATACAATGTTGCCTTATGTGAGCTAAGGTGTTTAATGAGGTTGTTGAAGTAGATGTGTTAACACCTTCAGCGTGGTGAGAATTCTCGCGCTGTGCTGAGTGAGTGATGTCACTGACCATGTCATGAGTGATGTAATATATGACGTCATCAGCAGTGCATTACACGCGCAAGTTATAGTGAGTCCAACTAACTATAAAGTGGAATTTCAATGGTTTTATGTCAGTAAAATTTCCAGCTAACTATAACTGATGTGAAATCTATGTTTTTTTAGTGAATTTAATAGGTTTTTTAAATGCTAATTCCTAACTATAACTGGTGTGAAACCTATGGTTTTTTCAGTGAATTTCATTGTTTTTTTAAATGCTAATTCCTAACTATAACTGGTCTGAAACCTATGGTTTTTTAAGTGAATTTCATAGGTATTTTTATTGCTAATTCCTAACTATAAGTCTCACTTTATAAGTAAGACTGTTAGCGCTCTAGTTGTTTAGAGCACTCTGATACATTCTGTCGTTGGGCTACAGTTGGGCTATATTTTAGCTATATTTTTTTTGTCTCTGGTGGCCATCTTTGGGCTACATTGGGCTACATTGGGCTACATTTGGTCTACATTTTGGCTCTAACATATATATAGCCCAATGTAGCACAATACATATTTTTCCAAAGTTAATTTTCGTAAAAACCACTTAAGAATAGAGCTACCAGTCCCTACAATTTTTCCCATTTTTTTTAAAAAAAATTATTTTTTATTTTTGAAACGCTCCTGGTGCGCGCCCCGGGGAGCGCCCCAAAAAGCGTACTTCTATAAAGCGCCCCAGGGCGCTCTCCGGGGAGCGTCCAGTAAGCGCCAATATCGCGAACGAAAACATGATCATGACGTATTGTGTAGCCGCGTCCGCGTGATACGCACGGCGTAAGCGCACCCGGAAGTACTCGAGCGAATACGATCTCGCAACGTAAACATCCGACGCGCTTACGCGACGCGACCCGGGGTGCGCCCGGGGGCGCGTACCGTAAGCGCGTCGGGTCATGTGACCTGAAAAAAACACTTTTTATTGGTTCATAACAGTTTTGGTTTCATAATGATGAAGCCCCTGGTCTTGTGACCTGAAAATAACACTTCTCATTGGTTCAGGACAGTTTTTTTCCAAATGATGATAGACCCCACCTTTTTTCCTTATTCTGACTTTGTCCTTTGACTGAGGAAGACCTGCTTGTACTTCTCTGTACCTTTTTGATCTTTATAATGGCTTCAGTAGCAGCAGCAGCTGGTGCATCTGCCCCACCACCACCACCACAACAACCAAGAGGACCAGCTCAAGATTACATTGGTGGTCAACAAGAGGAGGAGGAGGAAGAGTAAGAGGAGGAGGGGAGGAGAAGATGGCTGCCTGAACTAAATACCCCATACAAGTCCAAGTCACACATTGTATGGGAGTTTTTTTCACTCCCAGGGGGCAAGAAAAAAGTGAAACTTGACTAATCTGTAAGGAAGAACTCTCAAGGGGCAACCCAAACAAAAAATATTCCTTTGGTAACAATACCATGATTCGACATATGACCCGTAAGCACCCTAACAACTATTCTCGTGCAGAGCTCAGGGAACTGGCCAGTAACCTCCCCCAGTCTTCAAGGACCACCTCCCAAAGAAACGAACCCACTTCTTGGGGACCAGAAACATCAGAGATGATGCCTTGTATTCAGCCACGATTTGCTGATTTTAAAATCACTTGTACTGCATGTGACAAGCTTATCGCCTATGGTGAAAAGAGCGTAAAGCTCATCGTCCTTGCAGGTGACAGTCACAAGTGCCCCAAAAAGAAGTAATTTTGGGGGTTTTTTGTTTTTTTGCTCCAGTTGAGCCAGTTTCAATTCCTTTTTTGTTGTTTCTCCCCCTAAAAAAATACAAAAAAATATAAAACTGTTTTGAAAAGCCAAAAAAAGTACAAAATGTTCAAAAAACACAAAAAAAACTATAAAACAACAAAAAGAAGAAAAAAAAAAGTTCTTTTTAGAACTACCTCCAATTTCTAAAAAAAGCTTCATTTTTTAAAAACTCTGTCATTCTTTTTTCCTCATCGTACGCTCCCCGGTCCGCTCCCCGGTGCGCGTACCGGGCGCTCCCCCCGCGCAAAACGAAAAAAAAAAATATTTTAAATGCCCCGCGGGGCCCTTTTATAGCCCCCACAACAAACCTAGGGGGTCAGAGGGGGTCTATCCCTGACGCCTTATGGCCATTTCCCCCTTTGTTTTAGCCACCTCTTGTGTCTCGATTTTACCGAGACACAAGATGGCGGCCGCTCCAGACTGTTTCTAATGTTTACAGACACCCGAGAGCCAATCAGCTTTCCGTGCACACCTCGCGTGGCGCGCCCGGAGCGCTCCCCGGGGCGCTGCCATAGATATATATATTTTTTTGAACCTAAATTACTCAAAATCCACTGGAGCACATATCTTGAGACATAGCAAAGGCACATCGGGCTATCAGTCCCTACAATTTTGCCAAATTTGGTGGAAATCCATTCAGCCGTTCGGGCTAAAAGTGAAATCGACCGCCCTATGGAAATTAACATGGGGAAAACGCGTTTTGGGGCCCCCCTTTTATCTCGGCCCCCGCTTGATGAATCCCCCCCCAAACTTTCAGGGAAGGACCGGAACGCCGCGAGGCCATTTTGAGGAAATTTTCAGTCAGATTCGTCAATCGGCGCCAAAGTTATTCCAAATAGAATTTTGAGATTTAACATTGAAAAAAATCCTTACTATAACTACCTACTGGCGACTGCCAGTAGGTAATATATATATATATATATATATATATATATATATAACATATCTCCAGAAACAGGGAACAGCAATGGGGACTTCATTTGCACCCACATATGCGAACATTTTGATGGGGGCATGGGAGACTGAGGTGATCAAGAAAGACCAAGAAAATCCAGATGGGCCAAAAATCAAATTGTGGTGTCGTTTCATTGACGACTTGTTCGTCATTTGGGACGGAAATGAGAACTCACTGAAAGCCTTCACTGAATCCTTGAACCAAAATCGATACAGTCTGAAATTTACATCCACAACTAGCACCCATTCTCTGATATTTCTTGATGTGGAAATTTTTGTCATAAACAACAGACTTTGCTCAAAAATGAACAGAAAGCCAACAGCATGCAATAGCATTTTACATGCTAACAGTGGACATCCAACTAGATTGAAATGGAGTATCCCTTATGGACAGATGTTAAAGGCAAAAAGGAACTGCTCTGAGGAAAATGACCTGAATAAGGAAATAGAGAATATGAGCCTCAGATTCCTTGAAAGAGGATACCCCATTGAAGTGAGTACCACTGCAAAAAGTCGCATGCATCTGAAAAGAAGAGAAGAACTACTAACCCCAAAGAATAAGAAACTCAAGAGAGATCAAGAACATGAAACAGATCAGAGCAGTGAGACAACCAGACTAATAGTTGACTATGACAACCAAAGCATACAAATGAGAAAAGCCTATAAAAAGCATTGGCCAATTCTCCGTCTGGATAAAACTTTGAGTGAGAGCCTGACAAAAAATCCCAGCATAACATACAGAAAAACCTCCTCTTTAAGAGACATATTGACACAAAGTCATCTAGAACTGCGTGAGGAGAAAAAACAGAGATGGCTGACAACACCTGGCTTCTGGAAATGCCACAAGTGTAAGGCCTGTGAGCATGGGGAGAACATCAAACACTACATACTACAGAACGGCAGAAACCATACATGACCACATTACATGCGACTCCAAATGTGTGGTCTATAGGCTTCAATGTCCTTGTGGCAAATATTACATTGGGAGCACTATAAATAAACTAAAGTTAAGAATATTGCAACACCTAAGGGCGATAAAGAACAAGGACCCGTGCTACCCAATGGCCACACATTTTGCCCAACATCATCAAAGTGACTCCACCCTTCGGAAATATTCGGGAATCAAACTGTGCAAACTCCCGGAACGGGGTGGCGACCAATTACAACTATTGAGACGTTTAGAGTCACGAATGATACTGAACATGGGAACTGAGGCACCGTTTGGTCATAATTTGGATGCCGAACTGTATGTACATTTGTGATCTGACATAGAGACAACTTAATGATGCTGTCATTTAAATGTGTGGAATTCTATGGAATTCTTGGAAATACCGTCTTTTTGAAGCTGGAATATGTACATGTTGTGAATATCATAGAATCAGAACCGATTGATTTTCCAGATCCTAAAATCTTAACTTGAGGATAGAAAATGTGGGGAAAATTGACTTGTAGAACATATGACAATATTAGGACACTATGAGGGATCAAATCAAGATTGGTACTTTACAATAATTATGTTTAGCTGCATGGGGAGAAATTGTCGAAATAATGCATGTAGTTATAGATGAGAGGTTGTGCTATACCTGGATAATGACACTATGCATTATATATTATACTTTATTTAGATTATTGCAGCAATCTCGTAACTTTAAAAACCTTGGTCTCTCGTAAGTTTTCCGAACTGATTGTCATATAATTTTAGGTCACCATCCACCTTGATTTAATTTAGTCCTCAGTTCGAGTACTTCACTGGAAAGGTATAATATAATACCATAAATGTTTAGATGGATCTGATTGTAAATAATTCTTGTAAATACTTTATTTAGAATTATCGGCTCTGTTTTACCAGGGTACTTCACATTAATTTTTTGACATCGATATGTAAAATGGAACATAATAATGGTGCGAATACTTTATTTTGAATGTATAGTTCTGGATCACTACTATGGTACTTTACGTTAATTGTACATATTAGTGTATATACCTTTAAACATGTACTGGCCATGCATTTACGTTGCTGGGTGGGTTGGTCTAGATGACCATGGAAATGGTAGAGGGTACTTACACTGTTCACGTTATTTAAACAAGGTCTAGACCTAGGGACTCTATGGTCCAGTGGAAGGCAGGAGCTGAAACGCGTAGACCGTCCATTTGATGCACGTTACTTTTGCACTGGTGTGTAAATAAAGAACGCTAAAAACCATCTGTTGCTGTGCCGTGTCTTTTGATCTACTCAACGTAGAAAGAAGTAGCTGTGGCAATATATATATATATATATATATATATATATATATATATATATATATCACTCCAACCGGAATCTTCTTGTAAAAGAACCCAGAGGGACACAGCGGGATCAGGTAAAAAGGACTGCTTTAATTAAAGATTATGGCATAATGCATTTCGACTAAAGAGTCTTCCTTAGATGCCTTTGTATCGGTGTATAGAGTCCCACCTTAATTTTTAAACCTTCTTGGCTCCTCCCCATGTTCGGAGTGCAGCTGGCTCCCAACAAGCACCATTCAAATCCACAGTTCTACAGTACTGGTGTGGACTACAATACCCAGAAGTCACTCGCTGCTACACGACTTCGTTTGGAGCACACAATCCCTCAGGTGAGGTCCTGTTTGTCCCTTTGTAGAGGTAGGTGACGTGTCTCTAAAAAAGTCCGATAAGATATGAAATTCAGTCCTCCTCCGGTCCCCTTCACTTTACTTTTCCTCAATAACTTCTGCCAGCCAGGTCATGGAGCGACGTAGACAGTGCTCGCGCACCCTCGTCAGATCCGAGTTGCTTTGCAAAAAACGCTTACTGGCTAGGTTTCTGAGGAGGTCCGGGGTAGAAACCAACCACTTGGGAACACAAACTTCGCCAGCAATTCCCCAGACACTTGTAAAGTGGGTCCCTCTCGCACGTCACTGACACGCATGCCTGTAAATCACTCCAACAGGAATCTTCTTGTAAAAGAACCCAGAGGGACACAGCGGGATCAGGTAAAAAGGACTGCTTTAATTAAAGATTATGGCATAATGCATTTCGACTAAAGAGTCTTCCTCAGATGCCTTCGTATCGGTGTATAGAGTCCCACCTTCATTTTTAAACCTTCTTGGCTCCTCCCCATGTTCGGAGTGCAGCTGGCTCCCAACAAGCACCATTCAAGTCCACAGTTCTACAGTACTGGTGTGGACTACAATACCCAGAAGTCACTCGCTGTTACACGACTTCGTTTGGAGCACACAATCCCTCAGGTGAGGTCCTGCTTGAGCCTTTGTAGAGGTAGGTGACTTGTCTCTAAAAAAGTCCGATAAGATATGAAATTCAGTCCTCCTCCGGTCCCCTTCACTTTTCCTCAATAACTTCTGCCAGCCAGGTCATGGAGCGACGTAGACAGTGCTCGCGCCCCCTCGTCAGATCCGAGTTGCTTTGCAAAAACCGCTTGCTGGCTAGGTTTCTGAGGAGGTCTGGGGTAGAAACCAACCACTTGGGAACACAAACTTTGCCAGCAATTCCCCAGACAATTGTAAAGTGGGTCCCTCTCGCACGTCACTGACACGCGTGCCTGTAAATCACTCCAACCGGAATCTTCTTGTAAAAGAACCCAGAGGGACACAGCGGGATCAGGTATATATATATATATATATATATATATATATATATATATATATATAGTACGAAGCCACTTTGAAAATCCAGTTAAACCAACAGCCATGAAAATCATAAAAGGTTTCTATCCATGCCGCTGTAAGGCCTGTAAATATAGCAAAAAAAGATTTAACTATGAGGGAAGACAGAATGACCTACGTCCCACCTAGAGAAATTACAAAAGTTCTCAATTGTAACTCAGACTTCATGGTGTACTGCTTGGAATGCCTATGCTCCAAGAGATACATCGGGAGTACTATTCACCCAAAAATGAAAAGCATATTAGAGCACATGCGTGCCATAACTAATTGAGACAAAACATATCCCGTGGCACGCCATTTTGAGACACATCACAAAAGTGACAGGGACCTACTTACATTTTTCTGTCTAGATCAGGTAGACAGAAGGGAAAGAGGGGGTGATCTATTAAAGGTCTAAGGGTGTTAGAATCAAAATATATCATTGACTTGCAGACGGAATGGCCTATAGGGCTTAATAACGATGAAGAGCTATGGATCCACTTGTAAACTGGCTCCATGAAATGAATAAATAAAGACTGCTGGTACAAGAATGAGGAAGAGACACCCACAGTAGAAGGGATTAAAAAAGAAAGAGTAGTATTATATGTATATACATCTTCCCCCTACTTTGGATGTGGCAGCATCACCTGACTTTCAGAAGTTAATAAATAACATCTCTCTTCTGCACACAACAAATATATGAAAAAACCCATACAGGGCGAGAAAACTGTTGAGAAAGCCCATACAGGGCAAGATAACATATGGGGAATAGATTATTGTAATGCACTGATAAGTATTGATGTATTTCCATCAGAAACTGTGTCTATATTTATGCTAATATGGACTCTTTTGAATTGCACATTACAATTGCTTAAATCCATAGGATTAGCATCAAAAGTGCATGGAGACGTGAATGGTAATATAATTCAAAGAGAATTATAAATGTATGCTTTTCTTTTCTGCTCCCCTAAATGAAATTGTTCTTTTAGAAATTGTATTTTATTGATTGCATTGGCACTTTTTCACAAATTCGATCGTTTTGTGTAACATAGTGCCCCAGAATGATTCGATCGTTTTGTGTAACATAGTGCCCCAGAATGAACATGTTGTAAGATGGCCGCCATAGTGGCATTGATACTAGTAGTCCACTTTCACTGTTCACTGGGGGTCTGTGTAACCACACAAAATAAAATGGTCGATTTTCTTTGGACACGTCAACACTGACGAAGCCGTGAGGCGAAACGCATCTGTTGGAGGGGTAGGGGGTCTGTAATTAAACACTTTGAAATCGGAGACCTGCGTGATTTCCTTTTTAAACATCGAAATGGATGTCAACGTGTTCGAAATATATATATATATATAAAAAAAAATATATATACATATGTATATACATGCATATATATTATAAATATATATATATATATATAAATATATATTTATATCTATATCTATGTATATGTATATATATATATGTATATATATATATATATATATATATATATATATATATATATATATATATATATATATATATATATATATATATATATATATATATATATATATATATATATATATATATATATATCCATATTTGAAACGTGCCCAGAGACTAATACCCGCAGCTTAGCAAATCGCCACCCAAGCATCCATACCTGTCTTCACGAACACGAGGCTCAGTCATCAGCGTGGGTGGAAAATTACAGAGCAGACATGCGCTGACAGCTCATATAGCGAGCGCAACCTTTCTTTCATGTCGACTGACACACAAACCGAAGTTTCTTTTCTTGTGATATGTTTTCTTTTTCAGGACAATAATGAGAAATGTTTATAATCTGTACAATTACGTTTGTGATAATTATGATGTAGTCCTGACACTGCATAAGAGTTCTACCAAACAAATGTATTTAAAAAAGAATTGATGGTTTACCTTTATTTTTGGAAGCATGACTCTGCAAAAAATATAATTTTCTTTCATTTCCATTGAGGTGTCACATGTCAGTTTTGTCGTTTTACAATGAACCAATGGGTTATCAGTATACACTATATATGTTTTATGTGCACTTGGGGAAATCAGATGTAGTGAATCAAGGCGGACCTGCCCGCCGAATCGCGTCTGATCGTTTTTCTTGTTAATAAAGACCCTTGATTTGGAATCCCACGGAATCGGTGCCTGTTTTTCGAAGGAGTGTGAACACAGGATTAAGTTCATATTGCGGGGTGAGCTGGAAACCTCCTACACCGACCCTCCTCGATCTGGAGCCCCAAATAACCAGCAAAAAAAACCATTTTGACTTTTTCTTCGTAAAGAGGAATATTTGGAGCCCCCTCTAGTAAAAACATCCACGAGACGGACGGTTCTTCTACAATGCAATTGTGAGTATCTTCAATCTGTGGAGCCGGAGGGCTATCAGGGAATGAGTGGGACTTATTTGAGCGAGTAAGGAGATACTGTATTGTCATACGGAATATACGCCAAGGGGAGAGGTAGATCTGAGCGCATTGCGCAATTTGCAGACGGTGGGAACCAAGGGACGAATAGAATACAAGAAAACGATGGCGGCTGATTGGGAAAAAGAGCACGAGGAGGCAGCGCTTGACATCTTTAATGATAAAGATACTACACCAATGCAACAGACAACAACTAACAGTGCACAACATCCGACTAAAATTTCGGATCTTAAAAAATTGCTGAATGAACTTGAAAAACTAAGAAAGAGCGAAGTGGCAAAATGGTGGGAGTGTACTTCATTAAAGAAATATTTGGAAGTAGGAAGAGTACCGAGGGGCCTGAGAGGGCTAGTAGCCCCAAAGTACGAAAATCCTGACCCGGCAATGCTCCAGGATTGGGCAGATAACAGTGCCAAATCATCAAAAAACATGCTGCGCATCCTGGTCCTCAGACAGAGAAAAATTGTTGGCACAAATAGATTTTTTTTATGACGGAACTGAGCAAACTGCCTAATCAAGACGAGGTACAGAAAGGACTCACTGAGATCAAGACAAGAGTACAAAAACTTGAGAATACTATAAAAATAAGAAAGGCAGAAAAGTTCCAGAGAGATCAAAATGACTACCTTCAGGGCAGAATATATACATTTGCAAGAAAATTTGAGAACATCCGTCGCCAACAATTATCTGCAACACAAGCATATCCGAATGCTCCAAGTGAATCCGAAATAAGCTCAGGAGCTGAAGCAGACCCAGGCACGAGCAAATCAACTACAGGTCAGGAAAAACAGGTACCAACCCCTGTAGTAGAACTGGCTTTTTTACGCATGGAATGGCTACAAAGTCTAAGGTCGAACACAGAAAGACAGAACAGAGCAACAAACAGACAAAACCCTCCAAGAGCAGAAGGAGGAAAAACAGAAGGTGGAGAAAATATGGCCTAAAAACCCAAACCCACCTACAGACGCAACATGAGGAGATAAACCCTACATCTACGGACAAAAAAACAGTTATAAATCTATCAAATATGGATTTAACAACTGAAGAATTAAAAACTTTAGAACTGGGACTCTTGTTCTGTAAAGAGACTAATTTTAACTATACTGACACCAGGATTGATTTATTTCACTTCACCCGGAAACTAAAACTCAATAAATACTGTGTGAACCAAAAAAGAAAAACCATCTGTTCCACAGAATAATCAGACTAATCAAAGAACTGCCAACATTTTAAATGTAAATGATTGTGATTTCCTAAAAGATATGACAGAGATAGAACTTGATTTAAAGGAGGGAATGTTGGGGCCCACGCAAGCAGCTGCCTAATCTAATTTATCAACCTATGCACCTGAACTCTCCCCGTTCAGACCAAAATCAATCTTCTATCCTCCAATGCCTAAAGACAACATATATGTCTTCGCAGAAAGAGTGATTAAAGACCTCAAAGACCTGGCTTTGGAAAGCAGCACAAATTTCCATAGGAAATCAAATGACTACAGAATGAAATATGAAAAAGTAATGAACAAAGTAAAGCAACGACAAGACATTGTAATCCGCAGTTCGGATAAAGGTGGAAACATAGTCCTTTGGCCATCAGACATGTACAACCAGGAAGCCTTGAAACAACTCCAGGATAGACAATGCTACATAAGAATAAACAGTTCCAACCTTGCTAATACTAAAGAAATATATCACACGAGCCTATACAACTGAAAAAGCAAAGGTCTTCTCACTAAACCAGAATTCATCTATCTGAAAAATGATCACCCAGTAACACCTCAACTCTACCTACTACCAAAAGTACACAAAAACATTAAATGTCCCCCTGGCAGGCCTATCATCACGACCATAGGAAGTCTCTTCGAGAATACTAGCAAATATATAGATTTCTTTCTACAACCTTTGGTACAGTCGCTACCAGCCTTTCTAAAAGATACTGGAGATTTTCTGTCTAAGATTGTTGATTTTGTCTGGCAACCAGATTTTATATTTGTGACTCTTGATGTTCAAAACTTATATACCAGCATCAGACATGTAGATGGCCTAAATGCAATGAAATACTTCTTGGGCAGTCGTAACATCACACTGCATCAACACACTATGATGCTGGTCCAAATGGCAGAATGGTGTCTTGTTAACAACACGTTCACATATAAAAAACTGCTGTACCAACAGACCCAAGGGACGGCCATGGGTACTTGCTTCGCCCCCAGTTATGCGAATTTGCATATGGGGTGGTGGGAGGAGCAAGTACTCATGGCCCAACACTGAAACATACATCAAACATGTTGTTCTTTACAAAAGATACATAGATGACATCTTTATGGTATGGAAGGGAACAGAAGAAAGTGTGTGTGCCTTTGTGAAAACCATTAATGAAAACAGTTTGAATCTCAGGTTTACAAGCACCATTGATACTACCAAAGTCACATTCTTAGACTTAGAGGTCTTAATGAATGAAGACAAAATTGAGACCAGAACATACAGAAAGGAGACAGCTGGTAATACCATACTACACGAGTCCAGTTTCCATCCGGCCAAACTAAAGGAGAGTATACCCTACGCGGAATGTCTCCGCATGAAAAGAAATTGAAGTTTAGAAAGTGACCTCAGTGACAACACTGAGAGTCTCTTTTCCAGATTGAGAGAAAGAGGGTATAAAAAACACACATTAGACCTAGCAAAGAGCAAAAGCGAAAAACTCGCTAGAAAAGATTTGCTTAAAGAGAAATCTCCTATAGTGCCCAGCCAGGGTGATAGCAAACCCTTCACTCCCAGAATGATAACAGGCTATAATAAACACCATAAGGACCTACGTAGAATCATGTACAGACACTGGCCACTCATAAAAATGGACCCAACCATTGGACAGAATTGTGCCAAACTACCTTAGTTAACATTCCGGGGAGCAATATCCATGCAACAGGAATTGGTTAATTATGCGCCCACCATCAGCAAAAATGTGAAAAAAACCTGCCTTGGTTACAACCCCTTGCAGGTTTTTACAAGTGTCCAAAATGCAAAGCGTGTTTACATGGAATCAACACCAAAACAGTCGAATTTCCTTTCAGGAAAATCCCCTACACAATCAAAGGTCATTTTACCTGTAAAACTGACCATGCAGTTTATGTTCTCAGTTGTACCTGCAAAAAATTATATGTAGGGAGTACGATCCATCCGGTCCATGTAAGAATATTGCAGCACTTACGTGCCATCAGCAATGATGACCCTACTTACCCCTTTGCAAGACACATAAACGCAGACCACAAGGGGAATACAGACGAATTAACATATTTCGTAATTGACCATGTGGCGCAAAATCCAAGAGGTGGCAATAGATCACAAGCACTCAGACGATTAAAGTCCAAGTACATCATTCAGCTTAACTCCAAGATTCCGAATGGCCACAATGCTGAAGAAGCACTTAGTGTCCATCTGTAACTACAACCCAAATTTTCACTGTGTCTTAGCGAACTCCTCACGCTCTATAAACTGTACCCGACAGCTGTTTAACATCTAGCTTCACCATCTTTTTGTATTTTAACCCTCACATTTTCACTTTTTTACTCTTCAAGCACTCCAATCACAAAAAACGACAATAGGACTTTATCTATGACACCGATGTTGCCTCCTCGCTTTCTAAATTTGCTGCGATGGCTCAATTTCCATAAACCCACTGATTAATTTAACACCACTACTCTACTTTATGCTGATTGTGGGGTTAAGCAGACAGCCAGCCACACACCAAGACGCTGTTTTTGTCTAGTTCCACTGAGGGGTCAAGTAAGGATGTTGCAGTGAATAATGCTACCTTGCCCACTTGGGCAGAATTACTGTTTATAATTATATCTGCATCTTTCTGTAATCAGCGAACATACGATTGTGTCACTGATGCGATAAATTGTATACCATGTGCCTGTTCATCATGTAACCCATGGCATCCAGCACTCGTGAATCTTCCACACCATGTGTTTTATAGAGACTACGAGTAAGAATAATATTATTTTACCACACAGAAGCGTTCTGTGTGTCTGTGATGCTGCGTTTGTAAATACATTACTCATGAGTAAATCAAGAGCCTCGTGGGCCCATCATCAACATGTTATAGACTAATGTACATTCACGGCACATTACACTTTACAAAGTCTGTACCAATCGTATAAAATCATCACAAACAACTGCGAAGGGAGCTCTGTTCACACAATGACAGTTCCCAGCTCTCCTTGTAACCTCCCCAGTAACCAACACGCATAGCGTCCTTCTCTGTTTACACAAGTGTGGCAATGCTAATTAAAGAACCAACGTAAACTTCATAACATTGTTTCCTGTCTCTACCCGAGCACAATTTACATTTGGAAACATGTCAATCAGTATAAAGCCCTATGGGATTAGGTCGCCAAAACGTGCCCAGAATCTAATACCCGCAGCTTAGCAAACCGCCACACAAGCATCCATATCTGTCTTCACGAACACGAGGCTCAGTCATCAGCGTGGGTTGAAAATTACAGAGCAGACATGCGCTGACAGCTCATATAGCAAGCCCAACCTTTCTTTCATGTCGACTGACACAGAAACCGAAGTTTCTTTTCTTGCGATATGTTTTCTTTTTCAGGACAATAATGAGAAATGTTTATAAACTGTACAATTACGTTTGAGATAATTATGATGTAGTCCTGACACCGCATAGGAGTTGTACCAAACACATTTATTTAAAAAAGAATAGATGGATTACCTTTATTTTTGGAAGCATGACTCTGCAAAAAATGTAATTTTCTTTCATTTCCATTGAGGTGTCACATGTCAGTTTTGTCGTTTCACAATGAACCAATGGGTTATCAGTATACACTATATGTTTATGTGCACTTGGAGAAATCAGATATAGTGAGCAAGGCGGACCTGTCCACCGAAACGCGTCTGATAGTTTTTCTTGTTAATAAAGACCCTTGATTTGGAATCCCACGGAGTCGGGCCTGTTTTTCGAAGGAGTGTGAACACAGGATTGAGTATATATATAAATATATATATATATATATATATATATATATATATATATATATATATGTATGTATGTATGTATGTATGTATGTATGTATGTATGTATGTATGTATGTATATATATATATATATATATATATATCACTTCCTTATGGCTCTCTCCTTCCCCAATTCAGCGCTACAGATGTGGTCGCGTCGCTCCTGCAGTTGAGCCCAACTGCTATATATCTGCACAATTTCTCTCCCCTCAAGGGCAAGAATATGGAGTCGCTTTTCAAATCAATTCCAGCACTTCACTGCATTAAAGGTTTCATGGTGATTTATTTATCCATGGGGTCAAAAAAACAACAAACACCAACGCGTTTCGACAGCGTCCGCTGTCTTGCTCACGGTCAGTTTGTGTGCGAGGCTCACACTGTTTTAAAACCTTCCCCAAAACATTGCAGGTACCGCCCACTGGGGGTGTATTTACAAGCATTGTGGGATTTGTAGTTTTCAGCACAATTGCAAAACATGAATTCACCAATTGCATTTCAAAGGTTCTCAATCATTGGAATAACATTTATCACAGTGTATCATGTCAGTTGAGACTTCAAACTAAAATGTATAATCTTAAAACTTAAGAGTCCTGCCCTCCAGTGGGCATTTCGATCTACCACAATTAACTGCATTATGGAATTTGTATTTGTCTATTCAATTACTGGGTACATGCGAGGTATCACAGTTGCATGGGCAATTATAGTCCATTGCCATTCCATGGGGACAAATGAGAGTACTGCCCTCCGGTGGGCTATATGTTCGGTGAGCCTTTGTGCCAAAGAGTGAGGGAAAGTGAAGTGCAAGGGTAAAAATAAAATTAAAATAAATTCATAAAATCTGGAAAGAGCGGGAGGAAGCAAAACAATTATAGCATGATGGTTATTGCATGTTGTTAGAGTCCATTACAAGTGAATATAAAGTTCTTCTGACTGGTTGAGGCCAAATGGGGTCATGGTTCGGAATGA
This sequence comes from Lissotriton vulgaris, assembly GCF_964263255.1. NCBI lineage: Eukaryota > Metazoa > Chordata > Amphibia > Caudata > Salamandridae > Lissotriton > Lissotriton vulgaris. Next base: position 883,427,739 of record NC_141691.1, read on the forward strand.
TAGGATGTGTCTGGATTCCTTGCGTCTCAAAAGTTTTTCCATGTGGCCTCCTCTGTCCGAGAGAGCCATCGTTTCCAGACCCCAGAAGCGTAATTGCTTCCAGTCCCTATTGTGTTGTGCCTCCATGTGCTTGGCAACAGCATTACTCCTGTCTCTGTGGATTGTTGCCCGCACATGCTCCAGAATTCTTTTCTTCAATTCGCAAATGGTGCTACCAATGTACCTTTTGTTGCAGGGGCACTCGATCATGTAAATAGTATACTTGCTATTGCAGGTTATGCATTCTTGAATTTTCCAAACTTTCTTGTTTGGCATTGTGAGTTCTGTGGTGGGTTTCGCAATTTCGCATACCTTGCAGTTATAGCACTTGATGAAGCCCCGTGTTTGTAGCCAGTTAGTCTTTTTCTTGGTTGTTTGTAAATGGCTGTGGACCAGCTGGTCCTGCAGATTTTTCGCCCTCCTGTAGGTTATGACTGGGTGGTTGCCCATTCTGTGACCAATTGTTTGGTCCAATTGGAGAATTTTCCAGTTCTTTCTCAGAATGCGGTTTACTTCCTTTGCCTCTATACTGTAATCTAGTATAAGTCTGATGGGTTCTTCCTCCACATTTATCTGTTTTGGTTTCTTTTTTAGACACTCCGTTCTCGTAGTTGTGTTTGCCTTTTCCCAGCATCTTTGTACAATTTTTCTATTGTATTTTCTCTTTTGGAAGCGGTTTATGCATTTGGCACTCTGATCCTGCCATTCCGTATTTTCACTGCAGATTCTCCTCAATCTGAGGAATTCACCGTACGGAATACTTGAGATTAAGGACTGCTGGTGGAAGCTGGTCGCTTCCAATGTGGCATTTGTTGCTGTCTTTTTGCGGTGGAGTGTGGTGTGTATTTGATTGTGGTTTATGTACACCTCTGTATCCAAGAAAACAGCTCTGTTATGATTTATGGTGTGTGTGAATTTTATGCAGGAGGTACTGTTATTGAGGATGGTGAGGTATTCCATGAATTTTTCCTCTCCTCCGTCCCATACAATGAACAAGTCATCGATGAAACGTTTCCAGGTGATAATATGCTTGGTGTAAGTTCCATATTTCTCCTGCCAGGCTGTTTTCTCCTCCCACCACCCCATAGCAGTGCAGGCATAGTTAGGGCTGAAGGAGAAACCCATCGCGGCTCCGTTTTTTTGTCTGTATAGTTTGTCCCCAAACATGAAGATGTTGTTAGTTAACACACATTTTATCATTGTTAGAAGCATTTCATTGTGCTTCTGATAGTGAATGTTGCGTTCTTGGAGAAAGTGGTCACATGCCTGTAGCCCCAAGTCATTGTCTATATTGGTATACAGGGCAACCACATCCATAGTGATCATGATGTAATGAGGTTGCCAAGCCAGTTGTTCCAAAACACTGAGAAAATCAGTTGTATCCTGAATGTATGATCGTAGCATTTTGACATGCGGACTCAAAAAGTAATCAATGAAGTTTGACCATGGTTCCAATAAGGACCCATTGGCTGACACAATGGGTCTCCCTGGAGGTTTAGTGGCATCTTTATGTACCTTTGGTAGGAAGTACAGGGTTGACATTTTCGGAAAGTCTACTGTCAGATATTTTCTTTCATCAGCATCGAGTAAGCCCTCGTTCTCCCATTGCCTTAGATTTTTGTCCAAATCTCTTTTTATTTGGTCTTGCGGATTTGAGTGAAGGTTTTCATAAAAGTTCGTGTTGTTCAATTGTCCCATGGCTTCTTCCACATATAAGTTTTTATTCCATAGGACTATGTTTCCTCCTTTATCCGCTGCTTTTATTTCAAAGGATTGGTCATTTTTGAGGGATGTTAGGGCTTCTCTTTCCTGTTTGGATAAGTTGTCTTTTCCGAATGTTTTAGTCAAATTGTACAAGTCATGAATGACTGCTTCCTGAAAGATATCAATCTTGTTGCCCGGGGTTAGCTGGGGGTAAAATTTGGATTTTGGTTTTAAATTGCTTATTCCAGCTCCCAGTTGGGTTATGGCATTGTCCAAACTGATTTCCTGACCCTCCTCTGCGTTCAGGTTAAGTACTGTTACAAACGCCTCTGCTTGTTTTACTTGCAGGGTTGAGGTTGGTTTTGCCTGTATCTTAGGTATTTTTGGTTTGTTTTTTCTTTCTTCGAAGAATTTCGCCAATTTGATTTTCCGTATGTAGAGGTACAGGTCAATCCGGGTTTGTGCCATATCCATCCGTTGCGTGGGGCAATAATTTATTCCCTTCTTAAGTAACGATGTCTCAGCCGGGGTGATTGGTCTTCCCGAGAGATTAACTATTTGTAGATCTTCATTTATTTCCCCTTCTTTTGCTTCATCAGTCTTGTCTCTGTGCCTAATTTTTCGGATGTGTTTCCTCCTGCGGCTTCTTCTTGTTGTTGGCTTGTAAATTTCTGTCTGGGTTGCCAAGCTCTTCCCCTTCCTCTCGCTCTGCCACGTTGATTTCTTTGCGCCCCATGGTTGTGTTCCCACTGCCTTTGTGAAAGAACTAGGCGCATGTCCCCTAAAAAAATCCTCTGTTGTGGATCCAGGTTTGAGTCATCTTCGCTGAGATCTAGTGATGTCAAGGATGTCATGCTTGACGAGGAGCTTGCTGCATTCGCTTTGGGTGGCTTAAAGGGATCATATTTTCTTGCGAATGTAAAGATGCGCCCTTGCGCGTAGTCATTTGCATCCCTTTCGAATTTAGTTTGCTTTCTTATCCTCACCTCCTCCTCGTGTTTTTCAATTTGTTTTGACAATTCCTCCTTAAATTTAGTCATTTCCGGATTTAATTTGAGGCTGTCCAGTTCCTTTTCTATTATTCGCAGTTGATCTTTTATTTTTTCCAGCGCAATGTCAATGTGCTTTACAAGTATTTTAATTAGCCCCAGTGAGGAATTTAAAGTATGTTCTCCCCATTCTTGTAATAAGTCATTTGAAACATCCGATTGACTGGGCATGAGAAGGATGCGAAGTCCCCGGGGGACCCTTTCTACCTCCAAGTATTGTTGCAACGAGATGAGTTCCCATGATTTGTTTATCTCCTTCTTATTAAGTTTTTCCCAAAGTCTAAGTTTGTCCTTCGTTTCATTTTTTGTTGTCGTTTGTTCCTTGTTGCTTTCCACTGGTCTGTTTGTATCTCTTTTTTCAAACATGGCAGCTATTTGTTCTTTCCTCCTTGCATCCCGCTTATCCATTTTGATCTCTTTGGTTTTAAAACCCCCTCTTTTGGATTTTTAGCTTTTAATGTTTGCAGCGCCCTTAATGTGCTGGATATGGATTGTACGCTATTGTAGAAAGTCAAAATTATCGGATGTTTATATTGCTGAAACCCGATAGGCTGTTTAGTGCAATAATCAGTCCGTTTGTCTTTTCCAAAATGAGCGTTTGTACCACGTAGCCGGTTTCAGGTTGTTATATACCAATTATTCATACGTTTCCCTCCGCAATCAGCAGGCGTACTGAGGCGATTGCTCGCTCTTACCTTGGAGTCTCTCCCCGCGGCAGGCAAGCGCTCACTCCCTTCCGACCTCCGATCGTCTCGGAACGCTTGAATCCACCATCCAGGTTGGAGGCACAACACAATGGGGACTGGAAGCAATTACGCTTCTGGGGTCTGGAAACGATGGCTCTCTCGGACAGAGGAGGCCACATGGAAAAACTTTTGAGACGCAAGGAATCCAGACACATCCTATCATTCCGAACCATGACCCCATTTGGCCTCAACCAGTCAGAAGAACTTTATATTCACTTGTAATGGACTCTAACAACATGCAATAACCATCATGCTATAATTGTTTTGCTTCCTCCCGCTCTTTCCAGATTTTATGAATTTATTTTAATTTTATTTTTACCCTTGCACTTCACTTTCCCTCACTCTTTGGCACAAAGGCTCACCGAACATATAGCCCACCGGAGGGCAGTACTCTCATTTGTCCCCATGGAATGGCAATGGACTATAATTGCCCATGCAACTGTGATACCTCGCATGTACCCAGTAATTGAATAGACAAATACAAATTCCATAATGCAGTTAATTGTGGTAGATCGAAATGCCCACTGGAGGGCAGGACTCTTAAGTTTTAAGATTATACATTTTAGTTTGAAGTCTCAACTGACATGATACACTGTGATAAATGTTATTCCAATGATTGAGAACCTTTGAAATGCAATTGGTGAATTCATGTTTTGCAATTGTGCTGAAAACTACAAATCCCACAATGCTTGTAAATACACCCCCAGTGGGCGGTACCTGCAATGTTTTGGGGAAGGTTTTAAAACAGTGTGAGCCTCGCACACAAACTGACCGTGAGCAAGACAGCGGACGCTGTCGAAACGCGTTGGTGTTTGTTGTTTTTTTGACCCCATGGATAAATAAATCACCATGAAACCTTTAATGCAGTGAAGTGCTGGAATTGATTTGAAAAGCGACTCCATATTCTTGCCCTTGAGGGGAGAGAAATTGTGCAGATATATATATATATATATATATATATATATATATATATATATATATATATATATATATATATATATATATATATATATATATATATATAGGGGAACTGGTTGGAGAGGCTTTAATAAAACAGAACAGTCTGGTGGCGGCGAATGCATTTTGGCGCATTGCCTTCCTCAGCGCCCAACACCTGACGGAAATGTCCCGGTAAGTACTCCTGCTGTTTTGTATGGATGGCGCTCCTCCCCAAAGCTGTGCTGCTCACCTATTGTAGTGCGTTTGGTCATCACCGCACCACAATTCCCAGAATGCTTCATGTTAAAAGAGATCGGGCTGGTGTAATGGGGGAGAGTCCATTGATGAAAAGAATGTGAGCAGGGAACAATAGCAGCAGGGCGCAATGCTCTCATGTGTCAGTCCTGTGATCCCAAAGTCGCTCCTTGAGCCCCCTCACACCATCAAGCCCCTCGAGTGAGATGGCCAATGAGCAGGGGCGATCCCACAAAGAGAGGTAAATTACCTCAACCGCTCTGATCACCCCAAGGGAAAGGCGGGTTCCGGATGTATACATACCTGGAAAAATAATGTAAATTGCCTTGAAGCATGACAGTATATGAAGAAAAGTTGCCACAGAGTTGAAGAAGCCAATACCCTGTGAGTTGAAACCTTTATTCTGCTGGTTGCACAAGCCTTTTGCCATTCACACTCCAGGCAAAAATGTCAAGCCAGACGCATTTCGGGCACCTCCTGCCCTTGTTCATTGGCAATGGAAATCTCAACAGCAAGCAGACCATCAGCACACAATTAAATGTCCTGCCCCAGTGGGCGTGTGTGCAAGTGCATCCTAGTCCTCGTAGTCCACTTTGAAATGAACCCATGTGAGTGACACTGTATTCCCCAAATATATCCATCTTGTCTATGTGGGCATGCTTGCAGTGTCCATGGCATCTAGTCCGTGCTAATATTCACCCACGGAACAGACTCACCAAACATGCAGAGTCTCTTGATTTCTGACGCTGCAGTCCCGGACAGTATGCAGTTGGGCCTCCTTGTGGCTTCGGCATGCCGCTTAATACAAAGAAAAGTTGCCACAGAGTTGAAGAAGCCACTACCCGGTGAGTTGAAACTTTTATTCTGCGGGTTGCATGAGCCTTTTGCCATGCCATTAGAAAGGTTTTTGGTTCTGTGCTTTCTATATTATGGTCAAATACCAAAACATGCATGGTGCTTCACACTTGTTCTAGCAATCAATTGAATTCCTTCCTGTTCAGACGACGTTCTAATTAACATATTTGCAGCTCAGTTCCCAGTCGTTTCCCTTTTTATTTGAATTCCAGCACCTGCTCTGTTGTTATTGTAATTCGCCTGAGACGAGTTTCATGACTTTTGTCATTGTGTAGACAAGAGGAGGTGCTTGCATGCTATTCGTAGTCTACAGCAGTAAAATACCTAATAAAGTTGGTGCACCCGGAGGTTCAGGTGTATGTTAGTTCTGTAGCGGGTTGTGGGTTTATAGGGGAATAGGTCATTATAAATTTGTATTTATTAGTATTTATAATTAATTTATTAGTAATCATTATTAATTGCTTATTAATTATTATTAATTAATTAAAATATCATTTCATTAATTGTGTAATTGTTTTAGGAACAGGTTGTGTGTTTATGGGGGAATAGGGTGGGAAGTAATTTAATTATAATAAAGTAATTATTACGTCTTATTTAATACTATTTATAATTAATTATTAATTCATATTTAATTGGTTATTACTTTTTATGAATTGATTAATTGATAATAATTATATATATATATTTTTTATTAGTAGGTTGTGGGTTTATAGGGGAATAGGTTAGGAAGTAATTTAATTAATTATAACAAAGTGATTATTAATTTTTATTTATTAGTATTTTTAATTATTTTATTATTAATAAATTATTAATGGGTTCTTAATTTGTAATAATTATTATATTGTTAATTACAGTGATAGTGTTATTTTGTTAAGAAGTGGGTTGTAGGTTTATAGATGAATAGGGTGGGAAATAATTTAATTAAAATAAAGTAATTCATCTTTTTTATTTATTACTATTGATTTTATATTCCTATGTTATAGTGTTTTGTGAACATTTATTTAATACTATTTAATTATTAATTTTTTGAAAATTATAAATATTTAATTGGTAAATATGTTAATTCTGTAAAATTTGTATGAGTTATTTTTGCTTTTATAGGGTGAATATGCTGTGAAGTAATGTATTTAAAAATTATTAATAAATATTTTTTTATTATCATTATTTTATTCTAAAGATAGGTATTTGTTTGAAAAATTTTGTTTTTAAACTTTTATAAATTAATGTTTGTATTTAAGTTTTTAGTAATTATTAATCATTAATTATTTTTGTATGTTTTGGAATTTTGTAATATTTTTATATCGTTTTTTTGTATTTAACAATTTTTGTAGTGCAGTTGCTATTTTGTCTTTTTTTATAACATTTTTGGGAAATATTAATTTTAACCCTCTGATATCCAACACATTCCCCACTTTTGCACTCACTGGAGTGGGAATAATAATTTATACCCCTCCCCTATCCAATACTTCCCCTACTGTTGCACTCAATGGAGTGGGAATAGTAATTTTTACTCCACCGCTATCCGACCTTTTTCCTACTCTTGCACTCTCTGGAGTGGGATTAGTAATTTTTACCATATGTTTGTCGTCCATATCCTGGTCATCAATATTCTGTCAGTGATTCATGAAGGGCAGAGCATTGTTTGTTTTTGATGTCAGCTTTTTGAGTGCCATGTGAATTAATCCTAGTTGACTCTGGCAGACTGAAAAATGAAATCTTTCATGCTGTTATTATCTGTGGCTGTACCTCCTGGGAGGCTGAGTTCGCTAAGGAAGATATTGTTTAAACAGGAGAATGAAGGTGTGAGGCTGGGATTAGATATCTTGCAGGAGAAGGTAGAGCTGGGTCTGGATAGTTGGTAGGTAAGTTGGTGATGGGAGGAGACAGTCTAGGCTACTGGCAACATGAAGTAGCAGGAGAGAAGCTTGAAGGAGCTGAACGTTTGTGGCACCTAGATCATGCACCGATGTAATGATCTCTAGATAACTGAGAAACAGCTGCCTGCTTGGTTGGGTCAATTGGTTTCCTAGATGCTGTAATATGTGTGGACTAGGGTGCTGAGGATGTCTTTAGAGATGGGGAGAGTCATATCTCCATGATGAAGAGAGCATTGTGGGTATGCCCAGTAATCAAGGCTGGTATGAATGGTCCATGCAGGACTTGACGGATGTGCGGTGTGTTTTCAATGAATGTTTTCTGAGATAAATGGCATGCTGATGTAGGCATGAGCGGATTTTGCGGATTGGCAATCCGCGAATTTGCGGATTTGCAAACTCGCAATCCGCAAAATCCGCGAATTCCCGCGAATTTGCGGATTTTTTTTTTTTTTTGTGTTCGCCCTTGTTTCTGCCAGTTCGCGAGGGTTTTTACAATTTCGCAATTTGCGAACTTACCTGTCGGGTCGCAAGTTTTGCGAACTTGTTGTTTCTACGTGTCCAACCTGTTTGGGACACTCTTCTTCATCACTGCCACTCTCTGTCACCACTGCCACTCTCTGACTACTCATGCCACCCTCTGGCCCACCCATGCCACCCTCTGTTTCATCACCACACCCTCTGGTTGTCCAGTGTACATTATTTTTGGCAAAGCAAAGCACACCTTCCCTGCCTCAAGTGACCTGAATTAATTTGGGGCTGATTAATGTGTCACAGAATATTTTTTTAGCTGGCACCTGCTTCCTTAGTGCGCCCTGATTAGTGATCTTTTGCACTTGCTAAGTGCTTTCATTGTTGCAAAATTAGTTACAACACCTGCCCTGCCCCAACTGACAATAATGAATTAGGGGCTGATTAATGGATTTTAACTTCCAGCCTGGCTCCTGCTTGTCTCCCTTAGCTGTAATTCAGGACCTTTGTGGCATATGTGTAACTATTCTGAGGTTCAGAGCAGGGTCACATAATAGTTGCAACTGGCAACTGAACTCTGGAGGGGCCCCTCAGGAAGCACTACAGGAAATGGCTACTAATGATGTGCCTGAACTTTTGAACCTGGTAAGTAGTTACTTTCAGTTTTGCTTAGATCGTATTTCTGCAATTTCGCACTTATTCGCGGGGCGCGAACTCACGCGAACAGTGCGAGCAGTGCGAGCAAAATCCGCTGCTCGCGGATTTGCGGATTTTTCAGGAAATTCGCAAATCTCGCGGATTGCGGATTTCCCGAAAATCCGCAAAATCCGCGAGCGGAACGGATTTTCCGCCCATGCCTATGCTGATCAGACTCGTTGAGGTTGGTGAGTGTGGGTCATATGTGTGTTTACAGTTTATTCTAGTATATGAGTCACAGGTATGTTTACAGTGTGTATGCGGGTGCATGGAGACGTGGGTAGGGTGCACGCTTAACAGATATGGATCACACTCTCAAATGTTGCACCAGCTCTTTCACAATGTATTATGGTTGATTCTGTACTAAAAGACAGAATTCAGTTAATTTATGATTCAGTTTACTCCCAAAGCAAATATATTAGAAGTCCAAACCATACTCACTCAGTACAAGAACTCTCCTGACACCTGTTTCAGTTTGTTACCATTCATGAGCGAAATGCCTGATAAAATTCGAAGTAAAGTGTGAAAGAGAATTGTATTCCATCAGCTCATACAAAAAAATGACTTTGCCTAGCTCAGAACAGAAAGAGCCCTTATTAAGATTTCACTGGCATGGATTACATTCTAACATGTTGCAGCTGCCCTTCTGCAATGCTGTCTGTTAGATGCAGTGCTATTTACTCACAATTCAATTTGTTTACTGTTCATTTCACCCACATTTCAATTATTTTAGGAGTCCAAGTCATCACAAAAATCTCCTGACACGTGTTTCATAGTGTTTGCCATTCATTAGAAAGGTTTTTGGTCGGTGCTCTGTATACTGCGGTCAAATACTAACATGCATGGCGCTTCACATAGGTTCTAGCAACCAACTGAATTCCTTCCTGTTCAGATGACGCCCTGATTCACATGTTTCAGCTCAGTTCACTCTCGTTTCCCTTTTTAATTGAATTCCAGCACCTGCTCTGTCGTTATTGTAATTCGCCTGACACGAGTTTCATGACGTTTGTCATTGGTTAGACAAGAGGAGGTGTTTGCATGCTATTAACAGACTACACCAGTAAAATACCAAATACACTTGTTGCACCCGGAGGTTCAGGCGTCCATCTCGCTCGGAGGGTGATCTCCTTCACATTTCACTGCTGCAGTTCTCACGCCCACATGTTGCACCCTTTCGCCCTCAATAAATTAGGCGACATGCACAGATAATTACTAAGGATACCTAAAAAACGGTTAAGGTACATTTCTGTCCACTTGCATTCAAATTATTCCAGATTTCCAACACCAGTTTAGTTGGGCCCAGTAATCTCCTAGCACGTGTTTTATGATTTTTGCTTTGCGTTTGACTTCTGAAGACCCCTACTAAATCAGTCCAGAAACCCCATCATTCTGAAATCCACTTTCTTCTTCGGCACTCTCTTCTTCTGCACATACTTCCTGTCATTTCACTCACTTAACACCCCCCCCCCCCCCCCCCCATCCCCAAACACACAAAACAGAACACAACCATTCAACTGTAAACCCTTTGGCCCTGCCAATTTTCCAACAGCTTTCTTTGCAGGGCTTAATTTGTAAAATAAATAAATAAATACGTGCCAGGGCTCTTCTAAGAAGGCCCTGCAGCCTGCACCACCCATACCACGTTAGCACTGCCAGTGGAAGTCCTAACATACTATCTAACCATCGCACTCCGATAAGTTTGACAATTCAGCCTATTTCAGGCCACACAAAGCTATAATGATGGCACAAGAGTTTGTGGGCCCCTGGGGCACTTTGATGTTATAGAAGGGTGCTTGTGTGTCCTCTTCTATATTACTGATAGCACCGGTGCACTTAAAACACTAGCTCTATCAACACAGGGTGTTCCCTCATTTGCATAGGGGCATGCCCTGTACAAATAATGGAATTCCTTTAACTCTGCGCCCACGCCATATTACAGACTCGGGCACAGAGTCAAGGAAGCCCTCAGGAGACGCACTGACAGTGCGCTATTTAAAAGATGGCCCACTGTCAGTGCGCCCCCTAAAAGTAGCCCTCTGCAGGGGGTAAAGGGGGGTCCCATGGACCCCCGATATCCCCATGCAGACGGGTGCACCCACTGACTGCACCCACTGCAAGGGGATCTCTAATCCCCTTTGAAAGCAGTAGCGGCTCGTAGAGGTAGTGCTGCGGGGGGGGGGGGGGGGGGGTTGGAATTTCATTGCGCGTGCTGCAACGCAAATGGCATTGCAGCATGCACATTGTAATTTATTTTATTTGTTTATTTATGTACTTACCTCCGTTCGGCGGTATGCCAGAGTTTACTAACCCCCACCCTGCACCTCCCACGCCCCGCAGCCCTCCCACTATGAGCCGCTACTGTTTGAAAGTGCAGGCGGGTGCAGACTACACTATGAAAACACGGAGCAGCTGCTCCGTGTTTTCACATGAATGCGCTGCCCTGGGGGCAGCGCGAGTTCAGGGTTGCCCCTGGGGTAGCGCATTCACCATAATGGGGCGCATTGGTATTGTTTGCGCCCGGTGCACCTTTTCAAAGGTGCACTCGGCGCAAACAATGCAAATACGTAATACTGCCCCAGGTGGTGGACTGTCACTAGAGCCGGTGCTGACAATTAAGTGCTGGTGCCGAGCGCCAGAAACCACCGGCACAAATTAAGCACTGTTTCTGAGTACCTCCTGCACACATTTTCTCATATAATCACAATTACAATTGGCACATGCCACTATTGCTCTATGCTCTATGCAGAGCGGCCAGGTTTAGAAATCAAACGCATTCACAACATACTGGCATATACAGTGAGAAACCTGCACTGTATTCTACCTCAACTCCAAGCCCCTAATTATGTCCTGTTAGAAACATCAACTCACAACCTGAACTCACAGAGATGAGTACAAGCAACCAGGCCACAGTGCTCACAATAAAAGATTAATAAGCACAATGAGCAAAAACTTCAGGAAAACAATGTGCTGGAAAATAGAAATACTCTTAAAGAAGCCAAGCAATTGAAAAGTGAGAAATGAAATCATGAGCTTTCTCACTGACATGAGACCTCATTTTGAATACATGTTACTGCTGACCGTTGGCCTCAGTTTCCCCAGACAGCTCGGGACAGTGGTAGGCACTCTGGCCCATGCCCGCTGAGAATTTGTTGTGGACCCCTGAGGTGTGCGGCACACAGTTTAAGAATCGCTAGTGCATTCGATTTAGTCAACAGAGATGGTAGCTTGAATTTCTTCCTATCATAAATCTTTGTTGATTTATTTGGGGGGTGGAGGCAGTGCACCGATATTGACGTCATCATGCGGATGGCACCTGCAATTGTTGTGCTCTATATAACCTATAAATCATTGTTATCTGTTGATAGTTTCTCTTTCTTATCGACTATTCAAGTACATTTACGAGCAGCTAGTTGTATATTGGGTGCTATATATTTTAATGGCTATGTCAGTCACAAAAAAGTACAAAATACGTATCACGCTATTTGTAATACATATGAAATACAATTATAAAGGTGTTTAAAAGCTTTTATTAAAAAATGCTCTTATTATGCGGTTAGCTGCTTAGTTTTCGAGATAGTTTTCAGCATTCTTTTTGGAAAAGAATCCTTAGTTGCATATGAACACCATAACACTCAGCGGCGGCTGGGAGTATACAAATATGGGGGGGGGCGCCATGCGTCCATCTCACCTGACAGGTGCTGCACTCCCTGGGATGGTGGTGTGACGGATGTGACGTCCACGAGCATGAAAGGGGAAGGACTTCCCTTCCTGCCCAGTGGAACGGCTCCTGACTAATTGAGCGGCTCCGGGATTGATGGGAGCAAGCTAACCCAGCGTTCATTTTGAGTCTCGAGCCTCTGACCGGTAATCCTCCGGCTGTATCACAGAGTGTGCAGTGAGCCTGTCGGGCTGGCCTGAGGCAGCCTGCCGGCCAACCCGGATTGCACCTGGGCAGCAGTCCTGTATGTCCTGCCCCCCTGCCTCACGCTCGCGCTGTGCACAGCACCAGCAAAATAAAATGGCATTGTTATGCCATTTCATTTATTACCCCTTGCCTGCTGCACTCACAGCAGGCGGGCGACGTTCCTCCGCCATTAAAGAGGAGCTGCCCCTGTTAACACTGATATTATTTGGCTGCATTTTAAGTGAGGTGTGATAATGGTATTGCACCGTTACAACGCAACTTTTACAACGCACTACCATTACATCGCAACTTTTACAACGCAAATACCATTACAATGCATGCCATTACAACGCATGTCATTACATAGCAGATACTATTACAACGCATGCCATTACATCGTAAGTATAGGTAAGTATATTATTTTTATTTAATTTTATTTTACATTATTTTATTATTTTAATTAATATTAAAAATAAAATAAAATATTAATATATTAATTTGAGGAATTTTGGGGTATTTGTAGGTTTTAGGGCTGGGTTTGGTTTTTGGGGTACAGGGGTATTTTTAGGTTTTAGGGCTGGGTTTGGTTTTTGGGGTACAGGGGTATTTTTAGGTGTTAGGGCTGGGTTTGGTTTTTGGGGTACAGGGGTATTTTTAGGTTTTAGGGCTGGGTTTGGTTTTTGGGGTACAGGGGTATTTTTAGGTTTTAGGGCTGGGTTTGGTTTTTGGGGTACAGGGGTATTTTTAGGTTTTAGGGCTGGGTTTGGTTTTTGGGGTACAGGGGTATTTTTAGGTTTTAGGGCTGGGTTTGATTTTTGGGGTACAGGGGTATTTTTAGGTTTTAGGGCTGGGTTTGGTTTTTGGGGTACAGGGGTATTTTTAAGTTTTAGGGCTGGGTTTTGTTTTTGGGGTACAGGGGTATTTTTAGGTTTTAGGGCTAGGTTTGGTTTTTGGGGTACAGGGGTATTACAACTTTAAATAAATTAAATTAATTAAATTAATTTAATAAAATGTAATTAAATTAATTACAATTTTTACAATTAAAAAATTAATTGAATTACATTACTTAAATTAAATTAAATTAATTAATACATTTTATTTATTTAATTTATTATAATTAAATAATATTATTTACAATTTTTAAATTAATTACATTTCTTTAATTATATTAAATTAAATTATATTAAGTATTATTTTAATTTTATTTAAATTATATTTATTGTAATAAATTACATTGTATTATTTACTATTTATAAATTTATTATATTTCTTTAATTATATTATATTAAATATATTAAATTAATTACAATTTTAATATTAATTAAATTACTATAATTAAATTAAATAAAATTAATTACTGTTTTACAATTTTTAAATTATATTTATTAATTTAAATTAATTAAATTAACTTTATTACATTTTTAAAAAAAAGATATACTTACCAATACTTACGATGTAATGGCATGCGTTGTAATAGTATCTGCTATGTAATGACATGCGTTGTAATGGCATGCATTGTAATGGTACCTGCGTTGTAAAAACTGCGTTGTAACGGTCTGCGTTGTAAAATAACGCGTTGTAACGTCATAGATCCGTGATAATACGAGTAGCGGCTCGTGGTGGGAATGCTGTGGGGCGATGGGGCAGAGTAGGAGCAGGGTGGCGGGTTGTAAACTGCGGAATATGGCCCAACAGAGGTAAGTAAACAAATAAATAAATGTAAAAAATTTGTTGCGCGAGCTGCATCGCATTTGCCAATGCAGCGCGCAAAGAAATTTGTTTTATTTATTTATTTGTTTACTTACCTCTGTTTGGCCATATGCCGTAGTTTACTACCCCCCACCCTGCTCCTTCCCCTCCCCGCCCCACTGCCCCACAGCACTCCCACCACGAGCAGCTACTGGATAATACCAGTTGTGCATTTAACCATTTTGTATATCATGCTTAATCTATGGGCTAAAAATTACCTTGTGTGCCCAAGATGGAGGGAAATGCAGTGTGTGGTTTGTGTAGTATGGTTTCACAATTATTATTACCCAACTCGATGCACATACCATAACCATGTACCAAACCGGCAACACCACTCCACCTCAGGGGTAAGACAGGGAGTACACAGAGCAGGTGACCAGAAAGGTTTTCATCATGTCGGCTAATCTAACTAACTTTTTGGGCAAAGGAGAGCCTGGGAGATGATAGAGAGATTTTGTTTTACGATCAATCAGCTCAACAGCTAAAATAATATAAAAGATGCAAGATCCTCTCTTAGCCTTTTTGCATTTATTAATAGTAGAATGCCCAGGATTCAAGTATGTGGTGTACTTATCTACCAGGGTAGGAATTCTGCACTCCATGTATGACTGAAATTGTTAAATATATCTGGTAGATCACCTGGATTCCATGCTCTAGAGGCATCACACCTGGAAGGTTATATTCAACTGTGCCTAAATTATGCTTGTGAAAATAATCTCTAATTGCTGTTGCAGACATACTGGGGGTCAGTAATTTTTCTTGTGTCATAGTCACATTAATGGTTTCTGTTAAATACAAAATGTGTCTGCTATACTATTTATTCAGTTTCAGAAATGTTTGTCATCTGACCCCATATTAATCACACAATTATATATGGCCAACCAATGGCCTCCGCTCATGAATGAATAACAGTTCCTCATAAAAATCAGAAATGTGTCAAAAAACCTTTAAACAGTATGACAGTAACAAAACTTAACTTTTGGAAAGATGATCCTAAAATATTCCATTACGATTTCTATCAAGGAACTGTGTCTTGTTTTAAGAGCAACTCCTTACTGTTAAATCTACACCACCAGAATATAATGTCCTTGAAGTATCAGTGAGCGTTTTCATGTACTGTCCCACCTTTGTCTTTCGTAAAAGACGACATACATAAAATATCAAATTTGGTGGGGCATCCTGCTTTCCAGTGGACCAATGCCTGCTTCCCATGAAGATCTCCAGAATGAGAAACTTTTTTTAAAGCAAAAAGTGAACATTTAAGGAACATGAACAGCTTAAAAAAAGGATTCCTGTTTGAGAATGCAAAGCCACCATCCTCGAGTTTGTATCCAGTTGTGAAGGGGGACAGGTGGTAAGGATTGCAAATAGTGACCTGCTTAATTAATATTTATTTGGCATGATGTTTTGTGTTCCCCACTGCAGGAAATCCACTTTTTCTGCATGGTCAACCCATATATTTTTCTTCTGCTGTCCCTTGTTAGTTTGCCGGTTTTAGAACTCTGTGCTCTTTACTCTTGCTAACTAGTAGAAAAGTTCCTGTGCTCTCCCTTTAAACAGGGTTAAATTGACATATTCCTAATTGGTATATTTTACTTACCTATAAGTCCCTAGTATATGGTACAAGATGTACCCAGGGCCTGGAAGTTAAATGGCACTAGTGGACTGCAGCACCTATTTTGCCATACACTACATTTGCAATGAAGACAAAGCTTCAGGCCCGCCAATGTAACAAGAATGTAGCAGTTTAAAACTGCAATTCTAACTATGTAAATAAACCCGGTTTGACAGGTCCGAACCTCCCTTTTAAATAAAAATGTTTCCACTATATAGGTTCTGTGGCCCACAAGGCAGAATGCATGGTATTTCAAAGTAGGCCATGTTAAAATTTTATGTTAACACGTTCTTAAAATGACGAACAGCCAAAAACTATTTCTCAGTCTGGCAAGCCTAGCTGTCCTTTGTAGAAAACTAGATTACAAATTAAAATCCTAATAATATGTCACTGGAATGAGATTAGCTAGAAAAATATTTGAACAACTATTTTTAATAGTTATTCAAAATCTAATTCAATGGTGAAGTTAGATTTTTTTAATAAATATTAAGGGAAAGTACCTTTTACAAAGTTACATTTTCCGTGCTTGATGTTCCCAGAGGCTACATTTGTATTTGCTCTCCCACTTTTGCCAACCAGCAATTAGCATTTGAGGAGGTCTGAAAAAGGTACAAACTGTTTCCGGGAGCAAATAATAGGCTGACCTGAATCGGCAGAGATGACCCATCTGAACCTCCCAGCAGGAAGGGGTCTGTGAGCATTGTATTTGACATCACAGTATAACATCCTGCTTGAGTGTTAAAACCTGCTTGACAGGTCTGCTGAGTTTATGTATAACTCTCTGGGAAGCATTTTAAAGGCCAAGAACAGAGAGCCAAGATAATTCTTGTTCATCCGCTGTTTGTTGTAGAAGGACCTGCTTTCACCCACCAGGCTTCTGTCTCTGGGTTTTATATATAACACTGAAGCCACACATGAAAGTAGACAAACAGATAGCCAAAACAATTCTTATGGATCCACTGTCTGGTTGTTGGAAAATCTTACTTTTATTCTACCAGATGTCTTTCTCTTGGTTTATTGTGGGTACAGTGACTGTCCCAAACTGGATTTTAGAGTTAGATGTGGGAGTTCCCTAGGAATACCATAGTACACTCCAGACCCACGCTGCAGCTCTCAGAGCCCAGGTTTATTATGGCTAAAGACTTTCACCATCTTGAAAATGGCCAAATGGGGTTGTCCCTGGGAACATTTACCCCATTAGGTAGAGTACGCCCAGGAGTAATTCCCACCCACTAGCTTGTGCCAGGAATGCATATGGGATCGGCATCTTTAGGCACTAACTTCAGAACAATCCTGGACTTGAGGGAGATCAGAAGTGGACTGAACCTCCACTCTGTGAGCTGGGAAGGGAGCTAAAGAACTGGATCTGCTCTCTCCTGCACCAAGGACAAAGTAGACTACAAGAGCCAGTAGTCTGACCTTCTGTTCAAGCTAGAAACAAGCTACAAGAGGACTTACCTGCAACTGCCTAGCTGACCAGTGACAACTGGACCAGGTCTTGACCCTGCAGTTGGCCTCTGCTTGACAGCCTGTGAGTTTCTAGGTGCTTTGGGAAAATTGAGAAGTGCACTCCAGTGGTGAATTGGGACTTAAGGACTAAGGGCCTGATTATAATCTTGGCAGACAGGGTTACTCCATCATGAACGTGACGGATATCCTGGCCACAGTATTACAATTCAATTGCATCATATGGAACTTGTAATACGGAGGATGGGATATCTGTCACTTGTGTGATGCAGTATCTCATCCGCAAAGATTGTAATCAGTCAGAAGGAAAAATCTGGGGGGGCAGATTTGCTAAGGGTTTGCGTTTTCCTTGCTTCACGCAAGGTTATGGAATACATGCAAGCCTTTAACTGGAAGTTACTAAGTCACACAAAGCCACCTTGCATGACTCTGCGTGGTTCAGTAAATCCTAGGTAATGCAAGGCAGAGCATTTCACTGCCTGGCATTAACTTGCAGCACAAAGGAGTACATTGGTGGAGAGTGGGAGCTCCCACCCATCCACCCATGGATTTGGGCACAATCCCAGATTTTCAAAGGGTTGTAAACTGAAAATTATGCCAAAATGGTATGCCTCCTGCGTTTCATGGCGTAAAACTTTAGTAAATATCCCCCTGGTTCGTGTATCTGACTCACATTCCATTGCAGTGAGTTCCAGATAGCCCTTAGGTCCAATATACCATGACCATTGACTATCATTGGCCCTCTCTGCTTCTAGGCTCTTACTACTACTTAAACATTTAAAAGTTCATATATCTGGCTCCCCTTACTCATTTTTTTTCATTTTGATGTCCTTTTGTTTATGAAATGTTACACCATTTTTCTAATTCATTTTGGAATTTTTATTTATATTTAGACTCTATGCCTGTGTTAGTCCTGTGTTTGTATGGTGCAGGATTGCCATATGTTAAGCCTGTCTGCCCCCTGCAGTAGCTACCAGGGGCTTGAGCTGAGGTTAATAAAGTGACTTTAAGGGTTTAACATAAAAAGGCTGTCATTATTCTTAGAGGTGGATAGTCACCCACCCCAATTAATAATTCAATTCCTGCAACCCAATACTTTGTGATACCTATCAGAACTTAGGCAATGCAAAATCAGAAACAGGTCTCAAAATATCAGTGCACAATTTGCAACCACATATGTGACCTCCAGCCTTTTATTATTTTCTTTTTTAGCACAACTGCCAGCAGCACACACAAACTAGCCCAACTATTACCAAGCAATTCCCTCGACAAACAGCTAAATGTATAGCCTTTGCGACAGCATGTTTACAAAAACAGACTCCAATTAGCTTTGTCAGTGCTTGCTGTATATTGCAGAGGGAAAGGGACATTTCCTGTTTGTGGCGCACCTCACTCCCGGTCATTATGGACACTGTACCCAGTCCAGATGTTTTTAACTATAAATCATTAATTTTACAGGTATGTTAGTCTAATCACTTCCATGGAAGCAAAACAAGACTAAAAAAAGTAGAATGCATGAAGCTATCACACAAATGTTCAGAACTGAAATCAGTGTTTATAACGACTTGTGGGGGTGGTAGTCACTCATTGTCCCCTTTAAACACAGTCATTTATAACAAACCCTATTCATCCAAGTAATCCTGCAGCCAGGTGAAAAATTACACAGAATAGCCCCACAAGCATTGATGATGCCCTCCTGAAAACCAAATCCCGAATTTACAAAGTTCACTACATCAACCTTCCACAATAATTAAATATTATGATAATCACAAGCATAGCCGTATGATCGTTTGCTTGTGTGCTGATGTTCCAGACTCCAGACCGTGCCACTGTAACCCATATTTGTACACACACACACATACTTGCATGCAAACTTTCACAACACAAAAAATAAATGTAAACACATGTACACACACCATAGTAAAAAGTTACCACAACTCAAAAAAACAAAGACATGCACACACACCATGGAAAAAAGTTACCACAACACAGAAAAAGACAACAGAGACACCATGGGAAAAACCTACAACAACACAGAACAACATACACAAACACATGTGCACACACCATAGAAAAACGTTACCACAACACAGAAAAACATGCACAAACACATGTCGACATACCATAGAAAAACGTTACCGCAAATGTTAGAACTGGGGGTCTCTAGTTGGCAGAGTTGGGTACCACTGTCCAAATAGGGACCCTTGCTTCTAGTCAGGGTAAGAAGGAGGCACTCTTTAGATAATCCTTGCTCACCCCCTTGGTAGCTTGGCACCAGCAGTCAGAGGCAATGTGCTAAGTATTTGTACAAACACTCACAGTAACACAGTGAAAACACCACAAACTGCCTCCACAACAGTTTAGAAAAATAAAGGTATTTAATCTAAACTACACAAGACCAAAACAACAAAAATCCAACATACACAGTTCAAGAATATCATTTCAAATGAGTTCTTAAGGTTGCGTTAAAATAATCCACAGTTGCGTCACGTTTTAGCCAACAGTACCTTTAGATGTGACAAAAGTTCCAAGTGAAAGCTGTAGCATTGAAAAATAAGCGATGCGTCACTCCTGAGACCCTCGGGAGGCGATGCGACAACCCCGCTGGGCGTAGTGGGCATGTTGTGGTGACTCCGATCTGTATGGGGAGGGATGCGATACCTTGCGTGGTTTCAGTGGAAGCGGCTCGCAAATGGTACGATGCGACGATCTTCGGGGCGGCGACGATCACCGGTGCGGTGACGATGCGCTGCTCAGCGGCGATCTTCTCCTCTCGCAGCCCCTTGATGCGATGGCTCTGCGACGACTCTCACAGTGATGTGATGCGGTCCGCAAGCAAGCAGTGCGATGATCTCACCCAGTGCCAACAGCTCTGCGACGATACTCACAGCTATGGTAATCTTACCGCACCGGACTGGTGCGTCCCGCAAAGAAAGGATGCATTGACTCTGGCAGGGGCAACAGGCGCTGCGTCGATCTCGGCCTTCGCGGCGGCGGGAATTTCCTCGCACTGACCGGGATGTGCTCCTCAAGTGAGCTATGCGGTAAAACTTGCAGAAAGTCTTTAAAATCTGGTTTCCAGCTTCCCAACACAGGTACAACTTACAGAGGCACCACAACTGGCCCAATCACTCTAGGAAGGACAGAACGATCTCAGCAGAGTTCAGGAAAGCTGGGGGTGAAGTCCTTTTGTTCCTGGGACTTCTTAACAGGGAGCCATTTTCTCTTCAGGCCCTTTGAGATTCCTTCAAGCAAGGGAACACAGCACAAAGCAAAGTCCTTCCCCTCTCCTTGGCAGCAAAGCAACTGCAGGTCAGTCCAGCAAAGCAAAAGCAGGGTAGTCTTCCTTCTTCAGTCTTCCAACTTTCTTCTTGGCAGAGGTTTCTTCTTGATTCCAGGATGATCTAATATTCTGTAGTCGGGGGTCCTGTACTTATACCCCTAAAAGTCTTTGCTCCCTTTGTGCAGGAGGGCTCTGAGCCCGATCTGAACCAGTTCTGGGTGTTCCTTGAGCACTTTATTTTCCTGCTCTCTCCTTTCCTTTCAGAGAGAGGTGCAGGGTCGTCAGCTGCCCAGCAGGAGGTGGAGCCAGAATTGTAGAAGGCAGGCACAGCCCTATTCTGTCCAGGTGCTACCCCCTCCCACCACTCCAGATGCAGATGGAGCTATTCAGCTCAGGGATGGCCCACTCAGCCTCTGGGAGCCACCCAGCCCCTGTCGCTCACAAACCAGACAGTCAATTCACAAACAGGCCAAGGCACACAGTAAGGTCAGACAAGAGAACCGCAACTTTCTAAAAGTGCTGTTCTCAAACACAGGATTAAAAAACAACCTTTCATAATAGATGTGTTATTAAATTCTGAGTTCAGGGATACCAGACTTGTATGTCCTACCTTGCTCCTATGTCAAGATATACTGGTAGTCACTGTAGCTAGCATTCCCTGTGATAGCCTATGTGCAAGGTAGCCTTACAATAGTGAAAAACGAAAATGGATGTTATTCACTACCAGAGCATGTTACCTGCACTAGTGCATGCTCTACCTTCCACATACACTGCACCCTGCCCATGGGGGTACCTTGGGCCTTCCATAGGGGTGACCAATGTGCACAGAAAGGGAAGGGTTAGGCCTGGTCAGTGGGGGCACTGACCAGGAGGACATGGCAGTTCACAGACTGCACACAGGCACTGGGGTGGCAGGCCTGAGACACCATTTTAGGGCTACTCATGTTGGTGGCTCAATCAGTGCTGCAGGCCCACTAGTAGCATTTATTACCACCAGCCCTGGCACACTCAGTGCATTTTACTAGGGACTTCTTGGTGACGCAAATATGCCAATCATGGATAACCAATTACCATCATAATTTACACAGGGAGCACTTGCACTGTGCCCACTGCATCTAAACCAGCAAAAACGAAATCCAGCACAGCATAAAAAATACAGGGGGTAGAGGCAAAAAGACAGGGGAAACCACGCCAAGGATGCCAGGTCTAACAGCAAATAACTCATCATGCAGTGCGGTATGTGTGTATGTATGTGTGCATGCATGTGGTACTGATATTGCATTGTGATGCAGTGTCCTTTAAAGGGATGTGCCTTCAGCTCTTTCCTAAATTGGAGCAGGCCACTGTCGGATATGAAGACAACATTCCAGTTCTGTGTGCAAAGATGGAGAAGGTCTGCTGCCTTATTTTCTTATTTCTTTTTCTCCATTGGAAGGTTTCTTAACTACAGGAGTGCCAAAGGCAGTTGCTGGCGGTACCCCTGGCATTGTTACCTATCCATTCAAACAGAAAACAATCGCAATGCGCCAAGGCAATCTTAATGTTGAAAATAATCTGTTGCTAATATGGTCTGAAAATGGACTCGCGGTGTATGCATTGTGGAAGGAAGACAGGACGCAGCCATTCTGTGCCTGGCATGGTCTTGTACCATTGTCTACTCTTGGCATACTGGAGCAAAGTCTTATCAGCGGTTTCAATAATGACTGACAACACAATGCAAATGGATTAAAGAGTAACCCTGTTGGGCTGTGTGAAGGAGATGTCAGTGTGCTACAGTTTGCTGCAAAAGCTTTGCTGATGGCTAAGAGATTCATGGCTTGTCCCTGGGGCTAGAGAAGGGATCCAAAAAGAATGAGTGGATGACCTCACTTGTATATTGTAATGAGTAACTTGAATGATATACGGCGCTAATGCCTTCCACCGCCAAACCTAAAGATATCTGGGACGCACTCAAATGGTTTCCTTTTTCAGAACACCCATAGAGGCACCCTCCCACATCCCCTTTGGGTGTCACATTATGCACATGGGGGCCATTTTGCTAATTAACTTCTTAGCAGTTTGTCCAGATGATATGAGTTTACACCAAACGTTCATTTGTTAAGACAAGATATTAGTGTAATTTCAGTGAAGGAGACCAGCCAATGTAATGCTGCCCGTTGAGGATCCGCAGTTACGTTGGCGTGGCGCTGCCTTGGACAGGGACCTGAATTACTGGGCTACCGAGATCTGTAATGAACCAAATGTACGAGTACAATATTAACTTGACCAGTATTTATCTTTGTTTACTTTTCTTTTGTGTTCTTTTTTTGGAAGAAAATGTTGAAAAGAATCTTTACCAATACATTTTTTTTTTAACAGAGTTTTATATAGCGGAACTTAACCCAAATTGAGTATCAGAGCGCCGTACATAGCACCAATTGCATTACATGAGGACACATTCATTTTTGTTAGGCACAGGGAGATTAAGTGATTTGCCCAGAATCACAGAATGTTCAGCGTCATTGCGGAGACTCAAACCCAGTTCCCCAGATTCGAGGACGACCACCCCAGCCGTTAGGCCAACTCTTCTCCCCAATTTAAGTTAGTTTCCATTGCGAATCATTTTTCCAGCTGACCCCAGACGTATGACCTACTTTATCTATAGACTTTCACACATCTGGAACACATACAGCTACTCCCACAACACTCACCTTGAGACCCCTCTGTTATAGCAGGAAATATGCCAATTATGTAAAAAACTGTATGCAGTTCAACCCACTGAAGTTTCATCACCTCACTGTACAACCCCCCTCTGGAACACAACCCTCTCTCCACCCCAAACCATTGATCATCATTACTTTCTAGCCTCGTACCTATGGCTTGGGAACCAAAAGCAGCCCTGGAAAAAATGCTCAAACCACCACCACTCATATATATATCTCTCTCTCTCTCACTCTCTCTCTCTCTCTCTCTCTCTCTCTCTCTCTCTCTCTCTCTCTCTCTCTCTCTCTCTCTCCTGAAATTAACTTTGAGGAGGTGGGGAGAGTGGGATTCTGGATAGCGCTCTTGGAAAAAGGCTGCGTGAAGCTGTTGCTTCGCATGGTCCGAGCACTCTAGTGATTCCGAGTGTTATCAGATGCCTGACTCAAAGATGCCAGAAATTCAGGGCACAAGTCCTAAAAAAATAAGTGGGGGGACTAACCTAGTTAATCAGTATGCAAGTGGCATCACAGCGCGTGACATCAGATCTTAAGACTTCACATATATGTTCAGTAGGTGTATCATGAGTACATTTAAGCACATTTCCAGTATACTTCTAAACCCTTCTGATTTAGACAGAAGATTCCCACTTTTGAACGCTACACATAAAACAATGTTGCCTTTTGTCCGCGTAACGCTTCCTCTAGCCATAGTGCTTTAAAAGAAAAAATTGTGATATTTGAATTATTACAACGCCTCCTCAAGGGTAGTAAGAGCTATATAAATGCTATTTATTTTGTGCAAAGACGGGGAAAAATCAACACATCTGACACTCTGACAGTGCATGTATATCTCCTAAGCGGAGCCTGAACAAAGTGAAAATCTGCCTCTCAAGTATGTGTGAAGCGCGAACAAGATGTGAGCCTTTGTTCCCCCTCCGCTGCTTTTGCATCAGGTGTGAGGCTCCTGACTGCTCCCAGCCAAGAGACTCCAACAAAAGGAAGCCTGATGACCCCTCACATTTGGCCTTTATGGGCCCAGCATGAGTTAGAAATAAGAGAGCCCCATTCCGTCGCCGCCTGCACGCTGTTGCGGATCCATAGCCGATAATGTGCAGGCGCTGCTGAAAGTGTCCTGGTGTTTGGACATTACACCGGGACAAATTCAGCATCTTTTTCAGTGGGGCCCAACGTCTTGGCAGGGTGGATGACGTCCACCCTGTGAAAAAAGTGGGTGGACACCACCCACACGTATGTACGCCCGACTCATGTCCTGCTGAAATTGATTCCTGACATGCCATCTCTGTGACACCTACTGTAACTGTCAATCCTTCCAGAAACATCGCTGATCTGACCGGACAAATGCAGCAAGAAACAAAGGGGCATATTTACAAGCCTATATCGCCACCACAACGTCACTTTCAGTAACATTATGAAGTGATGGCGATAGGGGCTTCGCCTTATTTACAAGGCAGTGTTAAGCCACTTAATGTGGCTTAACGCTGCCTTATAAATAAGGCACCCTTTCATGCTGTACATAGTGAGAAAGGAGAGGGCAATGGGTGTTATGGTGGGCGTTCCACAGCAACACCCATTGATTTTGACGCTGCCTCCTATATACAATGGTGGTGTAAATAGGAGGCAGTTCCAAAATTAAGACCAGGAAAAACTTGGTCTTAAACAGGGCAAATGAGGAGAAATGCTTTATTTCTCGTCGTTTTTGCTGTTTCCATGTGTGCTGCGTTGTGCAGCACACATAGAAACAGCAAATTGCCATTGATTGTTTATGTGCAGGAAGGTAACCCTTACTGCACATAAACAATTTAAAAAATTTTAAAAATGACATTTTGCAACTTCTATGTGCGCTGCACACATAGAAGTTACAAAACATCATTTGAAGATTGTTTATGTGCAGGAAGGGAGACATTCCTGCACATAAACAATCATCTCCTCAACGCAGACACCCTTGCACTATGGTGCTAGGGGGCCTGCGTTGGCGCTTGGCTGCTAAGTTTAGCACCAGCGCAGGGGGAAACGCAGGGCTGCACCATATTGTTGTAAACATGGTGCAGCTCTGCGTTTCCGAAATAGCGGAGTGCGACGTTAAGCCAGAAAGGCTAACACCGCACTCCGTCACCTCATTGTAAATATGCCCAAAAGTCAGGCAAACATAATGGCCTTCATCCTTCATACTCAGATTGTTAGTCCCCAAGCAAAAAAACAAATAAAGTTTTTCTGACACTTTCATTCATGGCCCTTAATCAACCTTTCTGAGGACTCCGATGATCGATTGAGTGTGCTCTCCTGACTAGAACAGGTGCAGGGGATTGGAGGGTCAGGCGTGAGGTACTGGGCCAAAAAGACCCCCTCCACATTGGTCATCAAAAACTATTTGAATGTAGCTCTCTAGGTCTCAGCTTGTAAGGTATATCAATCGGCCTCCATCCTGCCCTACCCTCATTATATTGCACAATTATACTTAAGTCCTTGTTCTCCTAACTGTTGTATTCTTTAGTCCTGCTGTCTAAAGTGATTTTCTAGCCCAATAGTCATATGAGGAACATTGAGCTATTGACCTTAATCCCTTTATATACTGTTGCCTGAGCATTCTTTTTGTGACCCAAAGACGGACCTGCGATTGGGTTGAAGGCACAGAGACGTCTTCCTTTTACACCTTCGGATAGTCAGATTTATACCCTCTCGCTGCCTCACAAGGGTTTCCAGCCACAAGCCATCTCTCCCCTATTTGAGGCTCATGTGGACTTGGCACAAGGCCCTTTAGTGGGAGATTTTTATAGCACATATGCTTTCGCCCTGATTTGCGTATCCTCTCTTGCTTTTTGCACTGCAGCCGACCCCTTCTATCAAGACACAGCTGTAGGCAGAAGCAAAGAGAGGAAGCAGACCAAGGACATGAAAGCTGACCAAAATAGACCTAAGTCTACTCTTCCATAACCGAGGTTTACCACGAAAATTTAAAGCAGATCAATCCACTAATATGGAGCTTATACTGCAGAGACTATCATCCTTACAAGACCTGGCACAAAGAAAACACAGATCTCATGCAAGTAGCTATCCAGGTACTACGTAAAGACGTCAAAGACCTAGCCGGAAAGATCATTGAAGCTGGATTCTGTATCAGCTATCTTGAGGATGAAAAATCTAAATGACAAAAATTCTTTGATTCTCTCTAAACTCCAAAAGTGCCTTATCCTGTGAATAGCAACAATTGTTACTGCTCAAGATTTTTTCCACGAGATGATGTGCAAAGTAGAAAAGGCTTTCTCAACCTAAGGAAACAACTAAGAGATCCATCTATCCCTCACTATTTTGTGGGCCCATCTCACTTCAATATCATTTTTAATGACAAGCTCAGAATTTTCAATGATCCGAATGAACTTCAGACATTTCAGGAATAAAACAAGCTGCCATGGATCAGTAGACAGCGGTACATATAACGGCTTCTATCTACAGGGCGACACACACCTGTACCTTGTCAGACCCCCACATATCGTACTGCAAGTATGTAATATCTTTGCTTCCATTTGGAAGAGAAGAGGATATGTAATATCTTAGTTAATATGTTTTACATGCTTTACACTCCTCCATCTGTAGAACTCTATAATGTTGATGTCACTTAGAATGTTGGTGCATGAAGCTTACAGTTGGAGAAGGGCTGACAGCCTTGC
Organism: Lissotriton vulgaris; assembly: GCF_964263255.1. NCBI lineage: Eukaryota > Metazoa > Chordata > Amphibia > Caudata > Salamandridae > Lissotriton > Lissotriton vulgaris. The sequence continues at coordinate 883,454,752 of NC_141691.1, forward strand.
TGGCTGCTCCTGGTGGGGCTGATTACATCTATACTTCAATGCTGCAACCTATCTGAATAAATCCTCTTGAAATATCACAATCAGCGTGGACTAAGTTACTACAAAGTATTGGTGAACAAAGGGGCAAATTATCAAGTGCTGGCGATAATATTATCACCGCTTTTGCGTCCGTTTTCGGGCGTAAAGCGGCGATAATATTATCCCTTTATTTTTTATTTACAAGGACATGCTAACGCGTGTTTTCTTGCCTTAGCGCCCGCTGTCAGCCTGCCTTTCATCGCACCGCTAATGAGATGCAAAGGAGGCGTGCCTGACAATACTCCATGTGAAAATATCGCTAAACCAGCGACGTGATATTTACAAGGAGCCCAAACTTGGCGTAGCGATAACCTTAATTGCGCTAATGCACCCTTAGCTCTGGATTGTAACGTCTGTTAAAATTCAGACTATGGCATACTTTACATGGGAAGTGGATTATGTGGTTACAACCACATGCTCGAATCAGCAATGTTTTCTCTGTTTTTGTGTGAACATCGCTGGTTTTCCAGCGATGTTTGCCCATTTTTGCGCTAACGCTGGAATATTTATCACCTAGGTTATAGACGTTGTAAATAACGCGCTAACCAGGCGATAAATAACAGCAATAGACGGCAACAAATATGAAAGCTCTAAGCGCGCTTTGCGATATTTATCGCCGTCTGTTGCTAATATGCCCCAAACTTCTTTTGTGTTGCTAGGTAGCTTATTCCTTTAACACTCCCTTGGGTAATTGGGGGGTGGGGTTGTGCCCCTTTTACTGTTACAACCTACGATGTAGATACAGTTGTTGTTACTATTATAGCTATGTGATTTTCTTTACGATTCATCCATTCTTATTGCTATCTGGGATAACTTCCATGTGGTTCAGAAAACCTAAGCAGATTGCTCTATTAATTGTTACTAAGTTCACATATTCTTATTGTATTATCCTATTTTTTTTCTTCTCACCAATTTATGAGTGCCTCTCCAGAGTTTTGGCCGGGTATTTTGCTCATTTCGATGTTGCTATACATTTTCACTGTTCTAACAAGTTGACATCTGATTGCTGTTTACTAAGATGCATGTTGCTCAGGACTCCTCTTGTGGTGCTCCCTCACTCCATGTTATTCACAAATGGTGAGATGGCGAGCCTTCAGGTTCTCAAGGGGTGGGTTGGGTGAGTTTTATTTTACCAGGTTTTGCATTTGTTTTTTTGTCTGTTCTTTCATTCTCCTAATACTACTCTGCTCAACTTCCCCTTAAATTTCCCCTTCTTCTCTCTCCTGGACTGAATACAAATCATAAACGAATACATATGCAACCCAGGTATGTTATCTTAACATGATACATCTCTATGGTAACTTAAACAAGTGGATTTCTCAGACAATTACATTAGTAGCTCCTCCAAGAAATCATAACACATATTAGAACATTGGAATGTTGGGAGCTCCATTGAAGACAATGGAGTGCTACCAAGGCCCGCAGAGCAACATTCAAATGTTTTATAAAGGCCTCCCAGAGCTCGAGAGGATTTAAATCGCCTCGAGCTTCGAGAAGCCTTTGTTTTATTTGTTAGAACATTCTGCCCTCTAGTGGCAGAATGTTCTAATAGCCTTATGGCCCTTCGTAGCAAGGCTATACCGGCTATTAAAGTCCCGTCCCTTGTTAAAGTCCCTCGCCTTCGGCTCGGGCCTTTAATCCGGGAGTGGGCCTTTAATAGCTGGTATAGCCCGCTACGGCGGTCTGTAAGGCTATAATAATGCTCCAACACTGAAGGTGCTGTCACTGAACACAAAGGACCAAACCAACCGGGCAAAATAAAAAAATAGTTGATTACTGTCATAAACTATAAAGGGGAGGTCATCCTCCTTCAAGAGAGCCCTGGCTGCAGTGAACATTAAGTATTAATAGATCAACAATTGTTTTAGCTCCCCCCTCACTAAAAGAAAAATAGGTAATTACCCCAATTGAAAACAATTTGAACATCACTGCGTGCGTTACATCAACGAAACAATTTAGGTAGATGGCTGATTATTTCTAAAAAGAGAGATAATACTGAATTTTATATTTTTAACATTTACACCAAAACAATGTTAACCCTACATTTTGGTCATCTTTACATAAAGTACTGTCGAATTTGCTACACAACAATTGCATATTATTAGGGGGGGGGGCAACAATCTTCCAATGGATGGTAACTTGGACACGTTGTCAAATGTAAATTTTGGATCCACTGAGCCTCATGCCCAACTTTTAAACCTATACAAATCACAAAAATTGATAGATGTATGGAGAACACCTAACCCAACTTGGAGGTGAGTATGCATTTCCCTCATAACCCCATGATTCTTACTCAAGGATCCACTATCTCCTAGTAGAGCGTTGACTCATTTTACAAACTTTCTCTCCCATAACTGAACTAATATTAATCTTAGACCATGCCTGTGATGAAGCCGAATTTCGTACCCTAAATTTAATTAGAAGTATCTGCCCGATGGTCTTAATTGCCTGCTAAAAGTATAGAGGAAAGAATACATTTTACCAATTATACATTTTCTCTATCATCAGTATCCAATAACTACGAACTCCGAATTTAGCTTTTGTAGATTTGTTACAAAGCCAGGAACAACAGAATATAGGCACACCTCAAAATCAAAGTGTAAAGATACATCAAAACTAATACAGAGCCCATTCTATAAAATATAGCTCATACGACACAATAAGCACAAAATAATAAATTCCTAAATATGAACACAGCTGAGTATAGATGCTGTGTCCAAATCCTTTTTCATTTATATTTCCGAATTAAAGAATAATCTGTCCCTACTCTACTTCTAAAATGGCATCCCTTTCTAGCTTCCCAAAATAATTCCCAAAAGCTGTCAGCACGTATTGACTTCCGAAGAAGTACACTCACACTAAATGGGTCAAGTAGCAGAAAGCTACAGAGCTCGTTCTAAGATGCTCTCCTTCCTCAGTCAAAAGCAGAAGTCCTGCAAATCTGTCCCTGTCTCTAATACAAAAAGACAAAGTTACACCCCTAACGGGTCACATGGTACATTGTTCCGTGAACACTTTCTTGAGTAACTTTCCACAAAGTCCAATTGTTTTTACAACTCTGTCTGCCGACCTTGGTTCCCAGGTGTCACCAGGCACGGAATGTGTCCTCCCTTCTCTCTGTCTGACGCCTCAAAGGCATTCCTTTCCTCCCATGTATCTTCTTAAATCTAAAATAACGAGGTCAAATTCCTGCAACTGCAGTAGGGGTGAAAAGAAAACTTTCTACACACATACATTTTAATTAGCTCCTGACCTAAGAGCAAACGAGGAGAAATAAAACCTTGAAGGAAACGAAAGTTAGGCCTACATTTCGGGCTAACCTAAAACATTCTTTAATATGCACTCGTTCACAGACCTTTATATGACTCTTATAACAGTGAAGACATCTGGTTACTTATTAATCTATATATATACGTGCACAATTATATGATTTCTCTAAATACATATTAAATATTAATCAGTCCTGTAAATTACGTCACGATTTCACTCTACAGATTTTCATACAATGAGATATAAACTTCATTTTAATATGCACAAAGTTCAACTAAACATTCAATATATACGAGTGCAGTTCGTTCATGAATATAATGCACCCTTTACAAATTTAGGAGTGTCTAGCGCTCTATCACCTGTATTTCAAAGGAGCTGACACTATGTGCTCAATTACAACCCTCGAAACAATGGAGAATGAATTATACTATCCTTGATAATAAGGGATTGAGACAGGTGAACGAGGTGGATATCAATTACTATATAAATAAAAGTAAAAAAAATGGAAGACACTCCGGATGAACTTTTCTGGGATGTTCCGAAAGCCACCATCAGGAGTTATTGCTAATAATGTGATTATGCCCCGCTCACGTAATTAAGAGGAATTTGGGGTAAATTTGTTTTTAATGCAAGCACACATCATGCTGCTGTTTAGCTCTATTGTCTTAGCACAAAATGCATCCTCTTGTCCATTGTTTGATTGCGAGGATGCATTTTGCACTAAGAAACTAGTGCTAGAACTGCTCGCTATTGCTATTCATGTTCTGTTGCATTAAGTGTTATTTCTAGTGTAAAATGCATCCTGGCATGCATTTTGGACTTTTATGGCATTGTGAGCTAAGAAAACAGCATTACATGCAGAATGATTCCTCTTGTGTAATTTCACAAAAGCTCACAGAATGTTTCGGTAATTCTGTATGATTGCACTACACAGAATTATGCAAGTGATGCCCAATCATAGTGATTAACTTGATGGATGCTAAAAACAAGAAGGATCAGCAGCGCCTAAACAACTTATAATTCAAGATCAAAGATCTAGAATTTACACTAAATCAAACCAAAGATTCTGCAGTCCTCTCTGAAATTAAAAGCCCGAAATACAAATTCAACAAAAGTAGTAGGTGCATAGGTGGATTTTGATGAGAAAAGCAGAACAAATTATAGAAAAATATTCAAATATGATAAAAGCAAGTAGACCATCCTCTCCTTAAGGAATCATGCTGGCTTAAACCGCACCTCATCTAAAACAAATTCAAAGGTGTTCAAATACTTTTATGAAAAACCTAATCCACCCACTAAAACTATTGACATTACATGCTGTAGGGACTAACTTGACAAACTCTTACTCGCAAAATTAAAAAAAAGAACCTAAACCCTCAACATTGTGATTCCCCAAGTTAAAATCCTTAAAGGCTATTTAAGGTCTGAAACTAGTGAAGAGCCTGGCTTCAATGGCTTCACAAGCACATTTTACAAGGTTTATACATCATCTCTCCTAACACCACTACAAAATCTCTTTTCACATTTCATCAAAAATGGAAGAATTTAGTGCTCGATCTAAGACGCCCATAGTTGTCATACCAAAACAAAGTAAAGGTCATTGAGAAATTAAAAACTACCGTCCAACTCACTTTAAAATATTGACTGTAAAATATATGCTAAAGTGCTTGCAGACCGATTGAAAATGTTCTCAACCTATTAATCCATGTTGCCCTAACTGGTTTTCTCAAAGGAAGATGAGCATTTAGAATATATAATTCTTCTATCATGCCCTTGATAGAAGCCTATCAAGGCCATAGCATTAGATGTAGAAAAGGCCTTTGATAAAGTCTCATAGACTTTTCTTAGAGCCACACTCAATACATTTTGCACATGTTTGGAGGTTTGGGCTGGACTCTTCCTATAGAAGCAGGGCCATGACTGATTTACATATAGCTGGGTCTAAACTGAGGTGGCATGGTGTGCATAGTAACGATGTATTGGGATGCAGTCCCAAGTGATTACCAGTGACTGAGATTAGCTTCTCTGACCCTCGGACTCTCAAATTTAGCCCAAACGATGCAATTATCAATTATCTTTTAGCAACTATTCCCATTTTGACTTAGAACACACCTCCCCATCTGAGCTGATGTGCAGCATTGTACAGCACTCATCCCACTCAACCTTGGAAGGAGGAAGGGTCACAGTCAAGCTAGAGCGTAGGCTCAGACTCAGAGAAAACAACCTGCTAAGACACTTCTCCTTTACAAAGTCAAGTTTACCAAAAAGTGATGAGTGGGCAGTGCTGGAAATGGAGAAAATATGCTCATAAATTCAGGGTTCAGGCGGGGCAACACAAAGGAGGCGGACTCATGAAAAGCATAGACCGACAGTCAACTTAAATATTTATTTTAGAAAACTGACACAAATAAATTGGCAACAAGGACTAATGTAAAAATACATCTGTTCAGGCTTACTTCATTGGTCACAAACATCGTGCATTTTTAAATATCTTTTAGGTATAGTGCACCTTTAACATAACTCTGGTAGTTGATGCACTTGCCAGAGAGATCAGTATTTTCTCTAGACACAGTGCTGACTCAGTATAGGGTAGCATAGAGGGTAAATGTGCCTGCTGCAAAGCATAATGTGTATGTAACATCATGCAGATAACAGGTTTGTATTTTATGCAGATTGCCCAGTGTGTTACTGCTTCTGTCACATAGATCTTTTTGTTACTTGAAGTTCACAAGTTACAATCCTCTAAGATAGCATAGTGAGCAATAAAATGGCATGAAGGAGCAATATGCAAACTACAACATAGGTTTTGAAACTTCTGGCCTGCTTCAGAAAGGTAAACTTACAATGTTGTATAAGTTTACTATATTTTTGGTATTCATAAACTATGAGTTTAGTTATACAAATAGTAATTTTACGACTGCTGAGACTCTCCACTGGTGGTGGAGACTCCGAACATTTGAAAGATAGACCTGTCCTATCTTTATATGTGCAAAGTTTTCTGCCCAGACTATAGAGTCCCCACAGTCATAACATTACAATGAGTAAAATTCAAATCATAGCTTGAGAATACCAAAACAATAGTAAACTTACACAAAAGTGTAAGTTTACCAATGCGTTTCAGGCGTTATTCACAATGGTAAACTTTGAAATAGGCATACCCCTCCTCTTTCTTTTGCAATGCTATGACTTGTTTGCAACTGCAGACAGTAAGCCATTGATTTATACCTAAGAGGGGATATAATTACAAAATGGAAGCTATCTACTTTGGAATAAGACCGCAATCCAGAGGACCGCTGCATGCTCCTTCAACTTCAAAAGTAGATTTACCTTTTTTTGATTGCAGCTATTGATATAATGTGTTGGCCCGAGTGCCTGCCCCTTAAAGGGACAGTGGTTGGAATAAAAAAACAAAATTGATAAAAGTCTATAAATCTCAATGTTTTAAGGAAGCATTGCTAATGTCAATAGATTTGGGTTGTAACAGAAAATGCAAGCCACATCTTTCAGCATTGGTAATGCTTGTTCATGTTGCCTGCGCATTCCCATTTCAGTTTTTGTATCTAGATCTAAATAACCAGAAAACATACAAATACCCCCAACCAAATATGGCATTTGCATGTCTCAGAGTTTTATAATGCTGCAATCAGCACTTTCTTGGAGCAGACTGGAGTGCTGTCAGTAGAGGTCCCGGTAGTCCCGCACCTTTGAGGTAGCAAGCTGCAGTATCTTCGTCTGTCACTAAGGGGCCTATTATGATGAGTGTCGGAAAGCCTCCGACCTGAGGTCAGAGGCTTTCTGACAATCATCGTTGGTTTGAATTCCAACCTGCTGATTATGATTCAGCCGGCGTAATTGAAACCAGCCGGTCATTCCGTCTGACTTCTGACCGGCTCAAAGAGCCAGTGAACCAGTCAGAACTGGCCCGTAATCCAAATAGACGGCGATTTATTTATTTATTTATTTATTTAACATTTGTATGGCACAGCGAATCATCCCGAGGGAGATCTCTCGGCGCCCGGCAATACAGAGAAACACCTTCTGGATTACGATGCACGTTTCCGGCAGGGTTTTCATACCGGCCTTTCCGACATGGAAACCCTGTCGGAAAGCTTTGCAGCCTCCAGTTGGTGGCCGAGGGGGCACATATGGTACCCCCGGTTAATCCCTATGGGTGCATGTACTAAAGTCGTTTTGCGGCCATAACTCATGCTCTAATAGGGAAATGTCAAAATGCGAGTGCACCATGTGCAGGCGCATCATAATCAGGCAGTCGGCACCGCCAACAGGAGGTCGGTCGGTTCCGTTTCCGAGACAATCTGACATCAAAATAGGCCCCCAAATGTCCGAAATGTTCATGGACTCACAAATGAATAATTTCCCAAGCACGCTGCAGAATCGTAGGTTGTTTATAGAAGTCTCTTCATGCTTTGTGGTCACATGAACTATCTGGGTGTAATTTTTCAATCCTCTTTCAGGGTGCAAAAAGGGGGCATGCAGTCTAGTGCTTTTTTCGCATTGTCACTCTCAGACAGTTCCAGTGCTTCAATAGAGCTCTGCATCAGAGCAGGCATTATTCATAAGCTCTAAACAAATATGCTAATGCTGATAGTAATCATTATTAATTGTCCAGGTGCATTCATGTATGCTCGGGGAGAAGTCACCCTAAAATTCGTAGGTAATTGCCAGCACTTGCATGTAAAAACGATAAATATTCTGTTTCGAAAGCAGTAAGTATTCCTACAATACAGTTATGGCAAAAGGAAAGTTTTCAGTGACAGTAAGGAAAGCGACTGATGCTTGTTACACATCCACAGGTGGCCAACTCTAGGGGAAAAAGAGTGAGTACCTTTTTGAACCTGTAAGCTGCTGTTGCAGCCAAATAGTTAGACATGAACACGGAATGCCGTAGACTAGATCCCATCAACAGACAATATTCAAAAACATCCGAGCCACTGGCTGTATGGGGTTGAGCCATAATCTGCTGCCTCTGTACTACTTCTTATATGTATTTTGTTCAAGTATTGGTAACATATGTTCTCCCCCACAGGTAAAGTTGGCAATAGAAGAACCTACAAACAGTGAGGGGGGACACAGGGGAAGCGGGTGTAAAAAAAAAAGAGAGAAAGAAACTGTACCTTCTCGTTGCTTCCTTGCTCTGTCTCTTCTCCATAGTCACTCGCTATAGCCTGGAACAGGAAGCACACTCAGACTCCCGATAGCTAATCACAACGCTGTGATTGGTCTGAGTGCCTCTGGTTCAGCGCCAGCCTGGGAATGAGAGCCTGGGCATGGACTCTCCACCAAGGCTGTAATGCAGCCTGCGTGGAGAACATGCAAAGTGCACATGAATGTTTGGCTGGCCTGAGACGACTGGTCAAACAGTCATGTTCACTGACAAAGTGTGCTCACCACTCCCCCTGCTCCTGTCGTCTGAGCAGCCCCAACTGCACTGCAAAGCTGCCGCAGCAGGAACAAATGAATCAATAAAAACGTTGAGTTATTATCATTTTATTTTTCCTTTATTTCACTGCTAAAAAGCAGTGGGGCGATGCTCCTCCTCCTTAGCAGAGGAGACGCCACTGTTTCTCATCCCACTTGGTAGGATTCGGAGACATAATCCTGCATCACTAATATTACTAGAGTGCCATTCTGCAAGTACTACTGAATGACACTTAAGCTCTGCCACAGAGTGTAACATAAGTGATACTGCAGAGTGCAAGTCAAGCCCCCTAGAAGTCAGTGTGCAAAAACACACACGGCTCTGCACCATACCTTACCATGAGGACCTCTGATTTTCTAATTTTTCAGAAAGTTCCTTTCAAATTGTGTTTAGTTGCAGTGGTGCAATGTACTCATTTATACTGTAGATCTTTTATACATATTCTTGAGTAATCTTTAATGCTCATTGTTTTCACAGCTGTGAGCAAAGAGCCCAGGTGTTGCTGTCAATCAGCGCAGAGGATGAAGGAAATCTTAAAGATGGGATCAATTTCATCAGAAATAAAGAAACTGGGAAAAATTATATCATATATAAAGATGGAGACAAAATGCGCGCCTGCAAGAATTTGTGCAAACATCAAGGAGGATTGTTTATTAAGGATATTGAAGATCTGTCAAGCAGGTAGTCTTGTAAATGTTTATACTGTTATTATCTTCTGTTTAAAAACCAATGGTTATCATCATTTTGTAGTTTGCAGGAAACCTCAGACACAGATATTTAAATACAGTGTCAAGTTACATTTATTATAATAACACTAGTAATGCTAAAAGTACTCACCAGGAGCAGCCTAGGACGCTAAATCTTTATAGGATAATGATGATGATAGATTGTTGACATCTGACCACGATAGGGTACCAAAAACTCTGCTCAAAATAGTATTTCCTTGCCATGAAGAGGGTCAAATAGTTTACTTTTTTATCATCACAAAAATGGCCAGCTAGAATCTCTCATGGCTAGATGCTTGTCCCATCGTCCATTGCATAACCAGTCTGTTTCATGTGGTAGATGAGTAACCTTGATTCAGTCTACCAATCGCTTCTGTGCATGTTGGAAGAGGAGGTGATATTACACTGTAGATATGCATAAGTTCATCCTGACAGAAACCCTGAAATTCTGGAATTGTGCCTCATTGCCATACTGCAGCACAGTGGTACCCGAATAACAGGGATTTGGGATGCCATGAGGGCAACCTCCTTCTGGCCTAAGGTCAGAACTGTCTATCATCCTCCAAAACCTGCTCCATACCAGATTGTAGTGCTGAAAATCCTAGCCCATTGCCACTTACCACTGACCACCTTTGACCTGGGGGTAGAGGAAGGCATTTGGGCAGTGGCTAGCTTGTGCCAGTGAGTGTTGTTGCCACTTATTAATAGGATTCTGTTACTCTATAGATCTGTCCTTCTGATGCCACTCCCTGATACAACTTCCTAGGATAATCCTTAGTTTTTTATTTGTGCCTGGGTCGAATACGATGACTTGCTTCAGGGCACAGGACTTATTTCAATTGGGTCATGTGGTGCACTAACACAACCAACCACATGGCAGTGCTGTGCTCTGAGTATACCAGTCTCAAGTGTGATCAAGCACTCTGTCTTGCTCATTTGAAATGAAAATGCACCCACTGACTATTTTCAGCCTTTCTGGCTATGGTTTGCACCTGCGCAGTCCTCGCAGGACATTATTTCCCCCCCTCTGTTTGCACTGATACAGTTGTCATGTTGTTTTTACATTCTGCTCTTTCCTCTTTGAAACTGTTTAAATTGCGCCTGTGAATGCAGAGGCTCAGCACCAGCACTTGGTTTTCGACACTAGCATATTTTTTTATGACATTCCACCACATGGTGGCGGTGTCGATTTATTCTTCAGCAGAGAATATTAGCAGTATATTTAATAATCCAGGCCCAGATTTGCTAAAAGAAAGATCGCCAACACAACACAGCAAGTAAAGTTGTTGCACTGTGTTGCGTAAACAGGACAGAGCATCACAGCACCATATTTACTAAGATGTGGGACTGTTCTGCACTTCAAAACAAAACCAAAGGGAATGATGGACGGAGTGTTGAACATTGCAAACACTCACCCCCAGTCAACTAATCTGGGTTTAAACCATCAGCATTCTTTAGCTAATTCTGCCACTCCAGTTCAAACATGGCCATATGCAAATCAGTCTGACCCTGTGCCTCATGGGAACAGTCCAGCCGAACTGCCAAGCCATGCCTTCCCTGGACCGGAAACAAGCATCCTGGGACCAGTTTCTGGCTAATCAGCCATCATCAGCCAGGCTAGCTTGAATCCAGTGGCAAAGTGAGCAAGGGACCCACATCTGGGCATACCCTGCCAACTTAGGGCGAACAAAGCAAAACCAAAGGGGATGATGGAAGGAGTGTTGAACATTGCAAGTACTCACCTCCAGTCAATTGATCTGGGTTTGATCCATCATCATTCTTTAGCTCACTCTGCCACCCCAGTTGAGACATGGCTATATGCAAATCAGTCTGACCCTGTGCCTCATGGAAACAGTCCAGCCAGAATTGCCAAGCCATTTCTTCCCTGGACTGTAAACAAGCATCCTGGGATCGGTTTCTCACTAATCAGCCGTCATCAGCCAGGCTAGCTTGAATCCAGTGGCAAAGTGAGCAAGGGAACCACGCCTGGGCATACCCTGCCATCTTAGGGTGAACAAAGCAAAACCAAAGGGAATGATGGACGGAGTGTTGAACATTGCAAGCACTCACCCCCAGTCAACTGTTCTGCACTTGCCCTGTGTATGGGCACTTTTGACTGACATGCGCTGTCGTAAGCATAGTTTTTTACGGGAAGGGGGCCATTCTAGTACAAAAACTATGCTTCGAGGGCTTCCCCCTTTGCATGAATGCTATATAATGCAGCACACATACAAAGGGGGAAACATTCATGGGTTACAGGCAACACCCATAGAACACCCCCATGATACAAAGTAATGTAAGGCAACACATTGCTCGGCCTTGTGTTACATTTGATTAAAAAAATACACAAATCCGACGTAGTCTTTGTAAATCTGGGCCCCAATGAATATTAGAAAAATAATAACCGTGTGTACTGAACATTCTTACAACTTTGGGTGACCCAGAATTTCCAGGTTGTCACTTTCAGTGCCGAGTGATGGTAACAGGTAGCGCTGGTACTGGCATTTGCCAGCATTGGCAGGGACAGTGGTTGGTGCAAGCTGCTGTGGTATTCTGAGGTATGTAGTAGACTCTGGTGCGAAGAAAAAAAATTAAGCACTGATCCTTGCCCAAGAACCCAAAATACTAATGTTCTGTTGTCTTCTGCTTTGGGCGCAGCAAGGTCTCACTGGACAGGACCCTAAAGCTGGGTAGTGGCTAACGCAACCGCTGGCTTGTCTCAGACTGCTCGTTGGGCTGCTGTGACCGAATTCAAAATGTAGATACTCTGAGATGACGGCAGTGCCCATATCATCGTACACCAGCTTCTGCTGGTGCCAGTATCTGCCAAAGCTACACTGGGTTCTCAGAGTTAAGAGAATGAACTAGAAGGGTCTGACAGGGTGGTCGATTTCAGAGGGCAAAACAGAAGCATTTGCTTAGGGCTGTGCTTCTGCGAACATGTCCAGATACAGGGGCATATTTACAAAAAAAATGGCATAGGGCAGTGCTGCACTTCTTTTTGCAGCACAGACCTATGCCAACTTGAGAGGGCAGGAATGCCCTGTATTTACAAGATACTGTGCATTCCTGTTCTTTTAGCTAGCCCCGGGTCACAATTTTGTGCCTAAAGCCAACACAGACACCATGGTGAAAGGGTGTCTGCATTGTCAGCAGGATTGTTTCTGTGCAGGAACGGGTACCTTCCTACACAAAAACAATCGGCGGACGCATTTTCCTTGTTCTATGTGTGCTGCAGAATGTAGCACAATTGGAAAGAGAAAAAATGAATCGAATTGAAAACATTTCTCCAGGTTACTCGTGCTCTGAGAAGGCATAAGGTTTTGGCGCTGCCCCAAAGGTACCTGATTTTGTAAGTCTACTCACGCAGACCGGGCCGACACCTGGAGCACTGTTGCGGCGATAACCGCACTCGCGCACGATCCCTGAGGGCATGCGTGGGCCGCGGAGAACGGGGCTAACACAAAGGTAGCCGACAGGACTCTTGCACTACGCCAGGGATACACCGCGGTTGTTCTACGCGGACCGGCGCCACAGCAGTGATAGCAAGCGCCATCTTGCACCCTGAACGAGGCTATCGAATTGACAAGCCAGCAAGTCTGCAAAGTGACAACACCGGGGCCCTGGGACACGCGCACGGAGCCACAACCCCGAGAGCACAACGCACCATCTGTGGGGCTCCTACAGCTACACTGTCAGAGGCGTATCCACGTGGAGACACAAGACACGGACGGGGGCGCAAGCTAGGAGCGACACTGCCACATCCGAGTCTGCTACCATCGTGGCACGTGCACGGCGCTCCTGGCCTTAACCTGGCAGACCCCTCATAAAACGCGGTAGACAGTCCCTACCACCGCCGCCAAGAACTCCATTGCAGCTGTGCAAGGGGAAATAAACACAGCGCCACTGCACAAAACGAAGGCACTACAACACCTGCAGCACCAGTGTGATCCTTCAGCCCATTCTTGATTGTACTGCTGACACCTTCTCTCCTATCGGATCGACTGCTGTGGGGGCGGCCCAAACAGAGGAAGCAGTAAACCGCGAAAACGTGGAGCCTGCAAGAGTGTTGTGAGATCGGCCCATCGACACCCTGCACACTAGATCCATGGGGAGGCACAGGGGCAAGGCCCAGGACCAGGGCGCGACTACGGATATGCAGTCCACCGGTTCGGAAGATCCGCTGGCCTCCTCCAATGTGGACATTATCCCGCCAACGGGGAAGGGCACGCAGGATGCCAAACTGGACCTCATCCTGAATGAAATAAGGGCCACAAGAGAAGCGCTAGAATTGCGCATGGATAACATGGCGACAGGCCTATCTCTGCTCAGGGCGGACCATAACAAACTGGCGGAGAGGGTCTCAGAGCAGAAGCTTGCACTGAACGATCTAATACCCCAGCAAACTGAACACTCCACGAAGATAGAAGGCATGGAAAAACAAATCAAATTGCTGTGGGACAAGATGGACCATGCAGAAGGGCGGGCCTGCCACAATAACGTCCGTATTTTGGGCATTCCGGAGCACAGTGAGGGGAGGAATCCTACCCAATTTGTGGAAGACTGGCTCAAAAAGGTCGTAGGCCCGCAACATCTGACCTCCCTGTACAGCGTGGAGCGAGCACACAGAATGCCTTGGAGACCGCCACAACCAGGAGCACCACCGTGTCCATTAATAGCGTGCCTCCTTCATTATAAAGATCGTGACACAGTACTGCGTGTGGCCCGAGAGAAGGCACCGCTGCGATACGAAGACAAGACTATATCCGTATACCCGGACTTTACACCGGCAGTGCAACGAGCCAGGTCCACCTTCTTGGAGGTGAAACGTAAACTACGTGAAAGAATTGAAATATGCCCTCCTGTTCTCCGCCCGCCTCAAGATACTACACGGCAACAGATCACACTTTTTTGACACTCCAGAGGAAGCGGAGGAATGGATGGAAGTGACGCTAACGCCGCCAACCTCGCAAGACCCATTTGCAGACAACAGGAGTGACGGACCTACGAATCGGTCGGGCCAGCGACACTCTAACTCCAATGCTGGTCAAGGCCCCTCAGCACGGTCATCACCGAAGGGACAAGCAACAAAGAGCTGCTCTGAGGAGCGGGCGAAAGTGGTTCAGCTGACGGAGGAGGCACTGGCTGCACACGATGCGGGCACGGCAAATGGCTCGGCCAGCAATTCAGACACGCACACAGAGGTGTCAGGATGGGCGGACAGTCTGCAGCTCTTTCCCAAGATCACGGTGCAAATGGCTGAAGAATTTTAACGGCGCCTTTGACAGTATCCGGGTGGTAATGTATGAACCTCACAAATAGACGCACATAGGGTGGGTGGCAGGGAGAACGCGTTTGCTAAGGGCTCGCTATATCACCACAGGCCAGCGCGAGTCAGGAACACGTGGACTGCTCCCCCCATCATATAGACATGTTTCTGTTTGACAATTACCCACGTTGGGTAACTCGGTTTGGACCCCGGGTCCGTTTACCTGGGGACCTCTATGTTAAGGGGTTAACTGTTCACATGGCAATCGTCTCCTACCATAAGGTATATCTGGCATACCTGCCCAGATGCTCGACATTTCAATACTTCACGTTCAGTCATGAGGCCACTTAATGTCTACAACCTATGCACCTGGAATGTGCGGGGCATGGGATCGATTCACAAGAGACACAGAATACTGGCTCAGCTTAACCGCAGGGGGGTCTTGATAGCTTGTCTTCAAGAGACACATTTGAACAATGCCGAAAGCTTAAAACTGCTGAAGAAATGGAAGGGACAACTTTCCGCTACATCTTACTCTGTATTCTCAGGGGGGGCTGCTATTTGGCTCCGAAACTCTGTGCCCTTTAGGCCAGTGGAACAGAGAATAGACAAAGAGGGCAGATATGTGTTTGTACGGGGTCTGTTGGATGGTGCCACTGTTGTGCTTGGATGTGTGTATGCACCAAATTCGGGTCAATCTGATTTTTTAATTAGAATCAGTGGGGTCTTAGCGGACTGGGCAGGATACCAATGGATTATTGGTGGGGATTTTAATGCTGTGTTGGATACCGCACTAGACAGGTCACACCCACCCTTACACGCCACGGAGAGCAGGTGACAGGCAGATGCACTAGCGCAATGGGCAGAAGGATGGGGCCTGGCGGATACATGGCGTAGTAAACACCTGCTAGACAAGGAATACACCTTTTACTCCCCACCTCACCAATTACATACCAGAATCGACCGTGTATTCTGCTCCAACTCCTTAATGGGGGCGGTCCTCACGGCACAACATATGGGCAAGACACTCTCAGACCACAACCCAGTAGAAATAACATTACAATGGGCCAGGCTCCTGACACCGATACCGACTTGGAGATTGCCCACGGAACTGCTAGAGTCGTCCATGGCAGACACCATTGTCAATTACTTCGCTGTGAATGCTGACACTGCTAGCTCCAGACAGATAGAGTGAGACACATTCAAAGTCTTCATTAGAGGGGAGGCACTGGCCACCCGGGCAGGCAGAAAACGGTAGGTGATTGATAACCTTAAGGAAGTGGAGGGCACGCTGGCAATGCTGGAGAGCGAAGCTGCAGGCACGAACCTACCCTTTACACCACTACAAGAAGCGCACATACGACATGCTGAGCTATTAGAAGACCTGCGATTGTTGGACTATAAGGAATACACTTGCAGGCAGCACACGCAGGCCGACAGATCAGGTCCCCTGTTAGCCCGAATTATACGAGATGCCCCAACACACCTCCCCATTTTGGAAATTATAGACCAAGAGGGTTCGACAGCCTCGACTCAGATAGAAGTTAACACTGCATTCAGGGACTACTACACCACACTATATGGCCAGCACCAGCACCTCTCACACACGGCACTGGAGGAATTTATGGGGGACTTAGACCTGCCCCAGCTAACTGACAGACAACGTGACGACCTGAAACGCAACATCACCGTCGCGGAGATCAGGCAGGCCATACACGCTCTCCCAAGAAACAAAACCCCTGGGACGGACGGCCTACCGGCCGAATTCTACGAGACATTTATTGACCTGCTGGCCCCGCGCCTGCAAGTCGTTTATCAAGAGGCACTGCGGGCCAACTCCTTACCGCAGTCCTCCCTTCAGGCTCTGATAATTTCCCTTCTAAAACCGGGCAGAGATGGGATGCAACTGGCTAACTACCGGCCTTTGTCTCTCCTTAACACTGACTATAAAATATTGAGCAAGGTCCTGGCAACAAGACTAGCACAGTACATCCCCCAACTGATCCACCCTCACCAGTGCGGATTTGTGCCCAGAAGGAGCACAGCCATGAACCTCCGGAGGCTAGCCCAACTCATGCTGCGGGACCATGCAGATGTAAGCACTGAGGGCTGTGTTTCATTGGACCTGAAACAGGCCTTCGACTCCTTCAGATGGGATTTTATGTTTGCAACATTTGCAAAATTCGGGATACCTCCCGAATATATTGCATGGGTCAGACTACTCTATACCCGCCCCACGGCGCGGGTGAGAACGTCCAGGTGCATCTCAGAGCCCTTGACCATTGAAAAGGGTACCAGACAAGGGTGCCCACTATCCCCGCTCTTATTCATCTTAGCACTTGAACCGCTGCTCTGCAAACTCCGGACAGAGGCCTCACACCGTGGCATAACGAGAGGCGGGACGATACATGTGGTATCCGCTTATGCCGACGATATCATCCTATACCTACGTGACCTGAGAGGTGACTTAGACCCCATACCCAGGCTGTTTGAGGATTTCCGCGTACTATCGGGCCTCACTATCAGTGAACCTAAGTCATATGGGTACTGTTTTGGCACCACTGATTCGCCCACACCACTGCCTTTTACGCCACATACCTTTCAAATGGCGGACACAATCTTCTGCTACCTGGGGATACAGATATACAGAGGGGCTGCGGAAATGATAGATGGCAACCTAGGCAGAGCGCTACTGGCACTTAAATCGCAGATACAATTTTGGACAACGTTACCACTGTCAGTGGCCGGTAGAGTGGCAATCTCCAAGATGGTGGTACTTCCCCTCCTCATTTATTATTTCTCTAGCTTACCATTCCTGATTCCAGCTACAACGTTCCGGGCACTGGATACCCTCCAAACGGAGCTCATATGGGGCTCAGGACGGAGGCGCATAGGACTTGCCAAGCTACAGCTCACCTCGGAGACCGTGGTATGGGAGTACCGGACTTCCGAGCATACAATTTTGCCTGCCAACTGCAATGGCTGGCCTACTGGCTGGCAGGTCGGAATCTACATGAAATTGACATGACGGATGGGGATAGATCTAGAGGGAAACTACACACCCTACTTTTATCCCGTTCGGA
The DNA here is from genome assembly GCF_964263255.1 of Lissotriton vulgaris. NCBI lineage: Eukaryota > Metazoa > Chordata > Amphibia > Caudata > Salamandridae > Lissotriton > Lissotriton vulgaris. The sequence continues at coordinate 883,472,617 of NC_141691.1, forward strand.
GCTGCCGAGGGACACCCCCCCTCTTCTCCGGCTGGCCATACAATATTGGCGGAAAGCGGTAAAATACACGGCCCGACGACCTCATATGCTCCTACAATTCCACTGTTAGGTATCCCACTGGGGACGGGAATACTATCGGCCCACAAACTCACGGTATGGCACAATGCAGGTGTAACGCAAATCGGCGACCTCTTTGTAGATGGACACATGTTGTCCTTTGAGGACTTCAGGGCCACACACCACATCCCGGGAGGATCGTTCCTCCTACATGCTGGTTTACGCCACTACATGACGAGAATATGGGCACAAGATGGGGTCGAACCACCCACAAACCCATTGCTAACAATGCAGTACCTCATGGGAACGGGCAGTCACCTAACTAAATGGCTTACAGCAGGTATCAGAACAGGGAGGGCGACATCGCTACTACCCCTCAGGAACAAATGGGAGGGTGACATAGGAAGACCACTCAGGGATAAGGAATGGGAGCGCATCCTCAAAGTTTAAGTTTATACAGCTGATGGTTTTACACCGGGCATACCTAACACCCCACCGCATACACGCTATGTTCCCTGATGCAGATGACAACTGCCCCCGATGCAGAGCAGATGACGCGAGACTAGCACATATGCTATGGGACTGCCCAAAACTGGGTTATTACTGGAACACTATACATGAAGCGCTCTCTGGGGCGGGTACTCTCCTACAGACACACACCTTAGAATATGCCATGCTGGGGCTAGGCCCAGCGGAGCGTAAAAGAAGCGTGCAAACCCGTTTCACTGATATGGCTATGCTACTTGCAAAACGCGCAATAACCATGAGGTGGAAATCGGCCAAACCACCTGACCCTGAAAGGCGAAAGTAATACAATGGGGTAGGGCAGAGGGAGAGGCACTGCAGCGTGAAGAACGAAGGGGCCTCAGGAAAATGCCGATTTCACTAGATTGGTTTACTATCCTAGGATCTTTCAAAGCAGGGGGAGCTGACGAGTCTGCTCTTTCGTCACCTGCTGATTGAAATGTGGATTGATCTCATTAAGCAACAACGTACCGCAGAAGTGATTGGTGCAACTGGGTGCGGTAATGGGGAAACCTATACAGATATTGTTTGTGTCACTAAATGACTGCACAGAAGACTATATAAGAAGCGAGATGTTCTGGGCATAGCCGAATACCGATAGATGTGTGAAAATACAGTGCATGAGTGCCAAGGGCGGGTTTAGTTGGGGAGGTGGGAGGGTTTTTCTAGAGGTCTGTTTCGTTAAGATGGGAATGTACAAAAATAGAAAATGCATATTATACTCAATACCATTGTACCTAGGAGAGCATATTACTGTACGATTTCCCTGTTCACAAATTGACAAGTGCTATTGCTCTACTTACTCTGCAAATAAACAAATAAAAAAAAACACAACAATTAATCTCAAATCAAGACACATCACCCTATTAATATTCACACCTTCAAAACAGCAAGCACCATCGAAAATTGCACCTACTCAGTTCTGGGCAAAGGGCTTTGGGATTCGGGAATTACTCTAACTCGGACAAGTATTTTATATCTCTTCTTCTCAAGAGGTTAAAGCATATTTCCGCTACCAGAAAACTGCTAGCGCAAGAATCTTTGTAAATATAAACTATTTAATATCTATACCACACACCAACCGGGTTGACCCCAGCTTGGGGTGTTTTTGTCTCTTAATTCTCTGTGACAGACCTTTGCTGTCGTTTACAAGAAGATCAGGCGCTATGCATCACATAACTTAAAATCACAATACTATTTCTAAGTTCAGTCAATTACAAGAGTTAGGCATACGTTTTAAGGGTTTTCATTTTCATTATAAGTTTAGTAAATTCTCATTCTTTTTATGTAGTAAGTAAAAGTATCAGTCAAATTACAGAACTGATCAAAAAAATATATGGTTAGAACAAATCATAACAAATAATGCATTCATCGCGTCTCATAAATTAAAGAATCCCTATTCTAAAGAATGGGGCGAAAATGGTAATGGCTAGACTTCCCATAAACAGAGGTTCACCAAACTCAATATGTCTCAGTAATGAAACATGATATCTGCTACTGCATTCAGCAATCTGGTCGGAAAAATTTAACAAATCAGCATTCATCCTTTAGCATGAACCTGTTAGCATACAGCATAAAGGGTATGGAGCAAAGGTCTGGGAAATAGGCATGGCAACGGCGATGGTGGGGCATAGCATTAACCTATTCTAGGAACAAGCACTAATATAAAAGAGTTGAAAACAAATGTTGTAGTTTTACTTGTATCTTCTTCTACTCTCATCCAATCAGATTTCAGATCTTGTGAGAATAGGCTCTCCTTCTTCTTTCTTTGAATTTCACACGACGAGCTTACAAAGAATTAACATGAAATACAAAACATTATTAAAACTATGTCTATGTGTAAGGCCTTCTTGATTCTTAGGCCTCCTTTCCCATAGGTATGTTCACATTCCTAACTTTCTAGTAATATACATTGTATGTTAGCTAAACAATAGGCTAAGTGAATTAGAAACATCAGCTGCAAATAATATTATTCAGAACCACATCTATTCATTATAAAATAAGGAAAAAATGGGTAAAGGATTAATATTTTCTAATCATGCATTGTATTCAGTATGTGAAACAAGGATTATTTTTATTCAACAATAAAGCATTTATAGCAAATATTCCAAAACATTATTATTATTATTATTATTATTATTATTATTATTATTATTAATCAGGAACAGTCTGCAATATGACTTGCAGCTTTTTATTAAAGACAAAACAGGGTAAGGTCAATTTCTAAGCATTTTGTGCATGTCTAAGCACATTTAGTAAAGTTGTTTGTAAAATGAAGCTTTTTTAAACATTTTGAGGCCTAGTTATAATAGATATAGTTACATTCTGCATTGTATACATTTTAAAGTCCTGCTAGTTCAATATAAATTGCACTTTTAACTAAATTACTTTTGTGTTTTACTAAAACTTTTCCCAACCACCACCATGTGTAGTGAGCATCCATACTTCAAGAGTATCATCACTCGTGAAATGGGGTACCTATCATGGTCAGCATACCAGTATTTGAACAGTTCGTCTTAGAATGAGCCCTGTCAGCCCTAGCACCTAAATGGAGACTTTATGAATAATGGCTAAACCTATACTTCATGGCCATGGCTGTGGTAGATGAAAAGAAGTGAGAATTATTGTTGCACCTTGCAGGTCCTGACATTAACAGGCTTTCTCCCACCCTACATAACGTATGCCACAATAGTTGCAGCACTCAACGCGTATTTTGAGCCTATGGCAAATTCTGATGATGAGAGGTTCATCTTTCGACAATACCGGAATACTGGGCAAGTTCCTTTCAAGGTTAAAAAACTGGGAAATACATTTATGCTCAGGAATGAGCAAGAAGAAATAATGGCTCAGATAATACAAGGGTGTGCATCATCGTCATTAAGGGAGAACATACTCCAAGAGCCAGGATAACCGCTGCAGGGCAGACTAATGCTAAGATGCTCAAATGAACTGTGTCACGTCTGAGCTGCATACACGGATGCTCTCCTGAACAAGAGTGAACCAGTGAGTCAAAGCACCCAAGCCAATCTGGGTGACAAGGGCAAGACCCAACAATCTGCACTATGATCCTGTGAGTACTGTGGTGGCATGACGACTCATCAACAGGTTGAAAGCAAGTCAAAAGGAAAAAAATGTGCCTCCTATGGCAAGCTAACCCACTTTTCAATAGTTTGTCACTCCACCAGAAGCAGCAAATTCCCTGTCACATCTGCTTGATCTGTGTTCAAGCTGGGCCATGTCCATGAAGACAATTGCACAGCCCAAGAATGCTAGGTATCCATGAGGAGCACTACAACACACAAGGAGGGCCAAGAGGAGGTTTGAGGACCAGCGTAGGTGTACTCCCCACTCTAAAAATCAACTCACATGAGAGCCCACGGGTCAGGCTTCTGTGAAAATATTCAAATGCAATACACAAATATTGACACCAGGAAAGAAGCCGACCAATCAGGGGAATATATCCCTTTTAAGGATGACTCCCCTCACACACCAAAGGTGTCATCCTTCATCATAGGGGTGCCTCCTCGCGTTAGGAACCTAGGGCCAGATGTAGGAGCCAAAATACCGGTTGGTAACAGCCGATTTCGGCTGTTACCGACCGGTATTTAGTATTTGGCATGTAGGGGCCCTATTTTACCGATTCGGTAAATTTACCGAATCGGTAAAATACCGAATCGGTATTTTTACCGATTCGGTAACTTCCTGATGTAGGTGGGACTCTTCTGAGTCCCAATGGCCTTACAGATTCGGTATTTTACCACCCAATCCAATTGGGTGGTAAAATACCGAATCCAGGTGTGCATGTACATGTGTGCATGCACACCTATGCCATGTGACAGACAGACATGCCCTTAGGGCATGTCTGTGTGCCACATGGCACACATGCCAGTATTTGGGGTGCTAGAGGGTGTCACAGTGACAGCCCCTGCACCCTTGCTGGAATCGGTATTTACCGAATCGGTAAATACCGATTCAGTAATGCCCATTGATTCCTATGGGCTTCAATGCCCATAGGAATCAATGGGCATTACCGAATCGGTATTTACCGATTTTTACAGAATCGGTAATTCAATTACCGATTTTACCTACATCTCACCCCTTCTATTTTACTGATTCATAAATACTGAATCGGTAAAATTCGGTATTTATGAATCGGTAAAATAGAATAGAAAACCACCTCTCTACGAGGGAGGAGCTCAGGGATATTTTTTAATTTGAGCACATGGGTTGTACTAAAAACCCTATGTGAGCGTGGTGTGTGAATGGATGTAAAGTGCAGTGCTAGTGAATGTGAGATAAAACTGCCTATAGTGTTAGTTGGCAAAGCTTTATTTAGCTACCCTATGACAGGATAAAAAACAACAATGAGCTGAATGATGTGGCTGTCAAGATTCAAGACAGGTACATCAAAGGGATCAACATGTTTTGGCCATCGGTGACCTATAAAAGTGTCTTGGCCATCGTCAGGATCCAAAAAATGATAACAGCTACTGCAATATTTGTGAGATCAAAAAAGGGGCAACAAATGGTGTATACTGAACCAGAAATTAGTATGTTCAGTAGGGTCCACCGCTGCAACCTGCAGGGGAAGAAAGAGAAACAAATACAACTGATGTCAATAATGATGGAGTATCACAAACAGAATACAATCATCTTAAACACATTTAGTGTCAAGTCCAAAATCCATTTAAACTAGAATGGAAGTCATAGCAGTGTGGCACTTACCAAATGTGGTCTGAATAGTTACTGCATCTGTCCGGCGCTATTTAGCCAAAGGTACAAACGCTACCCTCGCCTGAGAAGGAGAATGGGGTAGACAGTGGGCGAGAGGATAAAATTAAGCATGATGTAAGCAGAAAAGAGCTGCACATGAAATCAACATGTACATTAACATTGTCAAAAGAAATCAACATATACATTGACTTTATCACAACAAGTACATGTAGCTTATATGCTGTCGACATCCTGTGAACAGACAAAAGACATCATCAAATGTCAAATGAACAGTCCTAATGGTAGTCCAACCCAATCCAAGAGGTGGAAATTTAGAGGTAGTTCTCCAACTAAAGGAAGCATATTTAATCTTGAATTTTAATTCAACATCTATGAGATGTCAGAACTACACTGATTGTGAATAGAATGCTTTTGGAATTTGTGACCTCAACTCAAACCTACTTCACACCGGGCAGCTTGCTTGCTGGTGCCACACTTTTTTGCTGGGCCATCCAGGTGTGGCACCCACTCTGGGTTCACTTTATATCTTTCCATTGGCCTAGAAATGCATGATTGCACACATTTATTCATAATTCTTAAGAGCAGATTTAGTACACAAACCGGTTTCTATAATCTTTTTATGAATCTTAATCTTTATATAACATTTCTAAGATTTTGATGGCCACACACTACAATTACGAATTGTAACTTTTTTTTATCAACAGACACTTCTCTGACACATCCATTATGTGGCTTCCTGATGAAGGCAATCTGCCAAAACTCATGTAGAAAACTATATGAAAACTATATACAGAAATGTGTTTTTGGGCCAGAAACTATCACCATTGTTGCATTATAAATTTATACTTCCTGTTTTACTATGAGTTGTGAACAAAATCAGTTGATGTTTTTAGATATGTGAACAATTATCTGAATGCATGGGTGTGTATGAGAATTATTATGTCTGTTGCGGGAAATATACACAATGTTCAAGTTATGTATAGTAAAAAAAATGTGAGTTTATATTTATCTCTATTGATATAGCAATATCTTTATCTATAAAATTAAAAGTATTTTCGTATTACCATTATTGTACTGTCGTATATCCTTGCTTGTGCCCTTCTTCTGAATTTATTAGTACTTGCCTGAAATTGCATTCTGAAATATATCCAAATACTTGCTTACATCAAAAGTCATGAAGTTAACATAGCGTTTTTGCATAAAACACACCTCACCAAATGCACTAAAACGTATTCTGCTAAATCCTGGGTTACTTACAGATATTAATCTTCCTACAGTTCTCACTCAAGGAAACTCACAATTTTAATTAATGTCACAATGTACTTCAGATGGGAGACCATTATTGGAAACCGCAAGAGTCGTTATCTTTTTATACAGGGCCTTACTGGTAATAAACAATATATTCTCCTTAATATTTATGGGTTCAATGTTGACTCCCGAGATTTTTATAGGGAACCTCAGCACCGATATCTTACAATACCTCAGTCTTCATTACTGTGGGGAGGAGATTTTAGCACTGATCTCGGCATGTTAATGGACAGGTCAATGTAATCATCGCAATCACTTTCTGGCGTTGCCCAGGCAGTCCTAGACGTCAGGTGGATGTTTGGCGACAGATGTAACCGTCCAAGCATGAATACTTTTATTTCTCAACAGCGTATGACTCACACTCCCATATTGATTATTGGCTTATAATAGGCAATGTGTGTGTGGTTTGCAGTGAGGCCCTCATATTGCACAGGACCCTTATCAGACCACTTCCAATTTTTACAAACCATGACTCAGCAATGCATTCCAGGATCCTACCGTCCTTGGGTATTCCCCACTAATGCACTGTCAGACAGGTTATTCTGTGAAGAAATACATCAGGGCATACTTGACTTTTTTTCTTAAGTGAGGGAAGCCTCTGGGAAGCCTTCAAAGTCACTATCTGAGGACTTTGTATTTCTAAAGAGGCTCAGTATTACAATCTATACAAAACATACTCTCAACCCTGGAGCAAACACTAAAGCAGCTAGAAAACATGTATGTAGTTACATATGATCCCAGTGTCCTGTCCTTGATCCAAGCTGCATTTCTTCAATATAAAGAAGCTGAGAGGGAGAATAGATACCTGGGGAAATCAGCTGGAGCGAGGTTCTATGGTGAGAGTGAGCATCTTGAATGTACTCTGGCTCTCCTTGTAAAAACTGAAATGCTTTCTTGGGATATACTGTGTGTGTGAGAGATGATACTGGAGCCAGACACACTATGTCTGCGAACATATTAGAAACATTCACTCACTATTCTAATACTTTATACCGGGCAGGAAGCGAACAGGGTGCTCCTTCCCTCCGTGAATATTTATGCAACACTGCTCTTGCATGGTTTGAACCACACCAGCAGGGACTACTCAGTCTCACAATCATTGTAGAGGAGATATCTGAAGCAATAAATCCATGCCCAGTTAGAAGGCCCCAGGCTTAGATGGTCTTACCTCTGAACCTTTTAAGTAATAGGCAAATATTTTAGCACCTAAAATGTTGGAGGTATATGGTGAGGCACGCTGCAGTGGTGCACTCCCTCTGATCTTACATCATGATATCATCACCGTCCTCTCCAAGCTGCATAAACCACTAGATGAGTGCACTTCTTAGGAACCTTTGCCCTTGAACTTGAAACAAAGATTTTGGCAAAACTCATTGCTAGGCATCTACAACATAAGCCAAACACAGTCTCACCGGAGTAATCTAGCATCAACCCAAGTCGTTCCTCTTCAGATTATCTCAGCATCTTCTTTACCTTATCATGATAAATTGGCTCTGATCTCCCTGTGGCAATGTTTTGATCAATGCTCATAAGGCAGTCAACACCTTCACATGAACTTAATTATTTGATTGCTCTCTCCCATGCTGATTGATGTGGGACTTTTGGGTTGGATCCGCCCACTTTATACCTAGCCCCAGGTAAGAACCAAAAGTGAAGGGGCTGTGATCTACTCCGTTTGCTATATCAAGCAGTACTAGGCAGAGATGTTCTTAATCACCCCCTCCTACTTGCCATCGCTACTGAACCGCTAATCAGCATTCTTAAAGTGGAACATTGCCATTGGAAACCCGATATTACAGGTAAAAGGCACCTATCCTCACTACATACCAATTTATTTTATTTTATTTTTATTTTACGCAACTTTTATAGCGCAACAAATACCCTGAGGTGTCTCGGCGCTGACATTACATTACACATTAAGTCAAACCCCCAAAATAACCTTAGCCCGATATTACAGGAAATCATAACATTCAGCCAATTCTCTGGTCTTCAGATAAACTGGAGCAAATCATTAATGGTCTCTCCTACTCCTGCCACATGCAAGCAAGCAGTAGAAAACCCTCTGCGTTGGTGCAACTTCCCCCATGCTATCACGGCATATAGATACATAGGGGTGACCATACGGTATTGGAGGGTAACCAGGGCCCTGTGGTTCAAAAAACTAAAAACATGCCCAAAGATGTATCTCTTTGCCTCTTTTGGTAGCTCATAGAATACCCGTCTTAAATTAATTTTTTCGCCCTGGTTTCTCTATCTGTTTTTGAACACTCCACTGCCACTTCCTAAAGCATTCTTTACTTTCCACCAATCCATACTTATTAGCTTCATGTAGACATATAGGCATGTAGGCATATAGGCACCCTCAGGTCTGTTGGAAGGTGTTAACACAGTTATCCTCAAAGGGCGACTTAGCTGCTCCTAACTACTACCTAGTGTCACCAGCTAAATATTTATTTCATCGGACTCACCCAGAATTCCAGCTGCCCTCTTGAGTGCGATATGGCAGGTGACACTCCATTAACTAGCTTTGTCTTCAGAAAGGTACTAAGCCGCTGACAATATTCGGACTCTATTCTTTGTATGGCCTACACATGACATAGACTCGAATGGCCTGCTGGCGTAGACAATTTTCTATCTCCCTGGCATCCAATTTGTAACAATCCCGTACCTCCTTTATCCTATGAGCAGGTAGCACAGAAGAGACCCACTTCAATCAGGCTGTGAACATTGGGTAACCTCTTTGATGAAGGTACATTTCTAACGTTAGAGACAGTTACAGAAAGTGAGGAAATTACTCCCATGGATGTGTCCCTGTACTGGAGAATATGGAAACATTGCAAGCGCACTTCCCATGTCTCCCTGATACAACACCTACTTTCACTACTATAACCTTATCGTTTGCTTCTACCAGTCCCTGTGGGCTAATTAGGAGTTTATGCAAAGCGACCATAGACACTGCTCGTGGGGTTGTGGCAAGATTTGCACATTGACCAAAGAGATGTGGACATACTGTACTTAACAAACTAGGAAACTATCCTTAAATAGTAGACTTAGAATCCTCCATTTCAAATGTACACACCACATACACTACTCACCCACGGGAAACATCCTTTACTACGCAACTTTTACCACACAGTACCTTTACGACGCAACTTTTACAACGCAAACCATTACAACGCATTGCGCTGGGGGGCGCTCTAGGATAGGGAATAGGTTTAATTTACTATCCAACACCTTCCCTACTATCCACGGGGACTGGAGTTGGAATAGTAAATTTAACTATTCACTATCCAGCGCCCCAAAGCACTATGCGTTGTAAAGGCATGCGTTGTAAAAACCTCGTTGTAAAGTCATGCGTAGTAAAAGCATGCGTTGTAACGTCATACATCCCTCACCCACTCACTTAAAGGCTTGGGGACTTGTGGATGATGCCACATCTCTGTGATATCACACCACAACTCTCAGACTACTTCCACCTAGCTTGGGATTATCCAGATGAGTTCTACTAATGGGAAGCGATATATAACATTCTCTGACATGTTTTCCATTCCTCTCCCTCCACCCCACCTGCAGGCACCGCTGGTATGTGAAGGCTATACCGAAACAATCTCGCAGATTCACTGTTTTTGTTCTTCTCATTGTGAAAATAAGAATTGCTATGCGATAGGAAAGGGGTCCCACCCCTGACATTCAGAGCTGCATGAAGGGCTCAATGTAGAGTAATGAATCCCTCGAAATCTACACAGACACACTACCTCTAACATCTTGATCCAAAGATATATGGTCTGCACTGCGCTTATACCTCTTTATCTGAAATGTACCCCCACACCATACTTAAACTGATGACGGTGCTGTGGATGGCCCTTGAAAGCACTATGTCTTTTTGATCATTTCATAGTATGACACTGTCTACCTGAGATCCCAAGCCATGCTGCTTTGCTACCACTGTTCTTTTGCTCGTGACTTTGTAGGAGACATTATTTATTACCTTGCTAAATATGTTGTGTTAATACTATAAAATCTCTATAAATAAAGTTTAAAAAACAGTGCTACAACTCCTCCACCTTTGTAAAAAGATATACAAGTTTGAATTTAACAAAAAACAAACTTGTATGTACACACACACAAGCGTACACCAAACTTTGAACGCACCATATAAATGTCACCAACTCATGTATTTACAAATTGACTCTTACTTCTACTAAGACCTCTTTTATTTCAAAATTCTACTTCGCAGGCTTTCAAATCCTTGAGGGCTCTTTTCCAGGTAGTTTCTAATCTCACAACTCTTCCCTGTGTCAAAATGAATGTTCCCCCTCCTAATTTGTTTGTGGCAATAATGGCCTCTTTTTTCTCTGAGACAGAGATCATTCCTAATTGGATTAGCTTCTGCGATCCTCCTACCTCGCCTCCTGCAGAATGACTACAAGCTTTTGACCTTTCCTTTCCTGTAACTCCCATCACAGCTCTCGTAACTATTAAGGAGGAGGAGGTTTGTTTCCTCCTGGTTTACCTTTGTAAAGTTGACCAGCTCAAAATATGTATTCAATACTCTAAAACTCTTTATCTATGGTTGTTACACATGCTTGTAGCTTCATCCTTAATACCTGCTTTCATCAGGCACCGTCCCTAGTGGATGGAAGAAAGGATTCATCAAACCTCTTTTAAAGAAGTCAGTCTTGGACCCCAGGCCAGAAACTACAGGCTCTTCTTTCTTTTGCAAGCAGTTTCTAAACAATTTGAAGAGTACCAGTTACTAGATGCCTGCTGGATGAATTTAAGGCCTAAATAGGGCCCCAAACCTGTCTCTCTCCTCTGCATATGTTGAATGATGTCAGACTAGATTACAATGGTGGCATTTCCACCTGCCTCATCCTTCTGTTACTGGGAAAGGAAACAAGGGAACCCTACTCACTTGGAGCCTGGTGAAGGTTTTTACAAGAAACAATGGCTCCTGTGGATAGATAAGAACTAATTCTGATAAAAATAACGCACAATGGCAATGGGGGTGATTGATAGAGATGTCACAAAAAGAACGCTGCATATACACAATGTGACTGTATTAGTCAATTCAGAACCATTTATGTAAATATATATCAACAGTTTATACAAAATTTCCGTAACATTATAAACACATATGTAATCAAAGAGGTGATGGGGTGTCCCAAGTGAATTTTTACAAAAAAAGAACCTAAACTGCTAAGATGAAACATAGTAAGCTGGGGACCTTTTTTGACATCTATATCTATCATCCTTCTGTTACGGTTGTGTTGTCCTTTTACCTCCAATTCAGAACAGAACTAAATAAATGGTTGTTGTTAATATAACCTGTGCTATTAGGAGACACTATTCATGTTTCTCTTTAAGTGACCTCTCTTCAGGACATTGCCCATCAGCCCCACATTCAATGAGCCTGTTTCACAAACTGCATTTTTGAGTAACTTTGCACTTTTGAGTTAGTCTACAACTTTTCGGTAATTAAAAACTGCACTTTTGTAGCAACTTACACTCTTCTAATAAGCCCAACACTAAACATGACCAACCACTGGTACCACAACACCCTCCTGTAGAAAATAATGGAGGTAGGGGATTTAAAATAAAACTCCATAGAAAATAATGTTAAATTAAATTACTTAAAATATAAATGAATGTTAAAAAATAAAGATAGCACACATACATTGTTTATTTAATAAATACTTTATATTAATATAATAAATATGTGCTATCTTTAAAAATGTTTATCTATTTTTTCTCGGGACCTCCCACCGACCTGAAAATCAGTATTTTGCATACCAACCTATTTGTAGGTTGGTTCACAAAATTGGTTTGCATTTGGAAGTTTTGGTGTGAAATTTCTGATCATTGTTTATGAATGTAATCTTTGTACACCTGACCCTTGGTTATTTTGTGATCCTTACTATTGTGCAACAGATTTTATTGCTCCTGCTCCCTCAAAATGTTCACTTTTGCACTAGTGTATTTAAATTGCTTACTTCGCAAAACTTGGCCCTCCATGAAGATTGGCAAATTGGCAGGTGTAGTGGTTTCCTGACCACTACAACTGAGGCTAAATTTCTTGACTACTATGCGTAAGGAAAGGTTCACAGCACATTCCCAACTTGATACAAATAGAAAGAGTAATACATTTAAAATTCCTACTACAAAAACCTTGCCCATCAAACTCACAAAACACCACTGTATTGTCATAGGCGTCATTATAAACTCCAACCAGACTATGATAACCCCTATGTGGTGAGTGTTATACGGAATGCTAAGTTTAAATTTAGTTTTCTTCATCAGACATATTTAGCCTGAAGGGACTTTGCAAAATCCGTGCAGGTCCAATTAATTGGTGCTCAAGATGTAAGTTGGGCAATGGCGGATTTTATCACATCATTAAGAACAGCCCAATTTTAGCACCCTATTGGTTACAAATAACTTGCACAGTTACATCTATGACTCATAAAATGATTGGCTATACCTCAGAGGTGTGCTTTTTGGGCGTATTGTCTTTACCCAAAAAACTTTGGGCCTGATTTAGATTTTGGCAGACAGGTTACTCCATCACAACGGTGAGGGATATCCCATCTGCTGAAATATAAATCCCATTATAACATATGGGATTTACATTTCGGTGTACGGAATATCCATCACCGTTGTGTCAGAGTTATCTGTTCACGGTAATCTAATTCAGGCCCCACAACATGAATGTAGATTTGCATAATGCTAAAACAGCTTGTAGGCATGGCCTGGAAGTCAGATAGACAAATCGTTTTTCAATTAATAATAAAAAAAAACATAAAATTACAACAATAAAAATACTGCTCTGATACTTACTAGGCAAATAAAAGATACAATATATAAGAATTAACGAAATAGGCATGATCCAAAAACATATTTAAAAAGTGATGGAACCACACTTAAAGCAGCAAAGAATTCTGAAGTATTTTAAGTAATTTTAAGAAGCTCCCCACAGCTTTACAAACCAGTGGGGAAACTAAGTTCGGTATGTATAGCAGATCAGGTTTACATAAAAAAAGCCTTCCTTTTAAGCACATGAGTCAGAGGTTGCCTGCTAAAATGTCAGCAAAAAGTGCCAAAAAAGACAAAGTTGAAGTATGTTTGAAGCAAGGATTTGCCACCTGGACAGATTAAAATCGTTGCTGGGTTATATTGGCCTAAACGAAAGCCGTCCTCAGCTTCTAAATTTCCCCTTGGCTAAATGATGGTCGCAAATGGGCATGAGGGTGATTGTTCTGAGCAGAGAAGTACGGTATTGAGACTGGGCAGATCTACCTTAGGGGTCAAACTGTATGGATTGATTAACCTTGCTGATTATAACGCACACTAAGCCCAAAAGGGCGCCTAGAATATTGTGGTGTGACATGATGGAAAAATGATTGTGGCTTGTGAGCATGAAATCACCATGAATGGGCGTTGGGAACAGATGAGTACGGGTGTGGTGGAACATGTAGGCGAGAGTGAGTCATGGCATTTATTCACAGTATAAGCTTAAGGACCTGATTAAGATCTTGGGGCCAATAATGTTGTTCCGCCACTGTGGCAGTCCCAAGTACTCTGTCGAAATGACGGCTGTGCATTTGCCGTATTTAAATGTTGTAATCAACAAAACAGTTTGCCAGTACTGTGCAATAATTGACTACAAATTACATTTGAAGAGCTATTGATTGCTCTATCAAGCTGACCACGTTTTCAGTCAATGAAAATTTGAAACAAGAAGCTTCCAATTGATCTTTGTTTATTAAGTTTGACTTATTCATTAAACTTTGTTTTTTTGTTTTTTTGTATTATTTTTCAAAAGGTACATTCGCTATATACAACAATATACAATTAATCAGGAGGAGAAACAAGTGAATGTCACATTCACTTGTTTCTCCTCCTGATTAATTGTATATTGTTGTATATAGCGAATGTACCTTTTGAAAAATAATACAAAAAAACAAAAAAACAAAGTTTAATGAATAAGTCAAACTTAATAAACAAAGATCAATTGGAAGCTTCTTGTTTCAAATTTTCATTGACTGAAAAAGTGGTCAGCTTGATAGAGCAATCAATAGCTCTTCAAATGTAATTTGTAGTCAATTATTGCACAGTACTGGCAAACTGTTTTGTTGATTTCTAGATTTGGCGCAGCCTTACTGTGCTTCACGCCAGACCCATTTTGTTACGTATTTAAATGTTGTGGCAATAGGCAGGTTCCAGCGGAGGTGCGGTCTTCTTTCCTGGCTAAAAGTACTTAGTCGCCTTCAGGCCGGCAGTATTGCGCTGAGCTAATTTAGATGTTCCCATTGTGCTGGTGTGTCTAAGTGGCAAAGTACTGACGGAGTGAGGCCATGGTGGTGTGGAGACAGGTAAGTACTACTTATTTTCACCTCAATTCATGTATATGTTGTATATCAGTCAAAATGTATATGGAGGTAATGTGTACTGCCCATTTTATTTACATATAGCATTGCACACCAACAACATACACACACTATAGAATGTACATGCCCACAAAGATTTTGAGAAAAATATGCACATAGCATAGAAATAAAGGCTCTAAATCAGCCAGTGCACCTCCATATCAGGGTAAAAGGCTTAAATGAGTTCAAACATAGTAGTGTACTTTGTGTGCCTGGCTTTAAAAGGACCAGCCAATCACATACCCATTGGCAGCACCTTACTTCAGACACCTTTACTGGCTGTTCATCAAAGAAAGAATCAATTTCAAATTATTCTGTCTTACCTTTAAATCCTTGAAAGGTTTAGCATCCACCTATCTGCACGTAAAAATCTAATTCTACCTGCCAGGTCAACCTCTCAAATCCACCCACCCCAATAACAGGAACAGGCGCTACTCTGAAAACTGAACCAATACCTCTTCAAGCAAGGATGATTACCTTGACCTCCAGCCTTGGGCCTTGGGTTAGTGTGGGGCTCGGGACCAATTGGCACTGCAGCAACCCCCCTGCCTGGCCTCTTGGGTGATGGCTGGACCTCCCTACACCCTGTTGTGACTGCTGGCTGGGCCAGCGGTGGGGCTACGTTGACTAGTTCCACCGCAGAGTCATCGATCGGCGGGGCTGTGTGCCCCCGAAGCCCAGCATCTCCTCTGACCATCCGGAGTCATGAAGTGAAGACCCCACGGCCATTGGTCTAACTGCTTCTTCACCTCCTCACTAAAAGAGGGTCGTAACTCTCATCTCAGGAAATCCCCGTTTCTTCCAGCCTGAGCTGGATGCCGTGGGCGTTCCGGCCCCACCTGCTGAACGGCGACCATGGGAAGAGATTGGGCACTGAAACCCCCCACCACACAGACCAAAACCGATCTGTATACAACCACGGACTCCAGGGCGACAGGGGGGCCACTGAAAAAGACACTCCGTCCAATACAGACTTGTCCACTATCCTCCAAGCCATCCGTACCTCCCAGTCCTCGGTTGAGGGCAAGATCATGGAAGTCCAGGTCGACATGAATCTTATCTGTCAAGACCTCGGCAACGCTACAGCCCCGATCAAGGAAACGGAATCCTACATATCCACGGTGGAGGGTGACATCCAACAACTCAAAAACCAGGTCACTCGCCTTCAGACTCATACCCATGAACTGCACAGACGGGCCGAGGATGCTGAAAACAGGTCACAGCGCAACAATCTCTGCCTGGTGTGGTTTCCGGTGGGCGCAGAACAAGGCTGGACAGCTGACTTCACTGAGCGCTGGCTGCGCTCGTGGATGCCCATGGTTCCCAATTGAGCGGGCACATGATCTGCCGCCCCCGAACCACCGCCGGGTGCGCCCCATAGGCCGATACTAATGCGGATCCTTAATTTTAGAGATCGGGACTCCGTCCTGGCTGAGGCACGCAAGAAGCAACTCCTCAAGTATCAAGGCCAGACAATCATGATCTTTCCCGATTACACCCGTGAGGTCCAGGGCCAACGTCGCTTGTTTGGAGAAGTTAAACAAAAACTGTGTGCCCTCAACATCCAATACAGGCTTCTCTTCCCGGCCCGCCTCCGGGTAGTGTTCCAAAACAGAACCCTTTTCTTCGATTCCCCTGAAGAGGCCTGGACATGGCTAACAGAGGATCGCCCCTTAAGACTCAATGCCCGGAGTCCTTCTCCCAAGGACTGTCCTGGAGGTACCCGCCAGGGCCTGCCTGGCCCAGGGCTGCAGCGCACCAGCTCATGGAAGAGGCGGGCCCGAGGCTGGCCAGATAGGACTCACCGCTGGGTCCCTCTCGTCATCCAGCATCTGGAGTGGCCCAAATGATCTCCTCCCCTTGCGGTGCACTGACTCCTTGATTCGGTCAGACTCAGCGGGCGCATTGCCTCGACCATCGCCGCTGGACCTAGTGGATACAGACCTCTGCCGACCCTCCCCGCAGAGCTACCTTGATCACACCATAACTTCTGGCCATAACCAGTTCCACGGCCCATGGTGCTGCACTTCAGCTTATCGTCACTTTTATCCCTTGATGGACCCTACTGCAGGACATCCTGCTATAAGAAGGGGTCCTCCACGATAACCCATACCCAAGTGTTTTAGTTTGGTTCTCTTCTAGTTCCTCTTTGTTAGAGTTGACAAATGCTGCTGTTCCTGAAGTATAGGGAGGGGGAGAGGGAAGGGTTGGGGGTAAGGCCCATTGTCCCAGTTTTTCTTTGACACACTTGGTTCACTACACTAGCATTTTTGATCAACAGCACAATGACCAAACGTACAATAGGGACCGTTGTCCTGCTTCTTCGTTGTCACATGTCGTTCGCCACATTCGCATCTTTGACCAATAGCATAGCGAGTGCGCACACCATCAGCGTTATAGAGATAATCCTAATGCCCCTCACAGGCCGAATGCTTCGCTCGGCCTGACACCCACTCAAGATGTATCCTCCTGCACTCACATACCCCGTGACTGGCACCCACAATGGGAAGGGGTCGCTTCACATAATGTCCTGGAATGTCAATGGGCTGCTAGATAGGGTCTATCGAACAGCGGTGCTGCGTTGTGTACAGAGCCACGATGTTGACGTCCTACTACTCCAAGAAACCCACCTGGTAGGCAATAACTGCCCCTTCCTGGTGAGGTACGGCAACAGTGGGGTTTGGCACTCTGGATTTCATCGGGGATCGAGAGGTGTAGCTATCCTTGGGCACCGCGCCCTCCCATTCGTTCAACAAAAGGTCACGGCGGACCCTCAGGGTACTTACGTCACCATGGAGGGAGCCATAGGGGACCGAGTTCTAAACCTGTTGTCCGTATACTCCCCACCATCGCTGATGGGCCCCACACTCAAGAGAATTGCGGGGTTGATTGCCGCCCCAGGTATGACCATCATCGGGGGTGACTTCAATGCAGTCATGGACCAGCCCTTGACACGGCTGGAACCCCCTCGTCCTCTAAATCTCCCAGGCCAATCTGTTATCGACCTGGGTGACCGCCCTGGGGGTCTGCAATGCCTAGAGACTTTGGCACCCCATGGCCCGACACTACACCCACACCCTGGCATTCCACCACACCCATGCACGACTCTATTACATTTTTATGTGGCCCTGGATTGTCGGATAATCCAAGAGATAACCATACACCCCAGAGGTATATACGACCACTCCCCAGTGGCGCTGCGAGTAGGTGACTTCTCAAAGTCTTTGCACCTGATTTGGAGGCTGAACGCCTGGTTTCTCCAGGATAAAGAATTTCGGAACTCCGTGGGCAGCAACCTCCGTCACTAATTCACTGCCAATCAGGGCTCTGTTCCCTCCCCAGGCACCCTTTGGGAGCCAGGGGAGGGAACCATTTGTGGTTTCTCCAAGGGCCAGCTCAAACTTAAACAAGCTTTGGAGGATTCTCAGCTTACCCTCCTAGAAGCTCAGGCCACCCTAATGATGGCCAGCCACCGAGGAGAGGACCGAGGCACTAGATAGGAGACTGGCCTTTCTGGGGGACGAGATCAGACAGACCTCCCTGGAGGCTGCCAAGATGCTATGGAGGTCTTCGGTAATGCGAGTGTATGGGTGGGGACACAAAAATAGGAAGCTCCGTCATAGGCTGCCTATGTATCCGACGGCCGACTGCATAATTCCTGAAGTGATAACTCTGGATGGCGAGGTCCAATGGTCCCCGGTGGCCCAGTGCTTCCCTGCATACTATACTGCCCTCTATGCCATGCAGCCCCCCCACTCTCTCACTTTCGGAATTGCTACAGCGAGAACGGATCCTTCTTCCGCTACTTAGTGAGTCGGAGGCAGAGGCGCTGGACCTCCCGATTGCTCCGGAGGAGGTCAACAAAGCAATTTCTTATATGGCTTCCGTTAAGACCCCGGGGCCAGACGGACTCCCACAGGAGTTTTACGCAGCTTACCACAACATGCCGGTCCCCCACCTTTTGGAGTTATATGCAGAGGCAACTGATAACAGCCCGTTTCGCGCCGAAACCTATATGCCACCATCGTGGGGATCCCTAAGTCTCAGCCTCCTTCGAAGCACTGCTCTGACTATCGTCCTATTTCGCTCATCAACTCCGAGCACAAGGTGTTCTCCTCCGTCTTGGCTAACTGCATATGGCCATACCTGGCCAAACTAGTCCACCATGATCAGTGCAGCTTTATAGCTTTATGCCATCGCGGGGCACCAGACACTGCCTCAGGCCTCTCCACCTCACCCTGGCAAACCGCCAGCACTTGACTCCATACTTGTCCCTGCTTCTTATTGATTTTGAGAAAGCTTTTGATTCAGTGGACTGGCGGTACCTGGAAGCGGTGTTGACAGAAATGGGATTTTGGGCATACTTTTGCAATTTAGTAAGGACATCATACTGCGGGCCGAGGGCCCGAGAACTGGTTAATGGAGCCCTGTTGCAGTCCTTTCCCATCAGAAGGGGTACGAGGCAAAAATGCACCCTCTCACCCCTCCTCTTTGCTTTGGCAATTGAGCCCTTTGCGTATTTTGTATGATTGAACGAACGAATTGAGGGGTGGAGATGGCCTAGATTAGAGGAGGAACAAAATTGCTCTCTATGCGGACAACGTCCTCCTATTTCTGGCGGAACCCGCACAGTTGGAACCCCCATGCCTCTGGGCGCTGAGTTTCTTTGAGCAGACCTCCGGCCTTCAATTGAATTCTGTATGGGTTCTGTATGATGGGGCGTACATTTTTTATTTCGGCCATGGTCATCTCGAGGTCGTAATATCTTAACCATGGCTGCCAAATTTTCCTAAACGTTTTGGAACACCCTCTGGCAGCGTATATTGTTTGCTCTGCCCCCATATATAGGTCTTTACTGGCACTCCATTCCGTCATAGTAGGCAAATCTATTTTTCCCCAGTGTCTAGGAATGTCACACTTTGCAACTATGAGTCCCAAATTGCTCAATAAGAGTTTGTACCTGGGAATATCAATATCTGTGGGAATGCCCAGGAGAACGTATTTTGTATCCATTGGTATCTGTGTTCCCAGTATATCTCTTAGTTCCTTAATTATTTGTGACCAGTATCTCTGTATTTGTTGGCATTCCCACTGGGTATGCATATAGGTACCTTAAACTGTTTTGCAGCGCAAACAGTTGGGTGTTTCTGCCCTGCCCATTGTGTGAAGTTGCGCTCTATCATAATATACCCTGTGCAAGATTTTGAACTGTATTTGTCGTAGACGAAGCTTGATCACGACTTCCATTGGGTATATCAGTGCCCCCTCCCAATAGTGGGCCTGTGGTTTCCTCCCATTTACACCTAAGGGCAGTAGTCTATCAGGAATATTATTTATAAGAGTTTTATATGTGCAGGAGACTGCCTTTAAAGATATCTCTTCTTGCAGTAGTCTCCCTTCTAATGGTGCGTAGTCTGGAATGTCCGCTATGTCGGGTTTTTGCGCCCTCCAAGCGTACTGTAGTTGTAAGTATTTGTATTGTTGTGTGTTTGACTGTTGATATTCAGCTTGGAGATCTGCAAAAGTAATAAAGTCCCCCTTTTTAAGTATGTCTCCTAGCAACGTGATCCTGACCATATCCCAGCCCTTAAAGCCCTTTATTTTGGCCAGCTTCGGCAACCTCCTCCCCTCCCACAACAGTGTTGCTTTGGTTAGTTTCATGACCCCAATTCATCTGTCTTTCCGCTCCCTCCACGCTTTGATCGCCCTCTGTGTAGCGGGTATCAGGTCTCTCAACCCAGCGCCCTCATATAGATAGTGAAGATAAGAGTTTTTCCAGAACTGGAGCCATTCAAGGGTATTTATAGAGTGATCTCCTGGGGCGTGGCACCATTATTAATGACTGTTAGATGTGCCGCTTGATTATACACTTGAACATCTGGCAATGCCATTCCCCCATTATATTAACTGTGCTGTAGTGTTTGCAGGGCCACTCTAGGATGGCCCCCATCCCACAGGAGTGTGCGCAATTATTTGTTGATTGTCTTAAAAATGGTTTCCGGGATTTTGTGATATGTATTTTGGAATATATACAGTAATTTGGGGAGCGTTATCATTTTGTACAAGGCTGCTCTCCCTAGTAGCGTCAGGGGGAGTCGTCGCCACCTAGCAATGTCTTCCCGGAATTCCACCATGACTCACTTCATGTTGCGAGTAAGGCAGTCAACCACTTTTGTCGAAATAAACAGCCCCAAGTATTTAAAGCCCTCTTCGGTGATGTGGAAGTGTGCTGGTACTGGGTATGTGTCTATGCCGCCTCCTACGGATATAGACTCAATTTCCCCCAGTTGATATTGTATCCGGAGTGTTTACCATATTCCTCGACTAGTTGGAGTATCATATCAGGGGAAGTGTCGTGCCAGGGGGGGGCGGAGCTTGCTGGCGTCCATGAAAGACGTGTGAGAGCTGAGCTCCTCGCCTGAGCCCCTTTAATATTCGTCAAAGATATCCTTTTTGGCGCCTCACTGGCCCTAGCAGGGGCAGATTTTGCTTCTACGATCCCCGGAGCTGCTGGGGGCACCTTCCCGGGTCGTAATCGGTGGTGGCATCGTTCAACAGGCCGGCGGAGTTTGGCGTGGCGGACCAGGCCGCAATCCGCGGACTATCCTTGGCAGCTGCCCGCCCTACGTAACGCTACGTGCGGCGTGAGGTCCCTGAGTGGTCCCGGACTGCCGGACTGCCTTCTATCCTGTGCTTCTTCTAGACTGGTTCGCACCGGTGCTTTCACCATTGATCACTGTCGCACTGCCCCTACGAGTGTGTCTACTGCAACTCATCGGCGGAGGCCTGGGGCGCTCCGGAGTGGCCCGAGTACCAGACGGCGGGAAACTGCACCCTACGGACGCCGGTTGGCGGGCGACACCGCTACTCTAGTCTGCTTGGGGACTGGAAGGATACTAGTACCGTGTTCTTTGGAGTGTACTGGCGCTGCTCGGCACCCAGCGGTGTGACCTGCAACGTGGCGAGAGCCTGGAGGTGGGGATCGTCCCCCTGGTCTAGCTTGTACCACGCGGCCCGCGGCCGCCATTTTTGGCCTCCATTCTTTGCTACGCACCGGACTGCTTCACGGAGCCCGCTTCCCCGGCGCCCCCCCTGCATTGGGCCGCTTCTTGCTCTTTGCTTTGTCAACACACTGTGAGCATCGCCATGGGAAAGGGCGACAGAAACCAGCCGAAACTCACGTTCGAACAACGGAGACCAAGGGGCGCAGAGGGGGCTCCCCCGGAAACCTCGTCGCAGACGGCTGATAGCTCGCTCTGCGCGGACATTCGAGAAATGCTCTGTACCATGGAGAAAGGTCTGCAGGAGAGTATGTCCGCGATTGGCACAAAAATTGACGCCTTATCATTCAGAATGGACCGGATGTCTGAGAGGGTGGACAAACATGCGGAGAGGTTGGATATGGCGGAGCGTAGGCTGATGGAGGCGGAGGAGGCCCAGACGGAGTGGGATAAGGACCGTAAGCAGTTCGGCCGTCTCCTCCAGGTCATACAGGACAAAACGGTGGACCCGGAGGCGTGTTCACGGCGCTCCAACGTCCGCATCACAGGGGTGGCGGAATCCACCAACACTGGAAAGATGGAACTGTTCGTTGAGAAGTTGCTTCACACGTTGCTGGGGGAGGACGTCTTTTCCCCCATGTTTATAGTCGAGAGGGCCCATCGCACGCTGGGTCCCAAGCCGCAGCCCGGCCTCCCGCCGAGGCCAATCATTGCCAAACTTTTGAATTACAGGGACCGCGATCTGGCTCTACGGCTGGCGAGGGAGAAAGGGGAATTACAGTTTGAAGGCATGAACATTTCCCTCTATCCTGACTTCTCGGCGAGGGTACAAGAGGAACGGAAACGCTTCGCCCCCTATAAGAAACAGATGAGAGATATGGGGCTGGACTATGCCATGTTGTACCCGGCGAGACTCCGGATCAACAAACAGGGACACTCGCACTTTTTCACCGACCCAGCGGACCTGAAAAAGTCGCTTAAGGAATGGGCCAAGGAACAGCGCAACAGCCCGAGGGGTCAACGTACAGATGAGGAGGAGGCTGTGTCTTTGGATGGTCAGGGCTGATCTGTCCCTCGCCACAGAGCCAGGTTTGGCTACGTCATCGTGAATGTTTGTGTTGCATTACAGAACCCGATGTGCCTTTTCTTTGCCTTCAAATTTTTTTGAACCACAATTGATGAGCCCGGAGTGGTGCCACTGAGCGGGGCTCTGACTTCTACTGCTGTACTTATGTTTTTTGGGGGGGTGCTCCCTGTAGACCGTTGGGACTGGTTATCCACCACTTTACTTCCTTTCCTGCTGGAGCCTAGGTGGGGTGTCGAAAGCAATGGGGGTGGGGCGGGGAGCGACGACTGTATTTGGTCCTTGTTAGAGCGTATTATAGTCTAGCTAGAACCTCTGCCCCTGCGCTTTCGGCTTTTTGACTCTCTAGGGGGTCTTGGGTTTGTGGTGGGTTGTTTCGGGTGGGTTCGGGGCGGGTAGTGCCATGCTCTGTCTGACCGGGTTGGGGTTGGTCGGCTGTGGGTGGGTAGTTGTTGGCTATGTTCTTGTGCTGCTGCTGGCTTGTTGTATGGGGTTCGGGGTCTGTTGGGTGGGGGGGTCTGTTTTTGCCGACTACTGCACTGTGTCTGATGCTTCGTCTGCTCTGCCATACTATTTTCTCTAACCTGCTATGTCGACCACTTAGTCACTAGGAACAGAGAGCGCCCTCGGCTCTCTGCGATTGCTATCATGGAACGTAAGAGGGCTTAACGATTTCCGCAAACTCAGGAAGGTCTTAGCGTACTTGCAGCGCCACCGAATTGATCTTGCTTTGCTGCAGGAAACACATCTACCGCTTTCCAGTCCTATGTTGCAGATGAAGGGTCTTGGTCCCGCTTGTGTTGCTGCGGGGTTCACCACGCATGCTAGGGGGGTGCTCACCTGGGCTAATCCCAAATCCCAATTGTCGCTGACACGGGTGGCGGTGGACCCGGAAGGGAGGTATGTGGTTGCACGTTGTGTTGGGAAGGGTCATGATCTCTTGCTGGTGAATGTGTATGGCCCCAACTACGATTCCCCAGATTTCTATTCTTCGCTGGCCGACAGCTGCAGGCAGTTTGTGGGCTCTAGAATGCTGTGGGGGGGGGACTTTAACTTGGTGTTGAACCCAGAACTGGACAGATCTGCGGGCCCCCCTAGATCCCCTGCTGCTTCGGCGTTGCTTCTATTGTCGGAATGTGTGAAACTTGACTTGCTTGATGTGTGGCGTCATAGACACTCGGGGCGGGGTGGGTTCACTCATTACTCGGCCTACCACAACATCCATACGCGCATAGATTACTGGTTTGTTTCCCGCTCCCTGCTCGATGCGGTGAAGGGGTGTACGGTGCTGCCGCGCACGCTGTCTGATCACTCGCCCTTACTCTTATTGCTGGTTGCTCCTCCTAGGAGGATTCCCCCGTTCACCTGGAGGTTCCCCCCGTATTCCCTCCTAGACAAGGTTTTCAGAGGGGAACTGGCCGAAGACATAGAGACCTATTTCGCAACCAATGTGGGCTCGGTAGACAGCGTTCAAGTGCTTTGGGATGCGTTTAAGGTGTACATCAGAGGGATGACTATGGCAAAGCACTCTGGGGTGCTCAAGGTTATCAGGCGCCGCCTGCAACTGCTTGAAACACGGCTCACTGACCTGGAGCGGCAAGCGGTGGACTCGGGTGATGCCACTGACGCAATCACACTTAAGTCCTTGCTAGAGGAATTTCAGGAGGAGGCAGATAGGGAAATTAAACATATGGGCAAATATGCGACAGCACGGGTGTATGGGGAACGGAGCGGCCTGGTGCGCTCCTGGCTAAACTGATGCGCAACAGCAGACCCCCATTGGTTATTGAGGAGTTAGTGACAGCTGCTGGGGAAGTGGTGGCGGATGAGCATGATATCCTGGCGGAATTTCACTCCTACTACACGGCACTCTATTCTTCGAGGGATGCACACCTTGAGGAGAAAATCGACGACTATTTAAGCTACATCCAAATGCCCTTCTTGGCCGACTGGCAGAGGGAGTTTCTTATGGCCCCAATCCAGAAGGAGGAGATAACGGAGGCGCTGGAGGGCATGAAGTCTGGCAGCGCTCCTGGAGCGGATGGTCTCACGCTGGCTTTCTACAAGGCCTTTCAGGACAAACTTGTCCCGTACTTGATGCTCTTGTTTGATGACATTTGTCAGCAGGGCAGCATGTCGAAATCCATGAGAGAGGCGCTGCTTATTACCATCCCGAAGCCAGGTAAACCCCCTAATCAATGTGGCTCTTACCGACCGCTGTCGCTGATTAATGTGGACGCGAAACTGTATGCCAAGGTACTTGCGACCCGTTTGGCGTTGCTTGTCCCGGACCTTGTTGCCCCAGAGCAGGCTGGGTTTGTCCCCTCCCGCAATCTCACTTATAACATCCGCACGGTACTGGGCACGATCCAACATGTCAAGCACGAAAACAAAGCTGTAGCCATCTTCTTAGACATGGAGAAGGCCTTTGATTCTGTTGAGTGGTCGTTCATGCTGAGGGTCCTTCGTAAGTTTGGACTCGGTGAGCCGTTTCTACAAATGCTGGGAGCCCTATATTACAAGCCCACAGCGAGGCTAGAGATAGGGAACCTAGTCACTGCTCCTATCGAGATTGGAAGGGGCACGCGTCAGGGCTGCCCCCTCTCTCCATTGCTGTACACCATGGTGGCGGAACCCCTCGCCTGCGCTATACGAGAGTATCATCGGTTCGAAGGGATAAACTTTCCGACGTACCAGATTGGTATCTCAACATACGCGGATGACACTCTGCTATATGTCCGGGACCCGGAGACTAGCCTCTCTGCGGTGCTGCGGGAAGTGGTGAGGTTCGGGGCTCTATCGGGCCTTCGCGTCAACTGGAACAAATCAGTGGCGTTGCCTCTCACGCCGGTGACACTCCCTTTTGACTCGGAGTACCCATTGCAATGGACCACGGACTCCATCCGCTACCTGGGGATACGCATACATACTGACCCGGAGGTCCTGATTCGCGAGAATTATGGGGTCGCCTACTCCAAACTGGTGGATGATGTCGAAGTGTGGTCCAGACTCCCGCTTTCTCTCATGGGCAGGATAGCACTCATGAAGATGGTAGTGCTCCCCAGGTTTCTTTTTCTATTTACGAATATACCGGTGGTCCTTTCCAAAGCCTTTTTCCGGCAACTTACCCAGACGCTCATCCGCCTGGCGTGGGGGGGGAAGCAGCCGCGGGTGCAGTGGCACACGCTCACCCTTCCGTATGAACAGGGGGGCCTTGGGGCTCCAGACCTGGAGCGGTACTATAGGATCGCTCAGGGAGCACATCTTCATACATGGATTCATGGGGATCCTGGTATCCCTCATGTAAAACTGGAGCGGCTCTTTGCAGACCCCATCCCACTTCCGGCAACAGTATGCTATCCGCCTGATCGGAGGGTCGGCAATCTGGACTCTATAGCTGCCACGAATCATGCTTGGCATGCACTGGTTGACTCCCGAGAGAGTGTGCTGCTGTATTCACCTTTGCTCCGCGTGGAATGGGCAGCCTGGTTGGCCCCACTGACGGAGAAAGGCGTCCTGAAGGCGCTACGTGACTTGGGTATTGTTACCATGGAAGATCTCTTCTTAAATGGCACCCTGAAAACGTTGCAGCAGCTCCTTCAATCCTGCCCCGGGGCAACGCTGCTCCATAGCTTTCAATATCATAGGGTTCGTGGAGCGGCCCTCACCATGTTGGGCCCGGAACTGGCTGAACCGCAGGAAGTGCCGGAGCTCACATATATAATCAAGACCCCCTCTTCTCGCAAACTGGTCACAGCTCTCAGGACACTGGGTGATAGACATCGGCAGTGTCCCCCCTCCAAGGCCCGGTTGGCCTGGCAAGCTGACCTCCAATCTCCTATCTCAGACGACATGTGGCGTTATTGCGCTACCAACACTAGGAAAATCTCGCTCAACGGTCGGCACCGTCTGGTGCACTTTAAATTCCTACAGCGTGTCTACTACACGCCCGAAAGGCTGCATAGGTATGGGCTGAGGGACTCAGCGGAATGTGAGCGCTGCCACTTTCACACGGCAGACTTTCTCCACATGGCCTGGACTTTGTCCTGCCATTCATAAGTACTGGCTAGAGGTCTTTGCGGACCTCAGCACTATTCTTGGTGAGGAGATTTTGCCCAGTCCGGCGCTCGCATTGCTGGGTTTTTCCAAGCCGCTTCCGGTGGCAGTGAGGCGGCTTGCGGACATGGCATTATTGACGGCAAAGCGTCTGGTAGCACTGTGTTGGATGCAGGGGCCAGTTCCCACTAAGAAGCGATGGGAGGCAGACTTACTTTACTGTTGCACGCAGTCAGAGGTGTATAGTGAACTCCTGCCTCCGAAGAGTCGCCCCAAAAACTTCTGGGGGTTGTTTAGAGCGTTTCAGAGTGCGCAAGAGGATGGTGAGTCGGATCCTGAGGGGGAGGAGCTGGATGTGCTGCAGGAGGATGGGGTTGCGACGGCTGTGGATGAGGAGTGTGGTAGTTGAGGGCCTTAGCGGTGTGAGTGAGTGGTGAATCGTGCCTGGTCTTCAAGGTGTGTTGTGATGGAGGGTTGCTTGGGACGGCTGTCCTAGTTGTCGGTAGGCGCTATCCCCCAACCGAGCTTTATTTCGCCCTAGTAGTCATGTGATTAACACCCATGGCCCTACTGAGGGGTTTGTGGTAGTGGTGAAGGGTGGGAGCGGGCGGGTGGACATAGGATTAGGTGGTCTGGCTAGTTTTTTTTAGGGTGGGTGGGCTTGTGTTTGTCTGGGGGTTCTGATTCCCTTTATACACCTTTTCTGGGTTCCCCGATGGAGAAACTCCGTCCCTGGGTTTTCACGCAGTCCTTACTGGGTATCTACATTGATCGTACCATCCTGACACGCCAAACTGCGCTTAGAACTGATATTGCTGGCGCTGCTGGGTGTGCTTTCCTTTTTATATGTTGCGATCACTCATCGGCTGCTCCCATGGACTGAAGCTACTGCACACTTCTTCTACACCTGCAGTTACGCCGCCAGGCCTCCGGGCTGTTGGTCTTTACGGCTGTGTATTTCACCTTTACCCAGGGATTGGAGAGTGATCTTTTGATGCCGCCGGCCTCCGGGTTGTAGGCGATGTCGGCTGTGTATGCAACTTGAAGGTGTAATAAAGTACAAATTTAATAAAAAAAAAAAGTGTCGTGCCAGGGTTGGTGATGTAAAGCAAGATATCATATGCATATAGGGAGATTCATTCATCTATAAGCTGACCTCTGATGTCTTGGATACCACTAAGTCCTGGGAGTGTCCTAATTTGGCACGCTAATGGCTCCAAGAACAGTGCGAAGAGGAGAGAGTAAAGGGGGAAGCCCTGGCGGGTTCCTCTTTGGATGGGCAAGGCAACTGATTTTACTCCATTGACCCTGACCCTGGCTCTAGATTGGATATTGTTCCACCCAGGTCATAAATTCTTGTCCAAACCCAAATCTCGTGAGAAAGCGTCTCATGAAAGGCCAGTGGACAGTGTTGAAGGCCTTCTCTGCGTCCAGGGAAAGCAGCAACTGTTGGGTGGCCCTGTCTTTCCCTGTATCTAGCCAATTGGGAAGTCGACGGAGATTGAGGCGCGTGGCCCGGCCAGGCATAAAGCCCGATTGGTCTCGGTGGATCAATGATGTAATTACTGTTATAAGTTGTGCCGCTAGTATAGAGGCCAAAATCTTTGTTTCAATATTTAAAAGCGATATTGGGCGATAAGATCTGCACCTCTCTGGGGGTTTGCCTGGTTTTGGTAAAACCACCACTGTGGCCTGACGAAGATCTAATGGTAGTGTCCCCTCTTCCTGCGCTGCCTGAAACATATTTAGTAGGTGTGGGGCTAGCAAACCAGTGTTTTGCTTAAAGAATTCTGCTGGTAGTCATTTGGCCATGGGGTTTCCCCCAATTTTTGTCTATTTATGGCCTCTTGCATTTCAGTTAGGGTTATTTCTGTCTCAAAGGCTTCCCTATCTTCTCACTGTAGGGTGGGAGTATCTATAATATTGAGGTATAATGCTATTTGTACAGGATGTGCTGGAGGCCTTGCCTTGTATAGCTCCTTGTAGAAGCGTGCAAAGACGTCTGCTATAGTGTGTGCGGTGGTGTGCTGTTCTCCCTTCTCCTGCATTTGGGTCACGCAGCTCGCCTCTCTTTCCCTTCTGCACAGCCAGGCCAGGAGTCTCCCTGCCCTGTCTCCCACCTCATAGAGTCTATGTTGTGAGGCCTGAATTTGATTCTGTACCTCTCGCTCTGTTAGGGCGCGAAGTTCCCTGCGCGTGACTGCTAGCTGCCTTAAGTGGGCGGCTTCGGTGTCTGGAGTTATGTTTCCAATATCCTACTTATTAATCCGGATCAGGATAAGCTTTTTAAATGCTTATTTGCAGATCCAACTTCACTCATAAGATAGCCTAAGTATTTGAAGGGTTTGACTTTTTGGGATTCCTTTTCATAATACACCCATTTAGCATTTTTCAATCAACCTTCCTTTCTAAAGACCCTGATTTTTGTCTAGGACATTCTATCTGTATAACAGTTACTCACAGCATGCCTGTGTAACTACCTATGTTGCCAATGAAAGCCTGCGGCATTCATTTCAAAGAAAAACAATGCGTCGGGATATATAGGGGCCCTATCTTATGTTGAATCCACACTAGGGGTAACTGTTCAACTGTTATGTTATGTTATGTTATGTTATGGTATGTTATGTTAAATTGACTTGGTATAGCGCATGGATCAAAAACAGGAGTTGATGAGGGCATTTAAAATAAGTGGGCTTTGAGTTGTATCCTAAACCTACAGTAATTTGAGCAAAAATGCACGTGTAGAGGATGCTTGTTGCAGTGCAAAGGACCAAGATGGGAAAAAGCCTTTCCCCCGCTGCATGTTAAATGGATGCGAGGGATCCACAACAGGCCTTTTGAGCCAGATCATAAGTTACAGCAGGGGGCATACGCTTTTATTCTTTTCTGATGGTAGAGTGGTCCTTTGCCCTTTAAGGTATTATATGTGAGACAGCAGATTTTAAAGTAAGAGTGTTTCTCCACGGGTAGCCAGTGTAATTCTTTCAGCAGAGGCGCCGAGGAAGCCCCAGAAGGGCAGTTGAGAACAAGCCTGGCTGTCGTGTTTTAACCCCTTGCATGCTGATGACGGCCCCCATCCATCATGCACTATGGCGCTCGTGTGCTGATAACGGCTGGGGGCCGTCATAAACCCGCCCACTCACAATTTTGCCACACAGGCGCAGAATCGCATCAGCATTCAAGGGGTTAAACAACCTGAAGTTTAGAGATCAGCGTTTCATTGACATTAGCCAACAGGGCATTGCCATAATCCAGTCTGCTGATTATGATGGCCTGAACCAAAGTTCTCCGGGTGGAGATGGGGAGATAGGGGAAGATTCTGCACAATAAGCATAGGTAATGATAACATGAGCCAGTAGTGGCCAGAGTATGCTCTCTCATAGTTAAGGCTTGGTCCATTTTCATCCCAAGGATTTTTACTTAAGGTTGGACACCGGGGTGGCACCCAGTTGAATAGGCCACCAATCATCAGCCTAGATGGAAGAAGCTTTGCCAAACAGCATAATTTTGGTCTTATCTGCAATCAGCTGGAGATAGTTCTCATTCATCCAGTCTGAAATGGCTAACATGCCTTAGGCAAACCGTTTTTTTTATGCCACCAAGTCATAGCCTGGTGTAAACATCAGCTAGGTATCATCAGCGTATGAGATTATATCAAAGACAAAGCGCTCTGCAATCCCAGCCAAAGGGGCCATTTAGATGTTAAACTAGGTGGAGCTCAGACAAGAACCCTGCGGCATGCCCTTATCTAAGAATATTTTATGTGACAAATATGGACCCAAGATGACAGTTTGATGTCTATCAGTCAAAAAATATTTGAGCCATTTTAATTCCAGGCCCTGAATGTTAATTTTTGTAGCCTTTCTATCAGCCTCAAATGGGAAATTGTGTCAAAGGCTGAGGAAAGGTCCGATAGTACAAGTATCACTGGGTTTTCTGTATCTACTCCCAGGCGCATAGAGTCAGTTACTGCCAAGTGCGCCGTCTCTGTGCTATGGCCAGGGCGGAAGCCAAATTGGGCAGGATCAAGGATATGGTTAAGTTCAAGATAGGAATTGAGTTGCTTATTAGTAAGATCTTCAAGCTGTTTACCCAAAAGAGATAATAAGGATAAAGGGCGATAGTAACTTAGCAATTTTTGATCCAATGTAGGTTACTTTAGAATGGGATGTACGCAGGCCGTCTTCCACTCTGGCAGAATGGTGCCTGTTTTTAATGAACAGTTAAAAATCTCTGAAATCCCTGGTGCACAAAGAGAAGACAACAGAGAGATTATTTGAGTGGA
The DNA here is from genome assembly GCF_964263255.1 of Lissotriton vulgaris. Classification (NCBI taxonomy): domain Eukaryota; kingdom Metazoa; phylum Chordata; class Amphibia; order Caudata; family Salamandridae; genus Lissotriton; species Lissotriton vulgaris. The sequence goes on from NC_141691.1 coordinate 883,504,093, forward strand.
CAGGTGTCCAACGGGGAACCAGACTTCGCTGATATCAAAGAGATATGGATTTCTTTCACTCAAAAAGGCTCAAAACTATCTAGTGTGTGAGAGGTAGATGTTGACTGCTTAAGCTTAAAGGTAGAAATCCATGAGTCTTAATGGGAGACAATGTGAAATTTTGAATCAATATAGAAAATTTTATCTAGGAAGAAATTGGCCAGCGAGTCCAAAAGTTCTTGGATTCAGACAGAGACTGGGAGCACGCCAGAGGAGTCATACAATTATGGACTATATTAAAAAGGGCTTTCGAAGAATGACCTGCCTGGTCGATTTGGTTGATAATAAAACTACGCCAGGCTGTTTAATGTTGCTGTAATAGCAGGCGGGCGCTTGTGTATATAAATTCTTGTCTAGCTGTCTCTTGCTCTTACGCCAGCGACTCTCTTGCAGTTTGAATTTTCTGTTTTTAACTCTGGTGTAAACCAGGGCGCTGAGTGACGGTGCTGGATAGAACGGTAGGTTTTATGATGGACGGTTTTATCCTAAGCAGCCATCCGAGCCGAGTTAAAAGACTCCAGCAGCTCTGAGACCATCTGATTATTTTGTGGCATGGTCAGATGGAAAGGCTGCAACAGTGAGTTTAGGCCATGGTCGGTAGTTGTCACCTGCTAATCTCCTGTTCCAAGTATTAGACAGGGGATGAGAGGACTGAAAATCAAAAAAGATTAGATGATGATCTATCCATGTGAGAGGCAGTGGAGCCTTACAATCCAACCAGTCAGAGTTGGAGAATAATAGATCAAGTGTATGGCCAGCTATATGTGTGGGACCTCTAATTCTTTGGGAGAGTCCTAGTGTCTCCAGTTTCCGGGTTGGCAAGGTCCTCCCCATGAAAATTAAAGTCGCCAAAGAGGAGGAATTTCTTTGAAGCTAGGAAATATGAGGCTATTTTTTCCACCAGCTGTTGAGTAAAGTCAGTCTTGGATCCAGGGGGGCAATATATCAAGGCTCTGTTCCAACTATTACAACTATCCGTCACCTCTGATAAGGCAGGTCACAAAGGGACTCAAAAAGGCACTACGAGGCGCTGGAGATCCAGCTTGCCTGCTAGCCCACTGCAATTGATTTTCTAATGCTAAATTGTAAGAGATCACGTGGTGAACCAGCCGAATTGTCAGCTTAGTTGTGCTGTGGAACATTTGCATTATACCCAAAGATCCCAGGAAATATAGAGAGTTGTTAGTTTATCCCAAAGTAAAAACCTTGTGACGCATTGAATTTATGCCACGGGGATAAAAAACCTACCCTACTGGGTCATACAATATTTATCAAATATGCCCTAATGAGCCCAGATATTCGAGGAAAGAATTTTACTGTTCTAATTCCAACCTTCGAATATTTGGGCAAAGTATTGCTTGCGAGCAGAGACGTTTTAAGGCATGGACAATGTGGGTTTTGGCCCAGTGCTCCAGCCCCCTTAGACCCAGTTAAGTTCTGCAGAGAGTCTTGCCCTGATGGCCTGCAATAATTCTTAAACAGATTGTTTTAAATACCGTTTTCCTTTAATGTGTTTTTAATGTGGGGGTCTGGAGGGTCTGTTCCAGACATTCTCTAGAGAAATGTGTTTATCTTTAATGCAGTATCCATAGAAAAGCTTGCTTTAGATCAAAACTGAACCTCACATACGAGAAATGCCAGGGTGTCACAGAGATTATTTGTTGTAATATTAGTGAGCTGCTGCTGTGTTACGGTATTGAAAACACACATTATTGTCCATGAATATTAGATGTAAGCACATTTCAAAGTAATACCAGTGGGCTTGTGCACTGTCAGTGACCTGGCCAAAGAGTCATGAAAGAGCTGAAATTGGATCATAAATGCAAAGATTTTCCAAACAGGGGGCCCCGAAAATACTTTTGGCCCAAGGCCCCCCCAATCCTTACGATGTCCCTGCTTGTGAGCCGTGCTGTACTTTAGGCAAAGAGTGATAGTAACATATTGCATGTAGGAAATGTTTTTGCACGTGCACAAGGAGGCGGTGCATTGGCAGACGGTGCCTGACAAGCAGTGTCTTTATGAACCTCAAAAAGGCCCAGAGAGCAAGGCCTGCCTTATTTACTGTGACTGTTCGCGTCTATTTTGGCTGTAATGCTCAGACTGTAGACCTAGATTGATTCTAGTGCGGAAGTAATGACTGCCCGTCAAGCTTTGTGGTTGGGGAACGAAACCGGATGCTGCAGAGTTAGCCATAAAGTAGGTTGACCAGAATATTAAAGCCAAAAACCGGGACACTTCACAAAAATAGAAGATGAACTACAATTTTACTTAAAGCGAGCGCACAGAATGACAGCGCTCATAAACAGAGAATTACAGAACAGGCAGTAAGAACATACATAAAAATGCAATTTTTAATTAAACCCAGTAGCTTGCCAGTTAATTAAATTTCTTTCTTGAAACAACTGCTAACCATCCCTCTTTTGAAAAACATAAAAAAGCACCTCCCGTTGTTTTCAGTCGACCCTCTCTAAAAACCAGGACAGGAGCTACATTTCCTGAAATCTACCAGAACAGCTGCTGAAAAAACGAGACTGTCCTGGCAAATCCGGGACGCCTGGTCAACCTACCATAAAGGCACCTTGATGGCAAAATCCGTAGGTTTGGAATTCAGGGGATAGTCCTTAAGTTTCATATCACCAGAAAATTGTTTAAACATATAGATCCCACCTCTTCTGTATTACAGCGAATATTTTCTGCCCATCCTTCCATAGGTCAGGTCATTAGTCATTTGAAAAATGTATAGCGACTCGACATATTATTTCATTCATGTTTAACCACATTCATATTTGCTCACTAGAATATGTAAATAGGGTCTCAATACTAGTACGCCGATGTTTGGGGGAGGTAGACTTCATACTGAAGCTCAAAAAATAACAATACTGTGGTTTCATCAAATCCAGAGGTGCTACAATAATGGGTATTGCTGTTAAACCCTGAGAATCCAATCAGAAACGAGGCATTGGTAATTTCGGGTTCGATTCTCCGGTAATTCCTAATTCTCTGGTGCAGTTTCCACAAAAGCTTTCACCAGCTGTAATCTTCAGAGCAAACAGGTTCATTGGGTTTCTGTTCACCTTGAAAATCCATAGGGGCCGATAATAGGGTTATTGTCCCATTGGAAGCTCTGGTGTACTGATAATGAGGTCCATAGATACTTATCCAGTACAATTCATGTACAAATGAAGCACACGTCTCCACTTTCATTTTTTTCAAAAAGCACTGTCACTGTAATAAACATAACTCTGTGCTGGTTAGGTCTCGTAGAGAGACCTATTGGGGAGAAACCAAAAAGCTAAACCAGCGGATTTCTAGAAGTGCACGTCCTCGCGCACAAGCTTGCCTGAGCCTTCCAGCAGCATTTCTCCTCCCCTTACCATTTGCTCCTGCCTCCGAGTGCTTCAAAGGGATCTGCTTCCCCGCCCACTGCTTCACACTTCACGGCCGCCAGGCCGTGACTCGCATTTCTCCTTCCTTCGTGCCCAGCCCCCCTCCCAGCGCTGCCTTGAAGGCTTTCCCCACCCTTCATCCTTACCTCCAAAAAGCGCTACATAACACACTCGCCTTTTGTTTCATGCTCTAATCCTTCACCCTGCTTTGGCCTGTCTTTCGTTCTTGTTTTTTTTTGCTGCTTTATTTTTCTTATGCTCTGTTCCTAGTTCAGAATTTACTCGTTTCCTTCCCTCTGTCTCCTTCAGTTTTCTTCCTCGGTCCTTCACTCTCCTTTCCTCCCATTAGCCTTCTGCCTTCTTTTCCTCTTCTCAGCCATTCACAATTCACTTCTTCCTATCAAGCTTTATTTCTGTCTTTCCCCCTTTCTTCCCTCTCAGTCCTATTTGCTAGTAACAGATCAACTCCCCACTCTGTTGTACTCAACACCACGCTGTGTTCATGTTTTCGTCTCTCCAGCTAGACACTACAGCCGGTGCCTCGCAGTTTGCACCTAGGGGAATATTTACTAAAGCACCCGCCAGCACCCACGCAATCCTTAGTAAATATATACCTCTTGAAGGCCCAGATTTTGCTCAGCATGTCTGATCTCTTCCCGCTTCTTAACACAGGCGTATGTATTCCTCATGATTCACTTTTTAAACTTGTATCAATATTATTACCCCCGCCCCCCGTTCCTATATTTCTTTTAATGACATGGCCCCTCTTCCCGACAAGGCATACGTCACAGGGGAGTGCTGATATTCCTGCTCCTCTTCTGTTTAATTTGTCAATAATATGGAAGTCGATGTCTTCCTACAGTGGATATTTCAAAGTCTTGAATGCACTAATAAGTGTGAGAAATGCATAAAAGCCACGAAGTTATAACTGTGTGTGAGCTCAGTTTCACTCTTAAGACATTGCCCTTTGAACTTTTACTGGGCACTTGTATAATATGTACATGCAATCATACCCATGGCACAAACTCACCTGATGTCACCTACCAGTAAAGTTCTACTAATTTTGCATGAATTATCAATACAGCATTTAGACGTTTTTTTCGCTTTGTGCATCTCTGCTACCTCACACGCGCCTTACACACATGTGCATTAGTACAATGTTTCACAAATGGGGCTTAAAATGCATCTGAAGCTTCCCCCAGCGTGCGCTCTGCCTCAGGCTGGCATTTCTCCTCCCCTAATTATTCACTGCCCACGGCCGGCCGGCACATCAAAGGCTGCTGCTCCCCGTGCGTCTCGTCACCCTTACTCTCCCCTATTCTTCCCTGATTGTACCGCCCAAACCTCTCCTTCACCTACCCTTAGCTCTTCTGCCACGTCTCCTCCTCTCACCCTTCATATTATCCATTTATTCTTTCTCAATCGTTTCACGCCTTTAATCGGTGTCCCTCTTTTTTCCTCCCCCCTTCCGCATCATTTTCCGTATTCTGGTCATTCTCGCCTAGTTATCCTTCCCTTGGCCCTTTTTTCCTTCCCTCTGTCTCCGTCAGTTTTCTTCCTCGTCCTTCTCTCTCCTTTCCTCCCATTAGCCTTCTGCCTTCTTTTCCTCTTCTCAGCCGTTCACACTTCACTTCTTCCTATCAAGCTTTATTTCTGTCTTTCCCCCTTTCTTTCCCCTCAGTCCTATTTGCTAGTAACAGATCAACTGCCCACTCTGTTGTACTCAACACCACGCTGTGTTCATGTTTTTGTCTCTCCAGCTCGAAACTACAGCCGGTGCCTCACAGTTTTCACCTAGGGGTATATTTACTAAAGCACCCGCCAGCACCCACGCAATCCTTAGTAAATATATACCTCTTGAAGGCCCGGATTTTGATCAGCATGTCTGACCTCTGCCCGCTTCTTAACACAGGCGTATGTATTCCTCATGATTCACTTTTTAATCTTATGTCAATATTATTACCCCGCCCCCTTTCCTATATTTCTTTTAATGACATGGCCCCTCTTCCGGACAAGGCATAAGTCACAGGAGAGTGCTGATATTCCTGCTCCTCTTCTGTTTAATTTGTCAATAATATGGAAGTCGATGTCTTGTTACAGTGGATATTTCAAAGTATTGCATGTACTGATAAGTGTGAGAAATGCATAAAAGCCTCGAAGTTATAACTGTGTGTGAGCTCAGTTTCACTCTTATGACATTGCCCTTTGAACTTTTACTGGGCACTTGTATAATATGTACATGCAATCATACCCATGGCACAAACTCACCTGATGTCACCTACCAGTAAAGGTCTACTAATTTTGCATGACTTACCCATACAGCATTTACGCGTTTTTCGCTTTGTGTATCTCTGCTACCTCACACGCGCCTTACACACATGTGCATTAGTGCAATGTTTCACCAATGGGGCTTAAAATGTTTAAACATGGAGTTAGTTTCATTTGGTGAACATTTCATTTTATATTTAGTCCAGTCTCTGCCGCCCTCTTGCGGTGAAAGACTGGCAGTGAACTTTTCATACTAATTCAACCTGAGAAATCCATAGGTGCAAGGGCTTTAAATAAAGCACACAACATTCCCGGCTGCCCACTAATGTTGTTTAGTGAGATATGCATTTTGTGTCAGCAGGTTGAATAAAATAGGTTCCTTAATTCATCCCAGCTATTATCATAAACCAGCAGAGCAAGCACTAGGGAGGAGGACTTTGCAAAAACGTTAATGCCTGCTCCGCCCTCCCACCCGGGTCTCTATTTAACCCGATATAAGGTTTGTCAATGTACAAGCGAATCAACTAATTTATGTTTCTAGTAGATTGCAAGAATATACTTTGCGGTAGAAGTAATCTGCCTAAAACCTTTTCTCTGAATAGCTGTCCTTACTCTCACCACTCTCCACTCCCTCTCTCACCTCCCTCTCACCTCAATCTCCCCTCTCCTCACTATCCTCACTATCCCCACTCTCCCCTCTCACCACTCTCCTCTCACCACTCTCCCCTCTCTCCCCTCACTCCCCTCTCCCCTCCCTCTCCCCTCTCCTCACTCTCCCCTCTCCTCACTCTCCAATCCCTCTCTCCCCTCCCTCTCTTCCCCTCTTTCCCCACTCCCCTCTCTCCTCACTACCCTGTCTCTTCACTCCCCTCTCTCCTCACTCCTCTCTCTCCTCTCCATCACCCCTCTCCTCACTCTCATCACTCAACCCTCTCCTCACTCAACCCTCTCCTCACTCTCCCCTCTCCTTACTCTCCCCCCTCTCTTATTCTCTCTCACCTCTCTTCTCCTATCTACTCTCTACCCTCTTACCTCTCTCCTCTCGTCCCGCTCCCCTCTCCACTCTCTCCTCACCCTCCCCTCTCACCACTCTCCCCTCTCACCACTCTCCCCTCTCACCACTCTCCTCTCACCGCAACCACAGCATCACTCAGCGCAACCACAACATCACTCAGCGCAACCACAGCATCACTCAGCACCACCACAGCATCACTGGTTCAAATATGTTCTTTCAGTGTTTCAAGCTGTTTTCAAGCTTTCAAACTTTATTACAAATCACAAAAAGATGTTAATATTTCACTTCTGTTTTTGGATTTTCGTCACAATAAAGAACACTGAACATAATCTTCACAAAAGTTATTTACAAAAGTTTAAGCTATTGCCATTACAAATTAAATAAATTATTTAAGTATTAATTATTTTAAAAAATTAAAAGCCATTGTTATTTGTAATATCAATACATCTAAGTCTGTTAGACTTGTTTTTCTGCCCTTCTGCCCTCTGTTAGACTCGTTTGTTGTGACTTTCTGCCCTCTGCATCACCACATCCTCACTCAGCGCTACCCCAGCATCACTCAGCACCACCACATTATCACTCCGCACCACCACATTATCACTTAGCACCACCACATTATCACTCAGCACAACCACATTATCACTCAGCACCACTCAGCACCACCACAGCACCACTCAGCACCACCACAACACCACTCAGCAATACCACAACATCACTCAGCACCACCACAACATCACCACCACAGCACCACTCAGCACTACCACATTATCACTCAGCACCACCACATTATCACTCAGCACCGACACATTATCACTCAGCACCACCACAGCACCACTCTGCACCACCACAGCATCATTCAGCACCACCACAGCTCCACTCAGCACCACTCAGCACCACCACATTATCACTCAGCACCACCACATTATCACTCAGCACCACCACAGCACCACTTAGCACCACCACAGCATCACTCAGCACCACCACAGCACCACTCAGCACCACCACAGCATCACTCAGCACCACCACAGCATCACTCAGCACCACCACAGCATCACTCAGCACCACCACAGCATCACTCAGCACCACCAGAGGCTCTCTCAGCACCACCACAGCATCACTCAGCACCACCAAAACACCACTCAGCGCCACCACAGCATCCTTCAGCACCACCACCACTCAGCGCCACCACAGCATCCTTCAGCACCACCACAGCACCACTCAGCACCACCACAGCACCACTCAGCGCCACCACAGCATCAGTCAGCACCACCACAGCACCACTCAGCTCAACCACAGCATCACTCAGCGCAACCACCGCATCACTCAGCGCAACCACAGCATCACTAGTTCAAATATGTTCTCTCAATGTTTCAAGCTTTATTACAAATGTCAGAAAAAGATGTTAATATTTCACTTCTGTTCTTGGATTTTCGTCACTGAACATAATCTTCACAAAAGTTATTTACAAAAGTTTAAGCTATTGCCATTATAAATTACAATCACTTTTATTTAAGTATTAATTATTTAAAAAAATTAAAAGCCATTGTTATTTGTAATATCAATACATCTAAGTCACGTCAATACAAAACATGTTGTATTACAAATGCTATAGCTGTCACATTTGCGCAAGTTATAACTATTGGCATTGTAAATGACAAAGCTATTAATTTAGCTATTTTAAAAAACAACACATAAATAAAAAAATTGTCATTTACAAAACCAATAGCTCAAACTTTCCTAATACGAGACCTATTGCATTGCAAATGCTTGTTTTTTTCATGTAACTTTTAATAAACTGGCCTTTAACTGTGCATTAAAAGTTGCATCTGCATGCAATGTGTTATGATTTTTTTGTACGTTTGCTACTTTAAAACAGCATTCCTTTTGATTACCATGCATCTGCAAAATGTTGCGACCTATGATTGTATTTTAATGCTGTTTGCCCAGGTGGGAGCTGTCACTTATGATGATCTTGTATATGTACACATATAAAATGCACTAGCCTTCGCCTTCAGTAGTAATATACATATTTGAGCAATCATCTATTTAAACAGATTAATAACTTTTGCTGGCACTGTGTGTATCTCTGAACACACAATAACCACGTGGCTTCAATGTTTTACAGGTCGGTACGCTGTACCAAGCATAACTGGAAGCTGGATGTTAGCACCATGAAATACATCAACCCACCAGAGAGCTTCTGCCAGGATGAACTAGGTATTGTACTCTTCATGTATGAGACTTGCTCCTTGATTTAGAGTTATGTGGTGATGGACTTTTAGAGATGGACTCAAATCCGATTCACTCCCCCTTGAAGCTACTTATAACCAGGGCCACTGGAATTATGTGATGTTGCGGCTGCAAGAGTTTCCCGCAGAGTGGCATTGGCCACATAATCCATAATCTGCTGCATAATCTGCAGATTTGAACACAAATAAAATTGTGTTGCTAACTCAAACATATCAAAAGTTACTAAAACTCGGTGACAAATGTTACTGTGCAGTGGAAGACCCTTTACAAAGGTTGACATGCCACCTTTTTGTTGCATATTGCTGCAATTGGATGTCAAACATTTTCCCAGATAATGTTAATTTATAAAAATGACAAAATAATGAGATGATACTATCACAAACTGTGCTGCATTATGCCAAATAATTTGCTTTTTTTGCTACATAATTTAGTCAACCCTGCTGCATTATCTACCACCCCTGCATAATTTCAGTGACCCGTCTTCTAGCAAAGTGGTCACTGTGAGGGATTTCTCTTTCTTACTAGAATAAAATATAAGAGGGACACACAGCGAGTCTGAGCCTCTGCTAAAGACATATTTAAAAATAGTATAAAGAAGGGATAGAAGAGGAAAGAGTCTAGGAAGTGTTATTTGGGAGATCATAGTAATAGGATGAGGTTTGGGATGAGAAAATAGGAGAGATGCAAGAGGGAAGAATCTATAGAAAGGGATTAGGGTGATCATAGCAGTAAAATGAAGTTTGGGATGAGTCATAGGAGGAATACGTGATGGAAGAATTTAGAAAGGGTTGCTTGGGAGATCATAGTAGTACAATGTAATTTAGGGTGAGCCAATACAGGATAGAGGGAAGAGTCTTGAAAGGGTTATTTTGGACATCATTGTAGAATGAGGATTGGGCTGAATCAAAGATTGGAGGTAGAGGATATATTGAGAGAGGTATAGTGTGATACATATAATAGTGCATTGGAGAGAGTCAAAGGTTACTTTTATTTCTTCTACAGTAGGAGTAAAGTAATAAATGTAGAGATACATAACTACATAGAAAGGGTATACATGTATAAGGAAGATAAAATATTGAGATTTAAATTTATATTGTATAAACTCACTTTCACGTATTGCTGTACTTGAAGTCAATTTATTTATGTATTTTTAAAAAAATGATTTTTTACATTTTTTAATAAAAGTTTATATTTTCCTCAATATTTCAATTGTGAAGCACTTGTTGATAAAATAGTTATGATAACCTTTGCATATTGTGATAAATAAATAAAAACCATTAGTATCTAATTAAATAACTTACATGAAAACTATGCAGTAACCTATATACACGTTAAGCTTAGAAATATATGTATATATATATATATATTCCTCCAATCCCGCCAAATTAAGAAACGGGTCCGACACATGCCAAGGTTGCCCAACTCCAGTTTAATGCCACCAGGATACAGCACTACATTCATGCGAAGTCCACACTGTCGTAGCCCCAGGCAGACGCGTTTTGGCGGTTGCCTTCCTCAATGCCGGGTGCCTGCTGTGTGTTTCAGAAATGGCAGCCTTTCGCGGGGCTTTTCAAAGTAAGTCCTACCAACGAACCCCATTGGCTGAATCTAGTAGCCATAGAAAGCGGACAGGGGAGGTGATACATAATTACATAGAAACGGTATACATGTATAAGGAAGATAACATATTGAGATTTAAAGTTATATTGTATAAACTCACTTTCAAGTATTGCTGTACTTGAAGTCAATTTATTTATGTATTTTTAAAAAAAAAGATTTTTAAATTTTTTTAATAAAAGTTTATATTTTCCTCAATATTTCAATTGTGAAGCACTTGTTGATAAAATTGTTATAACATTTGCATATTGTGATAAATAAATAAAACCCATTAGTATCTAATCAAATAACTTACACGAAAACTATGCAGTAACCTATATACACAATAAGCTTAGAAATATATGTATATATATATATATATATATATATATATATATATATATATATATATATATATATATATATATCTGTCTAGCGATCTGTCTAGCATTTGACAGCCACTTCTTGCATCTTATCTGAGCGCATCTGGTAGCTGCGGAGTTCAAGGGGACACAGGGAGGACCCATTTTGTTCCAGTGGTGCTGTGACCCACCCGACTCACCTGAAGCCTGCACTGCACACATTTTTGTTCACTGCTCCACGCCACCACCTCGGGATGCCATGATGGGGTATGCTGGGAAATGGAGTACACTGACTTTGTACGTGGACTCTGGCTGGTGCGCAGACCACGTTAGGAGGAGGGACACAGGTGCCGGCAATCATTCAAATCAGGAGGAGATCATTCGAAGTGGAGCTTAACAGCGTATGGCGCTGAAGAAGGCGAAACCGCCGAAATGCATTCGCCAAGCTGGGACTACTCGGAATAAAGATGTGTCTTACCTGATTCCCCTTGCGGCCTCTGTTCTTTTCTCTGGAAGGGATTTTCGTCATATTTTCTGAGCTTGCCAGCAGCCCAGTAAAGACGGCCCCGCAGCACGAAAGTGAACCCGAAGCTCAACTGGCACGCTGCTGCTTGCAGCACACCTTCAAACCAGGGGACTGGTAACTTCGGTTTCCGCCATGACCGACCGGAGGATGCAGGAAGACCGAGGTATTTTACCTCAGGACGGCGATCTGTCTAGCATTTGACAGCCACTTCTTGCATCTTATCTGAGCGCATCTGGTAGCTGCGGAGTTCAAGGGGACACAGCGAGGACCCATTTTGTTCCAGTGGTGCTGTGACCCACCCGACTCACCTGAAGCCTGCACTGCACACATTTTTGTTCACTGCTCCACGCCACCACCTCGGGATGCCATGATGGGGTATGCTGGGAAATGGAGTACACTGACTTTGTACGTGGACTCTGGCTGGTGCGCAGACCACGTTAGGAGGAGGGACACAGGTGCCGGCAATCATTCAAATCAGGAGGAGATCATTCGAAGTGGAGCTTAACAGCGTATGGCGCTGAAGAAGGCGAAACCGCCGAAATGCATTCGCCAAGCTGGGACTACACGGAATAAAGATGTGTCTTACCTGATTCCCCTTGCGGCCTCTGTTCTTTTCTCTGGAAGGGATTTTCGTCATATTTTCTGAGCTTGCCAGCAGCCCAGTACAGACGGCCCCGCAGCACGAAAGTGAACCCGAAGCTCAACTGGCACGCTGCTGCTTGCAGCACACCTTCAAACCAGGGGACTGGTAACTTCGGTTTCCGCCATGACCGACCGGAGGATGCAGGAAGACCGAGGTATTTTACCTCAGGACGGCGATCTGTCTAGCATTTGACAGCCACTTCTTGCATCTTATCTGAGCGCATCTGGTAGCTGCGGAGTTCAAGGGGACACAGCGAGGACCCATTTTGTTCCAGTGGTGCTGTGACCCACCCGACTCACCTGAAGCCTGCACTGCACACATTTTTGTTCACTGCTCCACGCCACCACCTCGGGATGCCATGATGGGGTATGCTGGGAAATGGAGTACACTGACTTTGTACGTGGACTCTGGCTGGTGCGCAGACCACGTTAGGAGGAGGGACACAGGTGCCGGCAATCATTCAAATCAGGAGGAGATCATTCGAAGTGGAGCTTAACAGCGTATGGCGCTGAAAAAGGCGAAACCGCCGAAATGCATTCGCCAAGCTGGGACTACACGGAATAAAGATGTGTCTTACCTGATTCCCCTTGCGGCCTCTGTTCTTTTCTCTGGAAGGGATTTTCGTCATATATATATATATATAAACACATTTATACATATACTAGTAGCCCGTCCCGGCGTTGTCCTGGTATGAATTGCTGCCGGCCCGTTGTATATTGATTTGTAGGATTTCGTTTTGATAGCATTTCTTATCTGTGACAGGCCTTTGAAACGCTCCTATTCACAGTGCACTTAAGAGTGCGCGTTCAATAGTGTGTGAACTCGAGTTTCCCTACTTTATTTTTCCTTGCATTATTATATAGCGCGAACTCGACAACATGGCATGAGCACAATTTACATTACAGAAGAACACATTCATTTGTGGTAGGCACGGGGAGACAAAGCGATTTGCCTGGAATCACAGGATGTTGAGCTGATGCCGAGATTCAAACGTAGCTCCCCAGCTCTAAAGTTCGCAATTCTAGAACTTGTGGCGGGAGGTGTATCTAAAAGTGTATGTCTGTGCTGGCCATCAATGAGAGAGACCTGTGCATTTTTCAAATGGGTGGTGAAAAAATATGAGTATGTTGCTGGAGATGTGGGCCGCCGTGCCACCAATGTACTTACCAGGGAGGGTAAACACCCATTATTCCGCAACTTTCTTTCCGCATACCATCACTCCGCATACTTTCATTACGAAAGTACCATGACTCTGCAATGCCATTATAACGCATGGCATTACATTTTATATGCTTTTACCACGCATATACGTTTACAACTAAATTCGTTGTAAATGCATGAATGGTAAAAGCATGTTTTTTTAATGTTTGGATAAGGTAAGTATGGGTATAGGGGTATATGTTTTTGGGTACTGAGGTATATGTTTTGGGGTGTTTGGGTATTTTAAGGGTTCAGATATAGTTTTGGGTTATGGGGTACCGGGGTATTTTTAGGGTTTAGGGATAGGTATGGGTTTTGGGGTACAGGGGTATTTTTAGGGTTCAGGGCTAGGTTTGGGTTTTGGGGTATAGGGGTATTTTTAGGGTTCAGTGGTAGGCTTGGGTTTTGGGGTAAAGGGTTATTTTTAGGGTTCAGGGCTAGGTTTGGGTTTGGGGTACAGGGGTATTTTAGGGTTCAGGGGTAGGTTTGGGTTTTGGGGTACAGTGGCATTTTTAGAGTTCAGGGCTAGGTATGGGTTTTGGGGTACAGGGGTATTTATAGGGTTTAAGGCTAGGTTTGGGTTTTGGGGTACAGGGTTACTTTTAGGGTTTAGGGATAGGTTTGGGTTTTGGGGTAGAGGGGTACTTTAGGGTTCAGGGGTAGATTTGGGTTTTGGGGTACAGGGGTATTTAAAGGGTTCAGGGGTAGGTTTGGGTTTTGGGGTACAGGGGTATTTTAGGGTTCAGGGGTAGGTTTGGGTTTTGGGATACAGGGGTATTTTTATTGTTCAGGGGTAGGTTTGGGTTTTGAGGTACAGGGGTATTTATAGGGTTCAGGGCTAGGTTTGGGTTTTGGGGTACAGGGTTTTTTTAGGGTTTAGGGATAGGTTTGGGTTTTAGGGTACAGGGGTATTTATATGGTTCATGGCTAGGTTTTAGGTTTTGGGGTACAGGGGTATTTTTAGGGATAGGTTTGGGTTTTGGGGTACAGGGTATATTTATAGGGTTAAGATGGGTTAGTGTTTAACGGTGTTGGGGTATTTTAAGGAGTACGGGTGGGTTATGATTATGAGGTGCAGGGGTATTTAAAGGGAGCAGGGTGGGATTAGCACACGATATGAGACATGGCATGAAGGGCGGAACATACCACACGCCCCCAGCGTTTGTCACGCCCCCTAGCACACGCCCACAGCACAACGCCGACACGCCCACAAGGGACTACTTTGCTGGCACAGTTCTTTTACCTTTTAAATGTATATGGTGGGCATCTGCATAGCCTATGTCCTTCTGCTGCAACTGCCCTTTCCAACGCTGTATTGGGTGCTGTAGTTCCTGAGAATACCCGCCTCAAAGGTTTGGGCTCTCTCTTTATTATATTAGTATGGATAAACATTTATACAAATATATATTTAACCATAAGTAAAATATACATTTTAAATATACATTTTATAAAGCTTGTTCTATCGACTCACCATTTGCCGCAGCTGCGGGGGGCCAGGACTCTAAGCCCCAGCCTGACAAGCGGCCCCTGCGCCGACGACATAATCTCCGCAGCGCCAGGAGGTGCTGAAAGTTCATTGAGTGTTCCTGCAGCGTGGGAAGCCCGTCCCATTTACTCACCATTTGCCGCAGCCGCGGGGGTCAAGGACTACAAGCCCCAGTCTGACAAGCGGGCCCTGTGCCCCCAATGTAATCTTCGAAGCACCGGGAGGTGCTTAAAGTTCATTGAGGGCTCCCACAGCGCGTGAAGCCCATTCCATTGACTTACCATTTGCCACAGCCGCGGGGGCCAGGACTACAAGCCCCAGCCTGACAAGCGGCCCCTGCACCGCCAAAGTAATCTCCGCAGCGCCAGGAGGCGCTTAAAGTTCATTGAGGGGTCCTGCAGTGGGAAAGCCCATTCCATCAACTCACCATTTGTGGCAGCCATGGGGGGACAGGACTACAAGCCCCAGCCTAACAAGCGGACCCTGCATCGCCAACGTAATCTCTGCAGCACCAGGAGGCGCTTAAAGTTCATTGATGGCTCCCTGTACTGCCTTTTCAGCTGGTACGATTGAGCATAGCTGATCCAGGGTAAAGTTCCCCTTTATTTTAATTTTTATTCAAAATAAACTGGTGGAGGATATTGCTTTGATTTAAGAATTTAAACATTAAGAATGTTTAGGTTCAGAATGGGTCCTAATTTAATTTTATATTTGTTTTTTCAACTCAACAGCTTCCTCTTTTAAAGATGTCTGAAGTGGGTGCAGCACCAGAGTGTTAACCCTGATGAATCTGCCATAATATCTAGCGGGCAGTGAAACATGTTGGTTGCAGGTAGTGGTATGCGACAATAAGCTACCAGCCTTTTTAACTCAGCAGCCCAGACCTCAGTTAGTAATAAAGTGGTTCAGGAGGTTTGACTGTTGATTTTATCTTCACTCTGTTTTGTCTTTGTTAGGAGCCATGCTCTAAGCTCCTTGCTTTGCACCTTTTCTTTAACCTTTTTTCTTCACTTGATTCACAAATTCTGGAAATAGGAATGGCTACCTATGATGAGAAAGGGGCACAACATTTGGTAAACATCTGACCAAATTTCCCCGAGGGTGTTCGCCCGTGAGGTGCCTTCCTCTCCTCCACACATTTTTTCCTGGTACTAATTGTGTATGTGAAGGGTGTTGGTATAGTCCTATTTAGGGGTGACATTATTGGTCGCGCCGAGTTGAATACATAGTGAACCCCCTCTTTTCTTATTAGTATTTACAAATGAAGTGTTTGTTTAGGACAGTGGGGCATTAGAGACAATAAATACCTAATCAGAGAATTACGAAGAGGTATATCCAAAATTTTACTATAGAAAATTCCAGTGGAGACTGTTCTCATGCCCGCAAGATAATTGCTAACTCGAGTCCTGGGTACAGGGAATTTTTCGATTGCATTTCATTGAGTGGAGGGCTTTCCCTAACAGTACCCTTCTTTTTCCCTCTAAGCTCCTCTTGTTATTATACAGAAATTGTAAAGGCCAGGTGTGATTATAAATCCATTTTATCAAAGGCTAAAGCGATTGGGAAGCGGACCAATGTCTATTAGTTACTGAGACGTTAGAGAAAGGCGACCACAAAAGCTTCTGGAAGCTAATAGCAGCTAATCCTCCCATATAGACCAGACACTTGGGTGACCCACTTCAGTGGTCTATATGCAGCAAAATATCACCACAGATAGTCTCTCCCTAGCAGAGGCCGGGGGACGTCCATCATCAATTGAGACCACCTCAAATCACTGCTAGAAAAATCCCAAACCAATTTAGAATAATAGAGTACATTTTTATAAATGATTTGACACCAAAATTAATAACATCCAATCAGTAGAACGAGAGCTATGAATCTTTAAAGTTTTAGGTGAAATCTAGTGCCAAAAAGATCAAAGCATTAACTGCGGACTTCTGGTCACGCGATACCGGGTCAAAGTAAAAAGTTAAGGTTGACCGTGATGGATATGCGGTTCGGACACAAAAAGTGGATTGGGTCCTGTCAATGCTTACCTTTGGAAACGTTTGGAAAGAAAAATGTCAGAGAAGATGGAAGTTTAGCAGGGCAAGGCTGCAGGAGTATCCGAGGAGGGAGTACTGTAATCAGATGTCGTGGAGCGAATCCAAGGTGAAGGTTTTTTCCTCTGGACTATGTCACCGAAATGGAAGTCGAAAATTTCCAGCAGGAATGTCACTTTTTGTGATGTTTCGTGGTGCAGGAGCCTACATGATATTTATCAGGTAGCACTAAGCCACTTTTTTTGAGTTAGTGCTGCTGCCTGATAAATATTGTTCCCTTTAACACAGTTTTCTGGATTAAAGGGGGGTACAATCGGTGTTGCAGCATGAATGGCATCTAAATACTGCCCCAGATGTATGAGAAATCCTAAGTCAGAGGCAGCGCCAAAAACCTACGCCTCGCCATGGGAGTGGAAAGAGAGGCACAACGAGGAGAAATATCTTTGTTACGCCTTGTTTTTCCTTTTGCTATGTGTGCTGCACTCTGCAGCACACATAGAAAGAGGTAAAAGCCTCCTGTGATTGATTTGTGCAGGAAGGTTTCCCTTCCTGCACAAAAACAATCATCCCCTCAATGCAGGCACCCTTGCATTTCGCAACCATGTTGCAAAGGTACCTGCGTTGGCCCACAGCAGCCCATTGTGTGCCGGTTCAGGGGAAAAGGACAGGAATGCGTCGTATTTGTTAGATATGGTGCATTCATGCCCTTTTCTTGTGCCATAGGGCGGCGTAGCAGGAAGGCCTACAGCACTGTCCTGTGGCAAAAACTACTAAATGAGGCCCCCAGTTCGGAAAGTGTAGTTCCTGGGAGCAGCAGAGCACAGTCTTTGTTTGCCTTCCTGCAAAGTACATGTATTATTAAAAATGCCAGGAGCAACCGGAGAAGAGGTTGAAGAAGTGAAATAGAAAATGTGGAACTGGAGATTCTTATGAAAGGATGTGTGTGGAGGAGCGTAACAGGCGCTTTGGGAAGGCTTACCTGTCTGTTCCTGAATCCTCCAATAAACACATTTTAGACCAGGATTATTGACAGAATTAAAGCTGTCGGAGTGACAAAAAGATTTGTGGAAGAGATTCGCAACAGGTGGCATGACTACCGCTCCTGAGCAAAGGAGAAGGTTGCAAACCGAATCAAGGACTCAGCAGCAAATGGAGGAGGAAAGAGTAAGGAACGACCCCCCCCCCCCCCCACACACCTTCCAGCCAGAAAACATCCCTCGAGATCAGCTATTCAAGGTAAGTTATTTAATAATGTAATGCCTAAATATATACTCAATTTTTACAGTTATGCCTACAATTTAACAACTAGAGATAAGAAATAATTGTGTATGTTATTTTTGATTTATTAACTGAGCAACTAGAGATAAGAAATAATTGTGTATGTTATTTTTGATTTATTTACTGAGCAACTAGAGATAAGAAATAATTGGGTATGTTATTTTTAATTTATTAACTGAACAACAGTATATAAGTTAAATGAAGCTAAGATGACAATTTTTGATAAATGCGTACCAGCTTTTTTTTTTTTTTACTATTTCTAGGTTGCTTGCCTACAATAAACCACATTGTTGATGTTGAAGTGTAAAATCTCTTTAAAAAAAAAAAAGAAATTGTAAGTAATTGTACTTCGCAAGTAACAATTACATTACTATTAAACAAATACTATTATTTATTTTCAAACTGGCCACAGCTCAACATTCCATTCAAAACCGACCTGAAAACTTGATATGTGGGTGAAATGTCTGGTTCCTGAAGATGAACAGCCAGTAACTGTTATTTACATTTCCGCTGAGTCAGCGTTGAACAAGCAGTCAGTTTAAAACAACAAGTGCAGTAAAACCCATTACCACTCATGGTACTTCAGCTGACAAAGAAGAGGAAAGCATGCCTTCAGCACTTTTAGTACGTAGAGAAAGAAACCATGTAAGACTTTGAGATCTAGGAGGGAAGGCATCTGTGGCACATCACCTACTCCTGCCCGAATTTCAATAATTGGAGCAATCCAATCTGAAAATACAACGTAAACAGCACAGACCAACATCTGAATTAAGTAGAAAGTAGGAATATTAGTGAGAGCTATTAGTGAAGGCAATGATGTAACCAGCAAGTTGTTGGGTCTGGATTGTGGCACTAAATAGGATGGCCACAGTCTTGTGCCACTTGAGTGGCCAGGCCACTCAAGTAGCACAAGACTTGGCTTCACACAAGCGTTAACAGAGGCACATCTACAATCGTCTACAAATATTTGGACATTCTGTGGAAAGGTTGGCACAGTGATATCAACAATGTGTAGGAGAACAGCAAACATGCAGGTTGAGTTAGTACACATCAGTGGTGATGTTGAAAAGAGTCTTGGGCAAGTTACAAACACCCTTGCAGAAATACAAACTAACAATGTTGTGAATAGGCCATCAAGGTCTGTTGGTGAAACCGAGGCGAGCTCAGGAGTGACCAGAATGTCCATGGGTCAGCCTGCTACATCTATGATCACTAACACTAAAAGCCACAGTGTTGAATGGCAAGGAAAGCCCAACCAGCATTCTCTACATTGGCCCAGTAGTGGACGTCAAAGGTGTAAATAGTCACATAAACTTTTCCAAGACTTGTATTGCTCAAAATATTAATTGTTTTATTTTACTTGCCAAAGATTTCAAAAGAACATTTTTGTTTGCAAGGGAAAGTTGAATGGAAATTGTACTCATCTTCTAAATAATCTGTGAATAAACAGAATAATATTTGTTTACTATGCATCAGATTTTGAGTCATGTTTTCATTTACGTTTGTTAAACACATGTTTTTTTTACCTTAAAAGTCAGATCATCTTGACATGAACATTGCTATGCTGCTCTGGCTGCATCGAGTCCTGAAGGTGGCAATCAAGGGTGGATTTTCTTCATTTTCCTATTCGAAATCGTCACATGATGACTACCCACAGCTAAGTTGTTTAGAATTGCACACTTTGCAATAATCTAATAGCTCATTGTATGGTCATACTTCAAGGCACCCCCACTTTTTTGCAGACAATGCAATCTGCTTTTAAGTGCATCAAGACACCCTTGGGTAATCAAGCGCTTTCAAAAACTAATTGACATAATATTTAACAACAATTTGCCCAAAGGTTCTTTCTACAATGCACCTTTGGGTATATTCTCAAGAACGTGTGATAATCATCGCCAAAATATTTTAAGGCAATTTCACATATCGCCGTCCATCGCGGGAAAATAACTTGGTGTCAATGTCACATTCTCAACACGGCGGTAACATGCAATAGTTTCCCCATAATGCGTCAAATGTCCGCGATAACATTATCGGGACGGCGATACAAATCCAAACCCGAAAAAAGTTGCGTTGGGCCCAAATGCGATAAAAAAGTCAGTGATAAGCAGCACCAGGCCTGCAAATCCCACAAGTCAGGCTGCAAAAATCAGTATAAAAGCTTCAACAAAAAACACAAACAGAACACAAACAACTGCAAAACATCCTGGAGGTAGCGGGAGCAAGTACAGAGGACAACCAGAACCCCACAAGCCCCAGGGAGGACCAGCCTGGGGCCCCGGGGTCAGGGATCGGCAAGGAGAAGAAAAGGAGGAAGACGCGGTTCAGTCCACAGGAAATTAGGATCCCGATAATGGAGGTGACACTGCCACCATCTAATTGCCATTGGTGAAATTGTCAGCACTAAATGTTGCACTTACACTTGTCAGAGTGATGTGCTAATGCAGAGGAGTGACATGCACACAGGGAATGTGTCTTGGAATTAATTTATTTGCACATGCTGTGCCTGTGGTCATTTTGTCCTGTCCCATTATTGCTAAGGACAGCCCCAATGTGACGTGCTAATGTGAAGAAATTGTTAATGATAGTGTCTCTTTGGGCTATACCTGCTGCTGCTGCACTGGGGTTTGGTCCACCTGCCTCATCCTCATCATCATCATCTGGTGCATCTGGCACATGGATCCATGGGCAAAAAGAACAATTGATGAACAGAATGCAGAACAATGTCATACATTCACCCCAGTACAGAGATCTAGGCCTAAATCCATTGTTTTTGTGCTCACCATGCCATTCTATTTTGGAACCAGCTATATGCAAATCAGTCTTGACCCTGTGCCCGATGGGAACAGTCCAGCCCGAACTGCCAGGCCAGTTCCTCCCTGGACTGGAAAAAAACATCATAGGACCCGTTTCGGGCTTTCAGCCCTCATCAGTCAGGATAAGTTGACTCCAGTAGCATGGAGAGCACAGGACCTACATCTGGGCATACCCGTCCCACTCGGGGGGACAAATGTATAAAGAACAATTGATGGACAGAATGCAGAACAATGTCATACATTCAACCCAGTACAGAGATCTGGGCCTAAATCCATCGTTTTTTTGCTCACCTTGCCATTGCAGTTTGTACCCAGCTATATGCCAATCAGTCTTGACCCTGTGCCCAATGGGAACAGTCCAGCCCGAACTGCCAGGCCAGGTCCTCCCTGGACTGGAAACAAGCATCCTAGGACCAGTTTTGGGTTTCTGGTCCAGTAAGGACCAGGTTTAGCAGTTCGGGCTGGATTGTTCCCATGAGGCATAGGGTCAAGACTGATTTGCATATGGCCAGGTCTAAATTGGGGAGGCATGGTGAGCAGAAGAATGATGGATTTAACCCAGATCTCTTGACTGGGGCTGAATGTTTTGATTTGTTCTGCATTCCGTCCATCAATTGTGTGTCTTTTACATGGATCCATGGGGCATTGGTGCTTAATCATATGTTGTGCAGCACACATCATGCAATGATCATATTGCACACTATTTGCAGGCTGCACAGGAGCCTTCCACCTGTGATGTCCAGGCACCTGAAACGTGACTTCAACATGCCCCTTGTGCGTTTGTGGGTCTCATTGTACTGCCTCTGAGTCTGGGTGTTTGGGGCTCGGGGGGGTGTCATCATCCACGGGCAGAGTGCATATCCTTGATCACCTGTGACAGGGGAGAGAGATGTGTCAATTGGTGGTTCTGTATTCTGTGTTGGCAGGCTTATTATTATATTAGTGTGTGATGTGTGGGACTTTGGGATTCAGTATTGACATGTCTTGCATGTGGCAAATGAGCGGCATCCATGTGTATTACGTTGCCTCACAGCTGCTCCTCACTCCCCTGAGCCTATTTACTTGTGTGTGCTGTACGGTTGCATCACTTGCACTCCTAAGACACACCATTGTCATGACTGTCTGCGCATGTCCACAAGCCTGACAACAATACTCTGATATTGGCCGTTGAAGGTGGTCGGCCACGTGTGGGTAGGTCTATGGTGAGGATATGGCGGACACAGAGGCACATGTAGTAGTTGCTTTGGTGGCCATCCCGGAAGTGAACCACGCTCTGAGCCCTGGGCTATTAATGTCCACTCCTTCGTTGGCCCAGCCCACTCCACTCACGCTTACGGGGGTGTCCACATGGACATGTCTGTGCTCTGCATACTTGAGTCTGTCCAGCATATCACCGCCTTACTTGTCATTGTGTTCATTCTGATTCATGGGTCACTTGCCTCCTTCGCACATACTTGGTTCCCACCTCTCACCACATCCTGCTATTGTGTGACAGAGGTGCCATGATATGGATGGTTTGTCTACATGGCTGGCCCCTGTTACCACAGTACCTTGTGTTGTCGTGTCTGGTAGGTGAGCATGTTGTTTGTCATGTTGTATGTGATGTTGTAACATGTGCAGTCCCACAGTTGTGAGTTGCATGATTTTGGAGTTGTGGTGTGTTCATTTGGTACTTACCAACAAGCAGTGCATTTCCGTAGGTGCCATCCTCGAATCACTGGTTAATGATGGACTGTTGGAAGATGTAGGAATCATGCACACTGCCCGGGTAGTTGGCAACGACGTTGGTGAAGACTCCCCAGTGGTCCACTATTGCCTACACATAGATGGACTGCGCATGCTTTCTGTTGTGGCAATTGTGTGCATTGTCGGCAGGGGGCACAAGTAGGACATGTGTGCAGTCAGTTGCCCCCAATACGAGCGGGAAGCCAGCTATGGTGTAGAAGCCTTGCTTGGTCACAGCTGTTCCTGAGCAGTGTGGGGGAAGTGAGGGTGCTGGGGTACCAAGCTGATGATGGCATCCAAGACAGTTGTAATGAACTTTGATAGGGCTGGCTGTGAGACTCCTCCGACTCTGACAGTTGTTGGTTGGAAGGTACCAGAGGCCAGCAGGTGCAGCACAGCCAGCAACTTCGTCTGCAGAGGGATGTTGGTTGTCCGCTGTGATGGTACCGTCAACCTGGATGTTGTCCTTTTGAGCCTGTAGTGGACAATGACTTCCTCTGGTGTTAACTCTGTGAGGCTGGTGCGTTTTCGGAAGGACCGCTGTCTTTTTCTGCGCTGCCTAGGTGGTAGTCCAGGGGGGTCCATGGGGTGGCCCGGGGGGAGTAATGGGGGGGCTGGGGTTGGTGGCGGTGGGTGTTGTTGGCCTCTTGGGTCTCCGAGCTGCATGATCAGTAGCTCCATTAACTGTGTTGGTCTGCCGATGTGGCTCTAGGCTTGGCTCCCTTTTATACTGCAGGTTGTTGTCCTGCTTAACACCAGTAAAAGGCAGGTGTTTATTCCCTCCTGCTAAGGCGCCTTATCGCCTGTTTTTGGATCGCTTTATTGATCTGGATGATCGCTGAGAGTATCGTGAAGTGGTGTTTTTGGTGTGTTTTTGCACGGGAATACCTACTCTGCATATCATTAGCGTTAGTTGTCACTCTCATCCGTGGTGATGTTTTTTGCAGAAGCTATCACTGGAAAACTGGCGATTTCAGCAGTTTGCACCAGCTTGAGAATGGGACGATGAATATTTTGCCACTTTTGCGGCGCTAATGTGCTGATAACTCGGCGATAAGTCCTTGAGAATATGCCACCCTGTCTGTCTGTGGGCAGCATTATATCTTCTTTGCCCAGGGGTTTTTTGTTGCAAATATGGAGTCATACTCCACAGCCTTAAAGCGTAGGCACTGCCACCTAAAAAGTTAAGACAATTGATTTAGAGTGTCTAATGTTACAAATTTGTACAATTAGGTAGTCATGTTATTCAAAATACCTATTCACCAAAATGCTTGAGCATCCCACCTTGAAACTTGCATCTTCTTAATTTCCCATTCCCTTTTGTATTCACTTCTCATAAATCAGATTTCTATAAATGATTCTACTAAACTGAATGTATGTAACATCAGTACTATTCTTTCATTTATCTTTAATTAAATGTTCTTTTTCACCCTGCATCAATTAATGTCAAACCAATGTGTTAAGTATTTTTTATGAAAATCACCTTTTTAGGTATTGTTTTGTAGCTGTCTATAGGCAAACCTGTTGTTTCCAAAACATAATATATACTTAGAGTGCACTTTGGGTGAGCCCATTGCTCATGTTCGGGTGACTTAGTTGTCTATGTCCGTTTTCTGGTCTTCCTATTTTTGTGTTTGTCCTGCCAGGAGCGTGTCAGTCTCACAGAGTTCAGATTAGATTTGTTGCATCCTTCCAAGGCTTACCTAAAGGGACTATTTTTCAATTGTTATTGAGCACTGTTATGTGTTTCCCTGCTATCGCACCCTTTCCCTGCCCTGTTCCCCATCCCACCTGTCATGTAACTTTTTAAATGTATTAACTTTCTTTAACAAGGGCACAGCAGCTGTAAAATGCTGCTAGACCATCCCTTTTGTTTCTCACTCTGTGCAAGTACCTTTTTTATTTTTAAAACAATCCAATATACCGATCTAACAAGGCCGTCTACAATGTTGGAAGAGTAAATAAAAAAGCTGAAACATGTGTCATGACACATACACCTTACACCACCCGCATATGTGAATGTACTGTGATGCATGTGTGTCACGTTTCACCCCAGGCGCTATAGGCATAGGTAGCGTGTGTGAGGAGTAAATGCAGAGACTACAGCTCCCATAATGCTCAGCTGAAAGTGACCTTCCCTTCTCTTCCATTTTTCCTACTTTAACTCCTCCTTGAGTACTATTAGGTGCTTGTCACCTGATATCGGAGTTCAATTGCAGTGAAGTCACGAAGGAGACGCTTGTTTTCTGCCTGGAGAAACAATCCTTTATGGAGAAGCCTTTTGTTTGGAAAGCGCATTACAGCGCTTTCATCTGAGAGCGAAATCTCTCTAAAAGAAACCTTGGAAATTCAGACGTGCTTGAAGGCGCCGTCATCTTCTACAGTTGCGGTAAGCATGGAGCGCATTCTGCGCTAGTCGCAGCTACCGCATTACGTAGCACATGCGATGTTTATGTAAGCGCGTGTGTTCACCGAAATTTGATTAATTTTAGTCGCGATAAGGACGCAACACCGAAACAGTCCCTTGAGGCCAGCAGGATACATTGAAGGCCTCATAGTGTGCTGGATTTCATTAGTGATAAGAGCATGGCAGTGCTAGACTGAGTGGACAATTTTTATATATTTGCTTTGCTTATTTATGGGCATCAATATTCCATGAGCCTTCAGTTTGGAAAGAAAACAAATCTGGAGTGGAGTAACAAATGCCTAGGAGAGAATTGAAAGGCTCGGATATCAGAGTTGAATCAATTACTGTTGGGAGGATTTGGCTAGTTTTAATGAACACAGAAGTGTTCCTGGAATTGTTGTAAGACCCAGACATCCTTACAGGAGGCCTGCCTGGTTACAGATAAGTTCAATATTATCTGGTTATTGAGCATAACAATCTCTGTGTCACTGCTGGTATGTTATCACTGAAGAAAGTGGTAAAAACATTGTTTTCTTTTCTTTATTTTTTCAATTTTTTAACCCTTTTAGTGTGGCATGATTGCAGCAGCATAAGATGTAAGTGTAGCTTCGCACATTTCACATTGATATAATCCACAAACTGCGTAGGAATTTATGTGTGTTATGTTGTGTCTCATTCGCAGGAAGTACGGGCTACCATAGAGTGAGGTCTACCTGCTCCCACCCAAGGCTTCATTGATTTGCCAAGCTGCTGCATATTTATTGTTTCATTTGTCCCTTTTTCCCCTTCCCCTGTTATGGTATAATCTGTTGAGTTTCTGCATACTCGCAGGTTGTTGCATATAAGGGTAGGAGAAAGTCAGCATCATTCATCGCTCCCGCTGTACCCAGCAGATCAGGTTAGTGGTAACCTTATTCAGGCCATGACAGAGTGACAAGCCCACGGTTACATACAGCCTGAGCGATGTATACTAAAACTGTACTTACCGCAGTGTTGGAGACGTTAACAGCATTATGGATGGAAGTGGATGCCTTCCGAGGCGAAAACTTAGAGTGAAGGAATGAAATGGGCACCATGAGGAGGGAGGTAGCAGGTCTGTCTCGCGGTAGTCCCACTGGCACGAGGGGAGCTTTGCACATAAGGAATTGGACTTTGCCACCTTTGGCTTCACATGACACGGCACAATCCCAGGGAGGCGTAACTGGCCTTTCCACCATCCAAGTGATTCAAACCCTCCAGTTGCCACTTGCCCCACCAGAGAGATTTTTTGGGGATCCTAAAAAGTATGGAATCTTTTTTGGTCAGTGTAAGTTGCACTTTATGTGCAAACCTGCAGTGTTTCCAGATGATCAGTCCAAAACTGCTTTCGTTATGTTTTATTTGGATGGGAACGCAGCAAGCTGGTCCTTTCCCTTCATTGAGAGAAATTATCCCATATTATTTAACTTCCCTGCCTTTTGTGAGGAAATGCAAAAGCTTTTTGATAGAAAAGCATACCAGCTTTCATTAGATTGGAACTTATTACATTGAAACAAGGCTCACAAGACCTCTTGACATACATAACCACCTTTAACAGGTTAGTTATTGAAACAGAGTGGCCCATAGAAAAAAGAACTTCTCTATTTTACCAAGGACTACGAGGTGAACTTAAGGACGTATTGGCTCAAATAGTCCACATGCCAGCTACTTGTGATGAACTAATAGACTTAGCAGTACAACTAGACCATCATCTTCAGGGAAGAAAGAGTGATAGGCAGCGTCCGGATACCAGATTCCTACTTTCACGACCCCTTACTTCCACTGCAGAACGTCCGCCCTCCTCTGATGGGTCAGAACCTATGCAAATAAATGGTATTCGTGGATCTCTAAGTGCGGAAGAAAGGAGCAGACGACGTAGCCAGAGGCTATGTATGTATTGCGGGAAGCCTGGACATTACATCAAAGAATGTAAGGCTAAGACCAAGATGGCACATAACGACAACAAAGGAATGCAGAATGTACCTGTAGTGTACTATCTAACTGAAAAATCAGAAAAATGACCTGCTCAAACAAGACATAGACCCCTTGTTTGAGGCAAGAAGCACTAGAGGTCTTCTCTTCAGTGGCGAACACGGTTCAGACCTCCGTGGCCCACATGATTGTGTGTGTAACATTGGATATCATGGGTGGAGGACCTATACTGGTACATGCTCCATTAGATTCCAGGGCCACGGGTAATTTTATCGATCAGAAATATGCCCGGGAATTGGGCATCGCTTGTAAACGGAAAGCCATGCTAGAACCAGTAAAGGCGGTAGATGGGACTGCCCAGACATCAGGACCAGTGTGTTACCACACTCACCGTATCCCGATGCAAGTCGGATTAACCCATTTCGACATCATCCAATTTGATCTCATTGATGCCCGAACTTCAAACTGATTCTAGGCATGCCCTGGCTTACGCTTCACGACCCTCTAGTTAAGTGGGCAGCCCGCACTGTTACCTTGAATTCCCCTTATTGTGCGGAGTACTGTACTAGAGAAAGACACCCACCGCCTTCTCCAACAGAAAACCCTGCAGAACTCCTCGCAAGCAGTTGCAGCACACAGGGCATGTGCATTTTATCTACCTTACCAGAGTAGTACTCAGATTTTCAGGATGTGTTCAATGAACAAGAAGCAAATAGGTTGCCTCCCCATAGGGAATATGACTGTGTGATTGATCTGGAGCCGGGTACCTGTATTCCATGTAGTCGCATATATGCTCTTACAGAAGCAGAGACAAACTATTTGCAAGTGTACCTGAAGAAACTGCTATCCTCTGGGTTCATCCATCCTACTTCCTCCCCTGCCTGATGAGGCATACCGAAACGCAAAGGAGGTTTAAGGGTGTGTAGCAATTATAGAGCTATTAACAGAGTGACGAAGAAAAATGGATATCCACTGCCTTTGATTCTGGTGGTGTTGGATCAGCTAAAAGGTTCCAAAATATTCACCAAGCTAGACCTCAGAGGAGCCTACCATCTGGTGCGAATGCGGCGGGGGGGCGAATGGAAAATGGCATTCCGGACCAAATTCGGGCTGTATGAATACCAGGTGATGCCGTTTGGTCTTTGTAATGCCCCCGCCGCATTCCAAAACTTTATGGATGAAGTCTAGCGAGGATTACTTGATGTGTGCTGCATCGTGTATATAGATGACATTTTGATATATTCAAAGTCCAAAGGAGATCATGTCCATCATGTGGCAGCAGTGTTAGAGCGCCTTCAGAAGCACACTCTTTACGCAAAATTGGAGAAATGTCTTTTCCACACTGAAGAAAAAGAATTCTTGGGGTATGTCAATGGCCCTGGTGGTATCTGCATGGACAAGGAGAAGACTGAAGCTGTCATTCGCTGGGAATCGCCCTCTAGTATAGAGGCACTTCAAAGCTTCCTTGGTTTTGCCAATTTTTATTGTAGGTTTATTAAGGAATTCTCAAAGATCATCCAACCTATGACATTCCTACACAAGAAAGGAGTTTCTTTCAAGTGGACAGCTGCAGCAGAACAGGCATTTTAAGAGTTAAAAACGTGCTTTAACAGTGCCCCGGTTTTGCGGCATCCCAATCCTAGTCAACCCTTTGTGATGGAAACAGACGCTTCCTTCTTTGCAATCGGGGGGATCCTGTCCCAAAGGCATCCTGAGATTTGCCAAGCTGCTGCATCTTTATTGTTTCATTTGTCCCTTTTTCCCCTTCCCCTGTTATGGTATAATCTGTTGAGTTCCTGCATAATTGCAGGTGGTTCCATATAAGGGTAGGAGAAAGTCAGCATCATTCATCGCTCCGGCTGTACCCGGCTGATCAGGTTAGTGGTATCCTTATTCAGGCCATGAGAATGTGTGTGTATTGGCAGATATTTTGAAATGGGTTTCCTTGAATAGAAAACCCATTTCAGCATAGCTTGCCATGAATGTGCATGCAGTTTCTGCATATATGTTTGCATTCCACTGCTAACAAGTAATAGCAAAGCCAAAAACTCAGGGGCAGATCTACAAGGAAGTGCTGCAGGGCAGCAATGCAAGCCCTTTGGCTGCGCCACACTGCAGCGTTTCCGAAGCACAGGAATGCAACATATTTACAAGAATGTTGCATTCCTGTGCTGTCCCCTGCGCTGGTACACAAACTGCAGCCATGCACCGGTGAAGGCACCCTTACACCATGGTACAAGGATGCCTACATCATGGGGAGATTGTTTTTGTGCAGGAAGGGGCATCTTCCTGCACAAAAACAATCACTACATGCCTTTTCCTCTTTCAATGTGTGTTGTAGAATGCACCATGCTTTGAAAGAGGAAAAAACAAGTAGAAATTAAAACATTTCTCCTCGTTGCAACTCTCTACGCCTCCCCTGGGTAGGCATAGCATTGACATGCATTTCTAGATTAATGATTGCTCGTAAATCTCGAAATGCGTCTCGTTCCAAGCGTGTTGCGTGGGAACAGCCATGGGATGCCCCTTCCACGCAAAGTGCTGCGTGTGAAGGGGCCATATTTACAAGGAGAGGAAAAGTCATGCAGGGTGGCTTTTCCTCTCCTTGTACATGTGAAGAAGTTAAATGTGCCTCCAGTACATCACAAAAAGTGACATACTGGTGGCTCAGGGGGCTTGTAAATCTGCCCCTCAGTGTTTTGAAGCCAAGCCCTGTTGGTTTTGCATATTTATGCTATTGGTGTTTTTCTTTTGTAGGATAGATTTTGTTGAGTATTTCTGTAATTTTCTTAGGAATGGGAACCAAATGTTTGTCACTACATCCTCTAACTAGTATACCATTTGTCAAAAATCATTGGCAGCAACATTGACATACCTGAAAGTTTTCAATGGATGTTTTGTCTATTACTACAAATATGATCATGATAATTTAGAGGTCTGTGCTTGATAGGCACTGACAGTTTAGGGACTGGGCAACATTCTTTCTGGAGTAAAACTAAAGGATCATGTTCACTCAGCAATTGCTTACGTGCATCAACATACTCAGTAGTTGTAACATATCCATTAGTGTGGTAATTTGGGGAAGGGTACTGGCTGTATACTGATCTTACATTATAGGGGTGTAAAGTTAGATCAATTTGCTTTCTAGCAGAACCAGGAAGCGAATGGGTCATATGGCTTGTCTTTTCTAGAGTGCTCATCTTCAACTAAACAATAGCATTAACTGCAGAGAGGTGTTCAAGGGATTCAATCTAACAATTACAATTCCCCATTACCCCCAAGCTTAACTTGGAATCAAGACTATATAACACGAGAGTCTATTGCCATTGAAAATGCCTGCAGTAATTGATGCTAAAAAGATAACTTTAGAACCTTGAAGAAAACAGGTTAACATGCTCTATGTTGAAACAACAAATCTGCAACACTTTTGCCTTGTCTCTAATTTAATCTAATCTATGAGTCATGTAATTTAATGGGATAGTTTAACCGCCCACGTTCTTTTGAAATTTAACAACATCCATGTTGTCACAGAATTAGAACCGCTCTAAATCACAAGTTTTATGGCAAGGAAAGCAGTATATGTGAGAGTTGTGGCCTACTGGCCAGAGTTCCAACTTTGGAACTGGGGAACGAGGTTCGAGTCACGCCGTCTGCTCAACATCCTGTGATTCTAGGCAAATAATTCAATCTCCCAGGGTCTAAATAATTCTTCTGACTATGCTCTAAGTCCTCCTTGTCCTCTTCCCAGTCATCACTTTTGTGGTTTGACCTACCTTAGGACATTAACCACAACTAGAATGCCATTCCTAACCCTACCCACCCTCAGCTGGGTGCTCTGATAGACTAGCATTTCCCCAGCACTTCCTGTAATACTAAGCCAAATCAAAGGAATGATCCTGGAACAGTGGGTTTTATGTGATGACTGGGATGAGGACAGGAAGGGTAAGAGTAATGCAAATTTCTAGTATTTAATTGGGCCATTACCTCTATGTCCCTCATCCCAATCATTCATTTTAAAGTATACCCAAGCCTACAGTGCCTTTGACATTAACACCTTTGAAATAGCATATAATCATTCATGTAAGCAATTTAATGCAAGACTTCATGATGTAATGCAAGTATAGCGCTCATACTAGATAGAGTTAGTAAACAATATTGTTAATTATATTGTTTCATTATAGATTGCAAGGCTCCTACACTAAAATCCTTGTCCTCTGGAAGAACATTCTGCAGTCAATAGTGTTTACCAAAGGTGTGCTCAGAAGCCCAGGTCCTGGCTCTGCATATCTCTTCAAGTGACACACCTTGTAAATCTGCCATTGACGCTTCCATTCCTCTGGTAGGGTGAACTTGAACCTCTCCTGGGCATTGTAAACCTTGATTTGAGTAAGCAAACAGAATAGTCTCTTTAATCCAGTAGCCCAAATGTATTTTAGATGTCTTTTTACCTTGAACATCTAAACCAAAATTGACAACTAGACTGTTGGATTTCCTGTTATTACTGAATCTGTCAATGTAAAAAGACAAAGCTCATTTCACGTCCAGCAAATTAAATTGTTTCTCATCCTCAGAGGAAGAAAAATTAAAGAAAGAAGGAAGGATAATGTCTTGAGAAGAATGAAACTCAGATTTAAATTTGGGTTAAAAAAAGGATCTGCTTTAAGACCTAATGCATCATCTAAGAATTTAAAAAAAGGAAGTTGACACAGAGGAGCTGACATTGTGCAGATTTGATAGCCACAAGAACAAAACTCCTTCGAGATGAAGAATTTTAAGTCTACTTCTTTTAATGGTTTAAAGTGGTGAGATTGTAAACATTTCAAGACCAAAGGAAGATCCCAAGGCAGAGCCACAGTACAAGAAAAAGGTCTAGCAAAGGAATAGTTCTTGAATAGTCTTGGTATAAGAGTCTCAGCTCCATGCAAAGAAAGATCTTCACCATGCAAACCATATGAAGTTAAAGGTTGCTAAAGATACATTCTTATGAACTCCTTCTAGCAAGAATAGAAGCTACCATGCAATAATTGGAAGAGACCTTGTGATATAGGGGAGATGGACAAAGATGCAGAACCTAAGAAGGTTGAAGGGCCATCCTCTGTGAGAGAGGAAAGCACGTTCTGCGGGGCCAAACAAGTATCACTAGGACTATATCTGTTTTCTCCCTCAAGATTTTCAACAGTAGCCTCTGGATCAATGGGAAGGAAATGCATATAGGAGATTATTTGGCCATTGAAGTAAGAGAACATCAACTTACCCCACTGGGAATCTGGAGCAAAACCTCAAGAGTAAGTAGTTTGGGCCATATGTATCAAGATACCCATTTGCGATTCTCAAATAGCGATTTTTAAGAAATCGCTATTTGAGAATCGCAAATGGGTATGTATGTACAAAATCACAATTTTTTGCGATTCCTTAGAATTCCTTAATTGCGATTAGCAAATTGCGAATCGCAATTAAGGAATACTTTCCCATTCATTTCTATGGGCTAGGAGGCCCATAGGAATGAATGGGAAGTTATTCTCAATCTGCGATTTGCAATTTGCTAATCGCAAATTGAGAATAATTTCAAGGGTGCAGGGGTGTCCAAAGGACACCCTGTTGCACCCCTGAAACATGCATGGGTGCACATGTGACGCACATACATGCCCTAAGGGCATGTATGTGCGTCACATGGCACTTTGAAAAATGCAAAAATTTGCATTTTTCAAGTAATTCGCCACTTACCACCAACTAGAAGTTGGTGGAAATTTGCGATTCCTTAAGGGCATTTTGCTATTTTTTTTTGCTACATACATTGCATTTAAGGAATCGCAAATTTGCACTGGAAGGGTACCCTTCCAGTACAAAACCTATGCTAGACTCATGGAGACACCCTTCTAACATGGTGCAAAGATGTCTCTGTGGCACATAGCAGCTGATTTCAGCTCCGGCACTAGGAAAAGGGGAGGAGAGTGCCATATTTCTGTAAATATGGTGGTCTCTTCCTCTCTCCTTTTCACGCAGCGCTGCATGATTAAATGGTAATTCTGCCCCACAATGTTTTGACTGGCGCAATTTCATCTCTTTCGCGAGAACTTAGGTGGTGATTGGTGTCAACCTTTTTACCACTGTATTACGAAAGCAGGTTTCTGGAGTTGTTAGTGTGTGACAATAATTTTTGTGCTTATTAGTTGTGCGCCATTTTGATGTGTTGTATATGTGTTTTGTCGTATTTTATTCCGCTTTGTTTTTTGCTGCATTATTGTGCTGTGAAGTTGTTGTGCTTTACCCTGATTGTTAGTGTTGTGTTCTTATTTTATTGTTTTGTTGTGTTGAGCCCTTATATGTGTCCTGGTATGTTTCAGTTGTGTGCTTATGTTGCTCTGCATATGTTATTGTGTTATGTTTGGTTGTCTCTTTTATATATGTCAATAAATGCTGCTACATTTCCAGCCAAAAGCAGCACATGCCTTTAAGTTCCTGCGACAAACAACAATTTACCACTACACAAGTTCTTCCACTGTCTAAAACACTAGTCAGCTTAAAACTACGGTACGTGATACGACCCAAAAATGATTCCTGCCTGTTGACTCTAGATGTTTACTTCTCGCTATGCTGCCCACCCACTGGCAGTCACAGAACAAAGATGCACCTATCAGACGCCCTGAAGAATAGAAAATGCCCTACACAGTGAAAATATAATAGAGCTCACTGTTTTCAGCCAGCTACACATAGTACACCTCCCTCACAGCCGACTCATGACCTACCCGACTAGCAAAGAAAAAATGACTGCAATTTCACCCATTAAAACTGCACTGGGTATGTCTCAAGGAGTTTGATATATTTACACGTACGTAGTCCTGTTTGTGATGTATTAGTTAAACAGTGTGCTTTGTTGTCATATTTAAAACATAAAACGTACATACTATAAAGCTTTGGAGAAGCCCATCCGTCTTACTTGGTTTAATGTCATTGATGTCATTAAGAAAGCTGCAATTAGAGGGTGAGCCCATTGATATTAATGGAAAGTGAAATCATTTTTGTAGGGTCAATGGGAGTCTGTTCACTTGTTGTAAATAAACAGAATACAATCACTTTATGATTGGCTTATCTAGCCTTACAGGTTAACAAACTACTTCAGGAAAAAGATGATAAAACTTGGTTTGTTACAATGTGTAAATTTGTGTTTGTGTTTACTTGAACGCAAATTCCTCTGTTGATCCTACAAGAGACTATCTGGGATTAACAAATTCAATTACATAAATGATGTTATTTCTTTCCATGAAAGATCCTAGGTTCAGATTAAGGGTGGGAGTTAAAATGGATGGTTTCAACCTCTTCCCACTATTCCCAAAACCCTGAATGAAATCTAACCTTGGCTTAAGTGTGATTCCACCCTCCCCTATCTTTATTTCGAATTACCCTCTTCTTAGCTTCTACCCTCTGCATGCCTCCTCACTCTAGCTCAATCACTTTTACTTCTGAAAATTACCTCACCTCGTTTTTGTCCATCACAACCTCTCCTTCATAAAAGCAATAACCATTAATAATCAATAGCTACTAAACTGACCACTAACCCTGGGTTCCTAAGTCGTGTGTGTAGAAAGGGCGAGCATTATGAGGTGATGTTGGTTAGGTTTTACCATGCAGTACTCTCACAGACACCAAAGATGGTCCTTGGATTCTGAATAATAAATCCTTAGTTCAGTCCTGGCGGTGTGGCAAAGAGCAGTCAGGCATTACTAGAGGAACATGTGTTAAGTATTTCAGAGTACCAAAGTGGACGATAAGTAATTGACATGACTCAGTAGAAATATGACACCAATGTATAAAAATAAAATGAATTTTTATCTTAATTTAGATAATGAAAGTGATCAGATCTATATAACTAGAGTTATGGATTTTAGAAGAAAACATAAACCACAGCAATTCAATACTTCAGAACGTTTGCATTGCGGTCAATGGTGAAAAGTGGTTGTGACAATCGTTACCTTGCAGGTCATGTTGCGTAGAACCCTAGGAGAGTAAAGGAGATGCAGGTACCAGGACCAACCCACGACAGTCAGTTAAATTTTACCTGACCTGTGCAGCACAGGTGCAGAATTGTCCTGCTGTCCTTGGTGCTGAACGGGAGCTGTGGGACAGATACTACGGAAACAGGGTGCAAAAAGTCGACAACCAGGCCTCTGCTGATGTCAGATGAAGGTTTTGAGGATTGCCCTCTAGGTGCAGTGTTGAGTGAAGGGGTTAGTTGCCGAACTGTTGACCAACAAGCCTTGGCAGTGGTAAGCACAGCAGATAGTTACTTTGACGTCTGGTGGTTCCGGGGAACACGGTAGCTGTCTGAAACTTTGTAGAAGGCAGGACTA
This sequence comes from Lissotriton vulgaris, assembly GCF_964263255.1. Lineage (NCBI taxonomy): Eukaryota > Metazoa > Chordata > Amphibia > Caudata > Salamandridae > Lissotriton > Lissotriton vulgaris. Next base: position 883,539,427 of record NC_141691.1, read on the forward strand.
CAGTTTCCACATTGCACTGGACCATATGCTTTTGAGGAATTCCTTGGAGGGCTTGATGGACAGCAATTCTTCTGACCTGGAGCGCTAATTTAACTGCAGTTTGCAGGGGACTAATGAAACTAGTCCCAGGAAGCCTGAGATTGTTTCTGGCACTCACATGCATCACTCTGTCTGGAGGAACTGACCTTTTAACCTAGGACTTGTCTCGCTCAAGCAGTTCAAGGAGTGTTGCCACAGGTGCAGGTTATCCCTCTTTTGGCTTGTGCAAGTCCTGTTGTCGCAGACATGGGCCTTTCTTTGTCCTCTTTGATGCAAGTTGGATGAGAACTGAGGTTCTGGTGTCAGGGGTGGCCCTTAAATCCTCAATTTAGGGGCATTAGGGAATGGGTACAAATGGCCAATGGGATATTTGCCCCTGCCCCTAATCTGCCCCTGAGGTGACAACATCTGGGGTTGTAGGTCATCTTTTCTACCCGCAACCCGCTATTTCTACCACGTTTAAAAACAGCAGAAGTCTTCTTTAGTTGTACAGCCAAGGCCGCTCATCCTAGAGTTTTGATGAGCCTTCTGGGGCTATACCCTTCCTGCATACCTATTGTTCCCATCTGCCCGGGTGCAAATGTGCCAAGGGCAGGGAGGGCTGTTTACTCCTTTGAGAAGAAACTTGGATGCATATCAGAGGCCTCTTCACTAGCCATCCTGTGAGGGAGGAGGTATGACCTCCTTCCTCCCGAGGCCTTTGTTCCTGACTCCTGGGAGTGTTACCACTGCCTGGTAGGAGGCCAGAATCCTGTTTGGGTGGTAGCAGTTGTGGGCTGGCCGCCAGAGCACAGAGAAGCTGGGGCAACCTCTAAGGTAGCCAACTTGGGTGCATGCCACCTTGCCCTCAACAAGAGATGTGTGTCAGGGGTGGGAAGGCACATTGCTTGATATAAAACTCAACATATTTAGGTGATGCCATAATGGAGCTAGCCACCCCACACCTTATTCCATGTTATGCTATGAACTGCCTATCACGTATAGAGTACTTTAATGGTAAAGGCCACTATATGGAAATTTAAACTAGCACATTCATGACCACACAACCACACATAAGGGCGCCCTGCCTATTGGGCTCAGAGCCCTTCTTTAGGGGTGACTGACATATATTAAAAGCAGTTCATTGACATTGCCACACATCGTAGGGTAAAGTCTAAATGGAGCAGTTTACACTGTTCCTGCAGTCTGCAATGGCAATGGCAGACCTTCTGTCAATAGTTTACTTGGGTCACTCAGGGAGGCACAAACAGTGTTGCAAGTCCTGGGGAACCCTTTACCTCCTATGCCATGGGTACCACTGGTACCGTATGCAAGGGACTTATAAGGGGGGTAAAGTCCTTGTCAATTGGGATCACCAATTTACACATAACACTGGAAATGGGGCCTGGTTAGCAGGATTCAATGCACTGTCATAGTTGAGAGCCAGCATCTAGTAGTCCAAATGGATCAAAATAGTGGGGGGGGGGCATCCATCTGCAAAAAGCCCTGTTTTCTTACAGTATGCTACTTGTCTTGAAGGTTTTTGATTCATTGTCAAGGGTAGTAAATGCTATATACTTGCAAGTACAATACGCCTGTCAAGGCTAATGATGGAAGATAATTTATGCTTTTTTAATTGTCCTATTATGTGGTCTCATATTTGATTTGATTATGATCTAGTTATAAGCATACTTCCTATTTCCCTTCACTGATTGTTTTCAAAATATATTTGTTTATCTTATTAAATATGAGATTATTGGATGAAATGAAATATAATGATGTGGCTTTTGCTGAAGGAAATTCAATTTGTGCAGTGTGCTGTCTTGGACTGCGTAATATTCTAAAACAGACTGCACATAACGTATGGTACAATCAAAGCCAGAACTTAAATCATAAAAGACTTAAGAACTTAAAATGTAAGCATTACTGTTTTTATGTCTTCCTAAGACACATGCACACACATCCTGGCCTGAATTAATCACAGTGTAACTTGCTGTACCCAACATACCACCTGGCTATCCTTATTGTTGACGACATAATTTGGGGTGTTTTCACTTCATTAACAATCTAGAGACACGTACTTCTGCAAAGACCAAATTGTATTATGTTTGGAAACATCTACTAGCCAAGTGTGCATTGCTTGTGTACCTGCTCTTCACTACCATGGAAATTCAAAGCCCCTTCTGCAGGGCTGCTCTGAATGAGTCCCATGATCAGGGCCGGACTGGTCATAGCTGGCACCCAGGCATTTCCCCGTTGAGCTGGATGGGTGAGGGCAGGTTTTGTGCCTGTAGTGCCGGTTTTGTCATTGGAGGGTGGATTATTTGCAATATTGGCCCCCTGTAACAAAAGCAGGAGCGGTGCTTCTTGCTAGGACCCCACCTCCCCACCAAAACTCCCAGCAATCTGCCAGGGCTGGTTGCAGTTCCGAGTCCGGCCCTGGCCCTGATGCACTGTAAGATTGCTTCCCGTAAGGACAGTGGGTACAGTTTCTACCTCACCCCAGACACCTTCTGCTAAAGTGGTCGATAATCAAAATTACCATTTGTTTTGTAGTTTTATATAGTGTGCATTTGACCCGAAGGTACTGCAGCGCTTTACACTAGCACCAGTTTCATTACACACAAGCAGATTCATTTATTTATTTATTCATTTTTATAGGCACAGGCAGATTACATGTTTTGCCTAGTGTCACAGGAAATTCGAACCTGGTTCCCCAGTGCAATATTGGCAACTCTGGCTGTAATGTCACATCCTCTCCCACATCTTACCACATTGCCTCTCCCTAACTGAAGAAATTCACACTGCCACATCTCTACGTTGCATAATATACACCACAGGAACAGCTCGTAGACCAAAGCTGAATGTCGCTACAAGCATATACAACAACATTGTCCAACCAGATGCAGTTTTAAGAAAATCATGAGCAATTATCATGAGATTGTCAAAATATCACAATAATTAAAAATGATGAGGTTAACTATATTCCAAAAAGATGATGTAAAAAGATCAATGTATAAATTGTTATCTATTGCAATAGTAATACACATGGACATACATTAAATTAATCAGCACTCCGAAAACCTGGGTGAATAGGGGTTGCCAAAGTGAGGATATCAGACTCTCCGTCTTATTTACAGTGAATAATCTGATATTTTTTCTGTCCATCATCACTAAATAAAAACGCATTGGCACCAGTCACAACAAATAAAACGTTTGGTTCAAATCTGCCTGAGAGACGAGAGTCTGCACATCACACTTTTAGTGCCTTTAGAGGAATCACTTTGACAGTGCTTCCTCTGAATGCACAGAGCTCACCGCTGGGGTGGTAGTGATCTCAAAATATGGTGAATGGCAGTCTACTACGGTGATGACGTCTTCCACCCTGACAGATGGGCAGGTTTAACCATGCTTCAAACCGGCCCCTTAGTGGAAAAATGCAATTGGTATTTTATTGGTTATATATGTACTTATATTTTTAGGTCGAGCTTACCAGAGAGTGCAAGCTCTCTGGTTGCATATGACGTATTGTGGACTTGCCAAGAACTTACAGGCAATTTCAGCCCGCCCATTGCTTACCATTGGTTGGTTTTAGAGTCACTCCCATTTGCTTGCTTCTTATTCAATGGCCTTCCTTGTCTCAGCTTGCCCACCTTGTATTTGTTCCTTCCCTGGAACATAGTCTCTTTACCATGTCTGTGATTGGCTAACGTCTCCCCTTCCACAGCTCACTTTTAGGAAACATTTTTATTTTTTGTCTTTAAGCACTGCATAAGAGTGTTATAGCAGAGGCTGCCCCAGAAGGGGGCCTCGAGGGCCGGCGCCCTAACTGCCGCCCGAGCCCACAAGGATCCGGTTTGCGCAAATCGGTCATCATTTTGGTGTCATAAAATGCTCTGTCTGATCATCATAAATCAGCCGCCCTAAACCATGATCATAAATCATCAGGATGTCATAAATCGTTCAGTCACAAATCTGTCATCATAAATCATTCTGCATGGGCACCATAAATCATCAGATCAGTCTCCTCTCCACACATAACTCAGGAAGGGTACGGATCTAGCAGGCCTACTTTACCCTTGGGGTACATCGTCCGATTTACGGGAGGACCAAAAGTGACGCTGATTGCGACGGTCCTGATGAAGACCGGGGTGACCCTTAGAGGCACGAATCAAGCGGTCGAAACATGTTTACTTTAGCAGTGGTAGGAGGGAAGTCTTGAGAATCTTCGTTTTCTCTTTAAGACATTTCCCATCCTCTTTCTCCTTTTACTCCTGGTAGGGGTACCAAGGGACGTCTAATAAAGTGACTGTTTTGGTTGGCACCCTTAATCAGTTTTAATCACTTCCTTTTAACTGCACCTTCAGTCGCACAATCAGTTTGAGTCACTAGGTGTTTGCATGGTTCACACCACAATTTTTGTTATGTGTTGTATATGTTGAACTTATTTGGTTGTACGTCTTGTTAAGTGGAATTTATTATTTTTTTCCCCCTCCCTTATGCTCCGCCCTGAGTGTGGCTACACCAGGGCGTATTGTAAGCAGGCCCAGTGATGAAGCATGTCACATACTTCGGTATGTGAGTGAGGGCAGTTTTTCCAAATAGAGCAATTTGCCTTATTGGTATTTGTTTTTGTTTTTGTGGTATACTCTATACACCCCCTTTGTGTGTACATTTACGTTCCTTGGGGGTCTGGGGTGGTAGAGTCTTAACACTGTTGACCCTCTCTACTTCTTCGTGCTGAATATTTTGAGAGCGGCAGCCTAGCCGCAGGGGTATTAATTTTTAACCCTATACTAGGATATAGATAGGGTAGACACTGTTGCGTTCACACCTACTCACACCCTCACCGCCACCTACACTCGCAACCACTCACAACACTGTTTATTCATAGACTACAGGGTCGGGCAGCCAAAGAACCCTCTCGGCCTCCATCCACCTTTACTGACCATCACTGAGAAATGGAACTCATTCCAGGACTGTCGTTTGGGGATGAGATTGTCTCTGATATTTTGGCAAGCCATCCCTCTTGGGTGACAGCACAGTCACGGCAGTGCTTGCACAAGGGGAGGGATGGGATACTCTATTAGAACTTAAGAAGAACCAGGTCAAGACCATCCTGCATGGGGCAATCCTTGCAGAATATCTACGGGTAAACGCGAGCCCGAGGGGTCTACTCGTTACCAATGAACCGCTAATTTTTCTGGAGGATGAAGAATTCAGACGAGATTGGGAACTAGTGTCCTGGAAGTACACTAGAGATTGGTTAGTCTTAATCATTCGGACAGCCAAACGACTAGCAGATGCCCTTTTGATTAAGATACAGACGACTGAAGCAGGTCTGCAAGCAGATATTGTTATGACAACTTTTGACCACAAATTAGACCTAATCAACACGGAACCGGCTGAGTACAGGGATCATTTGATCCATTCAAAGATCTCAAAGCTTCAGAAGGATCTCAAGAACTTCAATAGAGAGAAGGCATATCCGTATACTTCAACAGAATACGCTAAACAGAAAATGGCAGAGGGCAATAAGGGTAACCAACAAGGCCGTCCTCACCAATATACCACCAGCAGCTCTAGTGAGGGCAGTAACAACAAGTTCCAATCGAGGAGGAGAGGGAGGGGCCGCGGTAACTGCGAGGCCCGAGACCTCCTTTCTTTCAACAACCCTTTCAAGGATACCCGAATCAGGCCTTCAATTGGCCAATGATGGGTTTTCCTCCCAATGGACCCTTTCAAAACCAACCATATGGGAATCAAAGATTTCAGAATCCAGAATTTCAGAACGCCCAGTTCCAGAATTACCAGGGGTCTTTTTTAGCGAAAGGCCGGGGCAGGGGACTTGGCAAACAGAAGACGCCAGCGAAGGTGAACTGGTCCAACCAGGACCAGGTAATCACCCAAAGGAAAACCAGGAGCATGGCGCAGGGAACCACGCCGAGCACGAGCAGAGACAATCTCTAGTGGTTAATTTGTCTTCCCACCCTTTGTCTCCTCTACAGGAACAAGTCCTTAATGAGGGCTTGGGATTTGTCCCAACTAATCACCCTGATTTATTCAAATTGCGACAGGATCTGGCTGCCTTTTTTCGCAACTCAAGACTGAGGGTGTTCTTTGAAAATCGAGACACCCAGGATGGACACAAAGGTGACACACCATTTCGCCCGAAGTCGACGTTTACACCACAGTTGGCAGTCCTCCCACCCTAGACTGCTGCCTTTGAGGAAGCAGTGATCCATGACTTGGAAACATCCAATTTAACACTATCGGGACACTTCTCCAATCTTTCCAATCGTGAAAAAGAGGTATTGAAGGAATTGGGTTCCAACAAAGAAATTATCCTAAAACCCGCGGACAAGGGAGGGGCAACGGTAATTATGGATGCAGAGGCTTATCGGTTAGAATGCCTCCGACTTTTGGCTCACTCAAGAACTTATCGCATACTGAGGGATGATCCTACGGAGGAAATCACCAGAGAAATCATGATAGTGGTGGAAGAGGCAGGAACCAACGATTGGATTACACAACATGAAGTGGAATTCCTTGTGAACAAGCAACCGAGGACCCTGTATTTCTATGCCCTTCCTAAAATTCATAAAGCAGCGAGACCCCTCCCGGGAGAACTATCGTCTCCGGGATGGGGTCTTTGTTAGAACCACTCTCACAGTTTTGTGATTTCTATATAAAGCCGATGGTTCAGAAATTACCAACATATTTGAGGGACACCTTGGATGTTCTAAATTTGCTGATGGATATGCCTTTCAATCCGGATGAAGAATTTATTACAGGGCTCGATATAGAGGACCTATATACGAACATTCCGCAACTGGAAACCCTTAGGGTCCTGGCAACTCTACCATTTGAAGGGGAATGGCCCTATGAAACACCACAGGCTTTTATCTTACTTCTGGCTGAGATAGCTCTCACAAAAAATTTCTTGGAGTTCGAAGGGGGGCTATATCTCCAAACCCAGGGAACGTCCATGGGGAGCGTTTTCGCCCGAGTCTAGCTGGACTATACGTAGGGGCGTTTGACTAAGTGACGGTCTTGGACACCAATAGCCCATGGCGAATAACCTAAGATTGTGGCGACGGTATATTGATGACGTCTTAGTGATTTGGAGGGGCGAGAAAACATCTGTTGATCTTTTCTTAGAATGGTTGAATGCCCAGAATCCGCTCCTCCATTTTACTTCGACCATCACTAAGACCCATCTACCATTCCTGGATCTAGTGATAGAACCCTGTGTTGGCGTCCTGAAGACGAAGGTGTTCCATAAACCAACGGACAAAAATGCCTTACTGGCATTTGAGAGCTTCCATCCTAGCTCTCTACGTGAAAACCTGCCAGTGGGCCAATTTTTCCGTATCCGCCGGAATTGTTCGGAGAGAAATGACTTTAACATTGAATCAGAATCTTTGACACTCAAATTACAGCAGCGTGGATACCCATCAAAGGTTATTAAAAGGGCCAAGAAAAGAGCACTGAATGTGAACTGTGACTCTTTACTCTCCAAGACAGTGAGACCACTAACCAAGAAACCGGTGTTTGTGTCAACTTTTAACACTGCGTCCCAACAAATAAAACGCCTAATTCTAAAGAACTGGAAGATATTGAACACAGGGGGCGTGTACATAGAGACACCTCTCTTCTCATTCAGACGCAGCCAAAATCTGAAGGATCTCCTTATTCACACTAGACCCAGGGACCTGGGGGGAGTAAGGGAAACAACTACATTGCCAGGCCAACCCAAACTGACAGGCCACACACGGTGTGGGATGTGCAGTGTCTGCCACCTCACGAGCAATACAAAATCTATAGATCTGGGCCTCCGCACTCCCTGGGAACAGCGATCACATACCAACTGCAATTCCCAGGGAGTGATCTACTTGATAACATGTCCATGTCAGAAAATGTATGTGGGGATGACAAGTAGAAAGGTGCGAGTGAGGATAACGGAACACCGCAGCACAATAAGGTGTGGGAAGACGAATACCAAACTTACAACACACTTTCAAGAAGCAGGATACAGTATTGAGGACCTAAGATGGACCGTGATAGAGAAGGTACAACTAGGCAGGTACCAAACAGATGAACAGAGGGTGTTGCTACAACGGGAGCAAAGGTGTGTGTATCGGTTGAGGACCCACGTGGTGGGACTCAATGATGACATCCCATGGCAGACATTAGGCAGTCAGTAGATATCGCTTATGTAATTAGAATGGTATCTTCGAGGTCTGCCTTGGACTTAAGAATAGAGAGAGAGATTCCCCGGTATACGTTCCACCTATTTGTATTATTCTTATATTACCTAGATGTCTTTTCCATTTAAGATTGGAGATCCCCTAACTGTCATGGTGCTCCCCGCATACATATGGGACATCGCTATGAGAACAGCAAGTAGCATTAATGATTGCATGTTTTTCACACTTCCCAGATCGTGGATGGTTTAACATTACACCATATGATTCATCCTTTGAATTAACTAGGAAGGTGGGATTGAACACTTTGAACTACTGACTGGTGGTTAGAACCGGGAGGGAAATCTTGTAGGTCTCATGGAAACTACACCCCCTATGAATCGCAGTACGCCTTACGCGCATAGTGCCCTATATCATGACTGTGACACTGTAGGTCAGTCTGGGGTCACGTGGGACGCTTTTACTTGCAGCTGGGTTTTAAACCTTTAAACTTTTAATTGACGCTGCTTCTCATTGCTGATAGCGGGCTCGAACCGGGGTAATCCCTGAGGTCTGATGGAAACGACATTTCCCATATGTCTTCAGTACACCTTACTCGCATAGCGCCCCACGTCATGACTAAGACGTTAGGGTTACGTTGGGGTCACGTGGGACGATTCGACATGCAGCCGGGATTTAAACTCCACATTGACGCCATGCCCACCAACTACGCGGTGTCACGGACTGCAGGCACACAGGACAGGGTGATCCTTCGGAACAGTAAGAAGGGGATAAAGGGTTGAGTGCACGGGCATGTATTGTCAGTGGAGGCCCGTTGGCGTAATCAGAACGGGAGCAATCTGACATAACATTAGACAACTGGCGTGCCTGAGGACACGGGGTAGTAGATGGTAACATTGCCTTCCGCATTATTGTGTTGAAGGTTGTGTTCTTTGGAGACCCTCCTGCCAGACACCAGTTCGGGTTTATGGAATGCATAAATTCGGTAAGTACGCAGGGGTAAAGAGAGAGAAAAAGAACAAGAAAACAACATATATATGAGGATGTTGACAGCCTATATATCTAAGAGTTGTGGGGTTGAGTGTCTAGGTGAGCTGCCACACATACAGGGGGGTGATTCGAGTGGGTGAGGATGTACGCGGTGTTGGGTATGTATGAAACGTCGTCACAATGGACGTACGAATGTGTTATGCTTCACATACCTAGAGGACATCATCTAGGACTAGGGAATGAAGCATGAGCAGGCGCATTGATACTGCTATACCAAATTCTTTCAACTCATGCCCATCATCTGTATGAGACTTGAAACAAAGTGAGGGTTAGATAGAGAGTTATTGTGACATTCGGTTATTTCTCCCTTTACTCTCCTGCAGTGAATGTATTCCCGCATGTCTGGGATCAGTCTCCACACATAACTCAGGAAGGGTACGGATCTAGCAGACCTACTGTACCCTTGTGGTCCATCTTCCAAATTACGGGAGGACCAAAAGTGACGCTGATTGCGACGGTCCTGATGAAGTCCGGGGTGACCCTTAGAGGCACGAATCAAGCGGTCGAAACATGTTGACTTTAGCAGTGGTAGGAGGGAAGTCTTGAGAATCTTCGTTTTCTCTTTAAGACATTTCCCATCCTCTTTCTCCTTTTAATCCTGGTAGGGGTACCAAGGGACATCTAATAAAGTGACTTTTTTGGTTGGCCCCTCAATCAGTTTTAATCACTTCCCTTTAACTGCACCTTCAGTTGCACTATCAGTTTGAGTCACTAGGTGTTTGCATGGTTCACACCACAATTTTTGTTATGTGTTGTATATGTTGAACTTATTTGGTTGTACGTCTTGTTAAGTGGAATTTATTATTTTTTCCCCCTCCCTTATGCTCCGCCCTGAGTGAGGCTACACCAGGGCGTATTGTAAGCAGGCCCAATGATGAAGCATGTCACATACTTCGGTATGTGAGTGAGGGCAGTTTTTCCAAATAGAGCAATTTGCCTTATTGGTATTTGTTTTTGTTTTTGTGGTATACTCTATACACCCCTTTGTGTGTACATTTACGTTCCTTGGGGGTCTGGGGTGGTAGAGTCTAAACACTGTTGACCCTCTCCCCTTCTTCCTCCTGAATACCATAAATGATCAGCCATAAATCATCGGCTGGCCATAAATCACTGGTTTGTCTTTTGTTCATTTGCATATTATAGGGTCGTATATCCCCCTGACAGATTGTAGATTGTTCTTTGTTGTTTTCTACGCCCCTTTGCGTGTAGGAGGTAGCCTTTTCCCGGAGCCAGGCCACAACTCGCTACCTTGCTAGTCTCTCCTGCGCCCTGCTGTCTGGCAGGGGCTGGGCTACGAGTGCCGTCTCCGTTTGCTACCCTGATTTTTGTCAAGCGTACTCACCCAGCCATGAGGCATACCAGAATGAGTGGACTTCCTTCTACACACTGCTGTATGATTCTGGGAATGGGTGCAGTTTGGCTGTGGGTGTATTTCAGCTCACTCACCATGTGCTCGCCTCAAATGCCCTCCCCCAAGTGCACTGTTCCTCTCTTGTGTACTTCTTCCCCCGATGCCTCATGCTCTGTGTTGTTCTCACCCTCGTGTGCTTCTCCTCTTTGTTGCACTCACTTTTGTGTGCTTCTCGCTTTCTTGTGTGCTTCTTCCCCTGAGATCCTCATTCTTCTCTTTACTCCCACCTCTGTGTTGCTCTCTCCCTTGTGCAGAGGCATGCCTGCAGAGTACATCTTAGAGGTGGGCCACACACACATGCACTCCCTTCACATGCAGCCAGACGCACACACACACACCCATTCACAACGTTCACTCACAAATACACTTCCTTTCATACACACACCAAACAGTCCATAAAAAACACTTACCTACTACAGCTCTCAGAAGGGAAGCCTCGGAGGTGTCAGAAGGTTTGGGACTGCTGCCTCCCCTTAGTGTGTTTCCTCTTTTCCTCCACTCGTTTTTCTCTCTTGCTATCCACATTTCCCTTACATTTTTGGTCTCTTCGTCTTTTCAGATCTAAGTTGTCTATTTCCCTTGTCACCCAGGAATCTTTCTTTCCTCCTGCAGTCTGCCACCTGCAGCATTGTTTCCCTCTTGGGTGTCTCCAGCAGTGTTTTCCTTTCGACATGCAAACTCTGACCCACACTGCTATTTATTTCTCTAATAAAGTTGCTTTCTCCCCTGCATATTCATGGTCAACCTGTAGTTTCTCTCGTTCTCTCCCTCTATTTCTTATCTCCCCTAGAAGGGTTCCTTTGTAGTGTCTCCACCGGAAACGTTTCCTTGCAGTGTCAACACCGGAAGTAACTATCTCTCCTGCTAACTCTAATCCATAAAATCCAATGCTCCCCTTTCGTTGTCTCTTTCCTGCTGTCTGTAACTCCTCAGCAATCTCTCTCTCCCCTTTCTTCCTCCACAGTATGCCTGAAAATGGGCCTTCGTCAATAATCAGGCACGCTTTGGCATTTTAAACATGTAAGCAAAGCATATGTATTTGTAGGGATCCGCTTATGTGTGTCATAACCAGAAATAAAACAATGTCTTCACTGCTTCTGAAATGCGAGGCTCGAGAAGGGTGCAAATTATAGGTTCCTGTTGCAAAAAAAAATTCTCAGCACCGTGAATGGTTTATGCACCCATTTTATACCAATGTGTAATTGAATAGATCAGAATCGTGAAGGGCTGTCTCTGTACAATCAATATTACCTCCCGCAGTGTCATTTTAAGGATTTGGGAAGCCCAGGGCAAAACATATTTTTGGGCCCCTGTTTAGAACAACTTTCAATTTTATTATCCATTTCTAGGCCTGCGTGAAATTTACTTAATTCCAGCATAATTCCGGATTTTGAGGTTATGCTTGTTACATGAATTCCTGAAATCATGCCATTATGCCACTTCGCACATTACGTGCCAAGTGCAGTACAACTTTACTGTGAATGCACCATTTGTTGTAAAAATGTACCACAGCTACCAAGGAATAACAGAATGCAAGTGGAAGATGTTCCCAGTACTTATTGTTTTTTTGCACTTTTTTTAAGCAGGAAGTTACTTTAAATTGATGCAAGGACAAATGTCATGCTAAAATACAGTGTCAAACGATGGATTTGCTTTTGTAGAACTGTGCCTAATTTCCAGTAAATTTGTCCTAATTTTGCAAAAACAAACTACGCAAATTTCCCACACCCCTATCTACTTCCCACTTGATGCTAAACAGTAGTGAATTTTACATTTAACTTTCAGAAACATGGTCAAGATGGCATTGGGTAGAGAGACACAGACTCAGAGGTTTAGATAGTCAGAGAGAGGGAGAGAGGTTTAGCTAGAGAATTCAACAGGAGTAGGCCAAATAGAGAGAAAGTTCACCTTCTCAATAGGGCTCCTGGGAAGATAGGGACCCTGGGCAATTTCACACTTTGCCCATGCCTTAAAACGTCTCTGATATCCTGTTGTCTCTCTTGACTGCAGTTTCTATCTCTCCACCGGTTTTCTGCACCCTGCCACCTGTTTTTCGCTCTCCCAGTGTGTCGGGCTCACTGTACTGTTTCTGAGTATCAAATAACTGCTCACACTTTAGAATGTGTGCGGATGACACCATTCAGGGGCATATTCACAAGGAGCTATCGCCAAATTAATGGCGCTTTATCGCAGCCAAAGTCGTGATAAATTTACCCCACAATTCACAAGCAGGCGCTAACAGCCCACAGCACCAGTTTTCCCACAAAAGCAGCCGCAAAAACCATCGCCACAGAGGACCCCTGCAAATATCGCTAATGAGATGCAGAGTAGGCGTTCCCGTGCAAAAAGATGCAACAACACCACACCTCAACATTCACAATGACCAGACAGATAGGCGATAAGAACACAAAACACGCAAAAAGGCGCATTAGCTGCAGGAAATTTACTCCTGCTTTGACCTGGTGTAAAGTCGAATGGCAGCCTGCACCACAAAAGGGAGCACAGCCCACAGCCACACCTGAAGACAAACAGATGCCATGGAGCAACTGAACATGCAGCATGGACACCCAAGCGGCCACAACACCCACCGACACCACACCCAGTCCCGCAACAACTCCCCTGGGCCCACCCCAAAACTCTGACCAAGAAACTGCACACCAACACCACAAAACATAAAACAAATATGTTGCCCGAGGTCGCACAAGCAGGAAAATCAACATACACGTGTCGCCATAAAATGGAGAACCAGTCATACAGCAAACCAATCACCACACAAAACACCATACAAACAAAAGATAAAACAACCATCCTGATGAGTCCTAGTGGGTCCACACTGGACAATCCATAGGACATAGCTTGGAAGTCGAAATCCAACAAAAGAAGGTGTGCCATGCGGCCAACAAAGAAAAGAGAGAGACAGAGTGAGATTGCACAAGCAGCGCAAGGCCTTGCAGGACACCTGGAACCACATGCCAACACGTGTGTGTGTATCGCCATCCGTACACCATGAATCCAAGGCCTTATCCCAATTCCATCCACAAAGCTACTTCCCATTTCGAAACCACGGGTAGTAGTCAGACAAACCTCAGAAATGAAAGCTCCATTGTTCCAATGCAGAAGGCGGGAGGACACCTGCACCTCTGACCTTGTTCCTGAACGTGCCTGGAACACCCTGAGAGAGATGCCATGGCAGATGTGGATGACTCCCACACCACGCATTGCCCAAAGAACCATCTGACTCATCCACACACCACACACAGGAGCCCCTGCCTGAGGTACCCACACATGGGATGACCTTGACTGTCAAGGAATAATCAATCCATTCTGCCCAACTTTGCACAAACATTCGAAACATTACTCAGAGCTGTGGCATATCCTCCACACAACTGCTGCAGTGCAGAAGAGTGCCGGTTACACGAGACACACGAAGGCAATGGCAGGCCATACCGGGCACATGCACAACCCCGTCACGTGGAACAGTACAGTGCATGAATGCTGCATTTACTGGGTGAAGTGCCACTGGCAGTGCTGGGGATCAGTTACTGGCTCAGCTTCCGCATTGTCTACGTCACCTCCATCCAACCCTGGTTCCACTGCCGAAAATGAACATTCGAGAGTCCCATGGATGTCTGCCTATCCAACACGATTGGAGCTGAACTGGATTATGACTTGTGTCTGCGCCCCCTGTTGGATCATGAACAGGAGTGTAACTGAGACAGCCGTGCATGGGATGCCTTGACATACTGTGTATTATTGTCAGTTGTGCATGGGAGATTACACGATTCCTAGAGTGCAGTGACCACATAGAGGCACTACTCTATTGGGCTGTCTTGCAGATTGGTGAAACAGCGTGGGCTGAGCACACCTGCCTGGACCAGTTAATGGATTGACTCACCCTGTTGTTCCTTGAACACAACAATGGCGTACTATTGGAACACATTGCATATGAAGCTGCACGGGCATTCATGGACGAGTAACTACGTTCCTGCAGCCACAACTCATTGCCACCCACAACACAGGTCCCAACAACATGTTGCATTGTGGGATGACTCACATATCCCAATACAACAGAGGACACGTCTGCCATCGTCTGAACACTGGATGCATGTGTGTGATACAACGCATGTGCACACACTCCTGTTAAAGGTGAGACAGGTCCATTGTCGTAGCTGCACAGCTTCGTTTGCCAGCATTGCCAATTCAGACACACTACTGGGTTACAGCACACATACAGCACTGTGGCACAACATGTGAACCTGTCGGACCTGTTCACCTGTGCACTGTCAGCAGAGCAGACAATAGGAGCACTCCGGTGGGAGAGCACTATGCAGATCCCATAGGCAGGGAGTCATGTCCCCTCACACGGGGCAATGGGCAGATGCCAAACTACACCAGACTCATCCAGCAAGGCACGGTGGGCTGGGAGCGTTGCCATCCATTCTGATTTCCGTCCATCAACAACAATATATGAACCTCAACATGTACCCTTGTTGCGTGCAAGTGTCACCAGCATGTCCCTGCCAGTTGTGGCCATTGCCTTGTCGGTACTGACATGCACTTGCCAATAAAGTCCATGCAACCCACTGGTGTCTAACTGTGAGGTGTGTTATTATGATTTTCCACTCGTGTGCCACAATGAGCATCGTCCCCACAAAGGGAGGGACTGACTGACGCATGTGCAATGGTGGTGTGTCCCCTGTCCCTTTTGCAAGTTCAACTTCTGTGAGCTGATCATGGTTGTGGGATAGGTGCTGGCCATCGTGCACATACGTGACCACAGCAATGTGAGTATGTGTGCAACCTCTGAGCAGGTGGAGCAATGTCATACATCATAACAGAATGTGTCCACACAGAAGTGTGTAAGTGGGTATGCAACCTGCTGTTCTGTTGTCACATGTGACGTAGGCCACCACTCCTGGCCTAATACCGATTTTGTTAGTCCTACCCACAGCCCTATTCAACGCATGGACGTGTGCCTAGTTTGGGGATCATGAGATTATTGTTGATGTGCAATGGGGACACAACTAGTACTCACCTTCACAGTCAACCAATTTGCCATGCGTCTCAAGGATACACATGCGCATAGATGTAAGTTACCATGGTGTACCTTCTTGTGCAATCATTGTCCCAACATCCAGCCATACTTCTATACGTGAGTGCACAAAGTATTGACACATCTGTGTGATTTAGAATGTTTTATACACATTCAGGTGAGTGACGGAGCTGGTGCTGTACATGGCCATCCTAGCCCACATTACATTGAAGCCCAGTGGTGGGCCAAACACAGTCCTTTGGGGATGATTGAGAAGTGATTAGGAAGTGGGAGAGTGCAGTCCGCAGTAGGATTGCTGTGTGATTGGCCAGCAGTGATGAAATGCCAGTCCGTGTCGGGGTCCGGGTGCATGTCGCAGAGTGTTCCGGGGGTCACTATGATGTGTTTCCCAGGGCATATACATAGGTCATAACCAGGCAGGGACCAGGCATATGGCGGTGATGGATGCTACTGCCTCCTTCCTCAGTAAGTAATTCCCGTCCCCTTCTTACTCCCCTGATACAGGTTCTGTGTCCGGTGTGTCCAGGGTTTGAGGCAGGGTGATGGCTGCATCACTGTGTGCCACTGACACAACATACTGTGAAAGTGATGGTGCAGCATCACTGTGTGCCACTGACATATCAGGGCTCGGAGCTGTGTGTGCCGATGTTCCCGCTGCAGTCATCTGTGGCTGGCTCAGTTGCAGCAATGGCAAGATGAAGTACTGCATGGCATTAAGTTTCCCAGTTACTAATCACTGGTGTCCAGCCGTGGCAGACAGACTTTCAGCCTGCATCTGCTCCATGGTCTCCATTGACCTCCCCATCTGTGCCAACTCTGTGCTCTGATCACTGGTGCCTGTCTGGCCACGCAGTTCTTGCATTAGATTCATTGCCCCAGCGGGGTCAGCCAAGGTCTGTGGTGGAGCATGGTGCGTACAGGGGGTGTTCGATTGGGACTGTACGTGGTCCCTGATGGGATTCAGACACCCACGTATGGCATCGATTTTGGCTGCCACAAGTTCGAAACCCACCCGCAGCTGGTCAGCCAACTCCACCTGGCAACGACACGTACATTGTTGGAACTCCATGAATTGGTTGGAGTGCTGGGAAACAGCCGTTGTGATGTGTGTTTCCTGCTGTGTGGTATGTGCAGGTGGTGGCATCACCTCGGGGCTGCTGGCCTGCTGGCCTGCCCTCCTTCTGGGGATGGGGTGTGGAGGCTATCAACTAAGCATGGGCGAATTTTGCGAATTCGCAATCCGCGAGTTTGCGAATTCGCAATCCGCAAAATTTGCGAATTCATGCGAATTTGCAGATTTTTTTATTTTTGCGAGTTCGCGGGTGTTCGCGGGGCACTTTGCATGTTCGCGGGTGTTCACGAGGTGCTTTGCGTTTTCACAGGTTTTTTTTTTTGCTGGTTAATCACTGCCACCCTCTCGTTTTTTATGCCCATCTGCCCTCTGTACCACTCGTTTCTGTGCCCTTCTGCCCTCTGCCCCACTCATTTTTTGGGGGTGAGTGCTTGCAATGTTCAACACTCCGTCCATCATCCCCTTTGATTTTGCTTTGTGTGTGGACGTGAACATGTCGTAGTGTGACCTGCTCCTTTACGGGTGTGATCCACACTGGGCTACCTCAATGTCGATTCATGGACCATCTCATGTTTTTGGGCTGCTCCTGTGCTATCGGGCATGCAGTGTTACTTGCATAGTCAGTGTGGGTCACAGAGCCACTTCTTTGCTGGATTCATCATATGTGCATGGTTCGGTATTGGTGATCTGGAGGGGGCCCCTTTGTGCACATTGTGGACGGGGGCCTACTTGGCGTTTCTTTTTTTTAAAGTATCTTTATTAGGTTTTTTTCCCCAAATTTACAAACCCCTCTCCCCCCCCCCCAAGTCAGACAAGTTCAACAAGAAAATTTCACATATAAACACAGAGAAATTAGGAATTTTAGATGAGCTCATAAATCATACATTAATGACTAAATAGGTAAATAGGTTAATCAACCAGCCAAAACATTTCCAGTCTATTTGGGTAGATACAAACAGCATCTAAATAATTATTAATTTCAAAAAAATGTACAGCCATAACAAATTAAATTTTGGCAGTTCTTAGATCACGCTGGTTATGGCCTTATGTTACAGAGAATTACCTTGGGATTGGGACCACTCAATTAAGGGATTCCATATTTTTAATCCCCGGGCCCTCCATCTTCTGCCTTTTCTTTTATATGTAGCCATTTCTAAGTTAAATATAGCTAACAATCTAGAAAACCACTGTTGTAAAGATGGTGGGTTAGGGTCTAGCCAGGCGTGGCGATACAGATTCTTAAGACCGCCATTGCGATAAATATTAATTTGTGTCCAGGAGATAGTTCTGCGAGACTAGTAGCCCCAAGCAAAATCATTTCATTAGAAAGGGTTAGAAAACTTTCAATGTTCAATTATAAAGAGGATAGGTTTGCACAGGAGGAAAATATATGTATGCTGTCTGTATTAGATAAAGTACATCTAAAACAACATGTACCCCTCCCACTTCCCCATTTGGCAATTCTATCAGGGGTATAATACATAAAAAAGCATGTTTTATAAAACTATGTTTGCAGTTTAGTTGACATAAGGATAGTTTGAGATAAATCATATGCATAATTAAATTCTTCTATGCTGATTGCTAATTTCCCCTGCCACTTCTGTGCTGTTTTCTCAAGATTGTTCAGAAGGAGGGATAGCAGGTGAGAATATATCTCACCAATTGTGAATTTTTTGGTTCTTTTTAAAGTTTCTGCTGTCGGTATTTTATCAAATGGGGTATTTTCCCTAATCCTTTGTGTTAAAAAATCTCTGATTTGCAGATATTTAAAAAAATCCCTCCACTCGAAGTGAAATATTTCCCTCAAGGTTTCAAAAGAGTGTAACTCTTCATTTGAAATAAGACATCCAAAATGTGTAATTCCTGCCATATTCCATCTATCAATACAGGCATCTCTGAATATTTCAGGGAGGGCCGGATTGTTGCTTAGAGGAGAGTAAAGCGACAGTCGTCCTGTACCCAGTAATTTACTCACAGCTTTCCAAGCTTTAAATCCTCCCAATAAGGTTTTTAGGCGGACCTTTTTGTGGTAGCTATCATAGAGAAATCGCCACATATAGCCTTTGCTCTTATTACCTAATACCAGCTGGTGAATCGATGGTTGGTCTTCCCCTGAGACTGTCTCATTATCATCTAATAGAAAGAAGAGTTCATGATTATATGAAAGCATACAAGCCCAATAATATAGCTTAAGGTTAGGAAGGGCTAAGCCTCCTTTTTCTTTAAGGAGAGTTAAGAGCTTGTAGGCTCTTCAAGGTTGTGAATAAGACCAAATAAAACTAGAGAAAGTACGCTCCATCAGTTTAAACCAATATTCGGAAATTTCCAGATTAATTGCTCTGAGCATATTGAGCAATTTAGGGAAGTAAACCATTTTTAGTGCATTTACACGGCCAATCAAAGATAGGTGCAGGTTATTCAAACAGTGAAGATCTTTCTGCATTTTATCTAGCAGGGAGCTGAAGTGTAATTTGACCACTGTATCGAGTTTAGAGGAGATACATATGTAAATGTATGTAAATGTATAGGCATTTATATAGCGCACTACTTACCCGGAGGGTCCCAAGGCGCTTCGACCGCTGCAAAACCCTTCCTGGCTTCCCTGAGAGATGGTCCCTTAATGGGTATCTCCAGGGTGAGACCAGGCATCCCCGGCGGTCTGGTGGGGCCGTTAGTGAAGATGAGGCAAGCTAATGCCCAGAGTTGCCGAGTGTGATCGCTGATCAGAGTGGGCACCGAGGCGAGAGAATTATCGAGTCCGCTGACCCTGGTCCAGGAACCTGCCGCGCCGGGAATCGAACCCTGGTCCCGGGCCGTCCTCTGCTCTCGGGTCTGCCGCCTCTAACCGGTGAGCCACACTACTTCACTACCCCTAGGTAGGTCGCTTTGGTTGTCACATGGGGATCCACCATAGTGCATTTGTCGTTTAGGATTACTTGGGTTTTGTTCTGGTTGAGTGCATAGCCGGCCATTTTGCCAAAGTTTTTAGCCTCAGTTTCAATTATAGGTAAGGCTAATGCCGGATCTGATGTCACTATGGCGATGTCATCGGCATAGGCAAGACTTTTAGTCATATAACCTTGGGTCAGAATAGGGATAATCCCAGCATTAGATTCCAGACTGTGAATAAAGGGATCAATGTAGATAGCAAACAGCAATGGGGAGCATAGGCATCCCTGTCGAGTTCCCCTTGATATTTTAAATTCTTTAGAGAGATTGCCATTTACCATCACTACAGCTTTAGGGTCAGTATATAGTTTTTGTGCAGCCTGAATGAATCCGTGTTTAAGGCCCAGATGACCCATTGCCAGCCACAGAAATGACCAGGAGACCCGGTCAAATGCTTTTTCAGCGTCTAAAAGGATAAGTGCCATTGGGTCTCCCGTCACTTCTGTACTGTCAAACAGGGTAATCACTCTATGAATGTGGTCTGTAGTTCCTCTTCCTGGTACAAACCGTGCTGGGGATTTGAGATAAGTTTATGTATTAATGGTGCCATTCGATTTGCTATTAATTTGGAATATATTTTTGAGTCCACGATGATTAAAGTGATAGGGCGGTAGGAGCCCATCTGATCTGGTGGTTTATCTTTCTTCAAGAATATGACTATTTTGGCTTTTGACCAGGACTTTGGTGGTTGTCCCTTGTTAAATATATGAACACATAGATTTAAAAAAATCTCTTTGATTTGATCTAGGAAAGTAATATAAAACTCTAGAGGGATAGAGTCCAGGCCAGTTGCCTTTCCTCTAGGCAAAGCCTTCACTGCCTCTAAAATTTCTTCCAGAACTGGTATCTCTTCTAGATCATCCTGATCTTCTTCGGTAAGTCTACTAGATGGTCCCTGATTTAGGTATTCTCTCATACTGTCTGTATCGGCCCCTGTTTCCTCTGAGTATAAAATACTATAAAAGTGCCAGAAAGCCTCTCTAATTTTATCGCTTTCTGTGATTAAGCCTTCCACTTGGTCTGATATTTCCCGTATGAGATTCTGAGAGGTTTGTTGCCTCATACGTACGGCTAATTGATGGCCAACTGATTGACTTACTTTGTAAATTTTTTCACTATGAGCTGTGGCTTTTTTCACCGCTTTGGTGATAAAAGTATTCATGATAGCAGCCTTATCTATTGTCACTTGGTATTGCATTTTGGTGAGTTAAAGAATCGCGAGTTGCCCTAAAGAGTCCTTCTTCTGAATCCTGTAATTTCCCTAATAGCGCTTTATATTGGTCCCTTGCCAATTTATTGACCCTTATTGAGTATTGTGTAGTGCGTCCCATACTATCTCTATAGAGGTAGTCCCTACATTATTTTCCAGAAAATTGGGAATCCATGCTTGCATGTGATTGCAATAGTCTTTTTCAAGGAGCAGGGATTTCTCGAAGGTCCAATTTCTTGGCTTCTGGCCCCATTGTCTCAGCTCTAGGGTGCATATTAGAGGATTGTGGTCAGAGAGTACTCGGGGCAGTTTTTCTATTTTTGTAATATGGCTTAATGTATGTGATAAAAGAAAATAGTCAAGCCTTTCATGAACCCGGTGTGAATTTGAAAAAAAGGTGTAGCCAGGATCCTCAGAGTTAGAGATCTGTCACCCATCCAGAAGTCCATGCATATGACATAAATGTTTTAAGGCCTTAAACACTTTAGGTTTCCTCCCATGATATACCCAATTATCATTCATTGACCAGCCTGAGGATAATTTTATATTGAGATCCCCGCACATGAGTACTGGTAGTGGCCAATGTGCAAGTTCACTAGAAATCTCATTTATCAGGGTGAGATCATCACAATTGCTCCCATAGATTGAACATACAGTAATTAATTGTGATTGTTCAAGTTGACATTCCGTGATTGCCCACCTGCCGAATTTATCTGTTTTGCATCGGTTGAAACTTAGGCTCCCGCCTCTAGCTAAGATTGCCACCCCCTAACACAAGCTCCCTGAGTAGTAGCGCAGATTAATTTGTATCCCAATGTTTTTAAAAGATGTAGCTGTGAACCTTCGATATGCGTCTCCTGCAGACATACTATATTGGGGCCCGAGGTTTGTAGGCCTACCGCTACTGCCTGTCTCTTCTTAATATCATTTAGGCCGCAGATATTAAGTGACATAATCTTTACTGCACCCATTTGTTTGTACTAAGTATTTTATAAAGATGTTTACCCATAAGTAAGGTATTAGCTATAATTTTATAATTATCTTTTTCTCTGTGGTTTGTAAAATTCCTGTCTGACCTTCCCCCTAGACCCCCCCTCATTCCCTCCCCCCACCCACCACCACCTTTGAAGGTTACCTGACCCTGTCTGGACCAGGGGTGTGACATCGGTGAAAGCGGGCCCTGCGGGCTGGGCTAGTTTAATAATATGTATTATATACTCATCTAATCCCCACTTGACAGAAACCTAAATAATATGATAACATTTCACACTTAACCTTATAAATTAAATATATTTTCCAGCCTGCTTATTCATTCTATTTAGTTCTTAACGCTTCAGTAGGGGATGGTTCCTAATTAATACATATTGGAATAGTTAATTCAGCTTATCTATTCCTTGTATAAGTCCTTTTATGTGGTTTTGCCTTATTTCCCTGAGTTTAGTGATCCAGTCCCTGAGATTTCTCGTAAATAGTCTTCTGCCTGTACTTTGCTATTAAAGTATCTCTTTGTGCCTTTGAATATGATTTTCAGGCGTGCCGGGTTTTGCAAAAATACTTTTTTTCCTATTTCTTCAAAAGGTCCAAATAGCCGGCACATTTTCCATCTTCGCTCGACAGTGGAGTGGGCGAAGTCCGGTCAAGCAAAAAATTTGAATCCCTTATGTTGTCTTTGAGTGGTAGGTCCGGCTAGGTCATGGATTGCTTCACGGAGAAGAAAGTTGCCAAAGTAGACCAGCATTGCCCTGGGATATTGATGATGTTTATTAGAATATTTTGATGGCCTTAGAGGAAACCGATGGGCCCGCTGTATCTCCCTTTCCATATCCCAGGCTTCCAGCTCCAGAAATGATGTTTTAAGAATGTTAATCATTGCTCCTATGGCGTCGTCCCCTTCAAAGTTTTCTGGAATTCCAAGGAACCTTAAATTGTTCCTTCTAGATCTATTTTCATGATCTTCCACTTTCGCCTTGAGATCCTTTATTATTCCATCTTGTTCTTTTTCGTTTTTTTGGAGCTTCACGATATCTGTCTCGAGATTCTCGGTGCGAGTTTCCACCATGACCGTTCTCTCAGACATCTCAGAGCAAATGTTACCCACTTTTTTTACTTGGCGTTTCTGTGTGTGCTGCGGTGTGCACGGCTCCCAGTGACATGATCCAGGGTCATTGTGGGTGTGCAGTGAGCTACACATAATTATGCATGTGTATCGTTGTGCCCATCTCTCCCCATCCCCCCTGTCCCTGGTCGTTACTCACCCTGCTGCTGTTGGGACAGGTCGTATCATGCTGTGTCCAATTCCAGCCATCATCTCCACACTGCTGACTGTGGCCACCATTTCCTCCAGCTCATCAGTCACCTCCTGCTTTGCAGGACTCCCACCTCCAGTCCTCCTTGTTGCCTTCCTGTTGGCGGAGAGCTTCTCCTTGGTTTGGCTGTGCATTTCAGGCCAGCGCCTCTTCACCTCCTCCATTGACTTCCTCGACACTCCGACTGCATTGACGCTGTTGACGATGGTCTGCCATATTTCCTTTTGGGTTTCCAGTGCCACAGTGGAGGTGGGGGACAGTTGTTGGTAGTGTCCTATGACCTCCGTGACAATGGTCCGGTCTTCCTGCGGACTGAACCCCGTCTTCCTCTTGTCCTTGCCCTTCCCCGAAAACGGGGTTCCATGCTGGTCCTCCGTGGGGCTTGTGGGGTTCAGCTTGTCCTCTGCACTCAGTATGGGTGCATCCATGTTGGTACGCAGTTTGAAATGTTTATCTTTTTTTTCTTTTATAGTGCATTTTCCCGCCAGACGCATGGGGTTTGCAGGCCTGTGGCTGGTTTTCTCTGATTTTTGTACCACGATTGGCCTCATCGCATGTTTTTTGTGTTTTCGTTTCGCATTTTTGCAGTGCGGTGTTGATTTTCACGTTGATTTTGGACGCGTTATCTGATGGCTATCGCATGCTACCTCATTGTTGTGAATTCCACTTTGACACAGGGTTATTTTCCCGCAATGGGCTGCGATGTTGAAAGTTGCATTACGCTACTCTTGCGGTAGTTATAACACGTTCTTGTGAATATACCCCTCAGTCTCTTGCCACTGTTTGAGTTTGAGAAACCAACAACACTGTCAAGACAAACGGTGAGAGAAAGGAGAGACAGATAAAGAGTGTGTGTTTGAGCTTCTCTGTCAGATACTTTATGCTAGTTTACAACAAATGAGTGGATTCATTTTTTACTGACTCCTTGCAGTTTTGTATCAGTGCAAAAATAGCATGGCTGGACGGTGCTACAACAATATTTGCCGCTTATTTATTAGTTCAGAAAGCATTGGTAATGCCAAATAATCTGTTTTGAATATGCTAACCAATTCAAACAACATTTGGGCATGCCAGTTTTTAGACTTGTTAGCAGGTTGAAGACAGGCTTATTTGATTTGGTTAACCTTGTCTGTTTTAGCACTTCACTATTATGATAATAAGTCATTATATGGTGTTTAATGATAGAATTAAGTATACAATTTCTCCTAAACTATTGGTCAGCCCATATCCATAGGTGTTAGATCAGGCCCAGGGACACAACAAGAGTGAGCATCCGCTTTGTGTGACCTCGGGGTACATGGGTAGTACAGAAGGGGCAGCAGAACCTTGTGCATCCACTTCTGTAATAGTGATCGTGCTGGTGTGCATGTAGTACCAGTGCCAGCATGAGAGGGTGTTCCCTCATTTGCATGGGCGCATGGGAGTCT
Organism: Lissotriton vulgaris; assembly: GCF_964263255.1. Lineage (NCBI taxonomy): Eukaryota > Metazoa > Chordata > Amphibia > Caudata > Salamandridae > Lissotriton > Lissotriton vulgaris. The sequence goes on from NC_141691.1 coordinate 883,564,130, forward strand.
CTTTGCCTCTGCGCCTGTGACATACTATGGATATAGGCGCAGATGCAAGCAGGCCCTTGGGATGCACACACACAGTGTGCCACAAAAAGATGTATGCAGCCCTCTCGGAAGATGAAAGGGGGTCATATACCCCGCACCATCTCCCTGTGGACAGATGGAGTTCTTCACTGCAGTGCTTGCAGCGGGATATGTTAGCCCCTCTCTAAAGTGCAGGCGGGAGGTTGCCTGCACAGAGAACAAGGAGTGGCTTTGAAGCAGCCAATACAGCCATGGGGCAGCGCATTCTGAAATAGGGCTCACTGCACCTGGCTGCAGCTGTCATGCCTTTTTAGAGGTGCACGCAGGGAAAGTGCCCCCTATGTGTGATACTTCCCAGGAATCAAACACACAATTTTGTGGGAGTCTTATCTTTATAGAGCCTCAACTTTTTTACAGCCTGAGTTTATACTTCAGAAACCAAAAGACAAGCGAGTTATCAGATCAAACATTTTTAATATTTATTATCTCAGCTGGTACACAGGAATTTTCATTAAAGCATTTTCGATATTGGTTATTAATGCTGAATGCCAAACAATGATGTATCTCGCTACAAGTACATAGGTTTCCTAAAAATGCTTTCCTTGTTTTGTGTGGATATAATTCTAACAGTACTGCAATTAAAGACGTTTTAGCATCGTATAATAACCCAAAGCAAAGAACTACCTGCATACCTTCAATCCCATGCCAATGTTGCACATTCACGTTATTATCTTGAAAGCAACAGTGGCCTATTCTGAGATTGAAGTCTCAGTGGTACCTTTCAGGTTCTAGGAACCCCCAATCTGTGATTGGATTTGGTTTTTTGAACAAGGAGGCAAATAATCCTAGAGCATCATGTAGAGTTAGTAATAATGGAGAGTAGTCTAATTTCTGAAGTGGAAATCTGCAGGCACACTCTCCTGGTGCATTATGTCCACCATCTTGGATGAATTGCCACTGGTAGATTCTCCTTAGGATTTAGCACTTCTTCCAGAAACCAGAGGATTTTTAATTAAAGCCCAATTTACATCACACACAAAGGTTTCTTGCAATCACTTTTAGATTTGTTTTATTTAGAAGCAGGAGGAGAGCCTGAAATAAATAAAAAAATTAGGAGAGAATACATGTTTCATTTATGCTAATTCCACCCCATACCCGCAAACATAAGTTAATATGCTTTGAACATTTACCACTTCTCTTACCTTTTCAAATTAGATTTGAAGATTTGATTAGTCATTACTTTATTAATATAGTTAACAAGTTTTGCTGAAGATAAGTTGTGCGACTTCTGACATGCTATTACCTCCTCGTCCATTCTCCTAGTCCCAGTTCGTAGTCTAAGAAACTCAGGCTCAGCCTGGAAGAGGCAACTTCTTTGCTGCCCTCAATTTCTTCTTTAGCTCCACCCCCTTAGGCTATATGTATTTTTTTGTGTCTTTCGTCCAGCCGGACAAGAATTTATTTTTATATAAGTTCAGTTGATTGTGATTCAAAACATTAAATGACAAGTGGGCACAGCCGTGACCCACAGAACACAAGACAAACCAACGAAAAACAGAATGGCCAAAGGCAGGGTATAAGATGTGTCTGTTTGTTTGTGATCACTATGACAGACTTAAATATCCATTTTCACACCATTGATCATTACAATATTATAAAATCATATTGCATATGGTGCTTTTAGTGTCGACGACGTTTCGATGCTATTCACAACAATATAAAGCATCATCTTTAGGACAAGGGATAGTTCATTGTTGTCTTAAGCTTATTCACATATTTTGCATATATCGCATTACTGTATCAACATTTACAAGGGAATAAAAGGGGGGAGAAAAATACAAAAAAATAGAGATAAGTAAAACTAAACTGATAGGCATCTGATTGGTGACTTCTGTGAGGGTGAATTGATGTGTGACACAAAGAAGAGGACATCCGCTTCAGGACTAGAGTCCAGTTGCACAGTACTCATGCGGCTTGTGTCCAAGATGTCAGTAAAGGTTGAAGGTAATGGAGGAGTGTGGCTCAATGGTTAGAGTGGCAGACCCTGATGCAGAGATCTAGCCCGGGACCAAGGTTCAATTCCCTGCCTCAGCGGATCTTGGGCTCAAAAATTCCACTGACCTGATAATTCTCGCCTCGGTGCTCTCACTCCAGCATCTAATGCCATCAAAAAAAGTGTGTTAAAACACTGGCCGGTGTTAAACGCTCGCCCGCTTAATCTTGAGCGTCCAATGTTTGCCTTTAAAAGGGCCAAGAACATAAAAGACCACTTAGTACGTGCTTCCCTCCCACAACAACCAGTAAAGACCACACTCAATGATGCATGGGGCCTTGCAACTCCATCAGGGCATGCCAAATGTGGGAGCTGCGTCTACTGTGATTCAACCATAGAAGGAAAATGCTTTGAATATGGTGACATTAAATTTCAAAGAAAATATTTTTCTAACTGCAATTCGTCCAATGTGGTATATGCAATTTTATGTCCCTGTAAACTCATCTATTTAGGTCAAACAAGCCAGAAGATCAAACTAAGGATTGGACAACACCAGAGTCGGATACGCTGCAAGACAGCCAACGCCCGCTTGGAGATCACTATACTGAAAAAGGACACAATGAGAGAGATCTTACGTGGACTGTCATAACCATGATAAAACCCCCACCTAGGGGAGCTGATGTCTCAACGTTACTAAATAAGGAGGAACTGCACTGGATTCTGAGAACTAATAGCATCAGGAATGGACTCAAAAGTATTGAGGACTGGACCTCCTTGCTATAATAGACAATCAGTGATATTCCTTCCAATACAGAAACTGGATATAAATGATACATGTGACTCAATGTGTTGTACATAATCATGCTAGAAATTTGCATAATCTATGTCACTTGCGCCATTTAAACACCACCAGCTCACCATTTTTGTCACACGCGCCGGCAGCACCTTAGTGATTATCACTGTTTCCCACTCCTCTCTGACGTTCTAAGATGGCCGCCACCGTAGAAGGCTATACGAGCACAACAATTTGCCGTTCCAAGATGGCCACCGCCCCTGGACCATGAGGCTGTTAGTCCCTTGCCTCTTTCCATCACCCACCATTTTTGGCTCCAAAGTCATAAAAGTAACTTGGAGACTCTGCTTCACCTCACACGCTATCCAGCGCCAGCAGGAGCCCCCGTGCCCTGACTTTCCGCAGTTATTCAAGTAAGTAACCAAAACTCTGGCAGACCGTGTTCGCGACCAGCCCCTTTTGGTTAATATTCGAGACTTAATCTGATAATTGAATGCTTTGTATTTTAGGAGGTGCAACCTGGCACCTAGCGGAATTGTTACTTAACCAAAAGCCTCAAGTGCGATCCGGCACTGACATATATTGATATCAGGAATTAAACCATACAAGGGAGGCCCATAGCCTATTGACGGTCAATTACTTTTCACTGCGCCATTTTGAGCACCCCCTGTTTTTAAAATCAAATCAGAATGCTGGTTTTAATATAGACTGTTTGTCACAGCAGATTTAGTGGCTGTCAGCCCCCGTTACGGATCTACTGGGCCGTATTACAAGCGTGTCATTACCATTGAACCTTGTTCATCCTTCAAACGTAAGGAATGTTTTAACCACACTGTTTTACTTTGGGCAATCTGTACCGAACCGCTAAATAAATAATGGTCAACACCAGCAACGTAATACTAATGCTTACTTCGAGAAATTAAAGCCACAATTTAAATACAACGGCACTATCGTTTTTTTTCAAATTCACCGCACGTGCATCGCGTCGCCCGCCACCACCCCTTGTGATTCACATCCTGTGAACAACTATGATACGCCTTTATCCCAATGGTTCCTCCCCATTTTTGTAGTTTCATCCATTGCCGTTTTTTCACCTTAAACCACTGTGCCTTCAACCTTCCCTGACATTGCCGTTTTAACATTGTAAACCACTGCGCCTTCAACCTTCACTGACATCTCGGGCACAAGCCGCATGAGTACTGTGCAACTAGACTCTAGTCCTGATGCGGATGTCCTCTTCTTTGTGTCACACATCAATTCACCCTCACAGAAGTCACCAATCAGATGCCTATCAGTTTAGTTTTACTTATCTCTATTTTTTGTATTTTTCTCCCCCCTTTTATTCCCTTGTAAATGTTGATACAGTAATGCGATAAAGGCAAAATATGTGAATAAGCTTAAGACAACAATGAACTATCCATTGTCCTGAAGATGATGCTTTATATTGTTGTGAATAGCATCGAAACATCGTCAACACTAAAAGCACCATATGCAATATGATTTTATAATATTGTAATGATCAATGGTGTGAAAATTGATATTTAAGTCTGTCATAGTGATTACAAACAAACAGACACATCTTATACCCTGCCTTTGGCCATTCTGTTTTTCGTTGGTTTGTCTTGTGTTCTGTGGGTCACGGCTGTGCCCACTTGTCATTTAATGTTTTGAATCACAATCAACTGAACTTATATAAAAATAGATTATTGTCAGGCTGGACGAAAGACATACGATCTATTTAAGCGTATGATTATTGTGGTTGTCCATTTTTCCTTCCAAAATCAGGACCACTGTTCTCTAAAACATGTACACCTAGGTTAATCACTCGGATTTTCTCATACACCATCTCACTGCCAATGTCAGAATTAATCAATGGCTACTGTTGCCTAGCCTAACAGGTTCATGGCATTTCAGAGGCAAGTCTAGATTTAACCATGAGTCTGGCGGGGTCCCTGTCCCTAAAAGCATCTCCAATTTGAACGGGCAGGAGCTGAGATTTCAGAGGCTGCAGACATCATATTATTTGGTACACAGCACTTTACATCACTAACTTTTTTAGACCGTAAAACCCTGGAACCCAAGCCACGGACTTTGTGATGTAATTTGCTCTATGAGTACTTCTGACTTACTGCTCAGTTCATGTAGTAAGCCAGGCTTAAACCAGAGTACTATAAGATTAAGCCTCACATATTTATAGCAACATCATTGTGAATGTGCCATATTTTATAATAGCAGGAAATATGTTCATGCACACACCACATCATGGTGTTTACATTTGAAAACATAAATGCAGCAAGAGACAAAAAACATCAACCACATTTGCAAGCATTCTGTAAGACAACAGTGATTGTTATTGCTGAGCCTACACATTTTAGAGGTATCCTGACTCTTCATGTCCTACTTTTGTATTGTAGTTATTGAAAAAGATGAAGGTAATGGGCTTTCTCTGATTGAACTGAATCCTCCAGATCCATGGGCTGCTGATCCCAAAGACCCAGAGACTCTGGCATTTGAAGAAGTGCAGGTAAGTTTAACTTGTGATGAGAATTTCTTTTCCATTGCAGAAGCTGACACAGTACTTGCTCATGAAATGTAGTCCAACAGGAAAGGTGTACTGGGATTTGCCAAGTAAATATAGGTAAACTAAAGTTTGAATACTGAAAAGCACTAAGGATGCTGCCGAAATCTGGACACAAGTGACTTTCACAGCATATCACACTGGGTTGTATACTTGGCCTGTGAAACTCTCCATCAAGCTCCTTTTCCATTCTTCTTTAAGGGTAATGTGACATTCACACCCACCTCTATAAAAAAGTCTAGAACATATTCTCCAGACCTCCTTCACAGTACCAAAACACAATATGTATAGGTGACACAACTACCAACACACTTCAACAACCATGCATAATAAAAGAAGTAACTTAAAAAGACCTAAATAAACAGCACAATAGAATGCAAAAATAAGTATTGACGTTTTCTCAAGAACATTTCTTTGTGTCTTCTCCTTAATAGAACTGTTTCTTGTGCAGTAAACCCATTTACAGCAGGAACTCGGGTATACAATATAAACAGAGGGGCATATTTACAAGCAAAGTGGCGGAGTTAGTCGTTAGCCTTCCTGGTTTAACACCTCACTCCGCCACTTCAGAAATGCACCATATTTACAAGAATATAGTGCAGCCCTGCGTTTTCCCCTGCTCTGGCGCTACACTTAGCAGCCTAGCGCTAACACGGGCCCCCTTCCTGTACCTAAACAATCTTTAAATGCCGTTTTGTAACTTCTATGTGTGCTGCTTAATGGCTTAATGCATAGAAGTTGCAAAACTGCATTTTTTTTTAATGCTTGTTTATGTGCAGGGTGACCTTTTTGTACAACAACAACAATGATTGGCCTCTTGCTGTTTTGATGTGTGCTGCACAACACATCACAAGCGAAAACAGCAAAAATGAGGAGAAAGTTAACATTTCTCCTCGTTGCACCACGGTAAGACCACATTTTCCCTGGTCTTAATGTTGGCTCTGCCTCCTATTTACGTCTCCCTGGTAAATAGGGGCCAGTGTCAGAATCAATGGGTGTTGCAGTGGAACTCCCACAGCAACACCCATTGCCCTCCCCTTTCAAGCTAAGCATAGCGTGATAGGGGGCCTTATTTACAAGGCAGCGTTAAGCCACTCGAAGTGACTAAATGCTGCCTTGCAAATAACGCGAAGCCCCTATCACCACAGGAACGTTGTAAAAGTGATGTTCCTGTGGCGATAGGGGCTTGTAAATATTCCATAGAGTGCCTAAGCATTTACACATGAACCGTTATATAAGCAAGGAAAGTGATGTTCCTGTAATAATCGAAAATACTTGCTGTTCTCTGAAAGATGAGCCAAAATGTAACATGTAGCTGAATACCAAACTTTTATAGAACACGTTTTCCATTAATCTTAAGGAAACCCTCACAGAAAGACTTTTGGTTTCCTAGTAATGAAATTTCTGTTACAACGTATTTGTTAAAAATCTCACAATCATATGAAAATGTATGTGCAATCTTTCGTCATGTATATACAATAAATGTGTACATTTATAGAACAATTTCCTCTTTGCATGTATCCAAGAGAACAGCTTATTAGCAGAGATTATTAATTTTAAAAGGCATCTGTTTCAATGAGGATGGCCTGACTAGAAGTAGTGAAACCCACCCCTTAAATCATATGAATCCATGGGTTGCTCACCACCTATGGTACAACTCTTACAAGACATCTGGGAGGAGGGTAGGGGTCTGGTTTTAGCAGCAAGGCCACTGGACCTCTACCCGTGAGGATCAATTAGTACATATTTCTATACTGACATCAAAGTTAATTTCCAAGGTTTTTCTTTTCTTCAATTCAGAAAGAAACCAAAGACACATCTCCTAAAAGGAAAACAAAAAATAAATTTGTGGATTGTTGAATTGATCTTAGCCACTGGTAATAACTGTGGGCCCTAATTCAGTACATTGTTTTCTGCCAACCATGCCACCTCAGATGGAAACCAGCCATATGCAAAGGTCTGAAGGTGTTCCAAGTCATTGCCCCATGCTCACTGTCCCACAGTACTAAAGGTATAACTTATTGATGAGACCTAAGTAGGTTGAAATCAGTCTGGGGTTGCTTGTGATTCTGTTTGGACTGGGCCTGGCCTTGTATTTCAAGGTCTGTTCCTATTGAAGCAGGATGAAAACGGATTTGCATATGGCATGTCTATGTCCATAGTGGAGTAGTGGGTGAAAATGAATGGGCTGGAAGACTGCCATAAGGGATTGCCAGTGGCTGAGGTTAGTTCCTTCTATCGCCTTGCTGTTTTTTCAGCAGATGGACTGAGTGCAACGGGTATGCCCAGATGTGGGTTTCATGCTCACTGTATCCCAGGACTCAGCTATACTTCACTCACGAGATCTAAGTAAGTCGAAATCTATTTGGGATTTCTTGTCATCCTATCTAAAGGAGCCCTGGCTCGCACCTTCGTGCTGAAGTGATCCAATTCAAGCAGGACCAAGACTAATTCTCACATGGCAAGTCTGTGTCCAGAGTAGCATAAGGGATGACATTTTAAGTGCCAGGAATGTGAACCGGAATGATCGTCAGTGCTTGAGATTAATTTGTGCATTCCTTCCATCACTTTGTTGTTTTTTTGAGGTAGATGCTCTAAGTGCGACAAGTATGCTCAGACGTAGGTACTCTAACTATTCCACAGGGCACAATATGATCAAAATCGTTCAAACCAGTATGGAGTTGCTTGTCTTTCCATCTGCATAGGACCTAACGTGGCATTGAAGACTACATTGTTCCAATTTGGATCAAGGCCAAGAATTATTTGTATTTGTCAGATCTCTATCTGGAGTGGTCATGTGTGTGTGAAAAATGATGGTCTGGATTGTGGCCCAAGTGATCCTCAGTGACCGAGTTTAATTCAAGCCTTCCTGTCATCACCTTGTTGTTTTTTACTTATCTTTAAGAAGCATTACCAACTTGCATAGTAGATCTTACCTCTTCCTTCCTCTTTGTAAATTATTTGAATAACACCCATGGGCTCCTACCCACTGTACTGCGCTGTGTTGCTGCACAAGGACAGTTACATACATACCCTCCATTAATTTGGGACCAGAAAAGAATAGCTGTACAATTAATGCTCATGTTGTGAATGAACTTTGGTGTATGGGGGTACGCACATTGCGGACTCACGTAGGGAAGTGAGGTGCGGGCTGGGTAAGGGGTTGTGGAAGTTACAGACGTCAGGATAAGTAATATTAAATAAATACATAAATAAACCCACTTACTTTGCCCATGCGGCGATGCATCGAGCACATAGAATGTGGTTTTATATATTTTATATTACTGTCCCATTGCCTGTCGATTTCCACCAGCCGCTCTTAACAGTGCGAGCTGCTCCGGGGTACGCAGTGCAGGCTAGCGATAAGTCAGAGTATTGTTTATACTTCAGTCAATAGAGCATGTTTCTGACCTCATGCTCACCACAGTGCTACTCACACTCCCTTGTGCAGACTTTGTGCTTGGCCAGAGTGCAAGGCTCATTTGAAAGTAAGCTCAGTATAATTTTCACAGGTACAGTTGTGCTTCCTAAAATGCCAATATGCAAAATGTACTTTTTCCCAATCTGCACACACAAAAACAACTTTGTAAATGTACTCCATCCGCACAACGTACTGCTAGAAATTGTATGTATGAAAATATATGCAACTTGGAGATCATTAAGATTCTGGTCAGAGTAAGATGGGCATCTCTAGCTGAGGAACATGACTAAAAGAAAGTGTTAGCTTTGCCTGTAATATCTACCTCCTAGGTTGAGATCTCCCTATGGAAAGGTATAGGGTAAATTGTTAAGGTTTATAGTCTAAAAAAGATTATTCATTTTTTTACTGTAGAATATGTAATGAAAAATATTTAAACTAAATAGCATTTTAAAGCACAATAACCCCTCACTTAAAATATGTATTAAATGACAAAATAATGTAAAGTTTGCATAGAGATTTAAAGGTCTTACTGATTTTCACATTTCATGAGATTTTATTTATTACAGGCTATACATTGTGACAATGTGGATTATTAGTTGGAGCTGCTGTGGCTCCTCACCAAGTAAAAATGTCACTATTCTGTACCACGTCCAGTTGCGTCTCAATAATGTAAACCTGAGCTCAACTCTTTGTAGCTGTAGCACAGAGACGGCAGTCTTAAGGTTGGAGAAATGTGTAAAGCATTCATCAGTACTAAAACAGGTAAATGTAACAAAATACAACACAATATAAATCCCAGTACAATTTATAAAAATAGAGCAAAATGTAATTAACATATAGGTACAAAATCAACAGCAATCAGATATAGGAAACCAGTGATATGATTTTTAGAGGTTTCAAGTCAAAATACCTACTAAATTGTTATCTTGTTGTGCTAGATGGAGTGCAAGTCAAAACTTAAGGGCACCCCCAAGAGTCTGTTAGTCAGATACAATGACACGGTTTCTCCTGGTGGAAAATGTACCTTCTGACTTGAAAGTTTTTCTGGAGAAAAGTCCTCATCGACAGGTCGTCATCTGGCCAGGCTGCTGGTTTGGACCAAAAGAGGTATCAACAATGGCATCCAGGTGAAATGCGGGTCCTCGTGTGACCCTTGGCTCCATTTGGAACCTTGGTGCAATCAGTGTTGAAGGCGTTAAAGCTGCGAGCAGGCGAGGTCCTGTACACAGGAAGGTCTCACCAGTGGTTGGGTGCTGATCAACGTCCGCCTCCCTGAAGTACCTCTGCGTTGAGACTTCAAAACTTTTGTGGAAGTTAAAATCCACCGTTTTAAATTTGAACAGCAATTTGACATCAGCAGCTGTGGCTGCAGCGTTGGTACCCAGTCTCCACTGGTTTTCTGGAGGAAAAATTCCATCCTGTTTTGGAGGTTTAAGGGCCCTAGTAGCATACTCTAACACCAGGCAAAGGTTCATGACCTTACGGACACCATTTGGAGGAGGTTATGATTCACTTTCCCAGAAGGGAAATGGGTCAGCTGGAATATTTTAAAAAGTAAATTTCTTGCAGCTTTTGTGGCCTTGTAGCTTAACAGGTCAACCAACTGATCCTTGGAATCAACTTCATTGCTCTTAATACAAGTAGGAGCAGGTCCAGCCCTTGGACTCTATCTACACAGGTTCAACAGCAGGTGCAGGCTTTCGTCTCTTTTCCTCAGGTCCAGACATGTTCTAAAGAGGGCACTGGGGTGCCACTTGTATGCCCAGTACCAGCCTGTTGGTGGGGGAAACTCCTGGCCCCTCCCTAACTAATGGGGTAAAAGTTTCCAGGGTATGCGCTACCCACTTTTGCCACACTTCCTACGTGCTTCACTATAAACTATCCCACAGTGTCCTTTTTGTCCTGAAACGAATATGGCGAAACCTTTTTCCCCTGCCTACAGCTCCCTGTGCCCATCCAGCTGAGTGACTATGATAGTGATCAAATCTTCTCTTGTGGTCACCCAGAACTGCTTCTGAGGCAGTCTCTCTCCCACTGGGTTTGGTGTCTGGTTGGCTAGCAGGACAATAAAGGCGGCAGGCCTAGGCATGAGGTACATCTGCTTGAGACTGAGTAGGCACCGTTTGAAGTTGAACTAAGTTCCTGGGCACAGTCCAGATGGCCATCCTTTTACAGGGAAAGGCATACGCCACACCCAAAGGCCTTTTCTCTTTGTCTGGGAGCAATACACATCTCACCACAGTCGAGCCATTAACAGTCAGATAACTCCAAACACTGGCAGTAAGGCACATTTGACTTAGGAAAGAAAGTGCCAACATTTTCGAAATTGTGATTTAAAATTTGGCTTTACCATTAGGTTGAATTTTAAAGTACTATTATTCTGAGTTCTGGAATCATTTTTCTAGCTATTCCGAAACTGAAGATATGTATTGGAAGTGTTATAATGTAACCCACTAGGTGTCTATGAGGGTATACAGTCAAAATATAGAGTTTTTTATTATCGATTTGCATTAATATCGATTAAAAATATAGAATGAACACAATATCGACTGGACAGAATATAGACTACAAAAATATCGAATAGGATAGCATTAATATTGAATTAAAAAATATAGAATGAACATAATATAGAATGGATAGAATATAGACTACAAAAATATAGAATGGACAGAATTTAAACTACAAAAATATCGAATTTGAGGTAAGTTAATATCAATTTTTAAAGTGTTTTTCATGTTAGTATATGTTTGAAAAGTGTATATTTATTTTATTATGTATATTAATTAATTATTTTTATGGTATTTAATTTTTGCGTAATATAATTCTGTAACGGGTTGTGGGTTTATAGGGGAATAGGGTGGGAAATAATTTAATTATAATTATTTAAATATGTTAATTTATTTATTGGTATTTATTTTGAATTAATTGTTAATTAAATATTAATTGGTAATTAATTAAAATATAATTGGTAATTATTTTCAATTAATTGATTAATTGATAATTATATTTATTTTCTGTAGCGGGTTGTGGTTTTATAGGGGAATAGGGTGGGAAGTAGTTTAATTATAATTAATTAAATATGGTAATTTATTTATTGGTATTTATTTTTAATTAATTATTAAATAATTATTAATTGGTAATTAATTAAAATATATTGGTAATTATTTTTAATTAATTGATAATTATGGTAATTTTAGTAATTTATTTTCTGTAGCGGGGTGTGGATTTATAGGGGATTAGGGTGGGAAGTAATTTAATTATAATTAATTGAATATGTTAATTTATTTATTGGCATTTATTTTGAATTAATTATTAATTGATTATTAATTGGTAATGAATTCAAATATAATTTGTAATTAATTAAAATTAATAGATTAATTGATAAATATGTTAATTTTAGTAATTTATTTTCAGTAGCGGGTTGTGGGTTTATAGGGGAATAGGGTGGGAAGTTATTTAATTATAAATATTAAATATGTTAACTTATTTATTTGTATTTATTGTGAATTAATTGTTAATTAATTATTAATTGTTAATTAATTAAAATATAATGGGTAATTAATTATAATTATTTTTTAATTGATAATTATGTTAATTTTATTAATTTAGTTTCTGTAGTGGGTTGTGGGTTTATAGGGGAATAGGGTGGGGAGTAATTTAATTGTAAGTAATTCTATTTTAAAATTATTTTTTCTTATTTCATCAAATTTTTAATTATTTTCTGATTGTTAATTAATTTATTGTTATTCGGTAAATAATTTGTATTAGTAGGTAAATATTTTTATAAATTAATTTTTATTTGCATTTTTAATCAATAAATTAATATATTATATAAAAGTGTTAAGTATTTTGATTATTTTGTAATTGGTATTATTATTATTATTTTTTTTATATATATATGAAGTATTTACTTTCCCTACTCTTGCACTCACTGGAGTGGGAATAGTAATTTTTACCCTCCTGCTATCCAATGCTTTCCCTACTGTTGCACTCTCTGGAGTGGGAATAGTAATTTTTTTCCATACGCAATCCAACGCTTTCCCTACTGTTGCACTCTCTGGAGTGGGAATAGTAAATTTTACCCCTACGCTATCCAACGCTTTCCCTACTGTTGCACTCTCTGGAGTGGGAATAGTAATTTTTACCCCTAAGCTATCCAACGCTTTCCCTACTGTTGCACTCTGTGGAGTGGGAACAGTAAATTTTACCCCTACGCTATCCAGCGCTTTCCCTACTGTTGCACTCTCTGGAGTTGGAATAGTAATTTTTACGCCTACGCTATCCAACGCTTTCCCTATTGTTGCACTCTCTGGAGTGGGAATAGTAATTTTTACCTCTACGCTATCCAACGCTTTCCCTACTGTTGCACTCTCTGGAGTGGGAATAGTAATTTGTACCCCTACGCTATCCAGCGCTTTCCCTACTGTTGCACTCTCTGGAGTTGGAATAGTAATTTTTACCCGTACGCTATCCAACGCTTTCCTTACTGTTGCACTCTCTGGAGTGGGAATAGTAATTTTTACCTCTACGCTATCCAACGCTTTCCCTACTGTTGCATTCTCTGGAGTGGGAATAGTAATTTGTACCCCTACGCTATCCAGCGCTTTCCCTACTGTTGCACTTTCTGAAGATGGAATAGTAATTTTTACCCCTACGCTATCCAACGCTTTCCCTACTGTTGCACTCTCTTGAGTTGGAATAGTAATTTTTACCCCTACGCTATCTAACACTTTCCCTACTGTTGCACTCTCTGGAGTGGGAATAGTAATTTTCACACCTACGCTATCCAACGCTTTCCCTACTGTTGCACTCTCTGGAGTGGGAATAGTAATTTTTACCTCTACGCTATCCAACACTTTCCCTACTGTTGCACTCTCTGGAGTGGGAATAGTAATTTTTTGCCCTACGCTATCCAGTGCTTTCCCTACTGTTGCAATCTCTGGAGATTGAATAGTAATTTTTACCACTACGCTATCCAAGGCTTTCCCTACTGTTGCACTCTCTGGAGTTGGAATAGTAATTTTTACCCCTACGCTTTCCAACGCTTCCCCTACTGTTGCACTCTCTGGAGTGGGAATAGCAATTTTTATCTCTACGCTATCCAACGCTTTCCCTACTGTTGCACTCTCTGGAGTGGGAATAGTCATTTTTACCACTAAGCTATCCAATGCTTTCCCTACTGTTGCACTCTCTGGAGTGGGAATAGTAATTTTTACTCCTATGCTTTCCAGCGCTTTCCCTACTGTTGCACTCTCTGGAGTTGGAATAGTAAATTTTACCCTTTACTCTATCCTACGGTAAAAATATTGTAATTTTTTTATTATTACGTTTATATATATATATAAATATATATATGTATTAACAAATCAATTTGTATGTTTTGTTTTACTTACATTAATTATTTATTAATTTTAGGGTTATTTTAGTATTTTAAGTATGTTTAATTTCATTATATTTATTATTTCATTAATTTTTAATTAATTTAAAGCATTTAAAGAAAATCGATATTTTGACTAACTATATATTTTTACATCGATGTTTTTGATTCAATATTTTTGTACTTACCTGTTTGGAGATAGGAGGTCGATATTTTGGCATTCTATATTTTTACCTCGATATTTTTGTAGGTCGATATTTTGGCATTCTATATTATGTCAGTGATCCAAAGATTCATATCCACTTACGGCCTACCTTATGTGTAGATTATAAGCAGGGTCACTGGAAATATGCATTTGTGGGGCTGCTGCATTTTTTGCATAAATATTGAATTGCTGCATTTACTACATAATCCATAATTAACTGCATAATCTGCATATTTTAGCAAAAAATGTTCTTTCTACCTCAAACGGCTCAAAGGTTACTAACAACGCCGCAAAACATGTTGCAGTGCAGTGAAAAGTCCCCTGCAAAGGTTAGCTTGTCACCTTTCTGTTGCCTATTTCTATGTTTGTGTGTCGAAATGGTGCTAATGAGGTACGACCAATGCCTAGGCAACGTTAACAAGTGTAAACATGTCAAAATAATGAAGTAATACTAAGATAAAATGTGCAACATTATGTTGAATAATTTTCCTTTTTTGCTGCATATTTTAGTCAAACCTGTCACATAATTCGGCCCTCCCTAGCTGCATACGTCCAAAGGCCCTGCTTATAAGTGTTAAAAAGGAAGATTTAGCCTCGAAAAATGTTGTTTTAGTGATGCCAAGTTTGCAGTTTTAAAACTGCACACTCAAGCTGCAGGGGCAGGCATGAAGATATGCTTTGCATTGTCACTTTAGTAATGGCACAATAGGTACTGCAGTCCACTTGTGACATTTAACTTACAGACTGTAGGTACACTGGGTACCAAATACTAGGGACTTATAGGGAAGTTAAAAGTGCCAATCAGATTTTTTTAACCAGATCAAAAAGTTTTTAAGGGTCAGAGGAGATGCACTGAGGTCTGGTTAACAGAGTCCCAGTGTACAGAGTGTAAAAAACCAACATCATCAGTCAAAACAAATGGGAGTAATCATTCAAAAATAGGCATTTTCTTACAGACAGGATACAACAAAGATCATCAGACGAATAGTGCACGCTTTAATTGTGTGATTGAGGGCCTCCCATAGCACACATTGGTAGAGGAGGCGAGTGTCCAGAGTCACCCTACTTTTTCTAGAGAGGAGATGTGTATCTCCCTTAACCCACGTAAGGTTATTGTTACATGAGTCGTTCACAAAGATCTTGCTTACACTTGAAAATGGGGCTTCACCGGGGGCTTTATAGCTCTCTATCACAGCATTCTAGTTTTTACCTCCTGAATGTGCCTGAGGGGGCCCTTTTACAGCTTCTTATTGCAGAAGGATTTGTCCAACATTTTAACTTTTTTTTTGTCCTCATACCACCATTATATGCAAATAAAAGCCTGACAGCTGATCTGTACATTCCCAGACCTTTTGCGATTTTTCATAGTTCCTGCGCTTGTGCCCTTCCAGTATCCTGGCTGCACAGACCACGCAGGTGTTATCATTGGACAGAAAAAGGGATTGTGCAGTCATGTCCCATCCCAATTTTTGAAGGCCATCTTAGATTGTGTATTGGATTCCAGTTCGATATCTATTTTTGCTGTTCTTCTTACTGCTCGTAGCCAGTCCATCCCTTGTGGTGGGGAAGATTTGGTCCATTTCTTGCAGATTTCCTGCCTAGCGAGTAGAATTAGATAAAATAGCAATCCCTGTTTGTCCCCAGTAATGTCATTGCCTAACTGATCTGCTACCCTTAGCATTACTATTGAAAAGCTGACTTGGATATTTATCTCAAAAATGTCATTGATTATCTTTTCAACCTCAGACCAATACTTCTCCAACTGAGGGCATACCAAAAACATATGCTTATCATTAGCACTACCGTCACCACACCTGTGACATTTGGGTAGGGCACCTGTTACGAATTTTACCAGTTTTTGTGGGGTCCAATATAATCTATTCGCTGTAAAGAAATGGTTCCTCTTCAAATTTGATGGTTTAACTACTTTATACAGTAGCTTGAACCAAAGATGCCATACTTTTGGTAAGTTAGGACTCTGCATCACTTCTTCCCATACTTCATAAGGGGGTTTGATTTTTTTCCTCCTCGGAAGTCAATAGTGCGTGATACCATCCACTTATTTCCTTCTTTACCGGACAGTAAACAGGACTCGAAGACTTTAATAGCAAATATGTCATCTATATCGCAAGATGTCCAACTTTTAAACTACTGTCATTTAATTAAGTACCTACGCTTTCAATGGGTTGAGTAAAGTACCTTTGTGCTTTAACTCATCCCTTAGCCCTACGTTATTCAACGTGTATATGGCCCCACTGGAGAAGAGGGTTAGCTCGTTCGGCGTGTCAGTTATCAACTACGCCGACGACACTCAGCTGGTCGTAACCCTTTCACACCCCCACCACTCCCCATCCGATCTCCACAGCTGCCTCTCCGAAGTCCATCGATGGATGAATCTCTCCTCATTGAAACTGAATGGGTCCAAGACTGAGATCCTCTTGATGGGCCACAAGGGGCCCTCTCTACCATCTCACCTTTGGCCCAGTTGCCTAGGTGACCCTCCTGCACCCAAGGAAGAGGTCAAGAGCCTTGGTGTGTGGATTGAGAAGGACATGAGCTTTAAAACTCAGGCTAAAAGAATGGCAGGGACATGTTTTGGGCTACTCAGAGCCTGCAGGAAGATCTTCCCCCTGCTCCCCGATACTGCAAGGAGGCTCCTCATTCAAGGTCTAATCCTGGCAAGATTGGACTATTGTAATGCCATCTATCTGGGAGCCCCTGAAGCCACCCTGAACTCGCTGCAAAAAGTCCAAAACGCCGCCGCCCGCCTACTCACGGGCACACCTGGAAGATCCTCCGCCAGGCCGGCTCTTAAATCCCTCCATTGGCTCCCAGTCAGAGAAAGGGTCGTCTTCAAGGCCCTCTGTCTGGCCCATAAAACCATCAACAATAACGGCCCCCCTCTTCTCAAAGAACTCCTAATCCCATACAAAGCGGAGAGAGACCTCCGGTCTAGCGTAGAAAATCTTATCGTAGTCCCTAGAGTCAGAAAAGTCAAGACCGGTGGCCGTCGCTTCTCGGTTCACACGGCCAAACATTGGAACCATCTACCACGAAGACTCAGGACAGAACCGAACTACCTCCAGTTCAGAAAAACCCTAAAGACCCTCCTTTTCCCGCAGACATAATTTCATCAGACGGCTGAACCCTTGGAGAAACAGGTCAGCGCTGGGATGCTCTTTGAGTTACTACGCGCTTTATAAAACCATTAAATAAATAAATAAATAAATAAACTCGATAAATGAACACAAACAGGACTCGAGGTCTTTAATACCAAATATAGATGACAAGTAACAGAAGCATTTGAACTCTGAATAACTTTTAAACTCAAACTAAGTTTTAAATGTGATTACCAAAAAGATAGTGGGGGAGCAGTGGGAATGGAGGTGAGGAGAGGATGGAGAGCCAAGAGAAAAGTGAAAGCACGGAGAAGTATAAGGAGGCAGCAGTGCATAGCTCCGCAGAGTCAAGATTAGACAGGAAAGAGTAGAGGGAATAGAATAATGGGTGGCAAAGAGGTCATAACCATGGGTATGGTAGTAGTAGTAGGGACAAGGAAAGGGCGGAGGAGCGATCGCATTACACATGTACATGCATGACATAGGCAATATTATACTATGAAACAAAGGAGACAGTGCAATTGAATCACAACATTATAGGCATAATATAACAAAGACAACATTATAATCTATATTCTGGCCCTTCCAGAGGGCTCGGTCAACAACCCCAGAAATAAAATAGTAACACTGCGAACTGAAACTTAGTGCTGTACTTGCAATTTTTTTCAGTGCACGCATTAACTTTATGAAATGCTGAGAAGCAAACTAAATACAAATAGTTAATAGTTAAACGTGATTCAGTTCACTGTACATATTTTGTATTATTGTGTCGTACATTCCCTATCAGAGGACTTGTTTTTTTTTGTCTTTTCAAGCACTTTAACGCAGTAAACATTGGCATCTTGTATCTATACCTTGCCCAGTGGACTGAAAGCTGGCTAATCTTCTGAAAAACACAATCACTACTTCTTTATGTAGGGAAGTCTACTCCTTTAGCTTCAAATACCCGTCCCACTACTCTCTCTCTCTCTCTCTCTTGTACTCTCACCACTCTCGATGTCTCAAGCATTAATCCAGCATTTCTTATATTAGTCCACTTCACTTCTTTCAGCACAGTTTCCTCACCATAACTGTTTTTTTAATCCAAACTACAAACACACACTCTCCTCCTCTTCTTTCGGTCTCGTCTGCATACATATACACAGTCTCTTTATACATCTATAACCTTCTCTCCCCTTCTTTCTCTCTTTTTCACACACTATTTCTAGTACTCTATCTAGACTTCATTCACCACTTAATAGACAAACTACCTATCCCTCTCATTCTTACTTTATATTTTATACAACTCTCACCCCTATCGATTCACCATACCATATAAAGCCACTACACAAATACAATACACCATACAATTCCATCCCACACAATTCCTCAACTAAAAATTCCAATTCAAACCACATAGTTCCTCTAAAAACAAAATACATCCCAACATATATACACTACAATACAAAAAAAAAAAATACTAACTTTCAAAAATGCAAGACCGATTGAATTGAACATTCTTGTTTTATTATTATTTTTTTTTTTTAAATTTTTAAAACCTTTATTGTAAAGAGCACACAGCTATTCAGCCTAACATCCCGGAGGCAAGGCAGCATAGTATAGAACGGTCATAGTGCCTAGCGATTCTTGTCAGGACAATGCAGGTTGTTTTATTATTTTTTAAAACAAAAACTTAAACAAAGCGCCCTATGGCGCGAAAAAGGCAATGGAAATGAAGAAGACCACTAGTCGGTAGGAGGCGGAAGGAGCTGGAGAAGTTGTAGAGAGAACTGAGACAGAATGTAGCAAAAGCGAGGGGGGGGGGGGGGGGGAAGGAAGAACAGGAGAATCAGTACAAGAGTAACGTAGCTGTCGTCAACGTCTATGGTGACAAGCGTTCATCTCGTGGCAACGGTGCAGGTGGTAAACACAAGTCCCCTCTATAGGCATTCCAGGCACCCCATACCTTGTTCCACGTCTGAGGCCGCCCCCTGGCAGTATACACAGTCTTTTCGCGCAACATACACCAGTCCATGTTGGCCTTCCATTGTACCACCAGGGGGGCCACATTAGAACCCCACCTCTGCGCTATGTCCCGTTTAGCGACCATATTGCCCAGTGTGGCCCATCGGGTCTGCGCCGTATCGTAGTCATTAGGCTCCCAAACATTCAGGAGGCACCTACGCGCCTCCGCCGCTAACTCCACTCCAGTCACCTCCCGCATCACTCTATGAACCCTCTCCCAATATGGGGCAATAACGGGGCACTCCCACAGTATATGAAGAAAGGTGGCAAGGGCTCCGCAGCCACGGCGGCAGAGGCCATCCGGCGAGAAGCCCATGTGCACAAGCCTGGGGCCGGTGACATACACTCGGTGAAGGATTTTAAACTGGACCAATCTCAGACGCGAGGAAATGGCTACCTCCTTAGGGGAGGACACAGCACTCTGCCAGTCCTCATCGTCCAGTTCCAGCCCATCGGCCACCCACTGTTCTCGCAAGCGCTGGAGGAGGTCCACCTGAACGTTGATTAGTTTCTTGTAGGACAGAGAGATGGCGCTATCAGGCATATGCCCGTCCAGCACCCTGTCCTCCAAAGGGGAACTCTCGGGGATGTCACCCTCCTCCGGCTTGGCGGCAGTTATTGCGTGCTGCAGCTGGGCGTAGCGGAAAAACTCCGTAGCACTCAATTTATACTCCGCCTGCAGCTGTGGGAAAGTCTTGACCACCCCCCTGGAGAGCATGTCCTCAACCCTCGAGATGCCTATGAGGTCCCACTTCTCAAAGCCCTTGGTATGCCAAAGCTTGCCCAAAATGTCGGAATCAAAGAGAGGGGTAAATCTCGTCAGTCTGCCCTGCCAGCCCTGTATCTTAGTGACCGTCCGCCACGTATGGACCGCCGCCTTGGTCGGGCCGGTGAGGTTACGATCAAAGGATCTAGAATATAGGGCGCGATAGTAATTGCCTCCGTGCAAAAGCCAGCGGTCCATAGCATAACCGGGGTTGTCCACGGGACCGTAAAAACCATGATTGATGGCGGTAAGTTGAGAGGCCCAGTAGTATCTCCGCACGTCTGGTAGCGCAATGCCCCCATCATACCATGGCATGGTGAGCTTCCGAACAGCGACACGGGGTCGTCCGTCCCAGAGAAGGGCACGCTGCAGACTCTCGACCTCCCTGAAGTAGCGGGCCGGGACAAGGTCCTGAGTATTCTGCAAGGCATACAGGAACCTGGGCAGGGACATCATTTTAAACAACGCCGCCCGGCCCAGCAACGAAAGAGGGAGCTTACGCCAACTCTCCACGTCCCGCCGCAGACGGTGGAGCGGGGGGAGCAAGTTGTGGTCATACCTTGCCTTAGGGTTATGTGAAATGTAAATCCCCAAGTACTTAAAGCCTTGTCCCGCCAGTTGGATATTACAGCCTCTGGGAAGGTGCGGCGTATCGCCCTTGAGGATGTAAAGGGAGGATTTGGCCCAGTTAATAATCAGGCCGGAGTAACGCCCAAACAGCCTGAGCACGTCGCACGCCACGATAAGCGACTTGCAAGGGGAGGTGAGATACAACAGGATGTCGTCCGCGTACAGGGAGACCCTGTCCTCAAAGCCCGGGGACCAGGAGATCCCATGCAAGTCAGGGTGCGAGCGCAGCAGCGCCGCGAGGGGCTCCAGAGCCAGCGCAAACAGGAGCGGAGACAAGGGACAGCCCTGTCTGGTGCCTCGGTGAAGTGCGAAGGGAGCAGACATACGACCGTTCACCGTAACAGCAGCCAAGGGGCTAGAATAAAGAAGTTGCACCCAGCCCAGAAAGCCCGGCCCAAAACCAAGTTTCGTCAGGACTGCCCACAGATAATTCCATTCCAAGGAATCAAAAGCCATTGTGGCATCAAGGGAGGCCAGCACCGCCGGTTCAGTGAGGGCGTGAACTCTGGCCATAACGCCATGCAAGCGTCTCAGGTTAAGGGCAGTATTGCGGCGGGGTATAAAACCGGACTGATCCGGATGTACCAGGTCGCTAATAACCCCGACCAATCGATTAGCCAACAGTTTGGCCAGGATCTTGGGTTCGGCGTTGAGGAGGGAAATAGGGCGGTAGGACCTACAAACATCTCGCGGCTTGCCATCCTTGTGAATAACCACAATAGTGGCCAGTCGCTGGTCCAGGGGGAAGACGCCATCCTCACGGGCACGGAGGAACATGTCTTTCAAGTGAGGAGAGATCACGTCCGGCCGGATCTTATATAGTTCAACCGGTATGCCATTGGGTCCGGTTGCTTTGCCTGTACGCAAAGCGCGGATCGCCAAGGCGATCTCGTCCGCAGTGATGTCCCGGTCAATGTCCACCCTGTCCTCCTCAGAGAGGCAAGGAAGGTCTATCGCCGAGAGGAATTCAGCCGAGTCGGCCTCGGAGCGATCTGACCCGGAGGTGTAGACCCCCCGGAAATAGTCAGCAAAGGACTCGGCGATGGCGCTCGGATCAGTAACCACCACACCGTCATCGCACAGGATCTCCGGAACCACTCGGCTCGCCATCTCCCGCCTGTCCAGCCAGGCCAACAATTTACCAGCCTTGTCCCCGACGTCATAAATGCGGCCTTGCTGCTCTTTCGCTAAGAGCAGAGCTGCATTCGTAGCAAGATCGTGATACTCCGATTGCTTCAGAGAGAGTTCATGCAGGAGGGCGGGTTCGGGCTCGGGCCCCAGACGGGACTCGAGGTCCAAAACCTCTTCCTCAACTTGCAGGAGATCCGCATCACGAGTTCTTTTGGCCGCCGCGATGAGAGCCAAGGCCTCACCCCGCAACACCGTTTTGAAGGCCTCCCAAAGGGTGACCGCAGAGCCCACTGAGCCAGTATTTTCCGTAAAATAGAAGGCGATGGCCTTGGCCAGTAGCGCTCGCATGTTGTGGTTGCGGAAATACCAGGGATTTACGGCTGCCGGGCGGCTAGACAAAAGGACACCGAAGTCAAAGGAGATCCACAACGGCGAGTGGTCGGAAATGCCCCTTGCCAAAAAACGCGCCTCAGAAATGGCAGGCGATTGCGCCGCCAGGGTGAGGACATAGTCCAAACGGGACAGACTTCCATGAGCACCGGAGAGGAACGAAAACTGGCGAAGCGCCGGATGTAACAGTCGCCAACAGTCCACCAGACCCATAGAGTCAAGGAAGGTCGGCAGCCACGTTTGGGAACCCGGAAGGTCTCTCGGTGGCTGACGATCCAGGGTACCCGAGCAGACTGAATTGAAGTCCCCCCCTAGGATCAGTAGGCCCGAGGGCAGAGACAAAATGGCGCCACCAAGGTCCCGGAAGGTGCTAGACTGGAGACCAGGGGGAACATAAACCGACAACAGGGCCAGGGAACGCCCCTCCCACCTCCCCGCCACAGCTGCGTAACGCCCCCTATCATCCATCAGGGTGACGTCTATCTCAAGCGGAAGGGACGCACGTACAAGGACGCCCGCCCCCCGGGAGCCCGAAGAGAACCCAGAGTGGGCGACCATTTTATAACCCTTGCGATTCAGGGCCCTACAAGAGTTACCCACCAAGTGCGTTTCCTGCAGTAAAACTACATCAGGCATGTTCCTTTTTATCAGCTGGAGCACCACCCCTCTCTTGACCCTATCACCTAATCCATTGACATTCCAGCTAAGCACTTTTAGTTTCCTACCCCCCATCCCCAAGCAACCCGCCCCACCCGACTCCGCTCGACCCGATCATACATTGTTCAACAAAACACACAGTCCATTGCCTCAAAGAAGAAAAAGAAATAGAACAAACAAAGAACAAACCCCAAGAAATTGCACCCCCCACCCTGCACCCCTGCATGTGACTAAAAAGCCCCCCCAACCAGCAGTGTGCCTGTCGCCCCATAACTACTCTACAAAAAGATACCCAGGGGAGTAAGGACTCTCCGCGAACTCCTCCCGCCACCCTCCATGTATTGACAGAAAAGATACTAAGGCAACTAAGAGCGACATTGGATAGCCCCCGAGGCAAGCAGGAGAGTCATTTAGTCACCCATTACAGAACCAAGTCTCATGGGTCCGGGCCGCCAGCCGCGCCACCCTCGTAGTCCTCCTGTGCTTCTCGGCGCGGTGGTAGAGTTTCCAGCCAGTCACTGACGTTCTCGGCGAAGTCGAAGAACAGTGCACGGCCCTCGTATTCGATCCGGAGCTTAGCAGGGAACATCATTGAATACTTAAGGCCCAGGTCCCGTAGCCGTCGCTTCACCCCAGAATAGCTTTGGCGCTGTCGCTGCACTGTCCTGGTGAAATCCGGGTAGAAATGGACATCAGCGTTCTGAAATTTAAGAGGGCCATGGCGCCTGGAGGCCTGCAGGATGGCATCCCTGTCGCGAAAGTTAAGCAGCCGGGCCACGATAGGTCTAGGCGCCACGCCAGTCTTCGGCGGGCCACCCGGTACCCGGTGGGCACGCTCCACCGAGAAAAAGTTACTGAGGCCAGGCGGGGCAAGATGTGTTCTGATCAAATCTTCAACGAGGAGGTCCGTCGCCGCCTCCTCCGAACCCTCCGGTACGCCGACAATGCGGACGTTCTGCCGCCTGGCCCGACTTTCGAAATCATCCAGCTGCTTCGCGAAGTGCTCCGCCGTCCTCTGCAGGTTCCGGACCTCCGTTTGCATATCCGAAACGTCTTCTGTGAGACTGGCCGTCTTAATGTCCAGATTCTTGACCCTGTCATTAGTCTTGCCCAGGTCGGCTCTGATGAGGGACAGATCAACGGCCATGCCATCCACCTTGTGTGTGAGGACTTCATGCTGTTGCTGCATGTCTGCCCGGAAACTAGTAATGGCTCCCAAAATGTCGGTCAAAGTGGGCTCAGAGCCGTCCGGCGAGCCCGAATGCGGGATGCCCTTGGCAGAGGGACCTGTAGCAGGCGGTGTTTTCAGCTGAGTGTAGCGCTCAATCCGATTCTGCTGTTGTTGTTGCGGTTTATTGCGCCCTCCTCTATTAGACGGCTTGTCGAGGTCCCCCTTGCCCGCCATGTTAGGTCTCAAAGAACAAAGGGCTATGCCAGGCAAGTCCAAGCCCAGAAACCCGGAATGATGTCCGGGACGTCAGCGGGAGACAGTTCCAGGTGCGCTTCGCCGTCCAACTAGCACCGCTGTCCAGCACACTTCTCCGGTGACGAAAGCAGGCTGGCACTCTGCAGTTCAGCAAGACGTAGTAGCGGAGTCCGCAGAGACAATGGCACCGAGCTGGCACGGAGTCCCACTCGACGTAGCTCCGTGTAGGAGACACCGATTTGAGTTCTGAAAACGGTGCTCGCCTCAGGTAGCCACCAGCAACGAGTATCCACCCTCGTGGATCAGGATTACGGGCAGGATAGTTGCGGCGGATCGGAAGGTCCGCGGAGCTCCGAGCTTACGCGGCCATCTTGGTTGCCCGCGAAGCTCCTCCCCCCCTCTTGTTTTATTATTGTTAGCGTGAATTTGGGTACTGGTGTAAAAGGGAACATCAAAACAGTTGTAACAAAATGTAACTAGGAATTTTTAAATCTTGAAGAATTTAGGGCCATATGTATCATAGTTCCGTTTTGCAATTTTCTAAATAGCGATTTTTAAGGAATCGCTATTTGGAAATCGCAAAACGGTATGTATGTAGAAATCAGCTTCTTTTTAGCAATTTCTTAAAATTCCTTAATTGCGATTAGCAAATTGCTAATCGCAATTAAGGAATAATTTCCCATTCATTTCTATGGGCAAGAAGGCCCATAGGAATGAAGGGGAAATGTGCGATTAGCAATTTGCTAATCGCAAATTGAGAATATTTTCAAGGATGCAGGGGTGTCCAAAGGACACCCTGCTGCACCCCTGAAAATGACATGTGTGCGCATATGGCGCACATACATGCCACCTTTTGTTTTTAAAAAAATTGCTTTTTGAAAGGAATTCACAACTTACCACCAACTTGAAGTTGGTGGTAATTTGCGATTCCTTAGGGACAATTAGCAATATTTTTTTGCATGATACATTGCATTTAAGGAATCGCAAACTGTGCGATTCCTTAAATGCTATTGCAAAATAAGGAATCGCAAATTGTGCGATACCTTATTTTGAACCACATTCGCTTAATACATACCATATTGAAAATTCGCATTCCCAAAGGCCGAAATTCTGCGAATTTCGTCCTTTGCGAATGCAAATTTCAATGATACATATGGCCCTTAGCTTTTTGCCACATAAATGCAAGTAACTCAAAAAAGGCAAGGGAAAACGCACAATTGTTAGAATGTCCTCTGCTTTGACATGAAGATAATTTGATTTTCTTAATGTCATCTTGTGTTATGATGTAGCATAATTTAGGACCAATGACCTGTAGAAATGAATTTATATTATGTACTTTCTGATTGAATTCATGATGAGTTTGTTGGCTTGCACAAACATGTTTTTCATATAGGTCATGGGTACTCACAAACATTTTCTCATGGGCCAAAAACTACAGTGTGTGGTGTGCCCGAGGGCCACATTGATAGTGGGGCAATGACTTATGCAGACAGAAAAGAAACTCACACTTTTTCAAAAAGATTATGACAAGATGCGTTCTTTCAAATTATTTTGCAAATTTTTCAGCCGCCTATCTTTTACTATGTGTCTTCTATACCTGTGATGTCTGCTGCAACCTAGTTCTTCTGGGCTTGTCAAATTCCATTCTTTACAATAGCTAATCTATCGGACATCTAGCTACCTGATGATTAATCTACTACAATTGAGCCCAGATGGACCCCCAAAAAGAGTGTGATCACCCAACAGTCTGAAGAGAGGAAGTGGTCGGGCTGGAGGGAAACAACAATATGAGCTGGGCTACTGTAGTGCCCATTCACAGGTATCAGACCTGGCTGGACTGGTGCTCTTTTGAAGCATGTCTCCCTGGCTCCCACTATGAACTGTGTCATCGAGTCCTACAGGAGGGCGAGTGGTGCAGATTGCGGAGCCGGTATCAGACATGGCTGAAAATGCCTACGTGTGAGCCTTGACTGACCAGCAGCTAAATTTGACAAAACAAGCAGTGAAGCTCACAGGACGTTGGAGGGCTCAAAGTCTCGTCCATAGTAGCAGTAACAGAAAGATTGAAACTAGTAAAGAACCCGCGGGCAGTTGCCATCACCTGATAAGTGTGACAATTTTCTGACCCTATGGCTATGGAGGTATTAAATTAAAATGCATTGTAGTTTAACCTTAGATGCGTTGCTCCTGGCAGAAATGATGGTAGTTTAACTTGTGTAATAAATGCCTTCTCCACTGTCCTCCACTAGATAGACTGTACCATGACATCTGTGACATCATTGAATGCCTGGGTGTCTCTCTGGCTCACAGTGTCTCTCTCTGCCTCACTGTGGCAGTTGGTCAACTCAGGCTGAGCTGCTAATAGCTGGCTCCTGGTGGGGTTTTCATTATCTGTACTTCTTAACTTTATTTGTCAATCTGACTTGGAAGAATCTTACAATAAAGAATCTTACTTACACAGTTGGACTGTGCATCATTCATTTACCACAACTTGCATTCATTTTTTTTAATTACCGTGTGTGTAATACATTTTATAGGCAGTTTAGGTTAAAGACCAACACAATATTTTATTCGTTTTAGCTACTAGCTGGCTTCCTCCTCCCACTCACTGCCCCACCCTGTCCTCCCACTCACTGCCCCACCTTGTTATATTCCTTTTCTCAGTTCATACTTTTGTCTTCCACAGTCTGCTCAGATAAACTTTCACCTGTGAGCAGCCCTGTCATGATGAGAGTACAAGTTAAACTTGCTGTAAAAACAAGAGTAATAGTAAATGTCCATTGGAATGTCGTTTTCTTTGTTTTCTGATTCTGAGCTTCAGTTCTAAAGTCATTTTAGTTTGTTTTAGGCACAGGGCAGAGCTGCTTATTATACAAGCTAAATTGATTACAGAAAAAAGCCCAGAATCACCAAACGATGGTGCTTGGCTAGAAGCAAAAAAACAGAGCTTGAGCTGCTGTATTTCTCTGCTGCTGTTCACACATTCCAAGAGAAAGGTCTGCGGGGCTGCAAGGGAAGGTCTGCAGGGCCTCCAGTGGCCCACGGGCCGTACACTGAGTGCCACTGATATAGGTTAACATTACTAATGCAATCCTGTGATTGTGCCTTGTGCCATTGTTCTTTTCCACCCAGCAGTATTCTGATTATTTCATATGCACCTCTGACCAGTTTCCAAAGTAAAGGGCTACTTCATTTATTTTATCCAGTAAAAGTGTATAAATAATCCCTCACAATATGAATTAATGATTCCAGGAGACTATGTATCGGTCAGTTGAGCTCCCTAAATATAAACTCTGAAATCCGGCTCTGCGAAGGGGGCTTGATTATATACATTTCGGGTATGTGCTCCTTCCTTGACTTCTTGTTGGTCTTGGAGAAAAGAATGGTCAGTGCGCCCTATCTCTGTTGCAACACTTCCATTCCTTAATATCAGCAGGAAGCACAGGGTGGAGACAGAGACTGGTGCCAAATAGAAGGTTGGGATGGGACTAATGTAAGAAACTTGTGAAGTGTTTCTTAATGCTACTTTTAATAAAACTGGCCTTCAATATCAATATATGAGTGGTGGGCTAGATCTTCACTTTAGCAAATCCAGTTACATTAGTTGAGATGTCAGTGTAAGTTTGATTTACACATTTATATTCTTTTTCACCAAACCTCGCGACTAAAATCACAAGAAAGCAAGCAGAGCAATCAAAAGAAGCAGGGTAGATCTAATGGGATGTTCACAGCTTCCTTGTAATAGATGGGAGTGCTTACATATGCATGGCTTAATCGTTGAGAATAGGGGTGGGGATAACTTGCGGAATTCTATGTAGTGTAATTACAGTGAAATGACCCGTAATTATGCATAATTACGTGAAAAGCGAAATTCAGCAATTAGCACTATTTTCTTAGTGTAAAATCCACCCTCGCGTCCAAAATGGACCCCAAAAATAGCACTAAGTGCTACTGGATATGAACAGCAGTAGCTAGCAGCTGTTTGCTTTCTCTTTGTTCATTGTTACCATAAGCCCACGGTAGGATTTTGACCCCAAATTACTCTTAGTTACACAAGCTGGCAATGCCTGGGTAGCCCCTGCTCTATAAAAAAAGAAGAAAAAAAAATATATATATATATATATATATATATATATATATATATATATTTTTTTTTTTTTTGAGCAAGGCCGTCAGGCTGAAAGGCGTTGGTGTTAGACTGGGCACTGTAATAAATCAGTGAAAATGAAGTTGCTGTGTGCGGCGTCCTTTGTTAAAAAAATTGTCTTTTGGCAATTGGTCTGGCCCAAGCTGGCACCCGCTGTGGAGCGATCCTGTACAAAGACCACATTGTGTGAATATATATATATATATATATATATATATATATATATATATATATATATATATATATATATATATATATATATATATATATATTACCTACTGGCGGTAGCCAGTAGGTATATATAGTTAGGACCTGTTTCCATAGGAAATTCCCAACATTCTATTGGGAATAACTTTGGCCCTGGTTGATGAATCTTCGCAAATTTCTCAAAGAAGATGGCTCGCTCCGCTCCTTCCCTGAAAATTTGGGGGGGATTCGTCAAGTGGGGGCTGAGAAAAAAGGGGGGTCCCAAAACGTGTTTTCCCCATGTTAATTTCCATAGGACCTTTAGACTCGGCTACAGCCTGAACGGCTGAACGGAATTATTTGAAATTTGGTAAAATGGAAGAGACTGGTTCGCAGATTACGCTTTTCTTTAAATGGTTGAAATCCGTCCAGTATTTGCTGAGAAAATTGCATTTAAATTCAATTATATATCTATAAGCGCACACGCGTGCGCGCACTGTCCCCGCCTGCCTGCCTGAAATTGGGCCGCCGCGCTGCCCGTGGTGACCCGGAAGTGTTGCGCGGCTGGCTGGAAATGTCCGCCCCCGCCGCAAGGGGGAAGAAGGATGATGGCGGCTGACTCTGCAGGGCTCCCGTGATGGGAGGGAGCCCTCCCATTCGCAAGAGAAGCGGCTCGTTTTTGTCTCCGCCTGCCTAAAATCGGGCCGCCGCGCTGCCCGCGGCGACCCGGAAGTGCTGGGGCCGGCCGGCCAATCCCAGCGCGGCCGGCCGGGAACGCCCGCCCCCCACCCCACCTGCTGCGGCTGGAGCTGGAAGACGGCGGCTGCCGTGGAGCAACCTGCTGCGGCTGGAGCTGCCTCCTACTGATCCGCACGGAGGTGCAGCCAGAGCCGCCTCTACCTTTTCGCAGTAGGTAATATAAAAAAAATATATATATATACAGGCTGGCAGTCCGCCATCAACACCGGGGAGAAAAGAAAGCAGTTTTGGGATTATCAATCCCATGCCGGGTAGAGCACACTGTGGTTCATCCCCTGCTCTATTGGCTCTCTGGTCGAGGTGGCTGCGGTGGTATTGGGGGACCGGAGGTGACACTGGACAACTGGCACACCAAAGCGGGACTTCCATACTAGTTTCCTTGGGGCTCACGCTGTTCCCTGCCCCCCCGGAATGACATTTTCACTAATTGGTGACTTACTCCTGCACCGTTGGTCCCGGACCTCACTACGTTGCATTCTGGGACTTGCAGTTTTGAGCTACACTCAGGACTGCTCACAGGTGCGTGGAGTTGATTACTGGGGGTGGAGCTGGCTTGCAGTAGCAAGCATTCAAAAGAGGGACTGACATGCAACGTGAGACTTCATTCACGGATCGTTTTGGGCGCTGAAGAAGGCAGAAGGCTGCGGAAATGCATTCGCATCTGTGCTGATTAAAAGTGTTGCCTACCGTTTCCTCCTGGGTCGCTGTCTCTTTTCTTGGAAGGAGGTTTGGTGCATCTACTACAGCGTCACCCAGAGACGCTTTTCAGAGACCCCCGCCGCGCTTTGGGCAACCAGCCTTACTGGGACCAGGACTCCTGCAGTTCGTTTGCTTTCACCAGCGGTAGCTGCACAGGCTGGCAGTCCCCCATCAACACCGGGGAGAAAAGAAAGCAGTTTTGGGATTATCAATCCCATGCCGGGTAGAGCACACTGTGGTTCATCCCCTGCTCTATTGGCTCTCTGGTCGAGGTGGCTGCGGTGGTATTGGGGGACCGGAGGTGACACTGGACAACTGGCACACCAAAGCGGGACTTCCATACTAGTTTCCTTGGGGCTCACGCTGTTCCCTGCCCCCCCGGAATGACATTTTCACTAATTGGTGACTTACTCCTGCACCGTTGGTCCCGGACCTCACTACGTTGCATTCTGGGACTTGCAGTTTTGAGCTACACTCAGGACTGCTCACAGGTGCGTGGAGTTGATTACTGGGGGTGGAGCTGGCTTGCAGTAGCAAGCATTCAAAAGAGGGACTGACATGCAACGTGAGACTTCATTCACGGATCGTTTTGGGCGCTGAAGAAGGCAGAAGGCTGCCGAAATGCATTCGCATCTGTGCTGATTAAAAGTGTTGCCTACCGTTTCCTCCTGGGTCGCTGTCTCTTTTCTTGGAAGGAGGTTTGGTGCATATATATATATATATATATATATATATATATATACATATTTTTTTTTTTTTTTGGACGGAGAGGAAGTGTCAAAAAATTCGACTTTATATATATATATCTTTTTTACTATCTTTCATGAATTACACTTTTTAACAATGTCGCACTATTTTTGGATTTTAACCATGAATTGCACCCTATTTCCGATTTTTTTAAATTTGTAAATGTTTGGAAAACAGACTACAATATGTAGTATTGGTAGTTTGTCCTCTCTTTCCATAATCACGTGGTACTAAGCAAAAAAACGAGAGAAAAAAATGCATTTTCACTGTTAAGCATAGAGTATTTAAATGTGGCCATTTCCAACACTGACTGTCTGTGAGCAAGGGCGGATGCCCGAAACGCGTCAGATTGTTTGGTTCAGCTCCTAAATAAACTTGTGCCTGAAGTAAGCTACATTGGATCTGCGTGATTTCCTGGGTCGCTGCGGTTGGAGCCTGGGAGGTTGCACTTGCTGGATATATATATATATATATATATATATATATATATATATATATATATATATATATATATATATATATATATATATATATATATATATATATATATATATATATTACTTTTAAAAAACCAATGAAATTCACTGAAAAAACCATAGGTTATACACTATATATAGTTAGGAATTAGCCTTTAAAAAACCAATGAAATTCACTAAAAAAACCATAGGTTTTAGACCTTATATAGTTAGGAATTAACATATAAAAAACCATTGAAATTCCTCCTATATAGTTAGCTGGACATTTTATTGATATAAAACCAATGAAATTCGACATATAGTTAGGTGCACTAACTATATATTTCGCGCATCCGCAATCCAATGCTGATGATGTCACATATTACATCATTCATGACATGGTCAGTGACATCACTGATGACAGCTCATTTAACATCAATAATTACACCACTGATGATATACTTCATGTGATAATACAATGCACCTCCTTACACTCTAATACACCTAGTGTAAAATACAGAGTATCATTTTTGAAACTATTGACACACCAATACCATTTACTACATAGCCACTAACTGATTCCTACGTCTACATGCACATTCATTCATTCACCCATAAGGTCATTCGTACATACTGTCACTCATCATTGCAACACTATCATATGCACTCATACACCTATGCAGACACTCACACACTGCCACTCATCCATGGAGTTACTCACACACCTACTCAGTCCTCTAAAGAATCAATCACACTTTGATTTCTTCATCTATACAGTTAAACACAGAACAGCTTACATTTTCACAGATATACAAACACATACTTACTCACTTATACAATCAAATCCTTCATCCATACTCTTATACATCCTCTCATTCTTCAATATGTAAAACATATTTAAACTTTACAAAAACACACAGACACTGGATGATGTCATCAGTGATGTCACTGACCATGTCATGAATGATGTAATATGTGACATCATCAGCATTGGATTGCGGATGCGCGAAATATATAGTTAGTGCACCTAACTATATGTCGAATTTCATTGGTTTTATATCAATAAAATGTCCAGCTAACTATATAGGAGGAATTTCAATATTTTTTTATATGTTAATTCCTAACTATATAAGGCCTAAAACCTATGTTTTTTTTAGTGAATTTCATTGGTTTTTTAAAGGCTAATTCCTAACTATATATAGTGTATAACCTATGGTTTTTTCAGTGAATATATATATATATAAAAAGTCTGGTGGTGTTGATTTTCAATCAGTTACATGTGCAGTGTATTTTGTGTAACCTTTGGGATTTTTTGGTGCCAAAGACTCTTCATATCACTAACACTGTCCGTCTGTCGAAGAATTAGATACATAATTCCACTTTATATGGTAGACCTGTACGATAAGCTACCTCATAAATTCCTCCTTAGGTAAATATCCCAACGCTGATGCAGCCCGAAGATATGAGTCATTATCTGACAATAATAAGTTCTCTTTTAGGAGCCGATCTCTTCTGTTATCAGTATAGTTTCCTTTTTATCTGCTTTTTTTCTCACTAAGATAATGCTTTGAGTTTCTATTTCTGCCACCATTACCCAAAACACTGTTAATGTGTTGCTGTCCGTGCTCTAAATGTCACCTTTCGTTCATATTCTCTCAAGATTTTGATACCTAGACTTTGAGCACTAGAACACATTGGGCCTGATTTACAAAGGTAAATATGAACAAGTACGTTTACTTACACATATACTTACTCCTACAGCTAGATGTAACTATCCACCTTTTTCTATTCACCATTTCTGAGTACAGATTTGCACTTAAGTGTAGACCTATAAGTCTTCAACCTATGTGTAGAGTTAAATGTTTCCATCCCAATTGAAGAGTTTCTAATAGTAACGTTTCAACTGTAGGTTGAGAGTTCCGCCACCTAAGTGGAGAGCTCCCTGAGCGAAATTATCGAGAAAAGTATTAAAGTGTCTTATTGTTTAAAGAAATTACAGAAATATTATCTTGCATAATATACAATGTAAATTATTTGAACTAAATATCATCCTCAGTACAATAACTCATCATATTCTTCTAACCTAGAACTAAATTATTGAGTGGTGCCTGTTACTCATAATTGTTACTCTGTTTAATTGATGTTGGGCGTGGGGGGTGCCTTTTCACGCAAGATCAACCACTGGGAGAATTTACTGAGGTAAACTTGGGTTATCTAAATGTTGGGGTGTCATAACACATTGGAGTACGGATTTTGCTCCTACTCTCCCCATGGCCCACAATCTTCACTTTCAGTGAGGGAGGCAATGCCCTTTTCACCAGGGTCCTAGATTGACGTCTAAAGCCCCTGAAATATCATCCCCATGCCAGTTGCCGAATGATCAAACGTCTCTAAATGTTTGACTGAATCTCTCACATCTTCAAAGAACTACCATGGCTTCCTTTACGAGCCACATCACCTTCAAAATCTGCCAATCACCAGCCAAATGGTGA
The DNA here is from genome assembly GCF_964263255.1 of Lissotriton vulgaris. Classification (NCBI taxonomy): domain Eukaryota; kingdom Metazoa; phylum Chordata; class Amphibia; order Caudata; family Salamandridae; genus Lissotriton; species Lissotriton vulgaris. The sequence goes on from NC_141691.1 coordinate 883,598,123, forward strand.
AATCAAGGACTCCACTGTTTCTGGAGTGCAGGTCAAGATATCTGTTGAGCTAAATAACACCTGCAGCAGCAAAATCATCAAAGGTCAAAAGAAAGTGCATTAGGTAGAAGTTGTGATTCCAATCTAGGCTCTGGAACTCGAGTATCTCCCTGATTCAGTAAGGACTCCATGCCACTAATCCCACTTCTCCTGACAGCATCCTTTCCCTCACCACCCTACACTCCACTCCTGTTACTCCCCACTTTTGAACAGTGCTCAACTGCTCCGGAGCTACGAATGTGTTATACAAATCCCCAAACTACATACATACTGAGAACACTGGGAAATGGAAGGTCAGTACTTCCTGTGGCTTCCATTAACCAGTCTTCGCACACTCTACGATTCAGGGGACTTGATCTGCAAGGAAGAAATGTGTCTATGTAGGCTTAATCTCCATTTGTATTTGTTGTGTTATATTTTCTCTTGTACTCAAGTGTAATTTTTGTAATGACATGTACCAAAAAGAATATCTTGTACCATCTTCCCTTGGCGCTATGTGGTCCAATGAGCATATTTAAACTTAAACTATTGATCACTATCAAGTCCGTTACACTGTGGAGGAGATGAGATAGGCATCCCATAAGAAGTCACATATAATATTTAATGAAATCAAGCCCGTGCACCATTGTTTGTTTTGCAAGGAATTAAACATTATTCTTCAAAACCACGTTCTTTTATAAACTTCAAAATATTTTAATTATGACATTCCAACAAATGGAACGGTTTTAAGGAGGTACGGGGTGATTCGTCCCCCCCTCACCCCCCCCCCCCCCCCCCAAGGGAGGGGAAACCTTTTTTTCTCCTGAGTGTGATGCACAGGTGTCTAATTTTACAATTTACATGATCACGTGGTAGGCCAAGATAGCAGGCACAACGTATTAGGTGAGAGCTCCGATTGACCTAAACAAAATTCTATGGCATTCTGTAAATTCATGACTTGAAGTCAGCCAGAAATGTTTCTATAGCATGGTGAAAATATGTGTTGTGCTAGAAATATATGTACTTTTTCACCCCGACGCATTTGTAGCCCCCCCCCCCCCCCCCCCCCCCCCACCAAGAAACTACAATCTGGGATGGTGCGGGCTGAGACTGCAGCATGGCATCTGTAGAATTAGTGTGGTTCTAGGGCTCTCTTCAGAGGCCGTGTCTCAGTCCCTCCCACTGAGACTAGTGTGACCCTTGTGGTGTGGGATCTGGCAATACTGACAGGAGTGACCTAAGGGCTCGAAAGCAGAGGCGGTGCATGCTAAGATCTACAGCATGATCGTCGCGGGACCCAAACAACTCTGTGACTTCTCTTCCTCTAAGTGATGAGGGCAGTTGAAACCTTCCATCAATAGATCCAGGCTGAGCTAGTGGCTGCCTAAGAGTTTTCTTTGATGTATTTGTACTGACCCCCTCACAAATCTCTTCCTACCCAGATTAGAACATGGAAAAAACATCCCAGACGACTTGGAAAGTGGAAATTTCTCAGATAGTTTCTGAATCTACCAGAGCTCAGATGTTGGTGCCCCTAAAAAATAGGGACTTATCCTCAAGAACAAAAGAGACACCATATCTATTGAAGTAATCTCCTGTGTGACAATCAGGGCAAAGACAGCAGTAAATCGTTGGCTACTGAAAGGTCTGTGAATGTCCTTCAAACACAAATGGCTGAGCTGAACTACACAGTACATTTCCTTTGGGAATTGTTGCATCATATGTATAATAGATTGTAGGATGCTGAAGGGAAATCCTATAGGAACAACCACAGGTATATAGAATTCCCGTCACGGGGTAGGATAATGCTCAAGAAAGTTTCATAGAGCAGTGGATCAAAAATGTCCCATGCCCAGAAGGGCTACATGATTTCTCTGTAATAAAGAATGCCCACAGAGCTTTAGGGCCATAGCCATTATTGAATGTACTATAAATTATAAGGACAGCTATGTTGTTTTGAAACATGTATGTAAAATGGGAGACCAAGAAATTGATGACCATGTGATATGTACCTTACCTGATTTCACACAATGTGTACCAAAGGTCCGCAAGACCTTTGATGCAAAGAAGATCAAGACAATATGGTTGCAATGCATCTTGATATTCCCAGCAATCGTCAATGAGATATTCAATGGACCATCACCGTTTTGCATGGATCCAGCAGATGTATGGGAGTGGCTGGAAGTGGATGACAGAGAACAGGGGAGTGCCAACTCTAAAAGTTTTGTCCCCAACAATGGAGCAGATGAACTTACAGACCCTTACACAAGACACAGGAGTGTAGAGAGCAATATCCCAATAGATAAGTACCACAGCACATGATAATGGTACTTTGAGAGCTGAGCTACTTTACCCTGAAACTAAGACTACCCCACAAGATAGACGAGAGCATGATTTGTCCTCTGAATCATAAGTTCATTGGAATGACACACTGGAAGTACAAGAGAGCAGCTCAGCTGGTGGCTGAAGAGGACTGATTAGTATTGGTTAAGGTTTTCAATTCTTAGAGATGTTATTTCTGTAGATGCTAGATGTAGTAGAACTCACTAAAAAATACTTAACATCAAGTCAGTATACAGCAATAGCAAAATGATGATTGTGCTTTGCCACCTTTTTCTTTTCTCTCTAAAACAACTGACTTTGTACCCATGTGAATTAAAAGTTGAAGACCAAAGATTGTTACTATCCATACATTTGCATAATTGTCATAGCCCTTCTAGTAGCGAGTATAAGTCATTTTAGGTAGAATCAGGCCTCTGGAGAGACTCCCTATGTGTAGATGTCTACTCCTCATCTCTCTCTTGATGGTGAGCCACCAAGAACTGAGACCTCCTATATCTTAAGTACAGTGGGGTATAAACTGCTGGAAACAACTCAGTTTTGGTTATTGTTATTGTTGATTAGGTTTAGTAGATGAGAAGCTGAAAGTTATTCTTGTATCTGTTCAGTACAGTTCCGGGTTGAACGAGGGGAGTGGAACACCTAATGTTTCTGATATGAGCTTACCTGGGGGTAGATGGTATTAATATATGGTGTTAGATCAGGGAGCACAAACTTTCTCTGTAGAGGGAGCTACTACTGATCGGTGAAAATCATCACGAGCTACTAAAGTCAAGCAACTTGTACATTGTTACCAGACACCCAGCTTCATTGACTTTAATGAAGTCCATAGAGCCAGATACTATGGTTTGAAAAAAAGACTTCATCTAGGGGCACTATGCCAGAGCTACCATGTGTGTAATTGAGAGTGTGGTCTGTTGAGATGTATAAGCATGTGTGTGTATGAATGGGATTTATACGTGTATGGAGAGAGTGTGTCGTACGTACTTGTGGTACAGGACAAACCGTTCACCATATGTGGCACTGTTACATGTATTACACAAATATATAATTTTTTTAATGGGAGAAAGGTAACGTTTCGAAAAATGTTTCATTATATGGAACTCTTTTCTGCACGTAAAGTTTTTCCCATTTAAAAATATATCTAAATTCTTGTTATAAATAGGTAGTGTCTAATAGTAACTGTGAGCAAGATGCCTGCTGTGTGTAAGTGCAGCACTATGAAATTGGAGAAAATTAAAATGAAGAGTTACCTTAATCAGTAAGTTAACTCTTTGTTTTAATTTTCTCCCATTCAACAGAGGTCAGAATCATTTTGTTCTTAGCTCCAGTATTTAGTTAAAATCAACTTTTAAAGTTAAATACATCAGTCCTTCACCTCTGTGCTCCACACTAGGTCATAAAGCAGGAGTCAGCGCTGATCATTATCAGGCTCTGCTATCTGCATCAGTCCTTCACCTCTGTGCTCCACACTAGGTCATAAAGCAGGAGTCAGCGCTGATCATTATCAGGCTCTGCTATCTGCAACTGAAGAGGCCTGGCTAAAATAACACATGCTTCCTCAACTTTATAGTGATAAAAATGCACGCAGTGGGATAACATTACGGGTTCCTTACCAACCACTTCCCTTTGGTAATTGATTACTGCAATGCCCCGACCAGACCTCTGGTTCCACTGTGGAGGTAACAACCGGAAGATCAGCCTAACACGGTGTTCAGAGATAAAATAAGAGAAGTGCTATATAACTATTTTGAGACAAAGTTGGGTTCATCAACCACTAGGTCTAATGAATGGGAGGACTTTAAGAGAGTGGTGAGGGGCCAATGCACTAGCAAAGTAATTGGAATACAACAATAACTTAAAATGTAGGTGTCACAACAGGAAGAGCTGGTTTCCTGATTACAAAGTAAAGAACTTCTAGATACTATATCCAGCTCCGCATTAATAACTGCCAAGAAAAATCTGAGAGATAAATGGGTTGTATTAGATAGATTTACACACAGAAAGTGCAGACAGAGACTCTATAGGTATACATCTTGCAAGCCTACAACATAGAGGTACCACCACACCTCCAGATACTATCACTTACAAGGCCGGACAGCTCTGGAGTCTCGACACAAGCAGATAATAATACTTCTCTACAACAGTACGTAGATCAAATGTACAATAGCTTATAGACACAGCATGATTCCACCCCAGCAGATTATCTGATGATGATCTTGGTCCTGAGACTTACACACTCAGAGGACCTGGAGGTAGAAATTTCAAAGGAGGAGCTCCTGACAGCATTACAAGGCATGACTCGAAACAAATCGCCAGACTCGGGTGGTCTGGCCCTAGAATTTGATCAGGCATTTGCACACCTGCTTCCCAACAGACTCCTAGAAGTGTAGTAAATGGCTATTAATTTGGAGCATCTCTCACTTGTAATGAGGGAAGCCTTTAAAGTGATGGTGCCTAAGCTTGATAGAGATCCCATTAAAATGGGGTCTTACAGGAACCTTTCCTTGATATATTGCCTGATTTGGGAACCCGGTCTGCAATTCTTTACACATTAACAGTGGGGGCAGAAGAGGGGAGACAGGGGGTCAAGGTTTTGCAACTGTTTGAATTGAACTGTAATTTTAAGCCAATGCTTATGTTCATGTGGTAATGGTCCATGCACTATATTATTTCTATCAATCTGTCACTATTGTAATATTATATGTTAAAGTAGAAATAAAAACTTTAAAAAAGCTTTACAATGTACATTTTATTTGCATAGAATTTACACCTGTTCTCAAACTGCTGCGCGGTATCTCGACAATTCGTACCCCGCGTTGCCACATTTAATACGTTTTTAAAGTTTGAAATTCTGATCAGCTGCCATATAGTTGTAGATTTTCTGTTTATGTTGATAATTTTTAATGTAATTTTTGAAAATGCAGCATGACATAACATACTGACTTGGAATACCTACAAGTCTTAGATGGAGTAATTAAAGATTAATCCCCTTCTAAACGAATCTTTGTGGTCTTACTGGGGAGTTAATTATTGATGGGCATTTCATTTAAAAGTAAGAACGTTTGCGAATGATGGACATTTATATGATACTAAGGGGTTCACTTAATGTTTTGCTGAAGTGTGAGCCCTGGCGAATGTCGGCAATCACCTACTGCCATTCACATGATTATAATTTAATTAACAAATTGAAATATCAATAAAATGAACTATAGCTAAAAACATATCAAATATAAATTAAAAACGTCCCACCCTACTCCCTACAAATCCAACAAAAGACCAATATATAAATATAATCAATTAAAATCAGAATAAACATTATATAATATATATATATATATATATAAATATATTAACAAAGTCAAATTAAAGCAAACTATAGCAAAAGTATCTTATACACAACTAACATTTAAATTACCTATAACTCAAAAAGTAATAACACATAACATAATTACAAAATGATAGTATATATCACTATAATAAAAACATATATAAAATAAAACACTTAAAAAACAATATTCTGCCCCACCATGTTTTTCACATCAGGATTTTATTGACTCTATATGTATATTTTTGAAACAATATTTTGTGGGGACAGCAGTCACCTAGGCTCTAGAGGATAAGTACAGTGGCAGAATAGGACACCTTACACCCTCTACCAGATATGCAATTTTCAAATAAATACAACCTAACACTTTTCTTTCTTCCCCCTGTTGCAGGAATAGTTCTGCTTCTCTAACATAATTAGCCAGAAAGATCAGGGGCGTAGCTACGGAGGGGAGGGGGTCACCACCGTAATAAATGTATTTTATAGTAAATAGTTGGGAACAGGTGGTTTCAGTCACGTATTGTGAGATGTGAGTCGGATTTCACCAGGGATGTTTACATACACACAGACAAAAAAGGCCCACACCATCTCTCCCTCTCTGCTTTGAATGTCCTCAAAATATTAGCTATTTACAAAATATTGTGTTTTACCTCTTAGTATTCCTGCCAATCAGCATTCCTCTCCCTTTCCATTGCCCCTTAGGCCTCTTTCGCATAATGTAATGAAAGATTCTGTGCCAGCCTGATTGTCGTAAAATCTAAAGCTCAGAACCCCTCAGTCTTACTGAACAAGCTACGCCCGTGAGAAAGGAGTAGGTAAAACTGATAAGTTCTAGCATAATTAATGACATCAGAGGAAGGTATGCCTCATGAGGTTTGCTACAAGCTACATCACAGGAAGTGGTGACATTAGTGAAATTAATAAAAACCATATTATAAAATTCACATTACAATAGACACATTAAAATAAACTTATTGTTTTGTATAATCTCTCCAAAATAAATTACATTATTACCGAAGGTTTCTCGAAGCTCTGGGATCACATAGTTAATGTTACATAATATAACACTGGCTGCAATTACTGTTGGTGAATTCCATAAATAGTGGTACACAATTGCACATAAAACTAAGTATTAGCAGAATAGCGAAAAAACGTAATTTTGCTGTACATTGGATGCTACCAGTAACACAGGGTTACTGCCTCTAACGTAAAGATGCCAGACTGTGTGTTGACCTGAACATTCGAATTCTGGGGCCTCGTTTATGAGGCTGTGCGTCACTTTTACGCCGCCGGTGCGTCACTTTTTGTGATGCACCAGTGGCATAAAAAATGCGCCTCGTTGCGCCATATTTACTAAGTGACGCATCTAGGTAGATGCGTCACTTTATAAACCCCCTGCGCCACATTATACCTGCGCCAGGTATAATGTGCGCAAAGGGGGCGTATTGACGCAAGGAAGGGTCGCAGAAGTGACGCAGTGAAATCTATGAGATTTCACTGCGCCACTTTTAGGACGCCGTTGAGTCTAAATCTTGCACCTGCTTCACAGCAGGCGTAAGACTGACGCAGGCCCTTTCACATGGGGCTTGCCCCATGTGAAAGGACGCATTGCTGGAGTTGCGTCACTTTTGTGACACACTCCAGCAATGCGTCACTTTTGCGCTTACAGATACGTCAGAAATACTGACGTATCTGTAACTCCTTGCGACATGATGCGTCATACATTAAATATGACGCATCAGGAATGTCGCAAGGAGTGCGAACTGAGAAGTGACGCATTGCTGCTTTCACGCAGCGATGTGTCAATTTCTCATAAATGAGGCCCCAGGTGTTTGGGGCTGCAGTAACTAAAACGTAAGAAACAAAATCCCGCGCACACAGATTAAGTACAAACAAGTAGAGTGCTACTATATGTGATTCACAGCAACAAATGTCCAACGTAGGTTCTTTGAATTTTGATGTATATCTCCTTTTATTAAATCGTCACACCAATGGAAATTCACAGCACCCGACACGTGTTTCGTTATAGGTCTATACAATCGCAGACGCTATAACTCTTCAGGGCTCAATGGCTGGATCTTTATCTGTAAGGGCCCTAGTCCGGTGATAATTCCAACCCGGCAGGGTAACCTATTAGTTAGAGGATGGCGATATATTGGTTCCGTTAAATTTTCCAATCACAATGTAAAAGGAAGACGCCATAATTCAGCACATCTGTGCCATCAAAAAATCAATGATCCAAATCCTCGAGTAAAAGAAAATCTTCACGGTTCACCACATGGGTACGTGTGGTGTCCAAGTTCTGGGTAGAATCACCCTCGATGTAACTCGCGTCCCGACCCGGAAGTCGTTTAGTAACTAAAACGTGCCACTTCCAGCATGCTGGGGTGCTGCTGAATGTGTCATGGTACTGATAGTAAAAGTGCAGCAGCTCAATATTTCCTGGAAGTGATATCGGATACTGGCAGTAACATAATAAGTCTGCTCATTAATACTGCTAGTTGCATTACGAGTGCTGCCAGGAATTTCACAGGCACTAATGATTTGTTGCCTATACTAATCTAGGGATGCTTCAGCACTATGGGGTTTGCCCGCACTAGAAACGGATGCTATATAGTTGACACTGGCACTGGTATATAAGAAAAACAAAACGAATTGAGTACAATTGGATAATTTACGGACCCATAATGCTAGAGATCTAACTGGCAGAAATAGCCAGACCAATGAGTTTTTCCATGAACTGACTCTCAAAAAAGCAGATAAAAAGAAAGAAAAAATATATTACCAGTTAATGCGAGGGAAATGGCCCCTATCCCCACCATGGTCGTAATTAATGACCCGCCAAACAAGAGTTTAAGAAATTATTTTGTAATCTGATTGAAGCAGGTTGATTTCACTGAAAATGATGTGCCTTTCCTAGGCATGACAGAGTTGTGCCTCACCCTGTACCCTTTTCATCTCTCCGAATGAACACTTAATTTTGCACTGGGATTGAGTTTAAAAGACAGCAGATGAGATTCATGTAGGAACCTTCGCAATTTAGCTAAGTGGGATGTTTTAAGGTAAAACTGCCTCGCAAAATAAGGAATTGCAAAATTTGCGATTCCTTATTTTGCTACTGCATTTAAGGAATCGCAAATTTTGAGATTCCTTAAATGCAATGTTTTTGGATTTTTTTTTTTTTGCTTAATACATTGCATTTAAGGAATCTCAAAATTTGCGATTCCTTATTTTTCACCCAAATTCTTTCATACATACCATTTTGCGAAAATGAGTTCGCAAACGCCAAAATTCTGCGAATTTTGGCGTTTGCGAACCCATTTGGCCTTGATACATATGGCCCCAAATGAGATCCCAGTGGGTGTCTATAGATTTCGCATGATATTGTTGTTTTTAGAACTGATATTCACATCAAGACACGTCTGCAGAATGGATTGTCCTTTAAACACCAGAGAGTTACAAGTTATAGACGGAGGCTATGCAATGTGTCCATCAGGAACATGGGGTACTGCCCAGTGGGTGTTGTCAGTAAATACAGGGTGCTACTAGAAGATTGATTCCATTTAACATTCAGAGTGCTGCTGATGTGTTTTTCTTGACACGCAGCACTACTCAATGGGTCTTACATCAACATTGAGTGCTTCTCAATGGCCTTCCCTCAACATCAAGAGTCTGCTCAACGGATTTTTCGGAAGCACTTGGTACTGCTCAGTGTGTGCCAACAGTAAAAACCAGGATGGCGGTCAATGTACATTGCAATAACCTTGAATACTGCTGCTTGGGATTTCCTGTGCATTGGGTGCCTTTCAGAGCAAAATTGAGCTAGAGTTGGTTTGAGAGTGGCTCCAAATGCAACTCCATCACACAACACCAACCTTCTTTTAAAATGATCCAAATGGGGTACAGCGGCACAGGAAGTGAACAAGATCCACCAGGATCCTGCTCAAAGACAGTTCTACTAAAATAGAACTACCTGGCTTTGTGAGGAATCCGAGTGCCAAATAAAGCAAGATGTAAGCAATAGGCGAGAGGTTTATTGTGTGATATTTTGATGCACGATAAGTGTAATTACCATAAAACACATATTTTAATCAGAATACCTTTGGGTGGCTGCTTGCATATATAAAGTCTTACTGGAGTGTGTGCTCCATATGCAAATATCACACAAGACACCTATTGGTTGTAAGGAATTAACAGGGTCTGCAGACACTGGACTTCCTATGGGGTGAAGATGCAACAAAATCTGCACAAAAATACCTGTGAGACTGTTTCACACCAGCCTAAGGTGGTTGTGGCTCCAGGACTGCTAGCCTGGAGGTTCAAGAGGTAGGGCTTCCAGGTCATGAGTCGCAGCAGTGCTTCATAAACAATTCTCTTTCCCTGGAGAGTGATCCAGCAAATTCGTATGTAGTATTGACTCCTTCGCAGACGCTATTGATCATTCATTACATTACTCATACTTCATGTTTGTTGTTTTGCTCTTTATTCTGTTCCCTAGGTTTCCAGATCCTTGACTGAACTTCCACTTACTTGTGGACATTGCATTTTAGATGCCATAGATGTAGTTGTTATGCGATATACAATGGCTCTATAAAACAATTGAATATGCCAAATGGGGTTTTAAACAAATTTTGACTTTGTTTTAGCAGTCAGAACACCCACACACTGCACTGGATAGCAGTGTACCAGTGTTAGAGTTAAAAAATACTGGCAGGTAAGCCCTCCAAAAATCAAATGAAAAATTGGGAGGTACAACCCAAAAGGGGCTCAGTTTGCAACAGCTGTTTGTTGCCCCCTGCTGCTTTTTATTTTTTATTAACAGGAGGGCTTCAAACCTGGAATTCATCATTTCTGAAACCGGCTTCCTCCACTTTAAGTTAGGTTCACTCTGACGAGCCAGAAAACAAAAAAAACACCATAGTTACTTCATTGCTTCTGACACCAGCTTACAGTAATTGTTTGTTTATTTCTTGCATCTTTTGTAAATGCTTGCTGTTAAACTGTAAGAACACTACCGTGTCCCCTTGAAGTTTGAGAGACAAACACCAGACAAGATGTGGCGCTCCCGTTGTCTCTTGTCTCTCTCATTTCCATTAGACTTTCCCTCCAGAGGTGGGATGTGCTACCTGTGCTTACTTACATACATGCAGAACTATGGTCCAGATGTACTAAGAATTGATTCAGTAAAAGTGTTTGCTAATTGTGCACTGACTTTTCCCAAATCAATTCTGGTTTTGCAAACCGATCTGTGTACTAATAAAGTCATTTTGCAAAACCATCTTTCGGAGTGAGTTGCAAACCGACCTACCTCATTAACAAGCATGAGACAAGTAGCAAATTGCAAACCACTGTGATTGGCTACACTCATGGGGCTGGTGAGCTTCTGGGGTCAATATGTCTGTCATTGTTTTTCAGTAAAGTAATCTTTTTTTAATTCATCATGTTTAGCTAAAACGAACAATGGATGTGTGTTGAAAAAAATATTAACATTTTTAGAAGCATTTTTATGAGTAAGCAGTGGTCCCATGAACCACTTCTTACTCCTAGAATGTGCTTATTTTAAGCATTCACAAAGTAGAAGAGTCTTTTGGAGATGGGTTACTACTGTGTTTCATTAGTTGGTAAAAAATAATGTTTTGTGACTAGATTTCGGTTGCAAAACTTAAATAAATCCCATAGTGAATTGCTATTCGAAAGAGACGCCCTAAGCACACTCCTTCCAAGCATCATACTTGCTAGTAGCACTTTTTTAGCTGCTGGTTCAATAGGAAAAAAGAAGATGGCTGTAGACAGTAGAACAATGAAAGGAAATGGATGAGCAGAAAATAGGGTGTACGGGGGTAAAATCGAGACATCACTTGGGTGAGAGAGCTTCTAATCAAAAACAATTGAAAAACACGAAGGCATTAATGTCAATGTGTGTGAGGACTACCTTTTTAAGTACATAGCATCTGCAGAATGTTGCAGGCTGTTACCAGTGCTAATGGACACCCATATCAGCCAAAACATAAAGCCAGTTGCACCACATTAGTCAATGTCTGAAAGGTACTACCCAAAAACCCCTTTCTGTATCTGCTGTATGTGTTTATAGTTCAAATCTGTTTAATTGAGTATTTAAATGAGGGTAACACATACTCCCACCTACATCCGCTGGCCGGTGGGGCTATCAAGGCCGGCTAAGGTATGGAGGGTGGGTTTGTAGGTGTTTATCTGCGTGGTCTATGGTGTGTGTTGGATGATAACGTGTCTCCAGATAGCAAAAACTGCCTCTTGCTGATTGTAGAAGGGTTTCATGCCCATTATTGTTTGGTCATGAGTCTATTTGCTGCGCACCCCCCACCCCCTCCATTCTACGCCACTGCACGGATGGTGACAGAGACATGGAAGGGGGGCTGAGAATCCTTCAGATGGTTAACCAGAATGTCTAAATCTCTCACAGCTTTAAACACAGCACTTAATTTACATGTAAAATATCCCTTTCACCGTCACATTAGCATGTCCAACTCCATCCATTTATTTGCAAAAGCTTCAATTTGCCTTCAGTAATTAACAAAGCAAGAACCGGAAACTCTAACAGGTGCTGTCATCACTGCACAAAGAGCGAAGGAAGAAACACCCATGTTGACGTGCTCCAAAATAAACACGTACAATCTGATAAGGGAGTGAATTCATAATGTCCTGGATAGGCCTTAAAGTTTTGTATAAGTTTTGAGCAGTTTACAACATACGACCTACAGTCTCTATTAAATGCTGGCTTCATTGTTACTCGTGAGTCAGTTGTGTTTGGGCGAATCATCTCTAAGGGCGCCTAGTACAGATTGTGTTGTCCCATGAAACACCTGTGTTGCCATAGGGCAGCACAATAAATACAGTTCCAGGAACATTGCATTATTTCCTCCTCCACTCCACACCTATCTTCATGCTTAGTTCCCTGTATACCGAGCATTTCAGTGGTTCGTAGAGGTATGTTCACACCCTGTTATAGTTGCAGTGAGTCCTTATTTTGTGCAGGTGTTTGAAGGTGGTGGGCATCGGCATGGATTTTCAGAGCCCAGGACTTATTTTTCATAATTCTTTGAGCAAGTGCAAGAAAGAGAGAATACAAAGTAGAGAAAGGTAGGAAACAAGTGATAAAGTGAGACAACTAGGATGTCAAAGAGCCTGAAGAAGGGCGGTAAAGAACTGTACGGTGTTGTAAGTAAGCAGTATGAGGTGGGTTCAAAAAATGGCAACGTTGGTATTGAGCAGCGCTGTCATGAGCAGTGCTGGGTGATGGGCCCCAGAGGAAACTTTGCAAAAAACACAGTTGATGGACAGAATGTAGAACAATGTCATACATTCACCCCAGTACAAGGATCTGGGCCTAAATCCATCGTTTTTTTGCACTCCACACCACCCTGGGTTAGACACTGGCTATATGCAAATCAGCTCTGACCCTGTGCCTCATGGGAACAGTCCAGTCCGAACTACCAAGCCATATCTTTCCCAGACCGGAATCAAGCATCCAAGGACCGGTTTCTGGCTATCAGCCTTCATCAGCCTGGATAGCTTGACTCCAGTGGTGTGGAGAGCCTGGGACTCACGTCTGAGTATACCCAGCACACTCGGGGTGAAAATTGCAAAAAACACAGTTGATGGACAGAATGTAGAACAATGTCATACATTCACCCCAGTACAAGGATCTGGGCCTAAATCCATCGTTTTTTTGCACTCCACACCACCCTGGGTTAGACACTGGCTATATGCAAATCGGCTCTGACCCTGTGCCTCATGGGAACAGTCCAGTCCGAACTACCAAGCCATATCTTTCCCAGACCGGAATCAAGCATCCAAGGACCGGTTTCTGGCAATCAGCCTTCATCAGCCTGGATAGCTTGACTCCAGTGGTGTGGAGAGCCTGGGACTCACGTCTGAGTATACCCAGCACACTCGGGGTGAAAATTGCAAAAAACACAGTTGATGGACAGAATAATAATAATAATAATAATAAAACATTTATTAAGCGCATGGCTGCACAACTGTGTATCCCCGCGCTGATTGCTGAAGAATCTCAACCGAGAATCAAGTCAAAGGAAAAGAGCGTGGCAGAGTTATTGAGGGAAAAGGTGGGTTTTCAAGTTAGCTCTGAAAAGAGTTTCAGAGGGTTCCATTCTTAAATGAATCGGAAGAGCGTTCCAATGTTTCACTCCTAGGTAACGAAAGGAGCGGCCACCGATTTTTGCTCTGTGGATGCGGGGGAGTTTGAAAAGGGACATTCCTGAGGACCTCAGGTGTCAGGTAGGGCGGTGTATGGTCATGAGGCTCTTTAAGTAGGTGGGACCCTTGTTGTGGGCTATCCTATGGGCATAGCAGAGGCTCTTGAATTTTATTCTCTCCTTTACGGGGAGCCAGTGCAGTTTGGACAATGCAGTTTTGGCAGAAGTTCTTTTAGGAAGGCCTAATACCAAACGGGCTGCTGCATTTTGTACACATTGCAGCTGGTGTAGATGTTTTTGGTTGATGCCTAGAAGGAGGGCATTCCCGTAGTCCAGGTGCGGTGTAATAAGAGCATGCACGATGGTTTTCCTGGCTTTGATAGGTATCAGGTCAATGATTTTTCTGAGAATTCTTAATGTGCCGATGCATTTACCAATGATCTTGTTAACTTGGGATTTTCCTGATAGATCCGAGTCGATCATGATCCCAAGGTTCTTGACTTTCTCGACAGGACGAGGGCATTTGCCGAGAGATGTGGGCCACCACGCTTGAGACCATAGGGAGGTTTTATTCCCTATCACTAGCACCTCAGTTTTGTCTCCATTAAGTCGGAGGCAATTACTGTCCATCCACACGGCCACAGCAGCCATGCACTCCGAGAAGTTTGAGGCGTACTCCTCGGTATCAGGAGTGAGCTTAAACATAAGCTGAGTGTCATCGGCGTAGCTAACAATGCCAACCCCAAAGTTCTCTATGATCTGAGCCAGGGGTTCCATATAGATGTTGAACAATGTAGGGCTCAAGCTTGAGCCCTGTGGAACCCCATGGCTGACGGTCCGCGAGGATGATTTGAAGGGCGGGCAATGAAGCTGGAAAGTTCTATTGGTGAGGAAAGATTTAATCCACGCCAATGCACAGTCTTTTACTCCGATATCTGAAAGACGGGACAGCAGCGTGGCATGTAGCACAGTATCGAAAGCTGCGCTGAAGTCAAGCATGACCAATGCTGCTGTTTCACCCTCGTCCACCATCTTGCGGATATATTCCGTGGAATACAAGACAGCTGTCTCCGTGGAGTAATTTGGTCTGAAACCGGATTGAGTGGGGTGAAGAATGTTTTCTTCCTCTAAAAACGCCATAAGTTGGATGTTAACTATTTTCTCTATTATTTTGGCGCATTGAGGCAGAAGAGATATTGGCCTGAGATTTTGGAATTGAGTGATCGGAACATTAGGTTTTTTTTTCAGGGGAATGACTTGGGCGTTTTTCCAAGCCTCCGGGACATGGCATTCTTCGAAAGAGAGGGTAATGAGTTGGCTTATTTGGTCCATGAGGGTAATGTCCATAATGTCTTTGCATTTATCTAACGGACACACGTCATTAGGGGAGCCAGAGTGGATACTGTTGATTATGCTGGACAGTTTTTCTTTGTCGGGAGTGAAAAAATGGGTAAGAGTGGTTTTGTAAAGAGGGGGAATTGTCTTACCAGATGTGGGGGGGGGTGGAGAAAGTGGCATGAATTTTCTCTACTTTATTGACAAAGAAGTCTGCAATTTTTTCGCATAACTCATTAGAGAACGTGTCCTGCGTGTCCAGGCTTGACGTGTCTGTTAGTTCCTTGTAAATCCGAAACAGTTCTTTAGATGGATTTATAGCCTCTTCAATTCTGTTTTGGTAGAAGTGACTTTTTTCCTCTCTTATAAGTCTCTGATAAGCCCTTAGTTCTTGTTTGTAGGTCTCCTTCAGTTCCATGGAGTAGTTCTTTCTCCATTTCCTTTCAATCGCTTTGCAGCGAGCTTTAGCTACCTTTAATTTTTCTGAAAACCACGGTTCAGATTTTGATCTCCTAGCTGGGGGCTTGCAGGTCCAAGGGGCAATTTTATCAAGTGCCTTGCTAAGCCATAGTTCATAAGAATTCCAGGTTTCTTGAAGGGACTGACCTTGGGGAGGAGGGTGGATTTTTAATTCGTCAATCAGACGTTCTGGGGTATAGTTTTTCCAATTGCGCCACTTGGCATACAAGGGTTTGTGGACATTATTCTTGGTCCTGGTCTTGGGTATGTTGAACATGATCATGTGGTGGTCTGACCAAATGATAGGGACCGGGGGTTGTATATCAATACCTTCCCAGGTCGCAAAGATAGGATCGAGAAGATGGCCATGTTTATGTGTGGGAGAAGTGGAGAGCAGGGTAATTCCCAGAGCATGTAGGGCAGTCTTCAGAAGTTGAGCTTCCTTAGCATGTGAATCTTCGAAATGAAGATTGAGGTCACCTAGTATCATAAAGTTGTTGTATTTGATAGCTAGTTGCGTCGCCGTTTCTATTAGCTGGTTACAGGAAGGAGTGGCATTGCCAGGGGGCCTATAAATGAGAATCCCAGTAATGGTCATGCCAGGGGTCACTTTAATGGTGAAAGTGCCGCTTTCACTGTTAGTGATGCCCTTGTTAGTAAGGGTGCATTCCAGTTCTTTTTTAAAGATCATAGCAAGACCTCCACCGCGCTGTATAGGCCTATCAATTCTTAGTAAGCTGTAATTCAGCGGGACTGTCTCAAGTATTTCTGGGGATGAAGATTCTTCTAGCCAGGTTTCTGTTAAGAACATTACATCAAAGTCGTGATTTAATAACAGGTCGTGAAGTTCCAGTTTGTGCTTGACCATGGATCTGCAGTTAAGTAGCATCACTTTAAGATTAGGTGCAGGATGGTTAGGGTTGGGAACATTACCAAAACGAAAGTTGCAGGAATTGCATTGTGATAACAGTGCATTGGGGTCTATGGAGTGATAACATGATTTAGTGGGGGTCTTACCGATTTCAAGTAACGTCTCGCGAGTGTAGCGGTATTGCTGATTGGAGAGCGCTATCTCGGATGCCTGCGTGATGATAATATGACCAGAGTCCCCTGCCCCGCGTCCCGTCTGGTCGCGGACGGGCGCAGACTGGCAGGACTCTGGCTTGACTCCGGCGCGCGATCGGCGCGCACGCAATGCGCGTCCGCTGCGCGGAGCCATGGACGTATGTATTTAAGCGCTCGAAGCGCGACGTGCAGCGCGAGCCCTCACTAAGATGGCCTCTGCCTGACTTCCCTGACAATCAGATGTCCCCCCTGAGGCCGGTCTAACAGTCGACCGCTTCCCAGGACAGGCAGGAGAGGAATCTCACTAAAGAAGTATGTCCTAGCGCAGAAGCGATCAGCGCTAATGTAGTGGGAAATTCTTTTCAAATTCAAGTTTAAAATAAAGTGCGAGGGGGAGGGAGCGGACACACGGGAATAAAGTGCAGATACAGCAACACAATTAAAAAAGCAGCCTCCCGGCTCAAGCCTCAGGAGGAAATTAGCAGCTTGATGGATGCTTGATTCCGGTCTGGGAAAGATATGGCTTGGTAGTTCGGACTGGACTGTTCCCATGAGGCACAGGGTCAGAGCTGATTTGCATATAGCCAGTGTCTAACCCAGGGTGGAGTGGAGTGCAAAATAACGATGGATTTAGGCCCAGATCCTTGTACTGGGGTGAATGTATGACATTGTTCTTCATTCTGTCCATCAACTGTGTTTTTTGCAATTTTCACCCAGAGGAAACTTTGGTCTCTTGAACTAAGGCCCTTATTTACAGAGATGTGCCCTATGCCACAGTGAAAGGGCAGAAATGCACTGTATTTATGCAATACGTGCATCCCTGTCCTTTTTCCATATGCTGGCACCGTTTCGTCTACCAAGCGCCAGCGCAGGAACCCTTGCACCATGGTACAAGAGTGCCTGTGTTGTCGGCAAGATAGTTTTTTCAGGACAGGGCACCTTCCTGCACAGAAACAATTCTAAGAGACATTCTCCTCTTTCTTAGTGAGAAGCACAATGCAGCACTCATAGAAAAAGGAGTAGAAATAAAGATTTTTGTCCTCGTTATGCCTCACTTCAGGAGGCGTAAGGATTTGGTGCTTCCCCAGGTTTAAATGATCTTGAAAAGTAAAACCTGGGTCAGCATGAAAATGGGAAAACCCACCGCATCTCCCATGGAAAGCCTCCCGAGTGCAGAGTAAGGCAACGCAGCACTTTGCACTGCATTGTCTTACGCCATATCTATGAAGCCATCCAAAGCCAAGCATAGCAGCTTTGCGTACGTTTGCTTTATTCTTTATTTTTTCATTTTCTCACCCCTCCCCAGCTACCCCTGCCCCCCCACCTCCGTTTCCTACCAGCCTCCACTGTGACCCAAGTATCTGGGATCCAGAATGTTTTCTTTTTCTTCCCATGTGTAAGGAATACAATTTGTGCCATAACAAATTCATGTACATAGGCAAGTAGGGTCCTAGTTATGTGCACAGGCAATTAGTGCTGGTGGCCCGCACAGGCAACAGCCAGCTCAAATTAAGCACTGTTCTGACAGTGCAATCAATGAATGGCCCACATGTGGGCTGGTCAAATGTGAATGGCATGTACATCAATAAGTGACAGAAGAGCTGTAATTCTACTAAAACTGTCTCTAGCCAGACCTAAACTTGTCATATGTGAGATGGAGCGTACATAGTTTATGCCCAACAACACATTAAAATATTCTAACCAAAGCAGTGACAGTAGCCTGGTTTTGGATTTAGGATAGTTTTCTTACTAGTTAGATACAGCAGTGAGACATATATTAACCCATTAATGTATTTATTTAGATTGCGTCTGGAGTGCACAACTCACTCCTGGAATTTCTAGGCACTACATCGCAAGCAGCCTACTCACTGGATGAGGTTCAGATCAAGGCTGAATAGACTGTTATGTCGTTTTTTACGAAATGCTGCAAAGCTGTACTGAGCCTAATTGGCTGGTGCAATGTTGCTCCAAATCCTGGCCCAAAATAAACAAAAAGCTTTTCCTCTCCCTATAGCTACCTATTTCTTTTGTGGGCCCATGATAATTGCAAATTTAAATCACAAGTAGGCATGTATCCTAGTGAAAGCTGTGTATGCCTATACAGTGGATTGACTGTTGTATCCTATCACTACTCAGACCCACTAAGCCAAATAAAAGGCATGCCTCCCTTTTGCATATTTTCCACCTAGACTTTGTGAGCGTCAAACCATTGACATAGCTAATGTCGGAAGTAGTTTCTCACAACTTGACAAGTATAGCCGCTTTTGACATGGACCTGCTGTAGCTTTACTCTCAGTCCAGGCCTGACATGGGTGTAAAGTCACGCATGCACGAAGTGTACATGTACAAGCAGTGATGCTGGCAGGGATCAGGGTGATGTCACACTAGGACGATGGTGGTAACTTTAGTAGCTGACAGGCTGAGTCTATGCTGAGTGGGATTTGTCGCTACGGATTTGCAGCAGGTAGTTTGAACATTGTTTGGGGCCTTGCAATATGGAGACCTGATGAAATGGGAGCCCCGTGGGGATTAGAGTTGAAAGGGGATGTATTTCTGTTTGTTGCGGGCAGAGAGGCTGGTATCAAGCTGAACTCAGCCAATGATAGGAAACTAATGAAAGGGACTTCAGTCTTTCCTCTTCATCGAAGGCAGTGCACTTCTGCTGCAGGCAAGGTGAAGCATTTCCCTGTGCTGTTGCTTGTGTCAATGAAAGGCTCAGTGCTTAATTTGACCCTGTTGTTTCCGGTGCTTGGCACTGGCACTTACTTATCATCATCACACGTATGGTACTTTGCCACACAGAAGCACTCCTCGTGTAATTTAGAGATTAGCAGAACAACGGTTGTTTATGAATACAATATAAATGAAAAAATACTAATGCCTGCCCCCCCAGCCATTCCTTTAGCTTTTGGGACCTGGAATATCCCGATCTGTCGCACTTGCAGGCGAGGGAGATCATTAGTAGTTGTTTTGGTTCAGTTATTGGCAGCGATGATGGGCCAATGGGTGGTGCATTCTTCGGCGGCCTGCCGGTCAAGGCCCTGGAACTTATTATATTACAAATTAAGCACTGCTGGCTGTTGGGACTAGGGGGACTCCCACTAATATTTGCAAGTTAAGTGGATCTTCACAGAGCACCCTCCCAGTTGGACATCTTAAACGTGATTAGAGGACTATACAAATGTGTAAAATAGCTACAAATGATATGAGACACATTGTCTGCTTCATCATGGCAATAAAACATTGCTGGTGTTCAAATCAGGACTGTCGACACAGACTGATTACCCATATGGTGGTTTGGCACTGTCTGAAATTAGTTCTCTAGTTAGTGAACAGTATGCTTCTTCATGTCTCATAGCCTGTCAATAAAGTTGTCTGGATTTATGTCAAGACATACTTATTTAAGGCTAACACGAACAAAAGATGTAGTAGCCAATCCCACATTCACTGGCCAGATTGTGTGCACACTTCAGTCTTCACTCACTAATAGGTTGATGTCATATTGAAAGGGTTGACATTAGGCATTTCTGAATCGCATGAGATGCCGTGGGGTGAAGGTTAGATTTTGAGAAATTGAAAAAGGGGGCCAATACTAGGATCTCACAGCCTTTGTGTAGTGGAAACAGATTGCCCGATTCACAGAATGAACTTAAGACTCAATCCTAAACTTACTACTGTTTTGCTATTCACAGATTGCATTTACTACTTTTGGTATTCACAGAATGAACTTACTACTTTTGGCATTCACAGAATGCACTTACTACTTTTGGTATTCACAGAATGAACTTACTCATTTCGGTATTCACAGAAGACTCCTAACTTTAGGACTCCTAAATGCCTTCTGTGAATACCGAAAGTCTTAAAATTTGGATTT
This sequence comes from Lissotriton vulgaris, assembly GCF_964263255.1. Taxonomy (NCBI): domain Eukaryota; kingdom Metazoa; phylum Chordata; class Amphibia; order Caudata; family Salamandridae; genus Lissotriton; species Lissotriton vulgaris. The sequence goes on from NC_141691.1 coordinate 883,618,737, forward strand.
TTCTCAATTTAGTAGTAGTAAAGTTAGGACTCCTAACTTTAGGACTCCTAAATGCCTTCTGTGAATACCGAAAGTCCTAAAATTACGATTTTTCACAATTTAGTAGTAGTAAAGTTAGGACTACTAACTTTAGGACTCCTAAATGCCTTCTGTGAATACCGAAAGTCTTAAAATTAGGATTTTTCTCAATTTAGTAGTAGTAAAGTTAGGACTCCTAACTTTAGGACTCCTAAATGCCTTCTGTGAATACCGAAAGTCCTAAAATTAGGATTTTTCTCAATTTAGTAGTAGTAAAGTTAGGACTCCTGACTTTACTACTACTAAATTGAGAAAAATCCTAATTTTAAGATTTTCGGTATTCACAGAAGGCATTTAGGCGTCCTAAAGTTAGTAGTCTCAACTTTACTACTAATAAATTGAGAAAAATCCTAATTTTAAGACTTTCGGTATTCACAGAAGGCATTTAGGCGCCCTAAAGTTAGTAGTCCTAACTTTACTACTAATAAATTGAGAAAAATCCTAATTTTAAGACTTTCGGTATTCACAGAAGGCATTTAGGCGTCCTAAAGTTAGTAGTCCTAACTTTACTACTAATAAATTGAGAAAAATCCTAATTTTAAGACTTTCGGTATTCACAGAAGGCATTTAGGAGTCCTAAAGTTAGGAGTCCTAACTTCTGTGAACACCGAAATGAGTAAGTTCATTCTGTGAATACCAAAAGTAGTAAGTGCATTCTGTGAATGCCAAAAGTAGTAAGTTCATTCTGTGAATACCAAAAGTAGTAAGTGCAATCTGTGAATACCAAAACAGTAGTAAGTAGGTGTGAGCGGGAAATCCGTTACGCTCACGGATTTTGCGGATTTTTGGGAAATCCGCAATCCGCGAATTTTGCGGATTTCCCGCAAAATCCGCAAAAAAAAATCCGCTAACGTAACGGGTTCAAAAGTTGAACCCCCACTCATGCAACTATTTTACAATGGCGCCAGCAAACTGCCAGCGCCTTTGTAAAATAGTTACAAAGTTAGCTTGCACAGGAACCACTAGATAAAACGAACTAACTTTGTAACTATTTTACAACGGCGCTGGCAGCTTGCTGGCGCCATTGTAAAATAGTTACAGCTCACAGCTCACTCAAGGGACCCCTGCACCTTTCGGGATGATTGCATAGTAACACACACATGGACGCTCGAACTAGTTGATGCTCAAATTCAGTGACTCATTCATTAGCCCAAAAACAATCGTGAGCGTCGTCGAGGCTGGACAGGTGTGCCTCCTTCCCAAATCTACCGTGGAAAATCAGCTGTGATGCTGGATAGGCTTTGCATCCTTGACTTTCACGAGCGCAATACCCGTGCTGTTCCTGTGACCAGGAGCTTCTTTCTCTTCATCTGCTGAACTGATCTTTCTCTGACCTTTTATTCACACAAGACGAGGCACATACCCTACTGGGCACATTGTATTCGCACGGGTTTCTGCAAGTTCGCACGCATTTTGTACAATTTCGCAATTTGCGACATTGTACAAAACCCTCGCGAACTTGCAGAAACCCGTGCGAACATAAAAAAAAAAAATCCGCTAATTCGCGGGAATTCGCGGATTTTGCTGATTGCGAGTTCGCAAATCCGCAAAATTCGCGAACGCGAGATTTGCAAAATTCGCCCATACCTAGTAGTAAGTTTAGGATTAGGTCTTAAGTTCATTCTGTGAATCGGGCCCAGAAACAATAAGTCTCTGCTCTGAGAGGTGCCACCTAATCTACTAGGCTTTTGTAAAAGGGTGAGAGTCCATTGGTTCTCCTCCTTCAGCATCACGTGATTGGAGGTAATAGGTACTTTTCTGTCTGCTATCCTGAAGCAACCAACATTGCTTCAGAATTGTAAATGAGAAGTAGGGGAGTGTTATAATGGACTTGTGTTCTTCCTTGCTCTGGCTGTGTCTTCCCTGTTGCTCAGCTAGTCTGAGTGTTAGAATGCCTGATGACCTCGTAGAATGTTTGAGTGCCTTCCTTGAGTGTATAATATCAGTTGATGGCAGGCAGGCTAAGCGGCAGGGAGGTTGCTGCTGGTGGTGTTTACTTTCTACCTATCTTCTTCCAATGAACTTAACCTCGAACTAAGCTTTAATAAATCCAACCTAATTTTATACAACTGGCTCCAAGGACTTTCAATTTACCACAGCATGTCTTACCTACATTTGCAAAACATGAATTGAACCCAAAATGAGGGTACAGTATATTTACCTTTAAATCGCACAGTTGTACAAACACCACTGATAAGGGACATTCGCTAAAAAAAGGAATAGTCTAGTAGGGTGCAAACACTCTTGAAAGTGGACGCAGACTCAACAAACTCCTGGTATCAATATTGTGGGATACATTCTGCAAGAGGTGTGGACTGATGGCATGGTGGACCAATGTAGAGTTATGGCCCAGAATGACTAGGGACAAGGGAGGTGAGACATCCACAGTGGAACAGCCATAACATGGGAAGGGGCTCGATACAACTTTTGCTACAATGTCAGTTGAGGACAACTAACAGTTGCCTCAACCCACTTTTAACAAATACAGCTCCTTTCCTACCTTAGGATGTACTGCCAGCCCATCCAAAATTCTGTAACATAATTATATTTTATTTATGTTTTCTTTTTGACAGATTACATACATCACCCATGCATGCATGGATGTGAAATTTGGTGATAAACACATGGTGTTTGATCCTTGGGTCATTGGGCCTGCGTTTGCTAGAGGATGGTGGTTGCTTCATGAGCCTCCCGGGGACTGGCTGGAACGACTTTGCCGTGCGGATCTGATTTACATAAGCCACATGCATTCTGATCACCTCAGGTATCGTAACAAAGTAACAGCATATAAAACATATCTTCTAAATGAGTACCGTCGGCAGGTGTGTTTAAAAAAAAATCATGTGTGTGGTTGCGTAATCAGGGTTTGTGAACCAAACAATGGTTGGGCAATATACTGCCTTTAATAGAGGAAAATGAGGCCCTGTAGGGCATACCCATGTACCCAGGCTAGCTAAAATCTTCTCCTCTAGCTGGGTGAAATCTTCGCAGTTGCCATTTACCATTAAATGTGCCATTTTTATATTTTGTTTCTCAGAATAAAATTGGGTGTGGGCACATTGTACATCAGAACATCTTAGCACAAATGATTCGGGCGGGAAGAAAAGCAAATTAAAATGGCAGCATAGTATGAGACTTCTAACAATTGATACTGACAGTTTATTTTTCATTTTCAAAAACGTTTATTAAAGGCATTAAGCACTGATCACAGCATGGTGCCTACATCTCTGAATGAGCCGGCATTGCATAGTAATATATTACTAATCATTAGAGACGGAGAAGGAATACACAGCAAGCCGCCTACAACCGCTTCGGGCCGGCTGCGTCAGTTGGAACAAGTTCAGTTAGAATCAGCAGATGGTCCTGATCATTCAACACAACAAACGAGAGAACAACATTACCACTAGTATGCTTTTTGCAGGAGGAAGATGCCTGTATGTGTAGACGCATTCTGATTGTTGAAATATGGAATGGTGTCACCTGGTGACCTGTCGTCCCCCTTGGGTAGTGTGTTTTGGCCTGGTTGGGGTCCCTCTCGCATCAGTTCACGACTCTGGTTTGGGATTCGTCCTCATTGATGCAGGGGTTAGCAGCTGAGTCCATGGCGGTGGCATGTTCCAATTGATACTGACTGTAATTTTTTGGCATGAGCCATTCTTAATGGTTAGGTAGTAGTCGATAGTGGGCCATATGCGCCCTGCTGTCACACAGCATAGAGTATGGCAGATGGTAAGTGCCCCCCTGCTACTCAAGTCATCACTAGACATGTTCCTTATCTGAGCCAACCCCTCTGGTTCAGAAGACTTATGTTATTAGGCACCATTTTTTTTAAATGTGTATTCCCCAAAAAGACTATCTTAATGTACCGTGTTTTAGAAACAGTCAAGGGGAGGAAGATTAATAGCTGATATTGGGGATTATGTCAAAGAGCGTGGTATCACCATTGGGACTGAAGCCCAACCTGAAACACCAACAGAAGCTGAGGAAGACATTCCTGTTTAGTTGAAACTCGATCTATAGTCTTACAAGACTGGCCGTTTAGGTGGGCGTGCTGTACCATGTGGGCAACATATAAATAGTTGTATTGGACTCGGATTGGTCCTTTGACAAGAAAACAAATGTTTTGTCTGCATGCAAATGTTCATCATGAGTTCTGCTGACACCTTTTTATTCCCTTCATGGAATGGTAGTTCACATGACTGCATGCTCACATCTGGCCTCATTGAGAGACTAATGATTCATTCTGGATAACAGTTTTGTAGTTTCTGCTATTTCATCAACATAAGGCAACAGAAACTCATTGTGCTTTGAAAATCATTCTTTTTCTCGGTGTAGCATTGGAGAGGTTCTTTCCGCCCTGGAGGAGTGTACACTGTATTGAATTTCTGCTTGCCCCTTGAATTCCTCATGATCAGTGGCCATTGATACTGATGGTCCTAGTCTTGAGTATACCTTATTTTGGGAGAATTTCAGCCATGGGACATTCTGAGACCGTACTGTCCCTAAAATGACCACTTGTCTTGGAGCTTTGTTTCAAGCAAATTCTGAGTCAAATTCAGGTTCATAACGTGCTCTCCAATGAATCTTTAGTTCATACTGAGGCTAGCAACATCATTCCATATATTTTAATAATTTGAAGCACATTAGGCTCTAAAAGGAAGACAGTGAGTGGTTTAGTTTCAAAACTATGTAAGTTTAGTTAATGATTAGCAAAGTTACAAATTCAAATCATCAGAATTAGTTCTAATCAGAGATCAATAAATGAATGGAATAGTCAGTGAATAATGTCATTGTCAAGAAGTGCAAAGACTTGTCTTGAAGCAAACGTAAGCAAAATCAGTTCTCACATAAACAGAGCACCCTACCCTGCTTTATCAGGGAAACTGTGCTAAGATGTAAAGAAAAGGGATTGTGCTATAAAGGCATTAAAAGGGCATCTGCTCTAAAATTATCTTTTGCCAAGTAAGGAAGAAGGTAATCTGATTCTGCTCTAAATTGCTTTTTAGCTTAATTCACACTATTCTAACATTTCGCTACACTAGCACGATTAACCTATATGATTCTTTCAGTTTGAGGTTCATGAAGATAACACACATACATTTGTTTCACAAGACACTACACAAAGAAGCTACTATAAATGTTCTTTAGACTTGCAGTTGTCTCCAACAGAATGAGATACATTTGTTGAAGGCTGTGCAGTGCAACAGCTCGATAACACATTCTACAAGATCACATAAAAGAAACATTTCACATGGTATCCGAAAACATCAATGACACATTGAGATTAATCTCCAGTGAGTCGACTTGCTCCTGAAATAAATAGACATGTTAGAAAAGCAAGATCACAACCAGGCATTAACCATTTTTAAAATGTGGCCTACATTAGGTATAGCCAATCTAATCGTCAATAATACACAGTAAATATAATTACATTGGCAGATGTTAATGTAAATATCAATGCAATGCAAATATTTTTAATATGAAAAAACTCTATGAATTATTTTTACTTCTTAGCCCCATTTGCACACTCCTCTCTGATATTCGGACTCTTCAGACATAACTTAACAAGTGTTTGTCTCATCCAGGGCGTCAGGACTGATGAGCTGTTAAAGGCCTCAAAGGTGCCCCATTCCTCTGTTCCCTGCATAAGTCAGCTTGGGGGTCTCAGGCTGGGCAGTCAGCCCCTATAAATCGGAAATGGCAAATATACTGTGCATTGTTGGTCTTTTCCTCTGAGACCCTAAACGAACCTTCACCTGAATTCTCCTCACCATCAACAACTATTATTGTGTAGCCTGTGTGTAAGAGGAGGTCGAGTACCAGCTGTGAGGATTCTGTTAGCAATTTCTCCATCATGAATAGCTATTCTGTTTTCAGAGGTTGACAAGTTTGACATTTCTATATGTGTGGCTGCGGATCTGCAGTTGTGCAGTATCAGAGGCGCAACTAGAACCAAATTTCGGGGGGGGGGGGGGCTGCTAAAAATTGGGGGGGGGAGGGCTAATTCTTCCAGCGATAGGCAGAGTGGAGATGCAGGGGTTCTAAGAAGGGGTGAAAAACCAACAAAGCCTCTTTAACAAGTAAATGGACTTTAAAAGACCTGTGAAGTACTCAGGTGCAGCTGTGTGTGCCTGGGAAGCTGTCTCAGCCCTGGCTGACGCACAACGGGGTTGGGTGGTGGGCTGAAGCCCTTTGAAGAACTTGAATTGGACTGCAAGAAGTTATATTTGCCTTCCCAACTTCATTCTCGGCTGAACTCTGCCTTTTGAGATCTCACTACTGCAGTGATCCCCTTATCTTAAGTCCCTCTTACAATCATAAACATTAGTTTTAGGCTGGATGTGTTGTGCGATAAGCCAGCCTAACCATTTTTTAGAATCTGTTACAGCCTTGAAACTCACAAATGTCTTTCTGAGGATAGCTCTGATGACATTGTATCAACTATATATATGTAATTTGATCTGACCGTTTTGTATCACATTTCCATTATAGTTTTACTCTTCCTCCAAGGAGGCCCTCACAATAATCACTGTTTCTAAAGTGCTCTAATATATCCCAAACAGATCTTTGCTTTTGTATTCATAGCTCTCCTTCCCCTCTGCTCCCTAAATCTGTGACTCCTCTCTATGAGACTTTGGTCAGCAATATGACATTTGCCACCAACAGGCATTACTTCCTTTGGGATCCTCTCTGGGCAGCTCAATTATTCTACTTTGCCTTCTTTCTGGTTGGAGCCCTTCTTCATCAATCACTGTCAGGCAGTGATCCTATCCCCTTTAAATCTTCTACGTCATTTCTTGGATGTAGGGTGTCACAGGGCTTCTCCCTATCACCTCTCCTCTTCAATCTGAATGTGGAGCATTTGTCAGTCATCTCCGTCTGGTTGGAATATCTTTCCAACATATATCAGAAAGATCTAACGCATCTTCACACTTACAATGTTCTGGGATGAGCTGACGTAAGTCTGGAGCTGAATCGGCAGTCTATGATCTAAGATTAACTGCGACAAAACCAAAGTGTTGGTGGTAAGGGCCCTGTCTTGCCCATGGCTGGACATCCTTTGGTCAGGAGCTTGGAAGTTATTTTTATTGATGGCTGCACCCAGCCCCTCAATTTTTTTCTGCTGTTGTTCCTAGCTGCACGTTTAATCTTTGCCATGCTCATTTCAGATGCTGTTCTGAGGCATATTTTATTGATAGAAGAAATGGTTATGTTGTCTACTTGCTTCTTCCCAAGTTTCTTGCGCAACACCTTTAAGCAGCTGACATTCTATTGCCTGTTTGACATGGGGCAGCAACAGGTTTCTGTCATACTCACCCTCTTTTTTATTCCCTTTTTTGGTTACCTGTTCACAAACACATCTTCAAAGTACTTTGTACTACTCATCAGGCTCTCCTTGAGCATTTTTACTTCTTTCTTCTAAATCTGAACACTACACTATGTCCACATTCTAAGTCTTTATAATAACCAATGAAATGTCTTGAACAAAATAAGAAAACGGGAAAAAGAAATTAAAAAATGAAATTGATTCAAGGAATACCCTTTCCCGCACCTCGGTTCATTTTTTCCTCATGTCTTTCCTGCAAATCTCTCAAAAAACCCAAGAAAATCTCTTTTCTAATAGCTGCTAACATGATATATTTAAAAAAAAACTGCTAACATTACCTGTTTTATTGATCAGTCTTTACGTAAGTAAATATGGGTGAAGCTGCAAGAAATCAGACCCTTAAAGCTGTGATTAAAAGAGTGTTGGTGTGCTATAGAACATACATTGTGCATTCTATTCATATGGTGAACTCTATGAGAAGCAGGGGATATCTGGAGTCTTCCATAATTCAGTGACTAGCAGCCCAGGAATACCGAAGTAGGATGCCAGATATATATATCATCGGGGTAAAGTAAGGGGCAATGTAAGGTGCTTACATTTGAAGTGTCTGTGCTGTTGATTGTTTTGAGGACATTCGCAAACTTTCATGAAATAAAGACTGTGACAAGGAAGACTAAGAATCAATGTAATGAAGATTACTCCTAATGAATCTGGACATTGTACCACACGTTGCACATGTAAAAATGAGACCATGGGATTTTGGAAGAATATAAAGTTAAGAGAATCATCTGTAATGCTTGCTTGTTTGATCAAACCATTTTGTTTATTTCCTTTTTGTTTTGCAGTTATCCCACACTAAAGAAGCTTGCTGAAATAAGACCTGATGTGCCAATTTATGTTGGAGATACTGAAAGGCCTGTCTTCTGGTATCTTGAGCAAAGTGGAGTAAAGCTAACCAACATAAATGTTGTACCTTTTGGAGTTTGGCAAGAGGTATTGTGTACTACTTAAACATTTGTATTGCACTTCATCACAGATTTGGGGCCCCACATTGCTGTCATGAGATTGGGTTGATAGGTAACCCAGGTATTTGGTTGGTCTACTGTGGGCGCCAAACTCACAAAAAGTTTGCAATGAGTGGGTGTGACTTACTCTTGTGATAAGTACTCTTGGATTAGTTGTGGTATGCAGGAGTAAGCCAGGATTGCTACAACAAAAACCTACACGTTCATCTTTTTTAATTAGGCCAAAGGGAGGGGTATGCACACCACCAACAAGGTGCTAAAGAGCCGTGGGGGAGCTGCAGGAGTTGCAGCAGCCCCCCAAATGATATTTATAAGAAGGTTTTAAGTTGCTGAAGCTCTTGATGTCACAGTACCTAGGAAAGGTGATCTTCATTTCAATTAGTTCCTGTGCTGCAGCTTTTGCTGTACAGCTTGTGAGTGTAGGGACTCCTAGTGGTAGGTTCTATGACTGCATATTTTGTGGCCTGAAGAAAATAAAGGAAACACTCTAACCCACAGGTACTCATAGTACAGCCCGCGGGTTGCCAGCGGCCTGGCAAGCCTTCATTGGCGGTCCGTGGACCTTGCAGACATCTTACCCATGTTTTAAAAAAATAAAGAGTGTCTGCAAACACTGCGTGCGACTCTGAGATACCCAGTCCTCTCTGGCAACCTAGAGCCAATGCCCCAGCTGTACATTGCAAAATAAACTATTGATGGACAGAATGAAGAACAATGTCATACATTCACCCCAGTACAGAGATCTGGGCCTAAATCCATAGTTGTTTTGCTCACCATGCCATTCCAGTTTGGACCCAGCCATATGCAAATCAGTCTTGACCCTGTGCCAATGGGAACAGTCCAGCCCAAACTGCCAGGCCAGGTCCGCCCTGGACTGGAAACAAGCATTATTGGACTGGTTTTGGACTTTCAACCCTCATGAGGCAGGTTAGCTTGACTCCAGTGTCATGGAGAGCACGGGACCCACGTCTGGGCATACCCGTCCCACTCAGGTTGACGAATGCAAAAAGAATAATTGATAATTGATGGACAGAATGCAGAACAATGTCATACATTCACCCCAGTACAGAGATCTGTACCTAAATCCATCGTTTTTTTTTGCTCACCATGCCATTCCAGTTTGGACGCAGCCATATGCACATCAGTCTTGACCCTGCGTCCAGTGGGAACAGTCCAGCCTGAACTGCCAGGCCAGGTCCTCCCTGGAGTGGAAACAAGCATCCTAGGAGCAGTTTCAGGCTTTCAGCCCTTATCAGCAAGGGTAGCTTGACTCCAGTGGCATGGAGAGCACGGGACCCATGTCTGGGCAAACCCGTCCCACACGGGGTGACAAATGCAAAAAGAACAGTTGATGGACAGAATGCAGAACAATTTCATACATTCATCCCAGTACTGATATCTGGTCCTAAATCCATAGTTTTTTGTTCACCATGCCATTGCAGTTTGGACCCTGGTATTTGCAAATCAGTCTTTACCCTGCGCCCAATGGGAACAGTCCAACCCGAACTGCCAGGCCAGGTCCTCCCTGGACTGGAAAAAAGCATCCTAGGAAAGGTTTTGGGCTTTCAGCCCTCATCAGCCAGGTAGCTTGAGTCCAGTGGGGTACGACTACGACTGCCAGTAGGTAATATATATGTATTAAGAAAGGCGTTTTTCGTCCAAACGCGTCTGTCAGAACTTTGCCGAAACTGACCCGTGAGGGCGTCTTTTGCTGTAATTACAATACCGCCGTGAACGAATATATACATATATATGTATATGTATATATATATATATATATATATATATATATATATATATATATATATCCTACTGGCGGTCGCCAGTATGTAGTTATAGTTAGGATTTTTTTCAATGTTAAATCTCAAAATTCTATTTGGAATAACTTTGGCGCCGGTTGACGAATCTGCCTGAAAATGTCCTCAAAATGGCCTCGTGGCGCCCCGGTCCTTCCCTGAAAATTTGGGGGGGATTTGTCAAGCGGGGGCCATGATAAAAGGGGGTCCCAAAACGTGTTTTCCCCATGTTAATTTCCATAGGGCGGTCAACCTCACTTTTAGCCTGAACGGCTGAATGGATTTCCACCAAACTTGGCAAAATTGTAGGGACTGGTAGTCCGATGTGCCATTGCTATGTCTCAAGATATGTGCTCCAGTGGATTTTGAATAATTTAGGTTAAAAAAATATATATATCTGTGACAGCGCCCCGGTACGCGCACCGGGGAGCGCTCCGGGCGCGCCACGCGACTTGCGCGCAGAAATCTGATTGGTTCTCGGGTGTCTGTAAACATTCGAAACAGTCCGGAGCGGCCGCCATCTTGTGTCTCGGTAGGATCGAGACACAAGAGGTGGCCAAAACAAAGGGGGAAATGACCATAAGTGTGATTAATAATGTAGTTTAGTTATGCCGCAATTTTGTGAATACATCACTTTATTAAAATGATTGTAGTATCTAGTGTTTGCTCATTGGGTTCCTGCTCATTCTCTCAGCCAATCAATTTGCTTCTCTCTTGCCTGGGTAAGAAAGACTGCACCACTATCTTTTGAACCCAGGACCCCAAAGTGTCCCCAAGGGCTAGTTGGCTGGCCTCCTGACTAGAGCCTCAAGGACAGAAGACTCCAACAACCTTGAACCCAGCAGCTGGACTCTGCCATCTGTGAGTCCTACTCTGCTACGTTGTGTCAACCCAGTCCTGGACCCTTGGAAGCGGGCCTGAAGATGCTCTGCCAGCCCATTAGTGGACCCCTCAAAAATGATGCACCTCCTCTGGTGTGTGACCCTAACCTCAGCAGAATCAATGCATTGCCTCTGCTGCCAGGGTTCTTAAGACGCAAAGGACTCTGCATCAAACTCGCAGTACGCATCAGAACCGTCACCTGTGAAAAGCTTTCCCGACTCAGGCCCTCACTTCACAAATCTCTTCTAGACAGCACCCTTGATGAGGAAGCAGGTTCTCGCTTCGCTGTCTGACAGCTCCTCAGAACCGATGCATTGCCTCACCTGCACGACACATCCTCGATGCCAGACTTCACATTGCAATCCTTCCTTGACGTGATCCCTAATAATGGCGCAGGTCCTATCATCGCAGCTCCGTAGCACCTCAGAACTAAAGCATGGCCTCAGCTGAGTGATGCATCCTCGGCGCGTGACCTCGCTGCGCTCCACAACCAGGACTTAAGTTACTGTTGCTGAGCGGGCCTAACTGGGTTACTGTAGCCTGCCTGCACTCCAGTAGGTCTGAACTTGTGACTTTGTCCCATTCTGGCGCAACCAGATATCCGCTTTGTGCTTTTTGGTGCTATTTTCAAATCTTTAAGCGTGCATATTTCTGGTTGTACTTATTGGACTTTTGTCATTTCGATCTTCTTTTATGTATTAAAAATTACTCTACCATTCTAAACTGGTGCAGGATCCTTTTGTGGTGGATTTTCGCTGTGTTGCTCTTTAAAGTATTACAAAAGGGGGTGGTGATTGACGGAGCACCTGAATCAATCAAACACTCACACCCAGTCAAAAGATCTGGGTTTAATCCATCACCGTTTTTTAGCCCACTCTGCCACCCCAGTTCAGACATGGCTATATGCAAATCAGTCTGACCCTGTGCCTCATGGGAACAGTCCAGCCCGAACTGCCAAGCCATGTCTTCCCTGGACCGGAAACAAGCTTCCGAGGACCGGTTTTTGGCAAAGTGAGACACAGATACAGATATTTAAATATTTAAACATTACTCGCTAATATATGTATTCACTAAGATACATTTAATAAGTCAGTTAACCAATCAATTTTACACAAAAAAACATCAATTTAGATATTTATTTACCCATTTATTCTTCCATCAACCTTTAGATATACATATATAAAAAATATCTATTTTTCAGAAAGATACACATTCACTGGATGATGTCATCAATGATGTCATTTGAGATGTCATGAGTGATGTCACTGACCATGTCATGAGTGATGTAATATGTGACGTCATCAGCAGTGCATTGCACGCGCAAGTTATAGTGAGTCCAACTAACTATAACGTGGGAATTTCAATGGTTTTATGCGAGTAAACTTTCCACCTAACTATAACTAGTGTGAAACCTATGGTTTTTTCAATAAATATATAAATATATATATATATATATATATATATATATATATATATATATATATATATATATATATATATATATATATATATATATATATATATATATATATATATATATATATATATATATATGTATATATATATATACAAAAAATTCCAGAATCTCGATACGATACCGAACAAAGTATTTTAAGGACCTGTGGGAAATTGATTATTCTTATATATATATACATATATATATATATATATATACATATATATATATATATATATATATATATATATATATATATATATACACATATATATATATATATATACACACACATATATATATATATATATATATATATATATATATAAATATATTATATATTATATATATATATAAAATCTAAAGAGTTACCCCTGATGGAAGAGCCACAAAGGTAGGTTTGTTGCTTCTTTATTTTTTCACGAAGGCTGCACACCAGCGGAAAGAAATGTCATCCATTCTGTATTAATAAAAAGCCTCAGTGGGCTGGTGTCATTTCTTAAGAACGTCAGGCTGCAGTATGATCCCTTCGCGACGAAGTCTACCTCCCTTCACGATGACGTCAATATGGCCTCATCTCGGGAATGCTGCACTCTCAGTGGGGCTAGTTTCGCGACCAGGGCCAGCCGCTTTATTCCAAATCTAAAGAGTTACCCCTTATGGAAGAGTCACACAGGTAGGTTTGTTGCTTCTTTATTTTTTCACGAAGGCTGCACATCAGCGGAAAGAACGTCAGGCTGCAGTATGATCCCTTCGCGATGAAGTCAACCTCCCATCACGATGACGTCAATATGGCCTCATCTCAGGAACGCTGCACTCTCAGCAGGGCTATATATATATATATATATATTGGTAGAGAAAGCAGTAGGTTATGGACGGTGGAGCCTGTGCAGGCTCTGTTATTGGTATACATCCACCAAAGGAGTGCCAGATCGCATTGTTGGAAGTCTCAGCACATTTAGGAAAGGCTTTCCAAAGTACATATTTCCTGCCCAGATACACATACCTGACCAGGAATAATGAGTGTTGGCTCCCAGTCCCCCACGGTGGAAGAAAACTCACTGTGCATCAGGACTATTGCTTTTTAAATGATCACAAATAAACCCCTGCTTAGTTCTCTCCATGTAGGAGGTCACAAGGTCATCCTCTGAAACTTCCAGTGGGTGGTTAAGCAATGGGGTCTATTTGACCTCATACATCCATTAGCATTTAAAGTAACCCTGGGTGGTGTTTGTGTAGTTGCGCTACGCCGAATTCCGCAAAGTGGCAAAAAACCTGTGCCGTACTACGTGGAGCTCCGCAAGCTGTGGAGTACCATAGAAAAACGCTCTTCATGGTGTTTGCATAGTGTGGATGCTTGTCGGCACTGTGCAATTATTGCGAACAGCACCTTGCACAGCGCAAGCGGTCTCTTCTTTCCCTTTTCTGCCGTTCGAGTAGATTTTTACTCGAGCTGCAGCTTTCTCAATGCGATTAAGCAGTTTCTCATTGCGAGCGGTAGCGAGCAAACGCGACCACTCGCAGTGCCAAACCTGACCACCCCGCGTTGAGAAATCTCGCCAGGATGTTTATTTTCCACGCTCGCGCTAGCCAACTTGATGTTGACGCGATCGCAAACGAGGAAGCATATCGCCGGGAGGTTGATTTTCCTTGCTCGCGGTCCCCAACTTGACGTTGACGAACGCGAGCGAGAAAAAAAACTCGGCTCTGTTATGCGGAGCAGAGTTTTTAGGTACTCCGGGAGCTACGGGTGACGCGGAGTGCGGGTAACTCCACAAACTCCGCGAGCAGAGTTCACCGCCCAGGGTTAATCTCAAGTACGTTTTATAAGGCATGTTTTGGTCAGAAGGTAGATATTATTCTCCGTAATGCATACCACGGAGACAAATTGACTGGGAATCATACACACGTCCTTCTCATAGCTTTGTCAATCTTTATTACAAGAGCTAATATGTAGTTAAAGTAACCCTGACGGAAACTATGTTTTAAGCATTGTCATAGTGCTATTGCTACCATGGCTTGTGCTGACTAATCTGATATGTTTCAATGTATATGAGGGTATTCAATGTCCCGGCTTTTATGAAATGTATTTGAACTGAGTCTTGTGGTGAGAATTAACCCTAAGTAATCTCTATTGTTCCTTTTGTCTCCTTAATTTTCCAGCAGTAGCATTTGAGCGTTATTGCTGGGATGTGTTTTCCTTCTCCTACTGAACCCTTGAATGATTCACCCTTTATTTGCTATCCATCACCTGCCTGGGTGTAAAGTAACATGCTTTAATCATAAGTACTTGAGCAATGATCCTTGAAGCCTACAATAATGATAAAGTAGCTTGTTGATCCACATCCTGTGATTGATGCAATATCATCAGCTGTGCGGATATATTGCCGTTTGTCACCTTGACTCAGTTTGTAAAGAAATAGGGAAAAGTTCACAGACTGTTAGTTTACATGTCATTTCCTGGTTATGTTTGGGCTTGGGGGTTCGCCCGATCACATAATCCATGAGGTTCTGCTCTCTCAGTCCATAGCATGCAGAGTGCCTTCTCCTTCACTTAGAACTGAGTAACAGGATGAGCAGGGGTGTTTCAACTCTATTGAGTGTGTAAAATGATTAAATTAACTGACTTAACAATTACAATGATACGTCACATTTTAGCGCACCAATGAAATAACATCTGACATCTCATTTCATTGTAGGTGGATAAGAATCTAAGGTTCATGATTCTGATGGACGGGGTTCATCCTGAAATGGACACGTGCATCATTGTAGAATACAAAGGTCTGGTTACCGCTTCTCATTCCATATTACAATACAGGATTATGAAAAAATATATTTAACATATAACAGTATACCTCCTTTAGAGATTAAAATACAATTCATGTTTACTTTTCACTTGTATCTGGTAGTGATATTTTTCATATACTGCAACAGCGTTGGGAGTTATTGTGACAGTCAAACTAAACAGTGAGAAAAATGATTTCTCCCTTGGATAATGAACCCTTTCATCAGCCAAACACAAAGTAAAGCTTCAGGGCTACAGGTCTGGCTCTGCAGCCGGGGGTGGGGGACAACGACGGACTACACGTAAAAAACAAGAGAACCTACCTGCAGCCAGCCCATTGCGTTCTTCTGCTCCTCTGCAGACAGGCTCCCAGAATCCCCTATGGCCAATCCTGATGCTGCTGAAAGAGCAGCATTATGATTGGCCTGAGCGCTCTTGATTTGTGCTCCAAGGGAGACTGAGAGCTTGTGGCTGCTGTCTCCAACCCAATGCAGCTCGGGTTGGAGACAGCCTTCAGTGCGTATGTCAGCCAAATCCACATGCACACTGAAGGAAGTGCATACGACGCCCCCCTCAGTGCCTGTCGTCCCCCCCTGCCCCGTCTCCAAGACTTGGCACACTTAGAAGAAAAATAATACTGGTTTAAAGCCTGTTTTATTATTGTTCTATTTTTCAGGTTTTTGAGGGTGCTGGCCTCGGGGGGAACTCCTCCGCCATAGCGGAGGAGCCGCTCCTGGGTGTTCCATGCCTTTCCATGGCGATGTCTCCACCATGGAAAAGCATGCATCCTAATATGGATGGCGGTGCCTGCAAGGCACCGCCACCATTACCTGTGCCTTTTCTGCCCGGCCGGCAATCCGACCGGCGGAACAGCGGCGGACAGTCATTGCATTCGCCGCAGTGCCCCTCGCCATTCTAATATGGCGCGAGGGGAAAATGGGTCATTTGGCGGGCGGATCGCCACCATGGGCCCGGCGGTGGCGATTCTCCCGTGATCATAATGGGCCCCTAAGTGTGAAAGTACAATTATAAATGACCAAGGCAGGAGGCCTAAGATCCAGTGATCCAACCCAGCATTACTTAGGTTTCTTTTAAGGGTTTATTTCTACTAAATAGGTAGAAACTTAGAGCTTCATTGGTGGTGGCCCTCCCCCTACCGATCAACAGTATAATTGTTTCTCCGATACAAGTAGAGAAGAGAGCAGTGTTCGTGAATCTGTTTTAGTATTAATTTCCCTATATGAAATTTAGATATTACTTGCATTGTAAATATCCCTTAAATTGTGCACGTTTACAAAGCGTAATCCACATTGATGGACAGAATTACTTTTGTTTGTAATCCTTCACGGCCATTGTGCATTAAAAGCAAAGAAATAAACGTTCAAGGAACAAGGGTGGCCACAAAGCAACTTCAGGAAGCGACTGACCCTCTGCTTAAAATGTCTTTATGATCAGTTAATGCTTGAGTGTATCCAGTTAGAACAAGATTACATACAAATTGGTGGTTCATATAATACATTTCAAAAGCTCACTGTGTTATAAAATGATGGTCACCTTGTGTAACTTTCCAGTACGTGGCAGTTTTCCCTTTTCAAGGAAAAATACTGAACGCTGTTGCATTTTGTTAATCAGTGGAAAGACAAATACTTGCATTGCAGGTTAGGATACTTACCAAATAGAAACAAGTTTCAAAACAACTAACATCACCTCAAACAGTAATTAAACATTTCTTATTTCATCCGATTTCTCTAAAATGTTAAACTCACATTCCCCACAGGTCATAAAATACTTAATACCGTTGACTGCACGAGACCCAATGGCGGGAAACTTCCACATAATGTTGACCTGATGATGAGCGATTTTGCTGGTGGGGCATCTGGATTTCCAATGACATTCAACGGTGGAAAGTTTACAGGTACTTTTTTTCATGACCTTACAGGTGAAATTATTGAGCACGTGTACTTGCTATTGCATTAATAATATACATACCCAAAATTCCAGCAGAAACAGGTAAATCCTAATTCAGAGTATTAGACTCTGAAAACTCTGCATAAAACAATATGGGAGTGTTAGGCCTTTTCTGTGGTTTCTGTGGAAGCATCCATGGTTATGTGACCATATGCATGCGGCTACTGTAGTTTACCATTACCATTCTGGGGTCTAGTATATGCAGAATGCAGCACACATAGAAAAAGGAAAAAAGAGGTGAAATAAAGATATTTCTCCTCGTTGTGCCTCCCTTACGCCATAAGTTTTTGGCACTGCGTCGGATTTACGATTTCTCATCAATCTGGGGCAGTGTCAAAAGCCTTGGGTTTTACTGGGAACGCCCCCAGCAACACCCATTGCACGCCCCTTTAACAGAGAAAACTGTGTTAAATGGAATAATATTTAGAAGGCAGCATAAAGCCAAAAAAAGTGGCTTAGTGATGCCTCGTAAATATGGAGCACGCTCCTGCACTACAGAACGTCACAAAAAGTGATGCCCCGGCAGCGCAAGGGGCCTCATAAATTAGGCCCAAAGTGGATAATCAAGTTCCTTCATTTGTGCGCTTGACTCCGCATGAGTACCTAGGCTGAGGAGTTAAGGTTTAGTCCATGAGCTGTTAGTCGGGTTATAACTCAGATACAGTGATCAGACACAAAAGAACAGATATTTATTTACATAAAGGACGGTAAACTAAAGAACACTAAAATAAACCAGAATATAACAACTCTTTCTGGGTCTAAGAAACATTGTTAGGTAGTTTTTTTAGGGAGTATGTGGTAGGGTGCTGTAATTCAAATAACGCAGGTCTATGATTCTTTGGGACATTGAGTAATTGTTGGGGGTTTTAGACGTTTTCAAAGATCTCAGTACTCACTATGCCTTGGATTTTCCTCTCAGGTGAACATTATGGATTTGGGTGATAGCCAGACGAAAGTCATAGATCAAGTATCCAGTTGACAGGGCTAATTGGCTCCAGCACATATTGGCAATGGGGGCACAAGACACAAATAAACTAACTTCTTATTGCTTGTAACCCTTCTGACAATCACCACTCCTGTTGGAAACACCTATTTTTGGTTCAAATCTGTTTTATTATTTATAGTATAGGATAACATCAAACAAAAGTGTCATCTGCTCAGGTTATAATATGGCCGGAATACACCAGGCTCTTATTAATTGGCAATACACTGGACAAAAAGGTCAGGAAAACAATCAAACAGCATCAATACCACCCCTCCCTCCAGCATTTACATGCACTTTATGGAGAAAAGCCATGTGCACTGGACCATGCACTGTGTATGCTAGTTAGTTGAGTAGTGAACCCTCCATCTAACTATCATATCCACGAAAGAGTTTGTCTCGGAGTGCAGGTCAGATCGCCAGTAACAGGACGGAGAACTCACAGGTATTTAGGACAGGTCAATTCAATAACCTCTTTTGAGACTAGTTGGCTGAAGGGGATCCACAGTTCCTGAAATGTCTCTCAGCGATGTTCCGTGGCCAAGGTGAGCTTTCCATGCCTAGGGTCCACCACAATCTATGTAGCCATGCTGTATATGTGGGGCTATCCCAAAATGCAAGAATGACTTGCAGTGCTGCTCTAAAGCTAACCCTATCTGGTGCCCCCTCCTAGATTTGTACGGGTATGTCAGGGGTTGGATAGACCCAGAATTGTGTATGCTGGAAACAGAGGTAGTTGTGTGTACATATGTGTGTTAATGTCCACTAAAATGTCTACCAGTACCAGGTGAGTTTGGGATAAGATCACAGAAGGTGTAGTAGTGTGCTTGGTAATCCACAACTTTGCCAACAGGACTCGCTACATGTAGGTTTCATCTTATGGAGCCTAGTGGAGGTGAGGTACCAATATGAGGCAACTTTGGTGGCTGTTTTTGGTGCTCTCGATGTTGCATGCTGTGTGGTGCACGCTGTAGTATATTTCCTTCCATTCTTTAAGTGTGTGGGGACATCCATTTCAGCTGGGCTGTGGACTTCTCCTTCACAGGGGCTCGCAAGACGAGGGTGTAGAGTTCTGGTATTAGGTGTTTATCACCCCTTCTCAACATAAGCCATTTCTAAAAAGCGTTAGGTGTCCTCTTCGTACTACTCTGAACGGATGGCTGCATAACCCAATGTCGAACCTGGAGGTAGCAAAGATGTGCAGACTCTGGGATGCCATAGACTGCCCTCTGTCCATCAAATGGGATGATCCCATCCTCATTGAAGAGATGCCCTACCGATTTGTACCCCGCTTGCTGTCAGATAGCAAATACTGTGGGGTGTACACCCAGGGTGAAATGCAATTTGTCCAATAGGGGGGCATTGGGGACGGAAAAGTCATCAGTCCATTCCTTGTCACCATGTGTTTTAAGAGGAGCCCATGAAGTCTTCCACACATGTAGCCCAACTATCGCATGGTCCATAGAACACCAGTGTTTCTCCATTTCTCTCCGGTGCATTTCCATGAGAAAGAAAAGCTGTATGGCCTGATAATATCAAATCAGGTTGGGGATTCCCAGACTACCCTCCGCCATGGGACGAGAAGCTAGCAAGGGTGACGACCATTCAATACAAAGTGCAAGATCCCCGCCTGTTTGGTTTTGAGGGTGCCCTGTGGGGGCGTACGCAGGAGTGCCTGGATTAGATAAAGGGCCCTAGGAACTATTGTCATTTTCAGTGCAGCGATGCAGCCTAGCCATTGGTTCCATGTAGAGAGCACGCAGTAGTGAGGACAGTTGGCAACCCTGACAAGTTCCCCTGTGAATAGAGTAGAGATCCGATCCGATGACCCTCACTGATGCCTGTGGTGCACCATAGACGCTTTGTACTCAGCTGTAGAATCTGTGCCCAAAGGCAAAGTGTTGTAGGGTGGTGAGTGTATAAGGCCAATGCACTCCGTCGAAGGCCTTCTCCGTGTAGACCACCAAAAGCATCATCTTCCGCCTAAAATGTTTGGCCTTATTGAGAATGTGAAATGCTCTCTTAGTGTTAACCCCACATTGCTGGTGAGGAACGAAGCCTGCTTGGTCTGGGTATATTAAGGACAGCATTAGAGGATTAATGTGTGCTGCTAAGATACCTGTGAACAGTGTTGTGTTGATGTTTACCATGGAAACGGGGAGGTAACAGCTGCATTGTGAGTGTCCTTGCCCTGTTTCAGGAGGACTGTTATGAGCGCCTGAAGCATAGATGAGGTCACCACATCAGAAAGAGAGTTAAACAACCTTGTGAGTGTGCCAGATGCCAGAAGAATTTATAAAATAAGGAGGTGAAGCCGCCAGGACCGGGAGATTTGAATGTCTGCAGGCGAGCAATAGTAAATATAACTTCCTCTTAGCTGATAGTTTTATCTAATGCTTCAGCTTGCGAGGCAGTCAACTTTGAGTTGTGTGTGATTTGAAGGTATTCTGGGCCGTCTGCGACCCTGAGATCTTGGGCGTCATAGAGGGCCTTATAATAATATCTAAAGGAGGTTGCAATGTCGAAGTCTTCCGTAACTTTGGAGCCAGATGGGTTGCTGTGTGCCTTGACTCTCTGTGCATCTATCCCTTTTGGTGTAGGATTTGTGCTGGAGGTGGAGGAGGGCACATTCGGTCCTATTTTGCGCCCACCAACTGCCTCCAAATCCAAGGTGTGCTGGTGAAAGATGATGCAAAACAGGAGGCCAAAGCTTTAAGTCACCCGTCTTCTCACCTGATCTGGTGGAACCCTCTGCATTGCTGAGAGGTTGCGGTAGAGTCTCAGTTTATGTCCCTCAAAAAGCACTGGATGAGCATCCCTTGCAGCACGCATGAAGTTCTTCTTGGGAAGGAAGTCATGTATGCAGGTTAGGATGCCCAGAGGGTGTGCTCCATCTCTGCCTGTCTGTCCCAAACCTGCATTTTGTCTCCTCAACTACACCCAGGATGTGGCAAAAGAGTGCCTGAATGTAATCCGCTATATCCAAGCCGTTCACCCAAAGGTGCGACCCCCTTATGCATGTGTTATTCATGTGGGAGTGGTTTCTGCTCCTGCAGGTCGAGAGCCTCCCGCTTAAGTTGTGCCTGCTACTCGCCCTGTGGCTGTGGCACTTTTCAAATATCACGGGAAAGGTCTTCTTTGAGGGCTTAGAGATCACCCACAGTGAGGAGAACATCGATTCCATAAAGGAGTGTGTGGGTAGTGTGTCCTCTTCAGGGTCAGAGCCAGGTAGAAACTCCATCATTGTGATGTGCAGAAGCAGGATGGGATAGCTTGTCTTTGAGAATGAGGTATTTCTTACCGTGCACCACTGTCATGGCCTGATCTCCCCTTGGCGGCTTGGCCTCTAGATATCCCACCCCAGCCCAGCAGCTGGGATATTGATGTCCCTCAGGGGCACCTCGGGCCACAGCGAATGCCAGAGAGGTGTGTCAGGGGGCTCTCACAGAGGGTCAGGACCCAGGATGCTGACCCCCCAACCAGCTCCCCATCAGCTAATCACAGTGCGACACAGGGCCGCTGTGCAAGTCTTATTGGGCGACTCACTGGTGTGGTCTGGGCTACAGCCAGTGGAGGGCAATATCCTACGATCTATGGTATCCGGGGGTGCACAGGAGCCATACAGAAGAGTGGAGCTGGGCGGGGGTCGGTGGATGTTCTTCCACATGGTGTTGTCCTCAGCAATGGCATCCTGAAGGCCTGCTCTCCACCTAGACATCACCTAACCTGCAGGGCCACGATATCAGTCAGAAGGCCCCCAGTGCCCTGCAAGGCTCTGGATTATTCACAGTGATCAGCCAGGCTGTGCAGCAGATGCAGCAGAAGAGGCCGGCAGCTAATAAAGGGCCGCTCTCATGCAGTCTAAGGTGTCCAGGCGATTACTCCACTGTTGGTGCAGTCCTAGGCCTGAAGACCACCACTGGACAGCTCACCACGATCAGCCCCTTCTGTGCTCCTGTAGTGCCGCTGCTGTCTCTCCACGAGGCGTTTTGCCGTCTGGGTGAGCCCCACACCCGGCCATTGATTGCCTGACTCTGGGCCTGCCTTTGTCTATGGACCGCTCTGTGTCAGTCATACAGCCCGCCTCTGTCACATCAGGAACCATCTGCAGGGGGAACAGCTGGTCCCACACTCTGTTTCAGCACCTTGCCCAGCTCCATGGTGTCCCTGGTGGTGTAGGCTGATTTTTCAGACCGTCGGAATCAGCCCCAGAAGCAATTTGGTGGCAGGTAGACAGAGAACGGTTTGAGAATTCCACACATCCTCTTCGTCACATCGCCCTGCATTCAGCATTAATTAATACTTTCTTTTATTAATAGATCATTAAACTGTGATCACACACAGACAGGAGCACGTTCAAATCCACCTTGAGAAGCTACTCCCAAATGATCCAGCCACCAAACATGCCACTATGGCGGACATCATTGATGCGAGCACCAACAGAAGCAAATACATCTTTTCCGTTGTGAAGGATTTCACCACACCAGCGGCCACCTCTAACTTCATCACCCCCTCTCAGGATCTCTGCAACAATCTCTCTCAATTCTTCATCACCAAAATCCGCGCCCTTTATAGCAACTTCAGCCCACAACTGGACCCGAAAGGCCTTGCCAAATGCCTATCAATCTTATCCAAAAAGCCAGTGCAAACCACATGGCCCTTTATCACCCCAGAAGAAACAGGTATCATCAGATTCTTTGAATCATGCAACTCTACTCCTATTGCTGAATAAACCATCTGCAGACCCTTCAATGCTCGGCAATTACAGACCTGTCTCCCTTCTACCATTCTCGGCCGAGTTCCTAAAGAAAATCGTCAGCAGATGCCTCACTGAATGACTCATTCAACTCCTCAACACCACTCAGTCTGATTTCAGACCCTACCAAAGCAAGAAAGCTGCTCTCATCACTGCCACAGATTACATCTGCATGACTCAGGATGGAGGAGAAATGGTGGCCCACGCCCTCCTGGTCTAGTCTCATGCATTTGACATGCTCTCCAACCCCATCCTTATCCAATGCCTACACGACATTGGAATCCAAGGACATGTACTCTGATGGATCCGCTCCTCCCTGACCGGAAGGACCCAGTCAGTTGACCTGGCAGTGACCTCATCTGCAGAGTTCCACAAGCATCCGCCCTCAGCCCGACTCTCTTAAACCATTCATGATCCCTCTAGCAGCATTATCGGCACTCACAACATCGATGTTTTCGATTACACATAGCTTATTCTCTCTGTCATGAACAATACACCTAGTACCTGTATCAAGTTCAATGCCTACATGACTGAATTCAACCACAGGATGTAGGCCAACTGCCTGAAGATGAACACTTGACAAGACCAAAATTGTGAACTTCGGAAAGAGCACTTCACTGTAGGTCTTCACCTAGTGGCCAACAGAGCTAAGACTGACACCCACCCCCACCACTCATGCTAAGAACCTCAGAATCATCACTGACCGCAAACTCAACTTGACAACCCAAGTCAATGACGTCACCGCCATATGCTTACATACCCTGAATATGCTGAGGAAGCTTTTCAAATAGGTCCCAATCAGCATCTGTAAAACGACCACACACACACTTGACACGGGCAAGCTGGACTTCTGGAATACCCTCTATGCCGGAGTCAACAAAAAACTCTCCAGAACACATTGGGCAGAATCACTCTGAACCTCCCATGCTGAACTCACATCGCCCCACACCTAAAGGAGCTCTGCTGGCTCCTCATGCACAAACGAGCACAATTCAAACATCTCACCCACACCTTCAAGGCATTACATAACACTAGCTCAACATACCTCAACAATCACAACTGCTTTCACAAACCTTCCAGACACCTCAGTTTGTTCGGACTCCTACTTGCACACATCCCACGCATATGGAAAAAAAGGTCCGGCAGTCGAGCCTTCTCCTTCATTGCTCTTAAAGTGTGCGACGACCTGCCTCAACACATAAAAGCCTCCGCCTCAATTATTTAATTCTGCAAGAAGTTGAAGAACTGGCTTTTCAAGTAGTCCCACTAGACCCTAGGTTTGGCTAGACTCAGACCAGTTCAACGCCAGGATAACCTTCGATATGATAGTGCGCTCTATAAATCTGCATAACATAACATCACTAAATGAGTGGTGATTACCAGGGCTGTATTACAGAGAGTGCCCAGGGGCGCAAAAGGCATTTCTGCCTGCTTTGTGCACACTTGGGGAACTTAGGCATTACAGAAGGGGCCACAGATGCTTCTGCAATACCGATTGTGCAGGTGCACATAAAGCGCCGATGCTATCTTCAGGGAGCGTTCCCTCATTTACATGGGGGCGTACCCCATGCAAATGAGGGAACCCCATTGCCTCTGTGCCCACGCCTTATTACAGATGCAGGTGCAGAGGCAAAGAAGCTGTCAGGAGCCACACTGACAGTGCGCCCCCTGAAAGCAGCCCTCTGCAGAGGGTAAAGGGGGTCCTATGGACCCCCAGATCTCTCCTTGCAGGCAGGTGCAGTCACTGACTGCACCTACCTGGAAGGGGATCACTAATCCCCCTTGAAAGTGCAGGCGGGTTGCCGCCTCCACAGTGAAACACAGAGTGGCTGCTTAAAAGCCGCTCTGCATTTCACTTGAATGCTTTACCCCTAGGGAAGCACAAGTTCGCAGCTGCCCTGGGCGCAGCGTATTCTAAGTAATAGGGCGCACTTTCTTTGTTTGCGCCTGTCACACCAGTTTTAAGGAGCACTAGGCGCAAACAGGGAAAGTGCGCCCTAATACAAAATATGGCACCAGATGTGTAAGAAACAATGTTGAGTTAGTTTATTTGTGTAAATATTTAATACCCTATTCCTTGTCTTAAAGTTGTCCCCCTTTTGGTATAGGTGGGGGGCACATAACACAGTTCAATGTGCAAAGTTTACTGCTCCTTTTCATCTACAAAGCAGAAACAGTGACACAACTTGTAGATATCTTCAAATCTGAAAGAGTCAGGGCCGGTTTTAAGACATGGCAGTGATCTAGAGGTATCTGCAGGGGGAATAGGAATCTCTGTTCCTTTAAAGGGGCCACAGTGGCTCCTGTAAAGCACAAGAAGTTTGGTGTGCATTCACCATTTTTCTGATAGTTGTGCACCAAAATCTTGTTTTCAAGAAACAAACTTCCAAAGCAAGTGTTTCCCTCTGAAAAAGATTAAAAGCCTAATGGCCCACATACCCTTGGAGTTTAACCCCAGGGTGTGGGGGTGGATTTATTTTTTGTTAGTGACAACCTGGCAGCGACAAAAAAGGGCATCACTCCATCTACTCTAAATAGTGTTGGTGGTTGGATGCTCCTACTCCAACAGGTTTTACTCCATCAGGCCATCGGAGTACGTTTTCCGGAAACAGAGCCAAAGATAGCACCACGTCAGAAAACTGACGGTTTGACCAAATCATAATTGAATGGGCAGATCGAGGATATGACAGGTAGGGTACCCCTTCATGTTTTTGGTGGAGTACCCTGTCTGTCCAACTCAAAATCAGGGCCTATGAAAGTTGGTTGAAATGTTTGTGGAATTCCTGGACCTGCATAAGCAACAGGGATACTCCCAAAAGACCTGGGATGAAAGGGAACACATGTGTGTCCCTGTCGCCTTATAGAAAGGGATAATACAGTATAAGAATATTGGTGGATCGTATAGGTAAACAAATAACATCACTGGACCTGTAGAACATTTCACATAAACATACCATAACATTACATAATCATTTGCGCTCTATTCACAAAGTTTAACGAAAAAATAATGTCTCACTCAATGTGATGCCTAACCAAGTGAATGAGCTGTGGCTTTATATTGATTTACAAGCATTGTAACTGACACCCAATCCAAGCATGTGTTGCAAATGCTTTATGTAAATACTCACCTTAAATGTTTGGTAGCCCCCTTACAACAACAATGATGCTTTTAACGCTGAGTCATTAATTATTACTTGCAATTTGTTTGAGAATTTTTGGGTGAATTTGTTGATTTTGCACGGCTGCATTAACTTTCTTATAATTTTATTTGGCATGAAATCAATATTGGACTTACTGTAAATGGGTTTACAACTTGAAAAAATATCTATATATCATTATTGCAACAAAAAAATGCTAAATTGGTGTGCTTTTGATTTTTCAGAGAACTGGAAGGCCCAATTCATCAAAACTGAAAGGAAGAAACTGCTGAATTATAAGGCGCAGCTTGTGAACGACCTGAGTCCCCGCATCTACTGCCCCTTCGCCGGCTACTTTGTTGAGGCCCACCCTTCAGACAAGTACTAACTCTTTCTGTCAAAGTGTTACACATTTCACACACAGACCCTCATTTGTACCTGGTTGGTGACATCAGTTCCACCCATTTAAAAAAAATCTGCCTCAGGGTACCATTCTCCATCATGGCTGCCGTTGATTTGTTGACTCAATTAAGGATGATGCCAGAGTTTATCATGCTAATGAGGGGTGGTGGTGGACATCAGCATGGTGGTATATTCATCACATCAATGTCCTGTTCTGCTTGGGTGCCCTAGGCTGCTGTACAATGGAACCCACTTCTAGTGACACCACATTGTAGCTGCATGCGGCCTTGGGGCCTGAGGGTATTGCAAGATTCCTCTCATACTGCCAAGAATGTTTAAAAATGCAGGAGCATCCCATGGATTCCCCATGGTGATGAGCTACTGTAATATTTAGAATAATGTCCTCTGAGGAGCACAAATACCCACCATGAAAAGAAAATTGCCACTCCAGTACCGCATGCATGGGTCCAGTAACAGCATGGGACTGCCTAAGTGTTAACGACGGAGGTTCCCTCAGCCTTAGGAAGAGGGACAAGCTACCTCCAGCTCATACCTGGCTGACACCATCACCTCCCAAATGTCGTTCTCTCTCTCCCTCTAGCCATGTAACAATTGTCTGATAAGTACCACCATCCCATTGAGACAAGGGGGAAAGCACGATGGGCTACTGGTGGAATTGAAAGGAGGGATGCTACCAACTGACTGGCAGTATCTCCTTCTTTGACCTGCCTTATAATTGTTGGCCTGAATGTAGGTGGGCGGATCTTGGTCCAGGAAGCACTAAATAGAAGCCCTAAATGAGCTAGGATGTAGAGATATATTTTGTGAAATGTTTTTAATAATGCAATTGTACACACCATTTGAGCTGTTCTGCCACCTAAGGTGATTGCTAAAGGTATTTCTGTACAGTAGGCAGACAAACAAACACCCCCACAGTTCAATTGGACTGTGGTGCTGAAAACATTTTCACAGTGACAGTACAAAATACCAATATTAAATCCTATAATAACAGTTTTATTGTGAGACTGCATTGCTGTACAAAGAGTGTAGCTTCAGGGTGGGTGTTTGGTGTGTGACACCTCCCTAATAAATGCATTTTGTACTTGGTAGTTTGGTGCAGTGACTTCCAGTCGGAAAGTGTTAGATATGGCCCTCTGCAGGGTCACCCCCAGTGTTTTTCCCTTCACCTCCTCTAGTTTCTGAACCCTTTTTTGTTGACTTTTAGGACTCTGTGCACTTTTCCACTGCTAGCCAGCGCTCTCTCTACACATGGTAAAATTGTCCAACGCCTAATTCCCACATTTAATATACTTATAAGTCCCTAGTAAAGTCGTACAACTTGTATCCAGAGCCTATAAATTACATTTTACTGGTGGGCCAGCAGCATCTCTTGTGCCACCACCATAAGTAGCCCTTTTAAAATATGTCTCAGGCCTGCCATTGCAGACTGGGTGCAGTTTTAATCTGCCATTTAGACCTAGCAAAAACAACCATCTACCAGGACTAAACCTTTATTTTTAATACATATAATTCACCCCTGTAGTATGCCATTAACAACCCATAAGGCAGCATTGTATTTAAAAAGTTGGACATGTACTTTTATGTTTAAAATATCCTGGTAGTAAGAAACTCTTACATTTGTTGCAGATGACTGCAATGCTTACCTCCCCCATAGGAAATCAATGAGTTACCTTGTTATATTTAGTAAGTGATAACTGCTGCTTGGAAGTGGGTGGGGATGTCATTTTTGGTATCTAAATGTGATGGTTGGTCTGACCTGCTGCACTGGACCTGCCTGGAACAGCTCCTAGACTTGCCTGAGCCCTGCTGACTACTGCGCCGGAGTGAGTTCCTGATCCCCAAGAGGTGCATCCCCAGGTCCTGAACATTTGGCGGCATCAGCTGAGCTAGTCTTGTGAAGAAAATAGAAGTCCTGAAGTTTTGGGCTCTTTGCAACTGCAAAGAGACCCTTTTGTACCGAGATCTCACCACCCGTGATGACCGCCAATGTGAAGCTCTGGTGGACCGCCAGCGTCATCGGGCTATGTGTGATCTGGACTTTGCACTACAGCATTGACAGCCCTCTGTGACTGACAACTTGAAGCTCCAGCAACAGCCATTCACAACAACCAATAGGATCTTCACACTCGAGCGACGACCGTCCTTCAAGTCCAGCCTGCTTTTCGGCTACAGTGACGACCATCTATGAACTCTACCTGCCCCTTGCAACTTTCTCCACCGGAGACTGGACACTATACTATGAAATATAAAAAGGTAACTTTTTCAGCGGGACTAAACTGGCCCCTGTATCTGGGCCAAGCTCCATCGCAGTGGCCTGAACTTCTGACTTACCCCGGTCCAGCACAACCAAATAATCATGAGTTGCACTTGGTGCTTTTAGGGACTATACTCACCTATTTCTTTGAAGTTGCCTGTCTCCGGTTCTACAGATTAGATTTTTGTCACTTTGGTCTCATTTTATTTATTACATTTTAATCTGTTTTTATAAATTGGTGTGTGATTTTTCGTGAGGTTGTATCGTCACTTTTTTACTGTTTGCTTGCTGCATAAATACTTTACACATTGCCTGTAAATTAAGCCTGAATCCTTTCGTGCCAAGCTACTAAAGGGTTAAGCACAGGTTAATTTAGTGACTTTTGTGGTTCACCATGCCAGGGATTGTGGTAATTGCTTGAGGAAGGTCTTCACCCCCCCACCCCCAATCAAATACCCAATTTCTCAGAGAAAGGCAGTGTTAGATGTCACTTGTCACTAGCAGCATTGAATGTATTCCAAACTATCAAGCCGCTCCCACACCTACACCACACTTAGCAGGACAGGGAAACACAAAGGAAACAGTACATGTTAAGGCCTGATAGATCTAATGTTCTAGATATGAAGCTAACCACCACCACCTGCTCCTCATATCGGGTGGGACTGATTCATAGAAAATAGACAAATCTGCCTTTGACAGGAGTAAATCTCCAACCTTTCACAAAGTGGGAAAGAGTTTGCTGAACACCATCAAACATGCACATTTGTCACTATTTACAAAGTTGCTGGGTTTTTGTGCTCTGTAACGGAAATGCGCTGACAGTGGTGGAGGAAAGAATCCTGTAATCTGATTGATGTTTTACCTACCTCTACATTGCAGTTGGTAGCGATTAACCTTTTTTTTTATAATATACACATATCTCGATTCTCAGTACTTGAAATGCTTCTGGAATCTTGGTATACTTTTCATACTGTCACTTTTCCCTCTAACACTGCACAACCTTCTACGTTCCCAGCTTCTTAAGCTGCTCACCTCCTGCTCATTGCACAACCTCTTGGGCCACATTTACTTAACGTCAAGCAAACAACACAGGTCAAATCTGCAGCAAAACACTGTGCGAATAGAGAAAGAGAGTGCACCACCATACTAAAAAAGTTTTGCAGCAATGCCAAGCATGGAGGCATTGATTTCTTGCGTATAAATAGTACACAATGTACAATTTCCAGTCAAAATTCAATACACAAAGGCCACCATTCAGTTAGTTGCACAAAATGTGCAATTTTAAAGAAATTATTGGTTGTTCATAGGAATATCATGCAGTATTCCACTTACTCCTGTTTTGCACTTTGGTTTAATTTGGTGCTATGATTTCACATTAATTCAGATCACACTGTCTTAATAGGTCAATCAATCAATCAATCATTGACACTTATAAAGCGCGCTACATACCCGTAGGGTCTCAAGGCGCTGGGGGGGGGGGGGTGCCGCTACTGCTCGAACAGCCAGGTCTTCAGCTTCAGGTCTGACATTGTGGTAATTTCTATGGGTATTGCCGTTATTTCCACTCCATTGTCATCCCTCTGCATAGATAATATGTGGTTGGTGATGTGCTTGCGTGAGGTTTCTGAGAAAAATGTACTTTGTGCCCTATGCTAATTAGGATCTTAGAGCCAGATGTATGCAGATTTGAGATGCGATTTCCTAATAGAAAATGTTTGCAATTCGCTATTGGTAAATCGCGAAGAGCTATGTACAACAGTGTGTTTTACACTGTTAACGATTCACAGTTGGTCGCAATTGACCTAACTCATTAACATTCATGAGCAAGGTCGCAATTTACGACCCATTGGGAATCGCTAAGCACACAGGAATGGTGGGCTACTTGGGACAGCAGACAGCCATGTCTGTGTTTGTTTTTAAATAAAGCAACTTTTTTGTTAAAATATTCCTTTAAGGAAAACATGATGCGTTTCAAAAAGAAAAATGAAATATTTCCTTATAATTTTTTAAGAGTAGGCCTGCTCTCAAAAAAACGTTCTTACAACCATTCACAAAGGGTAAGGGGTCCTTTGCAGACCCCTTCCAGCTTGCGAATGGGTGACATCCACAGTGAATATTGATGGGAAAAAGCAAATGTTTTGCAACCGCGTTTCAGTTGCGAAACATCCATACGTGCCACTGTGAGTCGCTATTAGGAAGGGATGCCCTTAACACACACCTTCCTAATTACCAAATCGCAAAATAGGGTTTGCTACATAGGAAAATGCTTTTCTCCTGTTACAAACGGTCTGATACTAGGAATCAGGGGGTTTGCAACCTAAAGAAAGCTTTGTACATCTGGCTCTTTGTTGGGTTTGCCCCAAAGTTTTACTGGACAAGCTATGTCCTTGGCTGGTGCAGACAGAATATCAATGTAAAAATATCGACTTGCACAAATAACAAGGTAAAAAATTTGTGGGTCAGAAATATCGTCAGAAAAAATATTGTGGTCAAGAATATCGATTTTAGGTAAGTAATATCGATGTTTAAAATATCGAAGTGTTTAATATCGATTGTTAAAAATATCGATTTTTTTATTATTGTTGTGTATTTTAGTATATATTATATATGTATGTGATGTCTGTTTTTTTGTAGAAGAATTGTTTGTATTTTTATTATATGTGTTAAAACTTTAGTAGTTATTAAAAGCATTATTTGAATTTTGTGTTTTTAGTACTGTAGCAGGTTGTGGGTCTACAGGGAAGTAGGGTGGGAAGCAATTTAATTATATTCAATTTATCGATTCTTTTTTATTTATTAATATTTGTTTAATTGAGATGTTATAGTGTTAAATGTGGAAAAGATTTTTTATGAATACATTAATAATGTGTTGCTAATAATTGTTAATTAATTAATTAGTTGGCAATTAATTATGGTAATTGTGTAAGGAATTGGAGGTGTGTTGTGGTATGTATAGGTGTAAATAGTGGGAAAGGTGGGAAGTAATATATTTTTATTTGATGATTCAATAATTAGTTGTTAATAAAATTTTAATTCATTAATTAGTAATTAGTGATGGTAATTGTGTAATTCATTTTAGGTGTGTGTTGTGGTGTTTATAGGTGTAAACGGTGGGAAGGGAAGGAAGTAATTTATTTTTAATTGAATTAACAATTAGTCGTTAATTAATTTAAATTAATTAATTAGAAATTATTTATGGTAATTGTGTAATTAATTTTAGGTGTGTGTTGTGGTGTGTATAGGTGGGAAGGGTGGGAAGTAATGTATTTTTAATTGATAAAATGATAATTAGTTGTTAATTAATTTAAATTTATTAATTAAAAATAAATATGATAATTTTGTAATTAGTTTTAGATGTGTGTTGTGTATATTTTAGTGTTAAAGGATTTGTATTCAATGAAATTGTAGTATTTGTTTCATTAATAATATTATTTTAATTGATTATTAATTATGTTAGTTATGGAAGTAAATTGAAATACAACGTTTTAAGTGTTTTTTATTGGTGTGGTGCTATAGGGTAGGAAATAAAATAAAACATTTATGTTTTACATAATTTTTTGTCTGTTAATATGTGCTCCTTGTAAATAATTATTGTTTTTAAATCTATTTATTAATTTATCTTATATAATGTTATTAGCGTTTTATTATATTAATTAATATTATAATAGGTGTCCTTTTGATATGTTTAATATTTTAAAATGTATATTTGTTTATTATTGTTTGTTAAATTTTATGATTTTTGGAAATTTTTTCTATTGTTTAGATGTTATTAGTAATTTTTGTTTCTCTGCAATCCAGCACTTTCCCTACAGTTACACTCACTGGAGTGGGAATAGTAATTTGTACCCATCTACTATCCAGCACTTTCCCAACTGTTGCAGTAACTGGAGTGGGAATAATGTTTATACCCTTGCTATCCAGCACTTTCCCCACTGTTGCACTCACTGGAGTGGGAATAGTAATTTTTACCCCTCTGCCATCCAGCACTTTCCCAACTGTTGCACTAACTGGAGTGGGAATAGTAATTTTTATACCTTCGCTATCCAGCACTTTCCCTACTGTTGCACTCACTGGAGTGGGAATAGTAATTTTTACGCCTCGACTATTCAACACTTTCCCTACTGTTGCACTCACTGGAGTGGGAATAGTAATTATTACCCCTTCGCTATCCAGCACTTTTCCTACTGTTGCACTCTTTGGAGTGGTAGTAGTAATGTTTTACCTCTCCCCTATCCAACATTTTCCCTACTGTTGCACTCACTGGAGTGGGAATAGTAATTTTTACCCCTCTGATATCCAGCACTTTCTCTACTGTTGCATTCACTGGAGTGGAAATAGTAATTTTTACCCCTCCGCTATCCAGTATTTTCCCTACTGTTGCACTAACTGGAGTGGTAATAGTAATGTTTGCCCCTCCGCTATCCAGCCCTTTCCCTACTGTTAAACTAATTGGAGTGGGAATAGTGATTTTTACCCATCCACTATCCATCACTTACCCTACTGTTGCACTCACTGGAGTGGGATTAGTAATTTTTACCCTTTCGCTATCCAACATTTACCCTACTGTTGCATTTATTGTATTGTAAAATGTAAGTTTTAATCTTACTAAATAATTTAATGTTTTAACTTATTATAGAATGATTTTTTTTATTTTAAAATATTGATATATATATTTTATTTTTATATAATTTTAAAGTTTACACATTAAATAAAGATAATAGTTAAATATATGTATATGTATAAATTATTATGTTTGTGTTCATATTTTTAAAATTAAGTTTGTTATATTTAGTTAAAATGTATAATAAATTTAATTTAGTTTGTTAAAAATAATATTATTATTTAATATATTTTATTTTATTTATGTTTTTAAGTCAATATTTTCACATCTATATTTTTTACTTCGATATTTTTTAATAGATATTTTTGCACTTTCCTGATTAAATATGGGCAGTTGATATTATTGCATTTTATATTTTTATTTCAATATTTAGAACATTGATGTTTGTTACATTGATATTCTATCACTGAATCTCCTTGGCTACAGTGAATATAACCCATGTGCCGCCCAATCTCTGCGGCATGTAAGGAGGGGTGCTGGCGATTACTGCGACAGCTGCAGGTAAGAGCAAGGAACATTTGGGGGTACTGGCGATTCCCACGACACCCGCAGGTAAAAGGGGAGGCCGCCGCCCCCACAACTTGTGCCACCCATGGCAGACTTCCCCCCTTGCTACACCACTGATAATGGGACACATGCTTGAGGGAGGCAGGCGGTGGGGGGGCATTTTGAGGCCTAGTCCACAGCCAACGTCTCCAAACGTTATAGTGAGCCACAGGAATAAGAGCAAATGTTTGGTACATAGTGCAGCTTGTGGAACTTGCAGAGTGTCCAGGGTATCACTGCACCAGGAAAGTGCATTATGTTTGCTCATTTGCTCAGACCCCACCCACTGCCACACTGTAAGGATTCCCACCTGAATCCCCGCTTCTGCTGCATCAGGACTATCTGTTTGTATCACTCACATGCAGTGGGTGAATGACGCATCAACTCAGGTATTGAGTGGGATATGCACTGAGTGAGTGCAGAGCCAGGGGTGAATGTGGCACGAAGGAAGTGAGTCATGAGTTGTCTTTTCAGTGACTGAGAAGGGAAATGCCGTTTACAACGCAGTGTTTACACCGCACGACCTTTACCACGCTGCCATTACAAAGCAAGTTGTTACTACGACTTGCGCTGGATGGCGTTGTTGGTTAAGGAATATTGTAATTTTCTATTCCAACACCTTCCCTACTGTTACGTGGACTGGTGTTAGAATAGAAAATTATAAAACTGCCTGTAGCTGCACGGACGGCGGTTTGGACGGTTGTGAGAGCTTGGTTCTCCAGTTAAAGGTTTAGCGAATGAACAGAGTCATTGAAGGTTGTCCTCCTGTTTTGCTGAAGGTGTAGGAAACACACCTCTGTGTATGCTTTCACATACACCTCTGGAGCCATAACGTTTTGGACCTAGAACTGTTTTTTGTGGAGGAGATACCGATCCGTGAGCCACGCAAGAGGAGGTTGGCTGCACCCCTTTGGGGTGTGTCCCCCGTGTGTAGTGTGGGGGTGATACCGTGAGCCATTTAAAGTACCCTTGTCCTGATGAAGCCACAAGATACTGTTGGCGGAAACGCGACCGCGACTGCGTCGACATCTGATTAAGGAGTCCGACTATACTGTATATACTGTGTAAATATTATCAAGTGCTTTGTATAAAAACTATATTGTTTTTTTAGGAGAAATTATAACTTTTGCGCTTTAAGGACTACCTTGGTTGTGATACTCCACCCAAATTGAGGAGTGGGTATTTACAGAAAATTGAATGTGTTCTTCCCTTTTTTCTTTTTGTTGAGGGTACACACTGTTGTATATATAATGTATATATTGCTTTGATATGTCTGGTTGTTGTTTTTTATACACTGTACACTTGTTGACCTCCTTGTCTTTTGACTTTGAATACTGTCCTTTTTTACTCATATCATTTAATGAAAACAGAAACTACTGTATAAAACAGGATAATAAACTGTATCTTGTTTTGAAATAGCATATATGTCATTGATTCCTCAGTACCTTGTTTTCAACTTTTTCATCTTTTGATGCTCCTTGCCCAGGTATGCGAGGGTAATTTGGGCAGAACCCCTGTTCATTACATAGTAGAGCCAGGGGTGAATGTGGCACGAAGGAAGTGAGTCATGAGTTGTCTTTTCAGTGACTGAGAAGGGAAACGCCGTTTACAACGCAGTGTTTACACCGCACGACCTTTACCACGCTGCCATTACAAAGCAAGTTGTTACTACGACTTGCGCTGGATGGCGTTGTTGGTTAAGGAATATTGTAATTTTCTATTCCAACACCTTCTCTACTGTTACGTGGACTGGTGTTAGAATAGAAAATTATAATAATCCTCAATCCGCGCCCTCCAACGCAAGTCGTTGTAACGACTTGTGTTGTAAAATCCGCGTAAAGTACAACGCGATCAAAAAGATCGCGTTGTACTATCATATATCCTACTGAGAAGAGCAAACAGTGGAATGAGTGCTGCATTCGAGCAGTGATAAATGTGGCTTAAACTCAGTGAGTGATGCATGGAGCAAAGGAAGACATGGAAGTAAAAGAGTAAGTGAGGCATGGTTAGGGAAGAATGTGAAGGGAAGGTAGCGCTGCAAGGGTTAATGGTGCATAAACAGAGTAAGTGAGATGTGCAGTAGAGGCCTTTGTGGCCTAAAGTGGAAAAGAGAAGCATGCATCTCAGGCAATTGTGACGTAACAGGAGTTATAGAGGCATGGGTGGGATTAACTGTGGGCTGAGCGTGACATGGATCAGGGGAGAATGAGGCATAAAGGAAGTGAATGAGGTGTGCAGTAAGGTGAATGTGGCATAAAGAAAGTGAGAGTTTTTTGCAGCGTTTAGTACAGCATGCAGTCGGGTGAGTGTGCATCCACCAGAGATAAAAGTGACACAAGTGGAGTGAGTGAGGCAAATAACCAGGGCTGATGTGGCATAAAGAAAGTGAGTGAAGCACATAGGGGAAGGAGTAGAGGGTGTGAGAAGTGAGACATGCAGTATTCAGAGTAGATTGAGAGGTAGAGAAGCAGGAAGGCAATGGATAATCAAAGAGAGACGATGGAGAGGAGGAGGAGAGAGAGTTAAGATAGAGATGTGGAGAGAGAGAGAAGATGGAGAGGTAGAGAAAAGGTTGGCAAGGAGAGTAGGGTGACGCAGAGAGAGGAAGTATGGTGAGGTTGACAGAGGGGGAAGTGCAAGTGAAAGAGAGTGAGACAGAGAGAAGAGTGTAAGGTGGAGGCAGGTAGGGGAGGTACAGAGGTTAAGTGGAGGAAGAGGCAGATAGAGGGGGATGACTAGCTATAGGGGTATTACCAGACACAATGTTCCACATAGAGCTCATTTTCCAAAGAATTATTGGATGAAACAGAACAGCAAAATGACTGTGCTATGATATCATGACCATCCAAAGCATAGGTTTCCGGTGCAAAAAGTGAATTTATTCACCTCATAAATCACATCTGAAAAATAATATTTGGACATTGCAAGTGGAACGTGACCCCCATATGAGGAATAGCCACAGCCAAAATATTATAGGAGACAGTGTGCGAAAATCCAGGATATGTTGGTAAGCAAACAACCATATAGTTCAGTCTTATTAGACCAGGCACAAGGTTGCATATTCTCCCACTGCAGATTCGCCATGAGGCAAAGTTCAAGGCTAATGGATTGCCAAGGTGCATAGTCAGTAAGCCTACAGTAATTCCACAATGGGAAAAAAGCAGCAGTCTCAATGGGTCATCGCTGTCAGTGTGGAAGGCTCCATGTTGACAGTGATGGTCAACCATGGATACCTATGCTTTGGCTTGTCATGGTATCATACTACAGTAATTTTGCAGTTGTATCAAATAATTCTTCTGAAAATGAGATCTATGTGAACCATTGTGACTGCTGGTACTGCGAAAAACACTAACAATAACTCAGACTGATTAAGATAGAATAAGTGTGACTAAGACAGACTGTGAGGGAAACTGAGTGACTGAGAATCACGAAGCCTCAGGGACTAAGACAAACAGACTGAGAGTGAGGCTGGCTCACTGAGACAGAGATGTTAAAGAGAATGAGAGACACTAAAACGTTGAGTGACTAAGACATTGCAAAAAGAGTTAGTCTGACTGTTAGAGATAGAGACTGGGAGAAATTGAATGCGTATGAGACTGTGACTCAATTCAAATCCCTTTATTTGGCTAAAAAGCCATAAAAGTATACCACAAACAACAATTTTCATACGAAGAGTACATAAAATCATATTATTACATTTTGGGTTCAATACAATATACCACATGCAAACAATAAAAGAATATCGGTAAAAAGAGGTGACTTATAATTAATTGATCAGGCAATAGAAACAGTTATATCACTATATAAAATCAATCAACAATTTTGTTATATCCTAAGTTTTACATTCATATGTGATTCAGCCTAGGTCCTCCTAGCTGCTCAGCCAGAGTGAGAGATGGTGACGGAATGTTGGTGTGACTGTGATGAATGGAATGCCTGGGTGCCTGTGTGGATGAGTGGTGACAGTTGGAGATGGGCTGAGCAGCTAGGCAGGCTGCTCCTGGTGGGGCTGGCGTAGGAGATATGGGAGCTGGGTTAAGAGCTGTTACATGGCTGACCCTTGTTTGATACCAGTTGACATGGATTAATAAAGAAGACTTACAGAACTTACAACCTGGCTACCATTGTCTTCATGTACAAAGTACAACAAATTTAAAATTTCTAACACCCTTTCTTCCTATCTCTAACTGCCGCCACCAAAACATTTGCAACATTAAAAATCTCCCAAGGATTGGTTAACAGCTGCAAATATAACAAGGCAGGTATAACTTGCACAAAACCCCTCCCCTTGAAAATAGGACTTAAACAAC
Source organism: Lissotriton vulgaris (assembly GCF_964263255.1). Taxonomy (NCBI): domain Eukaryota; kingdom Metazoa; phylum Chordata; class Amphibia; order Caudata; family Salamandridae; genus Lissotriton; species Lissotriton vulgaris. Next base: position 883,657,083 of record NC_141691.1, read on the forward strand.
TTTCTCCACATGGAGATAAAATGCTCACAAAACATTATAAAATGTATGGTATCCTGTGTTGAAAAACTATCACATGTACAGGGGCCTAAATCATTTACCCTACTCCACCTCTGTACATCTGCTAAAAGACAATGAATGAGATTGAAACGGAACCTGGTTGGAAGAAATTGGTGAAAAGGTTTTGTGACAATTGTCAGGTACGGTTCAATCCGTGGGACTGTCTTTAACAGGAAATGGGCTTTCACCTTAGGTTTCACAATCTCCAGCGCCTCTCTCTCTCTGCAGACAGTACGTTTAAAAATTGTACTTTAACACATGCAAGGTCATCTATCACTATCTTTTCTGGGGTGGCAAAAAGTTCAGGTCGTCCCAATTTACCTAGCGTGGACTTGACATATTGTATTCATTGGATTTTACTTATATTGTCCAGCGCTACACAGTCCCTGACAATTTCTCTATTCAGTGCCAGTTCTGTATTAATCCATGTCTTTAGCCAACATACCACATGACCCAGCCCAATTTGGTCCTCAACAAAACCACTACCCAACTCTTGTTGAATAGCATAGGTAGGGTTAGATTGGGGAACTGCCACAAGATATCTCATAAATGTATTTTCAACTTGCTGAAGTTCTACAGGTTTGTATCCCCAAATCACAGACCCATACCTTGCTATAGCACTACTTTTAGATATATACATTTTTAGCAAAGCTTCAAGGGGCTTCGCTCCTAGTCAGCATACAAAACCTTGTATAGCAGCTATGGACCTAGACATTGCATGTTTGTTCGCCCTTAACTGGGGAGTCCAGGAGCCTCTCTCATCGAATAAAACTCCCAAATAGGAGAAAGAGGAAACCCTCAACATCTCAACCCCTTCACAATAAAAAGATTTACATTTTTGTGCGATTTGGTTTTATTAACAATAAGGTCCAAATATTGCATGCAGGTCCCAAATGAATCCAAAAGTCTCTGCAGGCCAACTGCAGTGCCGGCCAAAAGAACCGCATCGACGGCGTATAGGAGAGCAGGAATACCCCTGTCTCCTATACGTGGGATATCCAAAGTGGCAGTGATAGGGGAGGTGTTTAAATTATTTATATAAAGTGTAATAAGCAAAGGGGCTGGAATACAGCCCTGTCGTACCCTTTTGTCAATTTTAAAGTGCTTAGTGCATTTGCCATCTTGCCTGACTCTAACCCTGGCGTAAAGATCCTTATGAAGATCTGCTAAGAAATAGACTAAGCAGCGGTTCATCCCCATATCTATCAATATTGTCCATAACTTTGATCTTTTTACTAGATCAAAGGGCGAAGATAAATCCATGAAGGCCAGCTATACCCTACCTTGTTTCACCACTGTATATTTCTCAGCCAAAAGGTGCAAATTTAGACACTAATCTATAATCCTTCTACCTTTCCTAAAACCGTATTGACAATCTATTAAAATTCCAGTCTCGTCCAACCATTCAGAAAGTTTATTTAAAATAACTCTACCTAAAACCTTAACCACGGAATCAATCAGGGAGATAAGTCTATAAAAACCTGGATCACCTCCCTGCCTCTTTTTAAAAACTGGAATAATGGTGGAGAGAGACCAGGATGGCAGAAATCCACACATGCTAGCCAGTTTTTAAAGTTTGGTTATAATTTTTGCCCAAAGATGCGGTTTTGTTTATATAGATCAGCCGGAACACCATCAGGGCAAGGGGCCTTATTACTAGTCATTTGAGTGATAGCCGTCTCCACTTCCATTTCTGTAAAAATCAATGATGTGTTGCCCCAATCTCGATCAGGAAAAACTGGAGAGCCCCCCCGAACTGGGATACTCCATAAATAGTATTAAATTGGGAGTACCACGGATCCTTTCTGATATTACATTGTAAGGGCGTAATATTTAGTCCTGTAAAAATGGGGTTATGAACTATAGCCCAAAATCTGGCACTATCCCTATGAAACTCGACCAAAAGCAGGTCATTCCAGGCCTCATCTTTGATTTCTTGTTTTCAGTAATTAATCATCCATTTATAGGACAGCCTCAATTGAGCTTTAAGAACACGATCTCTTGGGACCTGCTTCAAGGCAGAAATAAGCTTTTGGTGAGCTTTCGAGCAATCTTTGCCAAACCATTTCTCACCCAGATTAGTATGACTTCTACTAGGCAATGTTAAACCAGATGTCACCTGCGCACAAATCTCTTCAAATGCCACTAAGACCTCTGCTCCCTCATTTGCAGGACTAAGACATATATTAAAACTCTTTTCAGCTTTATGCATTAAATCTTGAAGGAAAAGCTCAGGAATTGCACTAGTCTACTTTAGCCTATGTCCCTGGTCTGTGGTCTTTACACATACACAAGGTGGAGGTTATCCCTGGCTCTCTTTAAGGCCAGTTGCCCTACTTAACTCGAGTGTAACAGGATTATGGTCACTGTAATTAGACCATAGGGCACCATAAGAGATCACTTGAGGAAATAATACAGGTGAAATAAAAATATAATCAATTATAGAATCCTGCCCTCTTGCCTTGAAAGTAGGGATCCTCCTCCCCACAATGTTTGTGTTGGGCTGGCATAAATAAACTACAGCCAGGAGATCCCCCCGGCTTTTTCATTGCGGGTTGTGCTCAAAATGACAGTTGAGGGAATCCTCTGGGCCAAGATAATCTACAACATGGCAATCCTTCATACACAAATGAACATTAAAATCTCCCAAAAAACAATAGAATAAGAGATTCGATCTCTGGTGAATTAAAGAAATTTACAATGAGCAGTTTCATAGAATTGACATTGTTAATTTCTACAGCTAAACAATTAGTGGAGCCTGTATTCACGGTGCAATGTTTTCCCGTCAACTTTAGTGATATTAAAATTAAAAGTCCCCCTTTTTCTCTTCCTGAGGCCAAGGGCTGTGCTGGCTTAAAATATGATTTATAACCATCCAGCAAGAAATTATCTTCTCTATCCCACGTCTCTTGTTGTTCCACTATATCATGAGTTTTAAGAAAATTAATCCACCTGGGTTCCGCACTTTTTATTCTAAATCATGCTACATTCCAACTTAAGATCTTACAGTTCAGGTTCTCCTCCTCCATTTCCTTGGAGACCCCTTCTCCCCCTCCCCTCCCGATAGAACAAGGGGCTTCAGTCAATCATTTTCATCCAATCGGCTTAATGGGAAAAACCTGTTAGAACACACTAAACCACTCTCCATTGCCTCCTCCCCAGGGGGTTTAAGCAATGATTTGGGGGGTAATGGGCCTGTATTTTGAGTCAGATTACCAAACTGGGCCCTACTAAGGCCTAACCCAGTGATTGATCTACCTACACAGACACTGTCTACCCTCTGGAGGCCGGTAAAAAAAACAATGGTAGGGCCCTTATGACCCCTGGACCAGCGTTAAAACCTTCCTGGAAGAGCATTCCCGCTTTCCCTATTTGATCAAAGTTAATGACAATACAATCACCTTCTCCTTCTTTGGCCCTCTATCCTACCCAGCCAACTCGTCTGACCATTATAATATGGGCTTAGGACTGCGAGTGTTGTTTACACCAAAACGTGATTTTTGCATAGGAGATCCTCAGTGGATTCCACTCTATTAATTTTAAGTGAGGGGTACTCCTGTAAGGACTGCGACTAGGGTGGTGGTCTCAGGTGGGAGATTGAGTCTACAAGTACTATATATTTTACAGTCCCCTATGGTCCCATGAAACTCGCCTAGGTCCTTGGGATGTTTGTTCAGAGTCGGGATTTAATCAAGTTGCCTACCCACATCACCGCCCCTTGTATTCTGAGTAGAAGTTACCCCGGATGGTATACCCTCCCCTGCAATGACATCAGGATGTGAAATTACATTACTGCCACTTGGATTGTCCATAACAATATCCACACGTTCTAGCTTTTCCCAAAAGCAGAGTAAAATTCCAATCAATTAGGTCTTTAATCTGGGCTAGTACAGTTCCACAGAGTGGTCTCCACAGCAATGGCAAGAGCAGCGTCCCCAATGATATTGTGTCTTAATGAAGGAGAAGGAAAGAAGGCATCAGTCTGTGTGCTAACAGAGTTGGTTGATGGTACTACTTCCATGATTGGCGGATTGAGATCCCTATGTGCTTTTTGTTTTTTGAGCGCTGACACCCCGCTTTCGTTTTACTGGTGGCGCTTTTTTTACCTTGATCTCATCTAATGGCTTGGAGACCCGTATTCTAGTAGCTATACTTGACCCATTAGGGGCAACTATAGGAGGTTCGTCCAAGGTTGGCAAGGGTGGGGTTGAGGGCACAGTTGGGGGCGTGATGGACTGGCACATTTGTTGGAAGTCCCCTGATTTGGAGACACCTAATGACGAGCGTCTCTGTAGTGTTGAGGAATATAAAGAGAGTCGCCGCTCTATCATTTCGGTCTCATGGGTCAACAACGATTCCGCCCTGACAATAAAAGCATCTAGGGTGCCCGCTACTCCTTTGCGCTTGCTCATGTTGAGACCACAAGTCTTCAGCAATCAGTGACTCACACACAGTAATGCGATGCAGCACAAGCACTAATGTCAGGGATGGAAATGTGTGCTACAGTATCTGAAAACTGGAAAGTGAAGTTGAGTATCGGTAACTAAATATCAGAGGGGGCTCAGCCCAGCCTCTTACGGGCTCTAACAGTTGCAGATGGGCCCGCTCTTGACCCGGGCTTTGCCCGGGCATGGCCTGGGCACACCTGCACGTCCCATGCTCTGGGAGCCTTGTGTATGTTTCATGCACTTCCCCCTGGCGATGTCCGGTGTGCGTGCCGCTGGAGATGATGGGTCGTGTGGTCTAGGTCCTCCGGGAATGGCCACAAGTGACTCAGGCTGTGGTAGCGGCAGACAAGAGGAGCACCCATGCTACGGGAGGCCTGTGGATGTTTTATGCGCCTCCTGGCGCTTCCCTCTGGCGTTGGTAGCACCGCTGGGGATGATGGGTCTTGTGCTCTAAGGTCCCCCGGGACCGGAAACGGCCGCAAGTCACTCCGGCGGCGGTGGCAGCAGACAAGAGGAGCTCAAGCCCTGGGGGAGCCCTGAGGATGTTTTATGCGCCTCCTGGCGCTTTCCCCCTGCATTGGTGGCATGCCGCCGCTGGGGATTATGGGTCTTGTGGTCTAAGCTCCTCTGGGACTGGGAATGGCCGCAAGTTACTCCGGTGGCGATGGCGGCAGACAAGAGGACCTCCCGCGCTGCGGGAGCCTTGTGGAATTGCCGCAAGTGATTCCGGCGGTGGTGGCGGCAGACAAGAGGAGACTGTGACTCACTGCCCACCTGAAGCACAGAGCAAAACAGAACCACTGGCCTGCTTTACTCGCCTCCCTTTCTCTCCTCAAAACCTTACTCCATGAGTGCTGTTGGAAGCTAGGTTGTTGCATCTAGATGGCTTTAGCCCACACTCTCTGCTAACGGCGTGGCCTGCTCCAGCTTGTCTGCACCATGTAGCAGCAGGAGTCCTCCAGTGTTGTTAGAGGGTGAGAAACAGTGTAAAGTGGGGGGTTAGGAAGGATGGACTTTACTACAAGATTGTCAACAAGGACCTGAATGGCTAGACTCAACTGAATGATCTCAGCCCATTCTTCCTGCTTGCACCTTTCGGAAATGTGGAGATGGAGAGCCACAGCCTGGTAAGGCACCTGTTTTAGAAGGGGACCTTCTATTCTTGGCATGTGGAGGACTTCTCTAGCCAGGTTTTCTGCAGAAGTAGAACACTATAGTACAACCCATTCTTACTTCAGGAGATGGGTAAACAATATATGCAAGAGACTTATTTTTATTCAAAACCTTGTGAAAATATAGTGTTTGGTCACACATGATCCAATCAAAATGAATCCATCAATGAGTACAGTTTGCATGACTAGTTCATTAAGGGCAAATATATATAAAGAAATACATTATTGTGTATTGATATATGAAAACGTGATAATTTTTTTTATTATTTAATAACATACACATAAGGACTTTACAAAAAAAATGATTACACATGCGTGTTACTTTTATATCTTATATGTTGTGTGGTGTATAACTGAGGACCTATGTCTATCCCTTTGTTTTGTAACTAGTGTAAAATGTACATATTTCTGTAATTAAATATTGAAAAACGTTTTCACACCTCAGACTAGAACACACACTTTCTTTCTATATAAATGCCCTTAATGATTTTGTGCTTTAAACTGTATTTATTGAAATATTTATTTTCATTTGATTGTGTGTGTCCAATATCTAATGAGTACAAGTTTTTTTTAAAAATAAAAATTCCTTCAGTAGTCTCTTGTATATGTTTTCTGCAGAGCTGGTGATGGTGACTCTCTAAATGCCATATAATGACTCATATTTTCAACCTTCCTGCCCTGGCTGCTAAGTTAAGAGGTCTGTCAGATCTTCTTAGATACCCCAGTTTGCACATGTGTGAGAAGTAAGGCAAGCAGAGAAAGTCCTATATCTCGGAGTCTGTCTTGCCCATGCAATTCTCCTACCTCTCCTTTCTCATTTTGCCTTCCCTTCATCCTCCATTTTGCTCTCTTATCCCTCTCTCTCAGACCCCTCTTATACGCGTTCTCACCCTCTCTATATACTCCCACTCAGCTTCTCACTTCACTTTCTGTCTCCCTATCTCTCTGTTATCCCACTCTCTCTTATCTTTCTCCATCCACTATTATCTTTGTGCAAGGGATTAATGGGAAGCACTCAGCCATCTGCTTAGCTGGAGGTGGAGCTGGAGGGTAGGAAGGGGTTATCTTTATTAAGGTTATGTCTTGACTGGTTTGAATGATGAGAATTTCTTTAGCAAGGAGGGTGGAAAAAGGAAGTGGGAAGACCCTGACAGAATATTAGTATGAGTGGTGTTATTTAAAAAATAATATGGCGTGGAACAGAAGTAGACATAATGGCTTGATGAATTGGACATTTGCCACATGAAGATGCAGTATTCAGGTAGTCATATTCAGTAATGGGAGGGACCAACTCAGTCCCCCTTTTTCGGGGACCTGTGAATTGGGTGAAACTGAGTTGGGTGGTAGTGGCTCTTGATTTTTGCAACACATGAAGACATGATGTCCGAAATGGGCAGTTATTATCTTTTCCCATCTTCTGTCCCTGGCTATTTTTTTGAAGATCAGTCATCTTCCAGAACTGCTCCCTGCCCATCTTTATCGCTGTGTCCCCTATCTTCTCTAGAAGGCACTTTTGTACATTACACCTTCTTTTGTTTTTTGTATTTTTAGTTCGTTGATTTGGCTCACATAATGGGTGGTAGCCAGGTGACTCGATGGGTGTTTGATGGATACAACTGGGAGAAGGCTTCTGAGCATATGGTTGGTTCTATTCACACCACACCTTCTGAGCTTTCAATAGCTTTGTATTCCAATGCAGCCATGCACCCTTTACCTTCCTGTCTTGTCAAGTCTTCATTCACCTTCTCAGTGTTGTCAAGAGCGAAGAGAACCTTGTCAACTTACCAAACATCACTGCACATTGCTTGTTGCCACACTAGCAAACTGAATTGTGGTGAGTGATGTTTCAGGTGGGATCTAGGGGCTGAGGGGGCTGGTCACACCCCATCTTGCTCTGTGATCTTTTGTCTCTTCTGACTCCTAGACTCGTCCAGGATGGAACTTGGGGGATATTGGGGATTCACTGTGTGAGGGGTGTACTGGCTCTTAGGTTGTACCAGCCTCCTACTTTAAACTTCCTAATTCACAATAGAACTGTAATGCTGTGTAGGAGGCCTCAATATGGGGTATATCAGCAAGGCCAGGGGATAATTATCGCTAAGCGCACTTAGCACTAGGATAATTATCGCCGGCTAACGCTGGTTCCTATCGTGGAGATAGCATGCTATCAGCAACACATATCTCCAATGCGATAGGAATCCAAGAGTTAGCTGGAAACCAGTGGGATTATCGCTGGAAATCCAGCGATAATTGCACTGCAACCAGGGATACCTTGCTGATAGGGCAGGCTGTTCATAGCCATTTAATCCACCTCCCATTGGATTACATGGCTAAATCAGATAACCGTGGTTACCGCTACTTTTCTTATCGCTCTGCCTGTTTGCGTGCAGCTTAATAATTGGAGAAATGTCAGTTAGCAACATTTCTCCAGTTATTTCGAGGAGGAACGCCCACTTTGCATCTCATTAGAGATACAAAGCTGGGCGTTGTTGTAACTGGTGCTAAATCAGCAAAACACGCGATAACGTGTCTTTGCTGATAAGGTGATGAAATTATCGCCGCTTTTCGCCCGAAAACGGACGCAAAAGCAGCAATAATGTCACAGCGCCGCCTTGGTGATATGCCCCTCTATTTCCTGGAAGAGGAGTGCTCCTTTGTGGCTCAGATGGACACAGGTTAACTGGTTTACCCTTACACAGTGCAAACTGAAGGATTGGTTGGTTTAAATGACTTATTGGTCTGTCATTGTGCTTTTGAGAATAAAGTTCTTACTCTTTACATAAGCCTGTCATTGTGGGATGTTTCACTGGGGAAAATGCCCTTTAGGACGAAGCCCCAATCAAGCTGTGCATTTGACTTGCTCTAGCGGGGTGCATTGGTGGAATGGTGTTGGAAATAAAGGCCAACACCTTCCCTGCTGTTGTGCAGAATGGAGTTGGAATAGTAAATTAAACTATTCCAAAATCCAGCACCCCCCAAAGGCAAGTCGTTATATTGACTTATGTGCAAAACGAAGGAGTACTAAAGACCGTTCATTCTAATGACGACATTCCCAAGACATGAGTGATGAATGCATGCGGAATACCATTATACATTCGTTCCATTGGGCATTCTACCATTACTACGCGGTCATTACTTCGTATTACAATTACTACGTATATTTTAGTTCGCAGATGCCACTTCTTAGCATGCATTTACTTATCATGCATTTACTACGCATGTTCCATTACTTAGCATGCACTTACTGTGCATAATGGAAATATTGTGCACAGGGGTATTTTTAGTGTTCAGGGTGCAATTAAGGTTTTGGGGTGCTGGGTTATTGTTGGGGTTCAGGGTGCATTAAGGTTTTGGGATGCTCGGGTAATTTTAGGGGTCAGGATGAGATAGGGTTTTGGGGTGTAGGGGGTATTTTTAGGGTTCAGGATGCGTTTAAGGTTTTGGGGTGCTGGGGTAATGTTGGGGTTCAGGGTGCATTTAGGTTTTGGGGTGCTGGGTTATTTTTAGGGGTCAGGGTGGGATAGGGTTTTGGGTGTAGGGGGCTTTTTTAGGGTTCAGGGTGCGTTTAGGGTTTTGGAGTATTTTTGGTGTTCATGGTGCCTTTGAGGTTTTGGGGTGCTGGGGTAATTTCCCCCCCTCTGCTCGTTGACAGTGTAGGGGCTCCCCTCCCAGGTCTACAAAAAGCTCCAGGTGCAGTACCTCGGGATGGACAGAGAAAACCCGAATGTCACAGTTCTCATCTTCATGGACGTCCCTGGGTAGGACAAAGAGCACAGATGGAGGGAGGACCATAGTGGGCCGAGCCGCATTGCTTGGGGATGTTTTCTGAAATACCAAGAGTGAGCCACACCTACTCATGGAAGAAACATTCCTGTCAAGAAATCACACAAGAACGAGGCACACATGGAACTGAATTGTCTCAGTAAATGCCATCTGCTGAAACCTTAAGACACAAGTGAAATGCACATATTTTAACACCAGATATGTAAGCAAAAGTGCTTAACTTGGTATCTCGCTGTAGCTTCCTTTGTTTCCTTGCCTCCATTTCTATCCCCATGTTTCTTTCTTTCTCTGTGAGTCATGTCTTTTATCTAACTTCCTCACCCTGTCTCTCCATCTTTTTGTGAGATTTTCTTTCTGAGAGTTTCTCTTTCCCCCAAATCACTCACATTTCTATGTCTATCCCTGCCTCGCTGTATTCCTCTTTCTCTTGATTCTCTCTGCCCGCTCATCACTCCCGTCTGTTTCCTTCTCTTTCTATTTCCCTATTTCTCTCCTTCTTTTTTTGTATTCCTGTCTTTTCTGCCTTTCTCTTTGTCTCTCAATTTCCTTAGCTACATTGTGTCTCACTGTTGTTTATTCTCTTTCTACCTCGGTTTGCCTTGGTTTCCCTGACTGTCTCACCATATAGTTATTTGTCTCACTTTCTTCGACCCTCTAACTTTCTTCCTCCATCTCCCTGTTATTTCCACCGCCCCCTGTCTTTCACTGACCCTAGCCTTTCTGTTTTCATTGTATCTCGCTATGCTTGTCTTTCGCTGACTCTGAATGATGCTGTGTTAAAAATTGGGTTACTGGTTGAGTGGGGTGTGAGCCCTGGTCAAACAGCAGCCACAATCCTAGTCAGGGTAAGGCCAAGCAACCCCAAACTAACCTGTGCTCAACCCCCCTGGCAGCTTGGCACAGAGCTGTCAGGCGTAACTTAGGGGCAATGTGTAAAGTATTTGCGCAACACTTCAAACAATAAAACAGTGAAACACCACATACAAAGTATCCCATATCATGTTAGATAAATAGAGCTTAATTTAATGAAACAAGATCAAAATGACAAAAATCTAATCAGTTGAACTGGTGTTATGAAGTTTTTAAGAAGATACTGTAAAATAAAGCATAAAGTGCCAACCGGGGATATCTAGTCAGGCTGTAGCGGGTCAAAGTCAAAAGTTCAATGCGACTGTGATGATTACTCCAAATTCTACTTTCTCACATTTTGTGCTAAGAGCCCTGTTCTTGTTGAGGTGGATCACGAGGGGCATGGAGAGTGTCGCTGGAGGCTGTCAATGTGGTTCGAAGAGCAGGCTGGGCATCGCGTACAGGCAGGTTGGTGCTTCGCACTGGAGGTTCCCCGAGAGCAGTCAATGCTGCTGTGCGGAGAGATGGGCTGGAGGTGGCTTGCGTTAATTTTCAGTGTGAGCAGAGCGGTTCTGGTGGAAAAAGGCCCATTCACTGTCACGGAGAGCCCAAAATTTTAGAAGCCCGCTGACCCACACAAAGGGTCCAAGACCTCAGGAGCAACTGTTGCGGATCAGGAACTTGTTGAAGATGGGCCCAGGAGCTGCGAGGAGCCTGTAATGTCCCTAAGGCTCAGATCAGGAGTCCAGCAAACTAGTCCTTTGAGTCACTCTGGGGTCCTCGCTTCAAGATGGGCTCCAGGTTCAGTTCTTCCACTCCAGGCAAAAGGGCAGCATGTCAGCATAGCAAGGTAGTAGCTTCTTCAGAGTAGCAGTCCTTTCAGCAGCACCAAAGTCCTTCTTCCTGGCAGAATATCCACAGTTCCAGAAGTGTAATGAAGTGGTGGTGTCTGAGGTACTTCTTTTATACACAGTTGTGCCTTTGAAGTGGGGAGAAGCTTCTAGATGCATGTCTTTGAAGTGCACAGATACCCTGCCTTCCCTGCTCTATCTCTTTACTAACTACAGCGGGTATGCAACCCTTTTTGTGGAGATAGGACACAGCCTATTCAAGTGTAAGTGAGACTGTGATTAGCTTCTTACTCCTATCCTGCCAGTGATGTCCTATCTGGTCACATATACGCTCCCATTGTGTGTGGCTGTCCAGGAGGAATACACAAAGCCGAGCTGCCAACTGCACTCAATCATGTGACCAGAGACAATCTGCAGTCATCAAATGACTAAGGCAAGAAAATGCCAACTTTCTAAAAGTAAAAACAACAATTGATGGACAGAATGCAGAACAATGTCATACATTCTCCCCAGTACAGAGATCTGGGCCTAAATCCATCGTTTTTTTGCACTCCACACCACCCCAGACGTGAGGCCCATGCTCTCCACACCACTGGAGTCAAGCTATCCTGGCTGAAGACGGCTGATAGCCAGAAACCAGTCCTAGGATGCTTGATTCCGGTCCAGAACAGACATGGCTTGGCAGTTCGGGCTGGACTGTTCCCATGAGGCACAGGGTCAAGGCTGATTTGCATATGGCCATGTCTGAACTGGGGTGGTGTGGAATGTAAAAAAAATGATGGATTTAGGCTCAGATCTCTGTACTGGGGTGAATGTATGACATTGTTCTGCATTCTGTCCATCAACTGTGGTTTTTGCAACTTTCTATAAGTAGCATTTTCAGTATTGTAGTTTAAAACCATAAGCTAGCATTTTAAATTAGGATTTCAGAGACACCAAACATGAACTGCTCATCTCTTCCCATTTGGAAATTACACATATAAAATATAATTCCAATATTATTCTATGGGAGAGATAGGCCTTACAGCAGTGAAAAACAAATGTAAGAGTGTTTTTCACTACCAGAGCATGTTACACTTAAAAGTATATACAATAACCCCTGAGGACACAAAGTCTATTCCTGTTCGTAACGAGAAGCAAGTACCAGGCAAGAGTCACTTATACTAAAGAATGAAAGTTGTAAATTGAAATGTCCATAAGTCAAAGATTGGTGTTCTTTGTTGTTTATTTTCTTTTTTCTTTAAATGTTCAACAATGATGATGCAACAGCCAACACGTGTTTCGTCGTGTACAATATAACACACTGACTTCTTCAGGGCTGTAACCAAATGAACATTACCCACAGTTACTACACGCACTACATATGCTAATGGTAGAAGGTGAGAGAGTACTAGCCACCTTCCCAATTATATAGTAACCCGCTTAGTGCATAGATTTTAAGGAAAAGAAAAGAGTAATGCCACTCCATTAGGACTTCTCACCCATATTTTGTGAGTAAAGTCAAAGTCCCAAAACCAAGAAGTTAAATAAGAGAGTTGCATGGAAAAGAAAGTATATCCTAATTAGTTATTCACCTCTATTTCCACAGTTTCTCAACATCAGAAGTAGTCCATGAGTCAAATTGAGTTATAATTCTGTAAAGAAAAACCTGAGATTCAGCTAATCATCCCATAGCAATCTGAGTTGCACAACAAATGGTTATAGAAATATCTAACAATAATCCTCCTCTGATTCCAGACAAAAGATTATCTCCCGATCTCAATTATCAATAACAAAGTCTCTTCATAATCTTCAAATATTCCTATAACAACGTTATCTGTAAATAAAAATGTGCATATCGCTAAATGCATTGTCAAGTGTCTGTAGTATATTTCCATAATTTACTACAAAAACACTTACCCAGTGGTAAAAAGCTGGGCTCATGATATTGTCGTATTCATTACTTCACTTCTTGGCATCAAAACTACAACAGTAAGTAGTACATATTACTCACTTACAAAATTTCTATATAGCTCAGTCTAACTCGTTAGTGCAGTGAACACAACTCACCGTCCTTATACACTACGTTTGTGGGGGTTTCGCAAGTTCTCCCACTTATAGGGTAAAGTTCCTATTTGAAAGCAAAGTACAAATCTGAAAATTCCGTATACTCTTATATCGAACTAGATTCATAATAATATATCGAATGGCTCACCTACTCGGTGATTTTCATTTCTTACGAGTCCCCTTCTTCAAACGTTTTACCAGTCGTTCTCACTCTAGAACAGTACATTAAAACATCAATCACAACCTATAACCTCTCCTCATACAATTTATCGTGAGAAGGATCGTATGCACTCACCCACAGTCAGAATACAACAACTACGGCGCCCATTAGTCTGTTGGTATCCAAACAATTATACACTTAAAAGTACGTCTTGCTTTTTTATCGCCTTCCTTTGCTGGTGACGGAACCACTCCGTCATCAGCCGCGGCCGCGCTGTGCTGATGACGGAGCGGTTCCGTCACGGCCCGCTCGGCATGCCTGCGCGGCGTGGATTCCGCGCCTGCGCTGAGCGTTCTATTGAGCGGGCGGGGCTGTGACGGAACCGCTCCGTCATGAGCACAGCGCAACCGCGTCTGGTGACGGAGCGGTTCCGCCACCAGCACGGGACCGCCGCGCAGCCCCCCGCCCCCTTAGCACTGCAGTGGAATAGCCGCCGCAGTGAAGGGGTCAAATACATGGCACCCTGCCCTCTTGGCTGTCCAGGACCTACCCTAGTGTGCCTTCTATATATTAAAAAAAGAAGAGTTGGGTCTGGCAAAGGTTAATTTTGCCAGCTCGAATTGGCCGTTCAAAACTGCACACACAGGCCATGCAGTGGCAAACCTGAGACATCTTTAAAGGGCTACTTAAGTGGGTTGCGCAATCATTGCTGCAGACCCACTGGTGTCTTTCGCTTTCTCACCCTAAGTATGCTGGGCATGCCCAGACATGGGTCCCAGACTCACTGTGCCACTGGATTCAAGCTAGCCTCGCTGATGAGGGGTGATAACCTGAAACCTGTCCCGGAATTCTTGTTTCTGGTCCAGGGAGGACCTGGCTTGGCAGTTAAGGCTGGACTGTTTCTATGAGGAGCAGAGTCAAGACTGAATTGCATTTGGCTGGGTCTAAACTGGGGTGGCATGGTGTGCAAAAGAACAATGGATGTAACGAGATCTCTTGACTGGAGTTGAATGTTTGATTTGTTCCACATTCCGTCCATCATTTGTGTGTCTTTTGCTTGCTGACCCCCTGGTAGTATTTAATTTACAGGCCCTGGGCACATGTAGTGCCAGTTTCAAATGGGTCTTGCAAGTAAATTAAATATGCCAATTGTCTATAAGCCAATTCCACAATGTTTTAACTGGAGAGCACAAGCACTTTAGTACTGATTTGCCAAACAAAAACAAATTCAGCAAAAAGTAGGTTTGGGGATAACCCTGTAGAGAGGGCCAGGTCCAACATGCTGTCTATTTCAGCATCTTCAGGGAAATAAGTGCTATGCAGCCACCATCTGTAGCAGGGACAATGCACTGTGACTGCAATATGGCTTAGAACAGAAATATGTGGTGGCCAAAAACCTTTCCAGTGTCTGCAGGAACAGAAAAGCATTGTAGTATCAATCAATCAAGACATTAGTAGAGCGCACTACCCACCCGTGAGGCTCTTAAGGCGCTGGGGGGGGAGGGGTGCTGCTACTGCTCGAATAGCCATGGTTTGAGTAGCATCCTAAAGGTAAGTATGTCCTAGGTCTGCTGCAGGAGGATAGGAAGGGTGTTCCATGTCTTGGCGCCGAGGTTGGAGAACGATATGCCACCAGTGGTCACTGTTCCGTTGCGGGGGACGGTGGCGAGGGTGATGTCGGCGGAGTGGAGCTGTCGGTTTGGGGTGTAGAAGGTGAGTTGTCTGTTGAGGTATGCCGGTGCGGTGTTGTGGAGCGCTTTGTGTGTGTGGGTGAGGAGCTTGAAGGTGATCCTCTTGTTGACAGGAAGCCAGTGCAGGTCTCTCAGGTGTGGAGTAATGTGGCTGTGGCAAGGGTTGTCAAGGATCAGGAGTGCAGAGGCGATCTGTATGCGTTGTAGTCGTTTCAGGAGTTTGGCCGAGGCTTCTGCATAGAGGGCATTTCTGTAGTACCATGCTATTCCATCATCTGCCGGAACAGAAATTTAAACATAATCTATCCGTCCATCTGTGTCTACAAAAGGGCATTGTGGGGACAATAAGGTCTCAGCTTCTATTAGGGGCAAAAGTGCATGACAGGCAAATTCTGTCTCAGTATCTGCAGGGACAGATGTATGTTGTAGGCCTATTCTGTCCCAGTATGTTCAGGGACAAAAAACGTTTACGCACAATCTGCCTCAACCTGTGTAGGTATAGAAGTGCTTTGTGGGCGTAATCTGTCCCAGCATCAGCAGGGATGAGAAATGAGTTGTGGGCACACTTTGTCTCAGCCTCTGTGGCCACAATCTGTTCCAGTGTCTGTGGGAACAGAAGTGTCCTGTGGGCCCATTCTGTCAAAACATATTTGTGGAAGAAGTGCACTGTAAGCTAATTATCTCATAGAATCTGCTGGAACCGAAGTGCATTGGCTTAGATCAAGCCCAAACTCTCCAGGGACAGAAGCGTTTGGTGGGCCCAGTGTGTCCTAAAAACTGCAGGTACAAAATACATTTGTAGCCACAATTTGTGCCAGCCTCTGTATGTATCCCAGCTGCCGGGACAGTACTCTGTGGGTGCATTTTTGGCCCATTATGCCCCAGAATTTCTAGGGTTGCAGATATGGTGGTCCTAGACATAGAATTCCACACACAATTATTCAAAACATTTTCAGCTCAATTATTTTTCATATGAGAAATTGATTCCTAAAGTGAAAAAACAAAAACATAATAGCCCAAAAACACACAGGTGTCCGATACAAACACACAAACAGGTTTCTTATTATCGTTGTTAAAAGTAGAGGAGAGAACTCTACTATTTATTCATAATAAAAATCTCCTCATATGGCAGTACACAAATATACAATATCTACAATTCGGAACAGAAGGGGTTACGGAGAGGAAATAAAGTGCGTAGAGTGAAAAATTCTTGTGCTCGTGCAAAGGATAGAAAGGACCAAGCGGTCAAGGGATATTGAATAGTATGGTCATAGAAAAATCTGTTGGCTTAGATTCTAGACAGAGCCAGCCCTCAGAAGTTAGTTTGTAAAGGAGTTGTAATTGTCTTTACAACGGTCACTTCGCTCAGATGGTTTTTCGGTCTTCAAAAAGGGTGGATGGGCAGGGGCATAAGAGATGCCGGCTCACTGTAGGGAAAGGATGTCGACGTTTCGACCCAAGGATAAACAGGGCAATTTGTATCCTCATAGGCGGGTCTTCATCAGGACGGGACGGTGAAGGGAAGGAGCATAGTTACATTGCATTCATGTAACCCCAGAAGTAAAGGCGGACACCCTGTTAGTGGTGCGCCTATGTGCCAACTGGTCAATTCGTTAAAAGAGAGCCGATCAAGCGTGCTCTCGAGTACCTCGCTCAGTCGGCGAAAGATGATAAGTTGGATATTCGGTGAAGCAATATACACGCTGTGTCTCCTCCGTAGAACTGCGCGGCCTATCAATGGGGCTCTGTCTGTCGGTGACTGCCAGAATTTCTAGGGACAGAAGTTTCTCAGTCAATAATTAGTTTAATTGTAATCATAAATATCTTAGATCGTTGTGTCTGTTTGCATAATCAGAATTTTTCTCTACATTTTCTAGGTATATTAAGGACACTAATCTTAAGAATGATCCAAATGAGCTCAACAAACTGATTAGAAAAAATTCAAGTCACATATTAACATGGACCCCAAAACCTGGTGCTACATTGGATCTTGCAAGAATGCTTAAGGATCCCACAGACAGGTAATGTATGTATAGTAGTGTTGGAATGCTAGAAATAGTTATTGCTTATCTTAATATAGTTGACCACCAGCGGGAGGTTTTGTTGAAATACAGTAGGTTTGAAACAGTGGTATGATAGATTTTGTAAGCTTTTATGAGGACAATGATAAAATAATCAGTCTTGAGACAAGAGTATGTTTTAAACTAAAGCCAGTAAAGTTGTTTACTAGTGGAGATATAGCCTAACACAAAAACTACTACTACGACCACTACTATTACTGATGATAATAACATTAATGGCAATCATAATTATGATGATTAATATTATTATTATAGTTTTTGTTGTTGTTTTTGTCTTGTTGTTGTGATTAATATTATTATTATTATCGTTAACCCCTTTGCTGCTGGGCCTTTTCCCCACCTGTGCTAAGCCTTTTTTTGGCTATTTGTGGTAGTTTGCGCTTAGGCCCCTGTAACTTTTTGACCACGTAAGGTATCCACGCCAAATTTGCGTCCTTTTTGTCCAACGTCATTGGAGTTTCTAAAGGTATCCAGGGTTTGTGGACTACCCTGGAGGAGACCCAGAATGTAAAAAAAGGGCTACAGATGAAAGTGTCTGTTTTTTTCCCTGCAAATGGTATCAAAAAAGGGGTTGTGGTGCTGAAATCACCCTCTTCACAGCTTTCAGGGACAAGCAGACTTTTGTCAGAAAAACAACATTTTTTACACAGTTTTGGCGTTTTTCTGGGAAATAATCTATGTTTGCTATTTTTTGTGCTTTCATCCGCCTTCCATGTAATGGTAGAAATGGGCATGAAAGCAATAAAGGATCCTGTAAAGCTATACATTTTAGAAAAGAGACACAATTTTGAATTCAGCAAGTGGGTCATTTGTGTATATCCTTCAAGGTTTCTTTACAGAAACTAACAGTTAAATATAGGAAAAATCGAAAATGAGTTGAAAAAATCAGCCCTTTGTGTCAACGTTTTCACCTGTAACTTCTTCTAATTATAATAGCTGTTTGAAAGCAATATACTGTTGCATCCGCTGGACCTTTGGGGATATATAGGGCTTGTAGGTTCACCGAGAACCAGACAAACCCAGAGCCAATAACTGAGCAGCATCTTGCAATGGTTTTTTATTATGAACCGGGTATATTGCAATTATTTTGGGAAAATGTATACATGGAAAAATCGCTATGAAAGACACCAATGTATTTCTGAAATGGGAACAAAATATAGAGTTTAGAAACAGTAGATATTTGCACATTGCCGAAATTGGGATTATCCATGCTAGCATGAGAATTATAGGTCCTTTTTCAAAATGACTTATTTTTTACACATTGTCTCTCATTTGGAAGGCAGAAATGCATCGAAATTCAATAGGTAATAACAGTTGCTCTATGCAAAGTATGGCTTGTGTGGGGGGAAATTTGTGGATCCACGAAGATTCCAGAACTTTCCCACACAGAAATGAGAGAAAAAACTGATTTTTTTCTGCAAAATTTGAGGTTTGCAGGGGATTTGGGGTTGGAGAATGTTGGAGGACCCACGCAAGCTAGACCTCACTGTACTCCCCTGGCTGTCTAGTTTGCAGAAATGTGTGGGTTTTGTAAGTTTCCTTAGATGGCCGCCGAGCCCTCGGCCAAAAACCCATGGGACCCCCTTTGCAAAACCAGGTTGGTTTGTGATAGGTAATTTTGATGTCGCCTCAATAGGTTTTGGGCCCTTGCCTGTCGTGGGTACTTGTCCCACCCAAGCAAGTGAGGTACCATTTTTATCGGGAGACCTGGGGGAGCGCTGGTTGGTAGGAAATATGTTGATCCACGCAGATTCCAGAACTTTCCCTCTCAGAAATGTGAAAAAAGTGGGGGGTTTTGCAAAATTTGAGGTTTGCAGGGGTTTCTGGATAGGATAATGTTGAGGACCCATGCAAGCCATACCTCACTGCACTCCCCCAGGTGTCTAGTTTCCAAAAATGTGTGAGTTTTGGCAGGTTTCCCTGGATGGCTGCCGAGTCTAGGGCCAAAAGCTCATGGGACCCCCTTGCAAAGCCTGGGTGGTTTGTGATAGGTAATTCTGATGTCGCCTCAATAGGTTTTGGGCCCTTTCCTGCTTGGGTACTTGGCCCACCCACACAAGTGGGGTACCATTTCTATTGGGATAATCATAGAAATGCTGGGGGGTTGGAAATTTGTTGTTACTTTTTGCAGCGTGAAAATTGGGGCACAATAATGCAAGGAAAATGTGACAGTCACATTTTGAGGTTTGCAGGACATGGTGGGTAAGATAACCTGTTGGGATCCACAAGAGAGATATCACTATGTACTCCCATGGGTGTTTAGTTTATGACAATATCTACAGTTGGCAGGTTTTTCTTAGATGAAAGAGAGACAAAAAAGACAAAGATTACTGCACAGCCACCTATTCCTCAAGCACACATGCATACTGGTTGGATTTGGCACGAGGGTGAGTGATGGTTCAGTATATACAGTTGGATTAACCAGAGATTTCACAAAAATTAAATGCACTGTTAATAATTGAAAGGACGAGAAACTGAACCATTGACTCACAGCTTGTGAGCTGTAAAGCCACGACTAGGCACCAACCTCTGTACAGGCCATTCATACACCTTTCATACGTGTGACACATACAAAACCATTCACACTGCCAGCCTGGTGCCCAGCACATTAAAACACTCACACCAGCAGACAGCGCCATTCAAAGGCACATCACTTTCACACGCCCACATTTCTGACACAGCAACCACACTAGCTCACGGATTGCGTGGAGTGGCGTTTGGCTAGCACTGTGTGTAGTGACTAGCAGACTGTCACTACTCATACACCGGCAGCCAAGCACCAGTCCACGCACACCCCCAGCCAAGCGCCAGTCCACGTACACTGCCAGCCAAGCGCCAATCCATGCACACCGCCAGCCAAGCACCAGTCCACGCACACCACCAGCCAAGTGCCAGCCTAGACACACCGCCATCACATTTAGAATTTTTTTATTCAAAAAAGAAAACACAGACATATTGCAAATAGATGCAAATCTACTGACAAAAACTCTGAAAAAAAATACATTGCACAAATGCCAACCTTAAAACTGAACAAAAAATATAAAACAATAGAGACCAGGCAGTTCACTTTACCACTCATGGATGCTCCCAATTTCTTTTTTTTTGCATGTGGTACATTCTAAAACAAGCAGGCACAAACAGCGCAGGGTTAGAAGGACACTTGGGGGCAGTACATACGAGTCTCGTTCCACCTACCTCTTCGCCAACAGACTCTACATCTCCTACTGGGAAAGTCTTTTGAGGGTGTGGGAGGAATGTGATCAGGAATGTGGTGATCTTTCAATCTAGCCACATCCTCCACCACTCCAACTCTAGGAATACTTGCCTGTTCCACTACACCAAGGCTGCCTATTACAGACTCCTGAAACGTAGCAAAAGTCATCTTTAACTCAGGACAAGAACCCTTGAATACAACAAAAGCATTAAAGGTTGCCAAGTGGAAAAGATGAATAGCCAACTTCTTATACCAAATGTAAGCATTACGAAGAGCAGTGTAAGGTTCCAACCTCTGATCTACTCTATCAACACCACCCATGTGCCTAAAATGGTCTAAAATGCACACAGGTTTGCACGCTTCAGCAAACCCAAAACAGTCATAGGTGAAGTGCTTTCATCATGGATGGTAGTCAGCATGTAGACATGTCTCCTGTCTGAAAACTTCACAGCTAGAAGTTCCTCGCAACGCAACACACTGCACTGGCCCTGCACATGCTTTTGACAAACAAGTTCTTTGGGAAACTTTTACGGTTAAAGCGGATTGTGCCACAAGCAACAGTGTCCACGTCGGACAATTCCCTGAACAATCGCTCATCAGTGTAGAAGTTATCTACATATAAATGGTGGCCTTTGTTAAAAAGTCCTCTACCAAGTTCCCACACAATTTTCCCAGTCACTCCAAAAGTGGACAGACAACCAGGGGGGGTAATCCTGGATTCCTTACCAGTGTACACCCTGAAATTAGAGACATATCCAGTTCTACTGTCACACACCATATACAGCTTAATTCCATAGCGTGCCCTCTTACTAGGAATGTATGGCCTAAAAACCAAGCGGCCCTTGAACAAGACCAAAGACCCATCCACTGCTATTTCTTTCCCTGGAGCATAGATCTCAGAAATTCGATCTACAAAGTGATCAATGACAGCCCGAATCCAAGACGGTCACAATCAGGGTGATCTCGTGGCAACGCTAAACCATTATCGACAAAATGCAGCATCTGAAGCAGAAGCAAATACCTATCACCACTCATGACTGCCATAAATATAGCTGTTGCCATTGAGGGACTAGTAGACCAACATGAAGACATTGATGACTTCCTTAGCAAGCCCATAAAAAAAGGTAAACCCAAGAACGTCTTCATCTCTTCCAAATTTGTGGGAGTCCACTGGGTAGCTCTAGAGTGGGGCCTGAGGCTGGCACTCTTGTCCCTCAAAAATTGCTCGGCATAAAAATTAGTCTGCTCAACAATCTCTGCCAAAAATACATCGTCCATAAACAAGTGAAAAAAGTTATCAGCAAAAATGTTTCTGTATTCGCTCTAAACCCTGGAACACCAGTAAAAGTCTGGCAATGCTGGCTGCACCATGCCTGGGGCAACCCAGAGGTCATCAATTCCAACTGGAAGCCGTGCAGCCCCAGGCTGCAGCCCAGATGTCTCTTGCTGCACTATTGGCCCATCAATGTTCTCCTCTACAACAGGCACTTCATGCGCACTAAAAGTAGCTTCATCCGATGATTCCATGTGGAGAGAAAACTCACTGCCTGAATATTCCCCTTCCTCCTCTGCCTCAGATGCAGAGTCAGTCTCTGAACCATGGTCATAGGAAGACAAAAAAAGCATACCAACAACCTGCTGAGCAGTAATCCCGCGGCTAGCCATTATCCTTACTAAGAAAGGAGACTGCACAAACAAGTCAACAACAACCAACACTGTGCAAAGTAAGTAAGTAAAAAAATGTGTGCCTTTATCACAAAGATCTATATACTCAAAAACTGTACATTTCACTTGCAAGAGAAAGCTACACTCACCAGAACCTACTCTGCAGAGCCACAGCAAAACCCAACTATATCCCATTAGAAAGAAAAAAACAAAACCAATTACTCACAAGACAACAAAATACACATCGAGCACAAATGCAAAAAGTTTTTGACACTCCTAAAACAGAAGCCAAACATACTGCTATTATTACACCATTTGAAAATAACACATTCATGCAGAGAAAGGAAATTCATTTACATTGTACAAAAAAAGTCTCTTACCAAACACATGCAACTACACAAACAGCAGAACCACAAGTAATGAAACCGCAACCTGGAACAGTTGAAAGAGCAAAAGCCTTGAACTAGAACAAAAAGGGAGATAGAAAGCATTACAATTGCAATTCACTATAAATAAAACAATTAACATTATTGCACGCTATGTCACTACCCAAATGGTCAATCTGCCAGGTCAATTGGCCTTCAAATAGGGCTGAGAAAAATGGGGGTTTATCTTGCCCAAGGGATCGGGTGAGGTTGTCTGCCAGGCCGATCTGTCTCCCAGGTGGGGCAGAAAACAATAGAAAGAAATGTGCCCCCCTTGCAAAATAAATACGTCCGTGGTGCCTAGTAGGGTTTTCCACCTCCCCCTCCCGTCTGGGGCAGAAAGGCCTAAAAAACTGGCCCCTTTGGAAGCAACCATGTCGCTTTCATTACACACAAAACAAAATCCCTAGTGCCTAGTGGGCTTTTCTGGCCCCCTGGGAACAGAAACACCCAAAAATGCAGGTGATCTGTCCCCAGGGGGAAGGGGGGGGGGGCAGAAAAGTCTTGAAAATAATGTGCCCCTTAAGGAAGCGACCTTTGCCTAAGGGGTCGCTTCCTTTAAATAAGTAAAGAACTCCCTGGTGTCTAGTGGGGTATTCTGCCTTAAGCCAAATAAACTGACCGATCTTCCCCTTGGGGGGGGGGGGGGGGGGGGGGGGGGCAAAATACACATTAAAAAAAATATGCCCCCTGGAAGTGACCCTTGCCCAAGCGGTCGCTTCCATTTTGTTTTTTTAATTATCCCTGGCTCTAGTGGGCTTTTCTGCCCCCCCCCCCCCCGGGCCAGAAACGCCCCAAAAACGAGTGATCTGTCCCAGAGAGGGCAGAAAAGTCTGAAAATGTAGTCCCCTAAGGATGCGACTCTTGCCCAATGGGTCGCTGACTTTACAGAAAAAAAACATCTCTGGCGGGAGCATTTCTGCTGCACGATAGCAACGCTGTCCACAATTAAGCAGCAGGAATGCCCTGCATTGAGACATCCCCCGATGCCTCAAAGCATGAGGATCTGCCCCCCCGCCCCACCGGAGCACAGAAACTTGCCTGTGCCTGCCTGGACGCAAATGGCTTTCATGCGTCCACAGCTTCCTAATGACATCGGCGCACGCTGTGCGCACTGACGTCACAGGATCGCCGAGGGGTGGGGTCAGGGGTAGCAGCGGATGGCAAGCATGGAGCTGCCATCCCTGCTTAGGGGTGCAGATGGGCTTCCCATGGCGGGAGCGCCAACTAGTGACTCTTAATGGGGTCACAAATAATCCTATAAATATTAAAGGTAGATCGCAGTTTGCGATCGATTAGGAATTGAAGCCATCCCCTCTATGTCTGTGAGTGCTTTTTAATAATGCAATCTTTTTTTTATAATGCATCCCGTTTTCCTTGAAGGAAAATGGTAGTGTTTTCAAAAAAACTCAAACAGTTAAGTTTCATTTTTTAAGTAGGCATTGGTTGCTTGGACCATTGCATGCTCTTAAAAAATATTTGTTTCAAAATTCACAAAGGTGAACAGATAGCACACCATTGAAATGTCGGTAAAAAATGAATTTTTTGCGCCCGTAATTCAGTTGTAGAACTTTCATACATAACACTGCATTTTGGTATTTGAAAGAGATGCCCTAAACACGCCCAGTCCAAATACTGAATTGCTAAACACAGACTGCAATTCTGTAACATGTTACCAAATGGCAATTTGTGCACTGTGCATATAAAAAAGCATTTTTGTGGTTGGAACCAGCCTGATTATGCAAACCAGGCATTTTCTGACTGCAAAAATGCTTCTGTACATATGCCCCTAACACCCTTTCTAATAAAGCAACTCATGTTTTTTTGTTTTTTCCAAGGACTATTATTTTTATTTGTCACATTTGCATCTTAATGTGTAACTGTTGGGGGTGTGTCCTCACAACATGGACAACAGTATGCATCTGTGAATGGCTCCTTGAGGGGC
Source organism: Lissotriton vulgaris (assembly GCF_964263255.1). Taxonomy (NCBI): domain Eukaryota; kingdom Metazoa; phylum Chordata; class Amphibia; order Caudata; family Salamandridae; genus Lissotriton; species Lissotriton vulgaris. Next base: position 883,681,470 of record NC_141691.1, read on the forward strand.
CTGGAGAAATCCTACATTATACTGCCGAAAGCTGCAAGCTGAAAGGTGCATCTCGACTGGCGGAGACGGGGGTTGATTGCTGCCCACCATGACTTCCTTTTCCTGAGTTGTGGGAAACTGCATAGTGAACGTGCAGTGGGCCATGATTCCTGAGTGCTGTGGGCCCCACTCCTCTCCTGTGTAGGGCAGCTGCTGGGCCGGAGAGCTGCATGGTCCACAAAAGAAGTCCCTGGCTGCACGGCCTGGGTAGGGGGCGGCATAGAGGAGCGCCTGGGCCCGGGCCCTCCCTTCATGCATCAACCCTGAGGAGGCACCTCAATAAGATTCTGGAGCGGCGGGACCTTGCTGGCCTGCCCTAATAGGGAGAGTGCAGCACATATAGTGCAGGTGGCCTGGGAAGCGCTGAGCAGGATGATACCTCCTAGAGTTGGCTGACGGAGGTAGGTGGCACTGGGCTGAACTAGGGGACTTGGGCTCCTGCTCCACTGAGAAAAGGCTCATGCAGGGTGTGCAGTGCCGCCACCCCTTTTCTGTTGGCGAACTGGCTAGTGGTGGAGAGGAGGCCCACCATAACGGGACGGACTCCGGAGAACTGGGGGATCACACCTTGCTGACTATCACACCTGGAGGCAGGGGACCCACTGAGACTCTGAACTAGTGCAAAGGTCCATGGCAGAGGCTGAACTGAGGTAGACGGGCCCCCCAGGCACCCTTTGAGTGCTCCGACAACAAACAGAGGTGATTCTTACAGTACATTTGATATAGGGCAGTCCCTTGCTCCATGCAGGGGAACCCAATAGAGCACTACACCACCCAGACAACAATGTAGCACAGACAGACATATAAAGGGAATTCCCCAAATTATCCTGTGCAGGAACCACCCCTGGAGGAGGCATCCTGTGCGGACATTTTGGTGGCTATTTAAGGGTCAAGAGCAGCAATGGTGGGGAAGAATGAAACCGTCTCCATTGAGGTAAATCTATTCCGTGCAGATTTACGGAAAGTGTCTGATAAGGTAAATGCTGCAGAGTTCAATGTTGAGCTCCAGGAAGTGGTGGCCACACTGCTAAAACAGGTGACTAACTTGGAATCTAAGACTGGGGCCCTGGAGGCACGGACTGAGGACGCACAGTGGTGATCCCATTGTAATAATGTCCACCTGCTGGGGTTCCAGAGTGAACTGAGGGGTGCTTGATGGAACAATTTGTGGAGAGGTGGGTCCAGGACTCACCGCGGCCTAGTGGATTATCTGATTTCTTCGTTATTGAGAGGGCACACAGGGCAATGGTGCCTTAGTCGCTCCCTGGTACACCGCCATGGCTAATCATTTCTTGTGTGCTGAACTACAAAGATAGAGACTGTATCCTCTGTGCGGCCCGAGAGACTGATACTTCCTATTTTGAAAATCACAGGATCTCTATTTATCTAGACTACACTCAGAGAGAACAATAGGACAGAAAATCACTACTTGAGGCCAAAAGAAAGCTGAAAGACCTGGGCTTAAAATATATGCTGCTGTACCCAGCTAGACTGAGAATTATCTCGGAGGGAAAATCACATTTTTTTGACTCGCCTCAGGATGTTTGGAGATGTGGGATAAAGGGCCTAGGGACAAGGTGATGCTCTGGAGAAAAGGACCCCGCAATGGTGTGGGGGCGGGTCACGCAGTCATGATTAGCAGCTTTGAGTGTAGACAGAGCAGAGGAATGGCAGAGATTATGGTGAATCAAGTGAGTGGTGATTCAAGGGGATGATTCTATGGTGCTGGACACCATGGTCTCTAGGTTGGGTGAAGTGGAGAGGCCTCCTGCCTCAATACTGGACGTAGAGATGGAGAACACACAGTTTGATAAGGGGACTCTGTATCCTTGGTGAATTTGGTGGGGGTGTTATGTGGGGGAGAGACACTGTGAGAGTGCAGATCCAGTTATGTTTGATTTTTTTTCTGTAGCCTGTATGAGGTTCCACAGGCAATCATAGCATGAGCGTAGGCATATACTTGATGCTACGGGGCTCCGGGTGGGTCGCTCCCACATTCTTGTGGTAGGCTTTCCTCAATTTTGAAGGGTTTAGGCTGCGGGTGCTGTCAGCATTATTTCTGTGGGAGAATAAGACGGATTGCTGTTGTGTTGTTTTCTGGGGATAGGAAGATGGGGAGGTTTTCTGGACTTTGTGTCTCAAGTTCTAGAGGAAGTTTTCCCTTATGGTGCATGGTATGTTACAGGGTGCTGCGTCGCAAATGGGGGGCTGACTGTGGAATCACCCCTCTGCATGCATACCAGTCAGGGACTCGGTGTGCGGAGGGTACTCTCTTATGGCTGACTGTAACAAGATAGTGACCTGGAATGCCTGGGACTTATGAGTATACACAAAGCGATACAGAGTCCATTCATTCCTGATGTGCAGTCAGGTTCAGATTGCATGTCTACAGGAGATCCACCTGAGATTAGGTAGGAAATGGAGGGGGCAACTCTATTCGGCTTCGTATTCTTCGTACACCAGAGGTGTTGCAATCTGGATTGTCCTTGGTGTGCCATTCCATTACACCCGCAGTGATGTGGACTTAGAGGAGCACTGTGACTAAATCTCCTCTGTCAGTGGTAATGCAAAACCTGGGATTCCTAGACAGTTGGAGGTTTCTTCACCCACACACACAGGAGTATACCTGTCACTCACTGAAACATAACACATCTAGCCATCTGGATCAAATGCTGGTGCTGGACTTGGAACACAGATGGTGCGCTTGGTAGCCCATTTAAGTAAATTCCTTTTGAACCACGCACCTGTACTATTTCAGCTGCAAGGATCAGAGGTACGCAGGCAGATAGATGCTGACACATGCCCCCAGAATTGCTGACTGACAAAGAATGGAAGGAGTCAAAGACTACCGCACTCACTGAATATCTAAAGAATAACTCAGGTTCTCCTGCTACTAGGGCCGCTGAATAGGAGGTCCTGAAGGCAGTTTTGAGGAGGCTATGCATAGGAACTGTGTTAAAGCGGCGGCTAGAGAAAAACATTAAGACCCAGGAGAGGCGGCTATCTACCCCCCAGAGTGGTGAGATGACTTATGCAACAGAACGGGAGGGGGAAATGGGAGCCCAACACACCCTGAACACGCTATGGGACACTCTAGACTAATACACCCTTAAGATATGTAGGGAGCGCTTACATAGGGAGGGTGATAAATCCGGGAGATTCCTGACCTGGATATTAAGACATGAACAGGAGCCCCAGCCTGTCCGTCATATTCAGACCTCAGTGAGAAGATTCATGACGGGCTGTCAAGACATTCTGGATAATCTGGGGGCGTATTTTTGTGACATCTACAGTGCAGGGGAGACCAATCGGGGAAACAGAGAAAGGGCACAGGAGTTGGACAGGGCACTAAAGGATCTTAAAAAATAATAAAGTGAGAGCTCCTGGGGGGATAGGTTCCCTGTGGAGTTCTTACAAATATATTCAGCATTGCTCTCCGAGCACCTCTTGAGGTCTTCCGGGAGGTTCTTCCCATCACTATGCGCAAGGGCATTATTTGACTTATGTTAAATCTAGGTGCAAATGCCAAGGATCTCCTCTCTTATAGACCTCTTACCATGATAAATTCCAATGTCAAAGTAGTCTGTAAATTGTTAGTAACTAGGTTGCGGGAGGTGATACGAGAACTAGTACACGAGGATCAATGCAGTTTCATACCGTCTCGCAGTACCGCCTTTAATCTTCATCGTCTGGCCCATATAATGCATGAAACCATGCAGGAGATTGCAATAAGGCACTAGTATCAATCGATTTGGAAAAAGCATTTGACACCATAGATTGACACTATTTGATAGAGGTACTGTGGGGAATGGGATTTGGAATAGCCTTACGGAAATAGGAGAAACTCTTATACACAGATCCTAGGGTCCGGTTCAGAGTGGGAGAAATGCTTTTAGAAAGTTGGCAATTCAAAGGAGCACCCAGTAGGGATGTCCTCTCTCACAACTTTTGTCTGCGCTGACTCTTGAACCTTTGGTAAGCCTGCTTTGCTGGGAATTTGAATCTTGAGGCAGTGGCTGGCCTGCTGATCAATATCTGGGAGACTATGTTATTTCCACTGAAGGGCTTTGTGCTGACACCTCAGCAGCAACTCCCAGAGTTCAAAATCAGATGGGAGCTAGATAGCTTCCACTACCTGGGGGTCATGGTCACTCATACGTAGGCTCACTATTACCAGATAAGTATAAATAGAGTTCTGCAAGGTCTCTCTGGACCAATAGGATTCTGGAACTCTACCTTTGTCGGTTATGGGTTGGGCGGCCATCACCAATATGTTTTTTTCACCGAGATGCTTGTATGCAATATAGAACTTTTGCACTTGCTGGTTCCCTGAGTTTTTCAGAAATTGAACAGCCTCTTGACATCCCTGGTAGTTCTTCCAGATATGCAACTTTATTACCATGCAGTGAATCTACATCACATGGTCCGGTGGATGACTAAATCTGATAAATGGGCGAAAAGACTCCTGCGAGGATTGTTTAGGGGTGAAACACTGGCATGATTGTTTACGAGGGAGGGACACTCCGAGGTCCTGGTCCCATATTTGGTGCGCCATACAGCCTCAATATTGGGAACAATGGTCAAATAAATACTCCGTAGGGCATCATTTGAAAGGAGTTAGGTCTGTAGGATCTAGCAGTTTCGTCAGATAGACGTTGATTTGTTCATTGAGCGATGGAGGGTTGAAGGTTGCATACAGGCTGGGGACCTCGACCCAGGCGAGGACTTCATCATCTTTCAGGATGGGCCAGAGGCCTTTCCAAAAGGGGATGGGACACTTTTTGCATTATTCTTAAGTGGAAAGTATGACCAGGGAGTTGTGAAGTAGCTTCCCAGTGCTGCCACCGCTGCCCTCGCTCTTGTGCAGCTTGCTCGGATGGGGAGAGGGTAGACATTTTATCACCCTCTTCTATAAGGTGTTAAAGGGAAACATGATGAATCCCCCTTTCAGAGCCCACCGGGTATGGGAGGTGGAGATGGGGGATACCTTGTGGATATGGCCTGGAATCATACGTGTGCATTGGTCCACGCAGTCTTCTGTAACTCAACATGAATGATCGCACCATGGAGTCAAAGTGTGCCCGCTGTGGAGAGAAGGGTGCCACTTTTCTCCATCTTGCATGGCTCTGTGATGAGGTCAATGGGTATAGGAGGGTCGTAGTGCAGTGAGTAGAGACAGCTACAGGGATAATGGTCCCATTCATCCAAGGTGTCATGTCTACTCGGAATAGAGGACAAAAGTGGGGAAGACAACTTATACGTTTCTGCAACTTACATTCCTATTGGCAAAAAGATGGGTCGCTATTGGCTGGCTGATGCATGTGAGCACCGCAAGTAAAACATTGGGTTCATAATGTGCTTGCGTGGGGGGTGGTAGAGGAACCGCAAATGCACCTGCCCCGATCGAATGAAAACGCATTATCGATTTTGGAAACGTGGGGATTACTGTTAGATTTAACAACCATGACGAAGATGATGCTGATTCACACCTGGATGAGGTGAGGACATAAGTGCCCCGGGTGCACTGTTGTTATAGCACTGTGGAGGCCAGGAGTTGTTATGATGTATACACTCTGGGGTGGCTTGTTCACTTGGTCCAAAATGTAATACTTACCTTGGCTGTCGTTGTGCAGCTGGAACTTTAAATGCACTGTAGAGCACATGTAGCTGATGACTTGAACCATTTGATTTATTTGTAACGTTGTGACATTGAAAAACTGGAAAATAAAAGTTTAAAAAGAAGAAATTGTGACTGTTTGAGTTTCCAGTGCTTTAGATTTAGAAAGATGCACCATGTGAGGAAAATTCAGCCACCTTAAATGCAGTGGCATAGCAGTGGTTCAAAGGGCGCTGGCGCAAGCGACGTTAATGAGGTCAGTAAAATAAAGCCATAGGTTTGGTGCATTGGCTCCTTAAATTGCAGGGCTGTGTTGGCATTGCACCCACTGCACTATTGAAAGTTATAACCCTGAAGAAGGAGGCCCTTCCTCTAAACAATGACTGTGAGGCCCTAGGGAGTGGGGCAGTGACGTAATAATGATGCCCTGAGTCCTGGTTCAAATGAGGTGAATAGATCACTTATCCATTGACTGAACATCCAAAATGTGGGGGCATTAAGCCTCTGACAACATTGGGCCCGGTGCCACTGCTCCTGCTGCAACAATGATAGCTATTTCTCTGACAAAGGTCCTTCTTCTGGGCCTCTTGGCTAATTTCCACCACTGTCAGGCCCAGTGGAGGGACCTACCACCCTGGACCTCAGATCACTGACAGAACATCGACAGACAAAATATCGAGATGCCAAAATATCGAGGATAAAATATCGACTGACAGAATATCGACTTCCTATCTTCAAACAGGTAAGTACAAAAATATCGACTCCAAAATATCGAGTGTAAAAAATATAGAATGTCAAAATATCGAATTTTTTAAGTATGTTAAAAGTAACTTAAAAGTAATATAACAGTAAATTAAATTATTATAAACATATTTAAAATACTTAAATAAACGAAAAATTAAGAAATAATTAATGTAACTTAAAAAAAAAATAATACTTATATATATATATCTACATATTATTAACAAAACATGTACAATATTTTTACCGTAGGATAGCGAGAGGGTTAAATGTACTCTAACGACTCCAGTGAGTGCAACAGTAGGGAAAGCGTTGGATAGCGTAAGGGTAAAAATTACTATTCCAACTCCAATGAGTGTAACAGTAGGGTAAGCGTTGGATAGCGTAGGGGTAAAATTTACTATTCCAACTCCAGAGAGTGTAACAGTAGGGTAAGCGTTGGATAGCGTAGGGGTAAAATTTACTATTGCAACTCCAGAGAGTGTAACAGTAGGGAAAGCGTTGGATAGCGTAGGGGTTTAAATTACTATTCCTACTCCAGAGAGTGTAACAGTAGGGAAAGCGTTGGATAGCGTAGGGGTTAAAATTACTATTCCAACTCAAGGGAGTGCAACAGTAGGGAAAGCGTTGGATAGCGTAGGGGTTAAAATTACTATTCAAACTCCAGAGAGTGTAACAGTAGGGAAAGCGTTGGATAGCATAAGGGTAAAAATTACTATTCCCACTCCAGTGAGTGCAACAGTAGGGAAAGGGTTGGATAGCGTAAGGGTTTAAATTACTATTCCAACTCCAGTGAGTGTAACAGTAGGGTAAGCATTGGATAGCGTATTGGTAAAATTTACTATTCCAACTCCAGAGAGTGTAACAGTAGGGTAAGCGTTGGATAGCGTAGGGGTAAAATGCACTATTCCAATTCCAGAGAGTGTAACAGTAGGGAAAGCGTTGGATAGCGTAGGGGTTACATTTACTATTCCAACTCCAGTGAGTGCAACAGTAGGGAAAGTAAATACTTCTTATATAAATATAAATAACATAAATAGTAAAATCTATTACAAAATATTTTAAATATTTTAGAATTGTGTAAATTATATTAATTAATCTATTAAATGCAAATTATTTAATAATATAAATTACCTACTAATACTAATAATTTACCTATTAAAAATCAATTAATTTAAATGTTCAAATTATTTTACAAAATAAACTCAATATATTTTTTAAAACAATGTAATTACTTACAATTAAATTAATTCCAAAACTATTCCTCTATAAACACACAACCCACTACAAAATTAAATTCATTAAATTAACATATTTATCAATTAATCATTTAAATGTATTTACCTATTATATTGTAATTAATTACCAATTAATAATTATTGAACAATTAATTCTAAATAAATAACTTTTAATTAATTTACATATTTAATTAGTTATATTTAAATTACTTCCCACCCTATTCCCCTATAACCGCACAACCCACTAAATTATCAATTAATGAATAAAAATTAATGACCAATTATATTTTAATTACTTACCAATTAATAATTAATTAACAAATAATTTTAAATAAATAACAATTATTTAAATAACATATTTTATTAATTATAATTAAATTACTTCCCACCCTATTCCCCTATAACACCAAAACCCGCTACAGAAAATAAATTACAAAAAAGATAATATATATCACTTAATCAATTAAAATTAATTACAATTATATTTTAATTAATTACTATTTAATAATTAATTAACAATGAATTCTAAATAAATACCAAATAATTAAATAACATATTTAATTAATTATATTTAAATTACTTCCCACCCTATTCCCCTATAAACCCACAACCGGCTACAGAAAATAAATGACTAAAAATAATATATTTATCAATTAATCAATTAAAATTTATCACCAATTATATTTAATTAATTACCAATTAATACTTAATTAACAATTAATTTTAAATAACAATTATTTAAATAACATATTTAATTAATTATAATTAAATTACTTCCCACCCTATTCCCCTATAAACCCACAACCCGCTACAGAATTATATTACACAAAAATTAAACATTAATATTAACTTACCTTAAATTCGATTTTTTTGTTGTCGATATTCTATCTAGTCGATATTATGTCCATTCTATATTTTTGAATCGATATTATTGCTATTCTAGTCGATATTACATTTTTCTAGTCGATATTTTTGTAGTCTATATTATGTCTAGTCGATATTATGTCTAGTCGAAATTAAAAACTCGATATTATGTCTAGTCGAAATAAAAAACTCGATATTATGTCTACTTACCCTGGCCCTCACAGTCGTGAACCATGGTTGTGAAGTTTAGTGGTGGGGTCAACTCCGCTAGGCCTCACAATGCTAGATCATGACTGCAGGGCCTAACGGAGGGAGGCCTGTGGTGTAGTAAATGTGCCATGGGCCCTGGTGCAAGCAAGGTAAATGGGCCCCATGACCTGGCTTGACAGTAATATATAGTTACAATTTGAATGCATTGGTAACCTAAGATGCCTGCACACCTGTGAAAGACTTCTTGATCCAGGCCTTGCAGCCTTGGTCAAGCACTAACAGGCTCAGGTGATGGGGCAGTGGTATAGCAATTTTGCTATGATCCATGGTGCCAGCAAGGTAAATTAGCTATATGTCCCCTGGATGGTCTGTAAAATCCACCTATAATTTGGGACCTTTTGGGTGGAAACACACCTGCACAATTATCAGCTACACCAATGGGTATATTTGCAGTAGGTATCAATCTGTAAAATGTGAACTTTAAGAGAATTATTTTGCGCAGGAAACAATTTGGGGCCAGGTGTATACATATTATGTTGTGCCAATTGGCAAACTTTGTAAACACTAAAAACGACACTGAAGTGTACAAAAGTAACTTGCCAATAGTGATCGGAAGTGTGATTTGTAATGTATTTGGTATGAATCCTAGCGATTTTCATGGCAAATGGGGAGGTAGGGGCCCCTCCTTTTGTGATGCACATGTATCAATGATTTGGCACAGTTTCTCAAACTAAAGCATTGGAATTGCACTATCTGCTAGGAGACGTCTTCGTCCATTCATAAAATGGAACCAATCCATATGGGAGAGCTTCCACTGTAAGAACAGGAGCTAGGGATATCACAGGAAGTAAAAAACCAGCTCCAGAGACACCTACATGCCACCCTGATGTCTTTTTCACATCATGACATATTTCCTGCCACTGCAGCTCCTGACCACTCGAGTAGCGTTGTCATAATTTTATTTAATTTATAAAGTTTTATATAGCGCGAACAAGATCCCGAGAGATATCAGAACACTTTAAACCTCCCTATCTCGAAACCGTGGGTCCCGACCCCCACGCACTGTAGCTTTAGGTTACACCTTTTTGATTAACACAAAAAAAAATTATTTTTGCAAATATAATCTTTATGCTTATCACATTCTAAATGTTTTATTTCGACAACAGAATGCAAGCTCTTGTCGAAAAATAATCACAAAAAATGAAAACATATAATTACATTACATTTCTCACAATATTATGCATAAAGAAATTAATTTCCACAAATTCTTCTGTGATTCCTTTTTAAGCGCTCAATGCATTTCGGGCCATGCTTGACCCTTCATCAGGAGCCTGTTTCATCTACCACAAACGAAAAATAGCCGAAAATCAGGCTCCGGTACATTATTAACAATTGCCTGATCTGAACTCTATTCGGTTGTCAGCTCAGTTCAGATCAGGCAATTGTTAATAATGTACCGGAGACTGATTTTCGGCTACTATTCGTTTGTGGTAGGCATAGAAGAGAGTCACTCAGAGTCCTGAGAGAGACTGGCGTTTTTGGAATTTAACTCGTGGAACAGCAAAGTCTGTTGTACTGGTAAGGGCAGAGTTGATTATCTCGTCATAAGGTGTGAGCCATTGTTTGTGTCTCGAAAAACAGGAGTTGATAGTTGTGGTTTTTTTTCTCACAGATTGCAAAGGTCACTCAGTGGCAGGACCATGTAAGCATAAGCATGGTTGCTTTTTCATTTTTGCTTTGAACACATTGGTGTGGTGAAAGGTTTTTTAAACTTTATTAAGCACACACACTCCCCACATGGTATTACAAGCATTGCATAATGCATTTATGTTCACAACATTTAAATGATTGCAATGAATTCTCCAGGCTGGAGAGGTCGCTGCTGGATGTGTTGCATTGTTGTTTTTTTAGATGAAACAGGCTCCTGATGAAGGGTCAAGCATGGCCCGAAATGCATTGAGCGCTTAAAAAGGAATCACAGAAGAATTTGTGGAAATTAATTTCTTTATGCATAATATTGTGAGAAATGTAATGTAATTATATGTTTTCATTTTTTGTGATTATTTTTCAACAAGAGCTTGCATTCTGTTGTCGAAATAAAACATTTAGAATGTGATAAGCATAAAGATTATATTTGCAAAAATAATTTTTTTTTGTGTTAATCAAAAAGGTATAACCTAAAGCTACAGTGCGTGGGGGTCGGGACCCACGGTCTCGAGATAGGGAGGTTTACAGTAGAGGCACGGGAAAGACAACCGTGCTACCTCTGCAGCACGCTGATAATAGTATTTTAGATATTGAGGAGTTGAAAAACATAGTAGAATTCAAAGAAAGGGAGTGCATCTCCATTCATTTCCAAATATCAGAGCGCTTTACCAGAGAGGACATGAGTGTATTAACAGCAACAATCGGGAAAAAGAAGACCATACAATAAGCAGAAGTAAGCGGGTAACAGAGGGGGCAACAATATGCAGAATTGAAGAACTGTATCAAATGGAGGTACCATGATAAAACAAACATTGTCATCCGATCCCGTGAGCCTAGCCCCCTTAGGGTAAGAATTTGCTTATTAGGAATCTTTTGGTTTCCAATTTGAACACCATTGTTGAGGTGGGACTACGTACTTCTGGTGGAAGAGAGTTCTTTGGGGCTGCCCCTCAGAAGGCTCAGAGACAAGTTTTCTTTTTGCTAAAGGTGCAAGGTTTCAAGAGGAATGTAGAGGAGCTTCTTGATGCTCTCTACCCACAGACTAGTTCAGGTTTTTGCGCCAGGTACCTGGGCTGTAAATTAGAATGCAGAGATGGAGCCTGTCCCTCGATGGCCTCTAGTGCCATTTATCTAGCTCACTTCTTCATAAGTGCATTTAGAGCTCTGCCGATGTAATATTTCGTGGATGGTGTCACAGGGCATCTTATCAGATGATGCATTTAGGAAGAAATTTGTGGTGTTTATGAGCAATACCATCTAGAAAATCATTTGTGACATTTGGTGCAGTGTCCTGCCTAATGTTCTCCGAAAAGCACATGGGAGGTAGGGATGCAATGGAACCTTAACTGATTGGCCTTTCACATCAGGTCAAGAATCATACCATCCCTCAATATACGATATTCCACCGCGGAAATTGATTTGGCAATTTGTTTAAAAAAATTAAATGATCCCTTCCTAAACTAAAACCTTTTTTCAAAGATCAATGCCATTTGTAGGTGGACATGTGGGTTCTTTGCACAAATGAATCTGTATCATCATAAGGACTAGGGTTACTGTCATTCTCAGAGACCTAAAACCCAATTTAAATGGCATGAGGGAAGTGCATCATGCAAATTCAATATTCTCAAGTCTTGAGGAAATATCATGCCCATAGCTCTACTTGGTAGGCTGGGGTGAGTATCCAAAGGTAGGGAACTAAATGTCTGATCTACCAGGCTAGGCTTTGCGCCCCCCCATGTGCTGAAAGAAAGCTCCAGGAATATGGGCGAATTTGTTTGTGTTTTATAAAACGAACCCTCCATTAGGGTGTCTATCTCAATGAATTACATACAGTATGTCCGGTTAGTCATTCAAACATGGCACGGTAGATGTCCTATTGTGGATCATTTTCTCCTAAAGTGGCTATGGGAAGCTACTTCAGAGGAAAATGCTTACAGACATTGTAGACATCTTTAAAGTAAGTAGCACAACTGGGTGTTAGGGAGAGAACTGTAAGTAACAACTCGGTGTTCGAGAGAGAACTGTTCCAAAGCTGTGTCAATTAAGCTTAAATTCGGCCCTTATCCTTTGAGCTAAGTTTTTGTTCAGGCTGTGTTGTAACTATTTTGAGTACATCACCCTAATTTTCTACAATTGTAATGGACTAATATGAGGATAACATTGTGGTTTCCTCTCACAATCCTCTTATTTGTGTGAAGTGCACATTAAATATATTGTCTTTAAATTTTCAATTTACTATGAGCCTTATTTAGAGTTTGGCAGATGGGATACACCATCAAAAAAATTGAGGATGTCTCGTCTGCTGGATTACAAGAGTGTTATCAATGATAGCACTTGTGTCATAACAGACAAGATTTCCATCCCATTTTGACAGAATATCCCAGTCGTCAAAACTCTAAAAAAGACCTAACAGCCAGATGTTAAAATATTAGTAATGCCAATTTCCTAACTGTGATTCTCCCCGGATCGTCATTAGGAAATTGGTATGCTTAATTTATAAACTCATTTAGTGTCATTTAGGGTGCGCAAATCGATCTACCGTAAGTATATTAGGGGCAGATGTATCAAGATACCATTTTGCACTTCTCAAATAGCGATTGTTAAGGAATCGCTATTTGAAAAGTGCAAAATGGTATGTATGTAGAATTTCGCTATTTATTAGCGATTCCTTAAAATTCCTTAATTGCGATTAGCAAATTGCTAATCGCAATTAAGGAATAATTTCCCATTCATTTCTATGGGCCAGGAGGCCCATAGGAATGAATGTAAAATGGATGTACCATGTTACAACGCATACCGTTACAACTACCTACTATTACAACGCGACCATTACAACGCATACCATTACAACGCATAGCGCTTTGAGGTGCTGGATAGTGGTAAGTATAATTTACTATTCTAACTCCAGTCCCCGTGGACACTAGGGAAGGTGTTGGATAGTAAATTATACTTATTCCCTATCCTAGAGCGCCCCCCAGCGCAATGCGTTGTAATGGTATGCGTTGTAAAAGATGCGTTGTAATAGTAGGTAGTTGTAAAAGATGCGTTGTAACAGGTGTATACCATGTAAAATTATACTCAATTTGCGATTAGCAATTAGCTAATCGCAAATTGAGAATAATTTCAAGGGTGCGAGGGTGTCTTAAGGACACCCTGCTGCACCCCTGAATTTGATATGTGTACGCATATGGCGCACATACATGCCCTAAGGGCATGTATGAGCGTCATATGGCACCTTTAGAATTTTAAAAAAGTGCTTTTTGAAAAGAATTCGCCAATTACCACCAACTACAAGTTGATGGTAATTTGCGAATTCTTAGTCAAAAATCTCAACACTGAAGTGCTTAATACATTTCAAATAAGAAATCGCAATTTGCCATTTCTTAAAAGCCTCGCAATATTAAGGAATCGCTAAATTTGCGATTCCTTAATATTGCGAGGCTTTTTGCATGATACATTCCAAATCCCGTTTTTTTTGTCGCAAACGCTGCTATTTTCCGAATCGCAGCGTTTGCGACAAAAAAAACGGATGATACATCTGCCCCTTAATGAGGTAGGTCACAGTTTGCGACCCATTATGAATCACAGCCATCACAGGGATGGTGGACTGCTGAAGTCAGCAGACCACCATGTCTGTGATTGCTTTTCAATAAAGCATACTTTAAAGAAAAAATGCATCCTGTTTTTCTTTAAAGAAAATGGAAAGCATATAAAAAAAATAAAATGAAACGTTAAAGTTTCTTTTTTTTAAATAGACGGTTGTCATGGGACCACTGCCTGCTCTTAAAAAAAGAATATATTTTACATTCTCAAAGAAGAAAGGCCCGTTCCCTTTGTGAATGAATTACAGTCAATTTCAAACTGGTGGTAATGTATTACTGTTTTGCGACCGGAATTCGGTCCATACCAATTTGGTCTTTGGAAAGGCCGCCCTAAACACACTCCTACCAAATACCGAATCACAAATGCAAACCGAATCGCATTTTGCATTTTGTACATCTGAAAAAGCATTTTTCCAGGCACCTTACATTATCAATTCAAAACTCCAGTCCTGGCAAACATGTTGTGAAAAAGGCTTGGGTTGCACTCTTGTCAGGTGTGGTATAGGTATTTGTGCTCCTGTTGTTTTGCCACTGGTTATGAAGCTCTGAGTTTGATTGGGAAACATTTTTTCTTTCTTTGTTGTTCCATTTGATAAATTAGATTGTCATGTAAATTTCTTTCTTACACATATATTTCAGTAAGAGTATTACCGAGCCCCCGAAGGGAACCAAGATTTTCAAGGACTCATGGGATTTTGACACTTACACCAATGCCATCAATGCTTCCCTTGAGGATATGATATTTCAGAACCCTTTATGGAAGGAAGTCTACTTCACCTGGGCTGGATTTAACGATTACAACCTTGTGATCAGGGTATGTTGTCTCAAAAAACTATTCTGATAATTGTAGTTTCATAAAGATGTATGTACATGTATTTAGACATATCTCTTCTAGTCAGTCACCATAGATGTCATGTTTATGGTGAGGATGATTTTTCATTTTTTAATCCTTTTTTTTTCTCCACGCTCAAAATGATCATTCTAATTTTAGGAAAACACCTGAAACATGGCTTTTTTCAAAATAAGTTGTTTTTGAGCAGCCAGAAGTCTAAATTCCCAGGTTGATCTCCCTAGCGTGATGAAGCTGAGACACCCATACATTTAATAAATAGTCCTTTACATTATGTTAGGATAAAATTTACTGTAATCGTAAATTTTAAACATAAAAAAGTTGTGCTACTTACTTCCAGTGCACCGAGGTTCTAGTTAAAAAAATTATCACCAAATACTTTTACAGGAAGGTATTTGTAAGAATGCATTATTTCATTACACTGAAATGTCTGTATGCAAATGTTGCTGAGAAATAAAATCAGGAAGATATTTCCACATAGGATGCCGTATTTGTTTATCTGAAGTGTATTGTTGCTGTAGGGGCTGAAGAAAAAAGTGTTTGAGGGTTGTACTTAAACTACTCCAAAGCACTCCACAAGACTTTGGTATGCAATCTATTATCTCCAAAATTAGACTTAAACCAATGTTGTACTGGTTGAGAATCTGGTCGACCACTGAGCTGGAGCCCTATAGGATATATCTTAAATTTTTCTTCTATTAGAATTGTGAAATCTCATTTTTGGGATAATGAAGAGAGGAAACTGATACACTCAATAAATACAGGCTCATTAACAGATAGATTTTTAGAGATAAAACCAATTTCTTTGTTTGAGTCGTATAATGATGATATTGACCCACTCTTCACAAAAGCCCTTAATATAAGATTAAGGTTAGATGTCCTACTGCTTGAAAATGTTACTGCTAAGTGGAAAGAGCTTACAGAAGTTGACAAACGTTGCCCAGTGTTTAGTGAAGCAGAAGAAACTGAAGAACATTTCTTATTCTTCTGCCCGAAGTATTCCAGGCAGCGCAAACGTTGGATTGCTCCCCTATCTCGCACCCTAGGAACATCGGGTCAAATTGAGAATTTGTAAGTCAGATGCCACATCCTATGTTGTTTTTTCAATTGCAAAATACATTGAGTGTACCTGGCCTATTCGATTCAAGCTCCTCTCTAGCTTCCATTAAGTTAATATGACCCAAGCACTTATAATATTTATTCCAACTAGCTAGGCCTGATATAGGATCAATGCTAGAACAATCCGGTTGCAAGGAGCAATAACGGAGGTGGGTGTTTTTGCTACAGTAATCAAATTAGTGCTTGGTCAAATAAACCTAATAATGCACTTTAAAAGTGCCATAACTATTAGATTATATTATAATATTAGGAGCTAGTAGAACTTGAACGTTTCCGTAATAGATCTAAGATAGGTTGTTTTTAGTCCCAATTATTTTCAATTGTATGCAAGATCAGCTTCTTAAAACCAGAAGCACGTTAGAGTTTTTTAATATGAAGTCATTTTTGAGGCTGAGCCTATTGATGTTCGTCTGACTGTGCTCACTAAAGCACTTAAGCATGCTTCATATCTGTTTACCTAATGCATGTGAAACTTTTCTTTTATTACTGATATGTTGTCTGGTCTGAATTATTCAATATTTAATATATTATACATATATTTAGGTTTGGAATTGTCAAGTAAATATGTTTATTTTTAGGTCTCAGACCGAAATAAAGTGCTTGAAGCCGAACTACTGTAGATAAATGTATGCTGCTGAAACACATTTATTGCATTACTGCTGTAATTCCTGTACATGAACAGCAGTCCTCTTTAACAGGCACTGGCAGAGATGGAAGATGTAACCTCTGTCTGAAAGAAGGATACGCTTTCTCATCTTGGTCTACACAAATTCCCAATACATAGCAGAGTGCAACCACTCTCTCAATAGCTTACTGTGTTATATGTTTTAATATTGAAAAGAACCGTAAATATTCTCCTTGGCCCTTGCACGTGCATGATTTCACTGCTTCTAGTATTTACTGCAAGCCAGGTTACACTACTTAAGTTGATCTGGCTTTGCACTGTTCTGTCCTAGACATGTCCGCCTTGCATGAATTATCAGAGAGCTGATGCAAAGCTGTTGTGATGCTGCACCGGGGTCATCTTTCAGTGAGAAATAGCTTTAGCTTGCAAAACTCGATTGTCTCTACTGTTCGTGTTGCTTTGCATCCCGTTGCTTGGCTTTGCATTACACGAGTATCAGTGGAAACCTTTAGTAAATCTGGACCTAAACATGTTAATGGAAAGATGCAACAACTTGTTCAAGAGTCGAGTAGCAGGAGAAAATAGTGGAGGCTTATGTAAAAAGTTTCCAAATATTGGCAACAGCGTGCACATTTAGGGCCATATGTATCAAGCACTAATGCGTTCGCAAACACAGAAATTCACAGGATTTCGGCGTTTTTGCGAACGCATTAGTGCAAAATGGTATGTATCAAAGAAAACTGCGTGTAAAATAAGGAATCGCAAAATTTGTGATTCTTTATTTTGCAATTGCATTTAGGGAATCGCAAATTTTGCGATTCCTTAAATGCAATGCAAGAAGCATAACAAAATGCAAATTGGCCTTAAGGAATCGCAAATTACCACCAACTTCAAGTTGGTGGTAATTTGTGAATTCCTTGAAAAATGCGCTTTTTGGCATTTTTCAAAGTGCGATGTGAAGCACATACATGCCCTTAGGGCATGTATGTGCGCCACATGAGAACCCATGCTTATTTCAGGGGTGCAACAGGGTGTCCTTTAGACACCCCTGCACCCTTGAAATTATTATCAATTTGCGATTCTCAAATAGCGAATTGCAAATTGAGAATAACTTCCCATTCATTCCTATGGGCCTCCTGGCCCATAGAAATGAATGGGAAAGTATTCCTGAATTGCGATTCGCAATTTGCTAATCGCAATTAAGGAATACTAAGAAATCGCTAAAAAAATTCAATTTTGTACATACATCCCTATTTGTGATTCTCAAATAGCGATTTCTAAAATATCACTATTTGAGAATCGCAAATCAGGTTGTTGATACATATGGCCCTTACTGACACTTAGGAAATAGTAAGGAATCAACTAGTGCATGAAGAACTTCAACAAATCACGAGAGGCTTTTGCGTTGTGAGAACACCTCAAGAGAAAAAGTATTTTCAGCAATCGAAAGCTTACTCTAGAAGGAGAAAATGGAGAAGATGAAAAACGTAACAGTTAAATTACATATGCACGGGTCAAAGAAAGTGTGAAGCAAACTATGCAGCTTCACCTACAGGTGGGCAAAACTCGCAAAAAAATAAGCGCAAACGACACCATTCAAGTTGATTTTGCTGCCGCTGGAGTAGAAAATCCAATCAAACAGCAACAAATCTACTCGAGAAGCAGCCGTCACAGCGCGACCGCTCACAACTGTCCACGTTGCAGAGTTGTGCAAGGGGTTGCCAAATCTCGATCGCAATTCTGGAGCCATGTCGAAAAATATTCAGCCATGTGGCGATTGTGGAATTTGGCTAGAACTCGGTGTTAGAAAAGTAATGCAGAGTCACCAAATCCCGCCAATTTGGCAGGCGGAATTAAACATTCTACCCATCCCTTGCATCACCAGGCTGGAATGGCAAACGATAACAGGTGCAGGTCATGTTACACTCGTGGTTCAAGTACTAGAATAGTATGTTCAAATTACTATCCTGCTCCGGATAACATCTGTTTTAAATTTGGATTTTTCAAGAGTGTGGAAAGCTACATGCACCCTTTAGAACAGTCGACTTTAGAAAATAAGATTAGATTTACGATGAAATGAAACGCTTGGTAAAGGTGACTGGCATGGACACATATGATAATAAGGAAAAAGAACTACCTAATTCTATTGTTAATTTAGATGGACATTTGGGCTTTTAGCAGATAAAGGTTTGAATATAGGTGCATTACCATGCACATGATAGGGCAAACTATGGATTAAAGGAAAGGTAAAATAAGTATTAGAAACAAAATATGCATAATGAATAGACAAGCAAGAGGTACGTTCTACATGGTAGGCACAGGTGTAAATATATGAGGTTGGGCAAAGAAGAAGGTAACCTAGATATTTTTTTGCCTGTTACGCTGACTGACACGTACGGTAGCAACAAAGGACCTCCACTTCTATCTGTTTTGGGAGGGTTTTTGTACGTGCCCCAACTGAGTTTCAGAAGAGTTTGTACATTTCAGAATCTGATTCTAGTCTTGCACTTGGCTCTTAGTACTTCTGTCATCCTGTCAGTAGTTTCCTTGTGGATATGACTACAGTCAATAATGCATGTCTCATGCAGAGACTCTAGAAGTCCCTCGTGCCTAGATGATTTAATGATTCTTGTTGATGTTTCGATGACAAATGTTTTTAAATGGACACGGTTGTTAACCTTGTGCCCAACCCCTAATGTGGGGTCCCCTCGATGACTTCAAGCTGGTGATCCGAGGAGGAGAAAAAGAAGAAAATCTAAGTACCTAACCGTGGGCTGTTTGTGTGGACAGACAGGTCACAAACAGTGGGTGCATATGATGCACTGATTTATTTTAAAGCTGCCTGTTATTTCGTAAAGTGTCAGTTTGCAGGGGGTTGCTGCATGACTTCCATAATGAATATTAATTGGCCACGGTGCTATTTGCAACCACCTTTAATTGGCTTTGAACACTCGGTTGGTGGCCTACAAGGGTCAACTGACTTCCATCCTTGTATTTGCATTCCAAACCAACCCAATATTCATTATAGGAACAGGCCATTCTTTAAAACAGTTTCGTGTTTGAGAAAACATTGGGGGAACAGCAAGTGACTGTGCTACACATCCTTAAGTTTACTTAAATTGTCTAAAATTAACATCTTGTCCTGACCAGTGCTTGTGGAATGTGTAACATTGGAGCTGAATACCTTTCTGTGTACACAACTTCTCATTAGACAGCTGTCTACCAACACTTTCTTGATTTCTGCTATGACATGAATAGTGTCCTGACCTTTGACACCACCCCTCACTGGTTTGGAACTAAGAGGCACTGCTAGGCACACTTTCCATCAATGCACACATTTAAGATTATCTCTGAACAGTAGCATGTGTAGGGTCCTTCTGAATAGCAGATGTCAACACAGAGGTGTTCCTAGACAGATGTTCCTTACTGAAGCTCTCCTTGGAAAACCTCCAATACTATCCTGTGAAAACCCAATCTGCAAAAGATTCAGGAAGTCACTCTTGACTCCCTAATGAAATAGTTTACAGATATCAAACGGCGTATGGAATAGGATCAGTGTATTTAAGCACAAAAACCCCAGAACGCAGTCCAGTTCATGAGGAACGACGACTAGACATTAGGAAAGACAAGTTGGCATTTGTGCAGGTGAAGATACTCAATTCCGAGAAATGGACGCAATACATATGACAATTGCTCTAAAAGAACGTTAATCTGGAGAATAGTAGTAGAAAGGAGAGCATATTATTTTCAGTAATACATGAGAAATTGAGAACAACAATACACTTTCCATCCTTACCGCTTTCACCCCTAAACTCAAAGGGGCAGATTTACAATGGGAAAAATGACGTAAAAGTGGCGCACGGGGCTTGAAAATCTGCCCCAAGGAATTGACCTCTGTGCCAGGATTAGAAATCCAAAGGGCACATGGGGTATTTGCGCTTGACTATCACATAGAAGATAGGATATGACAAACCATAAATGTAGTACTATAATCCACAATCAAATTAGCTTCACATACTTTACATGCAACCATAGCATTCAAGCTGTGGTCCCGTAGTGGTCCCGCAGTGGTGTAAACCTTTGACAAAGTGGTGATCCACTCTGTTT
Source organism: Lissotriton vulgaris (assembly GCF_964263255.1). Taxonomy (NCBI): domain Eukaryota; kingdom Metazoa; phylum Chordata; class Amphibia; order Caudata; family Salamandridae; genus Lissotriton; species Lissotriton vulgaris. Next base: position 883,702,189 of record NC_141691.1, read on the forward strand.
CACTAAGAATTCCCTTAAAAACGTTATTGTTTTGCAAATTGACTGTGGCCTAGATGTATCATCGTTCCTATTTGCGATTTCTTAATAGCGATTTTTACCGAATCGCTATTAAGAAATCGCAAAATGGGATGTATGTTTTAAATCGCTATTTTTTTGCGATTCCTTATTATTCCTAATTTGCGAATTCGCAAGTTGCGATTTCGCAAATAAGGAATAATTTCCCATTCATTCCTATGGGCCAGGAGGCCCATAGGAATGATTGCGAAATAATTCTCAAATTGCGAATTCGCAATTTGCTAATCGCAATTTGAGAACTATTGCAAGGGTGCAGGTGTGTCTCATGGACACCCTGCTGCACCCCTGAAACTTACATGTGTGTGCATATGGCGCACATACATGCCCTATGGGCATGTATGTGTGTCACATGCCACCCTCAAAATTGCCAAATTTTGGTTTTTGAAAGGATTTCGCAAATTAACACGAACCTCAAGTAGGTGTTAATTTGCGATTCCTTAACCTGAATTCGCAAATTAAAAAACCTTCATACATGGCATTTAAGGAATCGTAAAATTGCGATTCCTTAAATGCTTAAGCGAAATAAGGAATCGCAATTTTTTGCGATTCCTTATTTTGCTAATTTCACATACATCCCAAAAGATGCAAAATGTCCATTTGCGATTCGTTAAGGCCGAAATTCTGCGAATTTTGGCCTTAACGAATGGCAAAATGCTTGATACATCTAGGCCTGTATTTTTAACAAATGTGCTTATCTTGCGCATACGTTGTGCCCCTGCACATTTCCTGTTAGAAACCCTCTACAGGGGAAATAATTATGCATTTGTAAATTCTGCCTGAAAAAAAATTGTGAACAGCATATCAGATTTTCACTTCTACAACCTAACGTAAATAATACGTTAATAACATTTATTAATTTATGACAAACTAAACAATACAGTAAAACGTCAATTCAAACAATGCTGTAAAAATACAGAAAAGCACAATCACCCAGGGTGAAAATAAAATAAATATGCAATATCGCCAATGAACTTTTCTGGAATAGGGAAATGTATGTCTTTGTAGCTTACATCAGCTGGTTTATATGACTAACTGATATTAAAACTAATTTTTTAAAGTTCTCTTTATTGGTTAACAAAAAACAGTACTGTGGTACAGCTAGTGACATGCAGTGCATACCCCAGTGTGCAGGCTCGCTCACTTGTGCTGTAGTACACAGATAGATGGACACAGTCAAATGGTCAATATAGAGACAAAATTACCAGAATGCTGCCTTGGTGCTGTTGGGTTCGTTGGATAAGGAAAGGTTGAGTTGGGTGTCAATTGCGTACGATATGAGTCTGTGTGATCTGACAATAGATACGAGTGGGATGTTGAACAGGGTCGGGTTGATGGAGGATCCTTGTGGGACTCCGCAGGTGGTCCGTGTGGGTTCCAAGAGGAAAGGAGGGAGTCTGACACGTCTGCCAGAGAGGAATGAGCAGATCCAGTCGAGGACCTTGTTCCAGATTCTTGCGTTGTGGAGTCTGCGGGCTAGGGTGTGTTGAGAGACTGTGTTGAAGGCCGCAGAGAGGTCCAGGAGGATGGGGGCCGCAGTCTTTCCTCTGTCAAGGAGGGCACGGATGTTGTCTGTCACCGCGGGAATGGTGGTTTCGGTGCTGTGGTTGTTCCTGAAGCCTGATTGGGAGGAGTCGAGGATGTTGTTTTCTTCTAAGCAGGCGACAAGTTGACTGCTGATGGCTTTTCCATGACTTTTGCCGGATATGGGAGTAAGGAGATCAGCGGGGTCCGCCGAGGGGGTTTTCAGGAGCGGTTGATCTCTGTGTGTTTTCACTCATCAGGGAAGAAGGCGGTCTTGAAGGAGCGGTTGATGATTCATTGAAACTCAGAGGCAATGATGTCTGCGGCTCTGTGATAGATGTGATGGGGCAGGGGTCTGTGGGGGGCCCAGAGTGGGTGGTCTTCATAATCTTTAGGGTGTCTTCGATGTTGAGGGCGGTCCAGCTGTCCAGGGTCAGCTGTGTGGCGCTGGGAATGGTGGGAGAGGGTGCTTTGTGGAGGTTGTTGTCATAGATGGTCTGAATTTTCTGGTGGCAGAAGGAGCTAAGTCTGTCGCAGAGATCCTGGGAGGGTGGGATGTTGGTAGTCTCGCTGTTGGGATGGGCGAATTCTTTGATGATCCTGTAGAGTTCCTTGATGTTGTGTGCTTGGGTGGAGATTCTGTTCTGGAGTGCTTTCATCCTTAAGTACCTGATGCGTTTGTGGTGGGCGGTGGTGGCTGTTTTGAAGTTGTTGAGATTTGCTGGGATTTTGGAGTTCCTCCATAGCTTTTCGAGGCATTTGCAAGTGTTTCTGGAATCCTGGAGTTCGGTGGAGAACCAGCTGACTTTCTTGGCGAGAGGGTTGGTGGTTTTCTTGAGGGGGCGATGGTGTTGGCACAGTCAGTGATCCAGTTGTGTCGGGTGTTGGAGTCGGTGGTAGTGTCATCGTATGTGGCGGTGGGAGGCTGAGGGCGGTGCTGAGCTAGTCGGTGATTGATTTGGAGAAAGGTGCATGGGGTCGGGGTAGTCTGTAGATGAGGGTGTCCCAGATGGTGGTGGACGGGTTGGTCTGTAACTTAAAATGGAGGTGTTCCATCAGGTCTGTGGGTCCATCAGTGTGGGTGCTCAGATAAAGATTGGCCTTGTAGGCGATGGCGATGTCTCCCCCTGGGCGGTTCTTCTTTCGTAAATGGCAAGGTCTGGTCCTAAAGTGGCGTTCATCCAGGTTTCGGTGAGGAAGGCGACTTCAGGAAAGGTGCTGTTGAGGAGGTCTAAGTCTGAGCACCCTCTCTCCATGTGCAGTAGTGTTAAGGAGCCCAATAATTGTGACACATTGCATCATCCTATTATTAGGCCCAGGCCACAGAGCAGGCATTGAAATTTGGTACCCTCAGTATCACCCCAGATGCCCAGGACAGAAAGTCTCCCTTCATAGAGCAGCATTAAGCTTGTGTCCATTGCCAGGGTCCACACCACCCTCCTTCAGTATGGCTGTATAGTGGGACACTCAAACAGTATATGCATAAATGTTCCCTTCTGGCCACAGATCGTGAGCCAAGCATCACTTTTGTCCCTACCAATCATGGCCAGCAGCACTCTGGTATAGTATAGACTATGTAAAATATTTGACACCATCTTGAACGCTGCCTCCCTAGGTCCAATGAGTGCCTCAGTTCACTCATCATCAGAGAGTTCACTGAGATCTTGGTCCTATAGCACCGTCAATGCCTCTAGGACATACAGCAAATTATTCATGAGCTTTCTTTAAAAGAGAAACTGTCTTGCTCCTCAGTGGTTTGTCCATAATTCTATCCTCAAATAGCTTTACCTCCACTATCTGGACACCCCATGGGATAACCTTAGCTAACGCATGTCGGAGACATAAGTATCTGAAGAACTCCCCCTCGCACACCACCCAGAACTCATTCATGGCTGCCCGTCCAAACATCTCCCAGATAGCTGATCCCAATGAGGTCCCATTGCCGCAAACTGGAGAGGCCTCGTATCTCAGGCAGCCTCCTGGAATAGCTCAGTGGGTTTTGCCAGTTAAAGTCCCAGACCATCCCATCTGACGGAGTGTCCTGTACTAAGCCTGGAGGACCACCCTGCTATATGATGGCCAGTGTTCTCTGTTTTTCTGCCCATACAGGGCTACTAAGTGTCCACTCAGCCCAATTAGTGCCCTATCTCTATCACTGGTGTTACACGTAGATCGATGAATACCCAGTCATTAACTACTACTAGTTGGCTGGCCCAGAAAGGTCGAGAATTGGAAAGGCTATCCCACACTCAGATATCTTGGTCAGAGCAATCCTTTGGCTGATGGATCTCCACAGCACCTGTCTCAGTACATTCTCCACACTCCAGAAGAAACTATCTGGGATGAGATACAATGTGTTCCGCAGCACATGTAGGAATTTAGATAAGATAATTATTTTGTATAGAGCCACCCTTCCCAGCAATGTGAGTGGTAGTGTTTACCAGCACTCAATATCCCTTTTGGATTTTTCTAGTATGCCGTAAGAAGTTATCCCTGAGGAAGTTCTCAGGGGAACGAGTAATGTGAAGTGCCAAGTATCGAAAGCCATGTTTAGAAGTTAGTAGGTCCCCAAAATTGGCAGGGTAGGGCTCCATGCCGTCAGAGGATAAATGACTGATTTTGACCAGTTAATGTGAAATCCACTATATTGCCTGAATATATAAATAACTTGCATTACCCGGTAGATGGATAGTTCTAGACCGGAGACATACAATAGGATATCTCCTGCTTACAGTGAGATTTTCTCCATCCAATCTGTATCCCCCTGCAAGCCACTTATTAGCGATCCCATATCACCCAACACAACAAGGTTTTGATTGATAGGGCAAATAGAATGGGTGATAGCAGGCAGCCCAGTCTAGTGCCCCCCTTTGCCGAGAATGTAGGGGAATACTCACAATTGACTCTCACGCACGCCAGGGGATCATAATAGAGTAATTTCACCCATTGCAGGCAGCACAGTCAAATGCTCTTTTTCTCTAGGACTTGAAAGAGATAGAGCCACTCTAGTGAACAACCGCATTGGACGTGTCGAAGGAGACAACCACCACTGGCGTTAAGACATTGGCCATCCTCGAAAGACTCCCTTATAGACACATGAGGTTCAGCCTGGTACTCCTTCCAGGCAAAAAAACAGATTGATTTAGATGAACAAGGGCTGTTATTACTCATATTACGTGATTTGCCAGCACTGTGGCCAAGATTTGACCTCAGCCTTTAGGAGAGCGAGATTCGCTAATAGGCGCTATATAGGTATGCTGGTTTCCCCACTTTCGTAATGACTACAATCATGGCAGGCAAGTTTCCTCTGCCATACAGCCCTCCTTCAGTGCTGCATCGTTCATCTGGATAAGGTGGCCTGGAAATCATGCTAACAATGTACTTATTAATCTCTATCAGAAGGCCATTAGGGCCAGGGGCCTTGCCAGACTGCAGTGCTTTAGTCGCATCCTGTATCTCCTCAACTGTTAGCAGTGCAACGAGTGCTGTGCTGTCGCTGTCTGGAAGGTGAGGGAGTAGGATATCTCAGAGGAAGGCCTGTATCTCCTCCACTGTGCAGGTCAATGTGGATGCATACAGTCCAGCGTAGTGGTGGAGAAACTGCTCCGTGATGAGGATGTTGCCTCTCTCTCCTGGTTCTCCATGCAGATTCCCCCAACCCTTCATTCCGCTTCCTCCCGCTAGCCCATCCATGACAATAGCCTCCTGTCCCTATTGCCCACCTGTTAGATCTTTCATGGAACAGTAACATAGGGCCCGATTCACAAATGTAAACTTAGACCAAAAGTCTTATTTTACTACTTTTCTGTATTCACAAAGGTTAAGTTACTACATGTAAAGATAGACTTCTGGTCTAAGTTTGCCTTTGTGAATACTGAAAAGTAGTAAGGTTTAACTTTTGTACAAATTTTAATTTTATTTAGACACAAAAATAAATGTGATCAGATGAAATGACCAAAGTTATGGATTGTTCTCCTACAGGATTTTAGTAGAAAACATAAATCTCAGCAATTCAGTTATGCAGGACATTTCCAGTGCTGTCAATGGGGAAAAGTGGTAGTGAAAAAGGTCCTTTGCAGGTAGAGTTGCATGGAAACCACTGGGGTTTAAGGTGATGCGGGTCCCTTAATCAGTCCATGGCAATCAGTTAAATTTTAGCTGGCCCTTAGTGCAGAGTTGTACTCTCTGTCTTAGGTGCTGAATGGGAACCACAAGGGTGCTGCTTTAGCTGCTTAAACGGTGCTAGGACAACATGGGTTTCACAAACTCGACAATAGGGCCACAGTCATGGTCAGTTGAAGGTGGTGGGGGGTTCCTTGATGCAGCGTCGAGTGCAGGCATTTTTGGCTGGATTGGCGGCCAACAAGCCTTGGCAGTGGAAAGCTCAGCATCAAGCTTCTTTGATGTCTGGAGGTCCAGGGGAACACAGTAACTGCCTGAAACTTTGTGGAGGGCAGGACTATATTTCCTGAAATGCACTGGACCATCTGCTTAGGGAGATCCCTCAGAGGGCCCAATGGCCAGTGATTCCTTGGATCCGGAGCGTTGATTTACCTGCAGTTTGCAGGGGACTTGAGCCACTAGTTCAAGGAAATTTGAGGTTGCTCTGGCTCTCTCAGGGGACCCTCTGTCTGGGGGTGTCAAATATGACCCTAGGAAGAGTCTCGTTCATGCAGTTCCTGGACTGTTGCCACTTGTGCAGAGTATCTCTCCTTTGGTTTGTGCAAGTACTGATGTCGCAGACACAGGTCTCTTTTTTGTCTTCTTTGATGCAGGTGGGATTAAAACTGAGGGTCTGGTGTCAGGGCACTCCCTTAAATCCTAGCTTCCCTAGGGGAGTTAGGAGTGTGGGAGAATGTAGCCAATTGGCTGCTAGTACCTGCAGCCAGTCTGCCCCTGAGGTGACCACATCCGGGGGTGTAGGCCACCTTTTCTACACAGAACCCACTATTTCTCTCTCCTTTAAAAATGGCAGAGTCATTCCGTAGCTATACAGACCAGCCAGCCTGGGGTGTGGCTTGCCTTCTGGGGCTGTACACCTCCTGCATACCTAATTTCCTGCCTGCCAAGGTGCAAATGTGCCTGGGGCAAAGGGGGAGCTGCTTCCTCCTTTGGCAGTCTGCCCTGATGAATATCAGAGGCGTTGTAGCCTTTGAAGCTCACTGCCTTTATGTGCCTCTACAGTAGCCTGCTTTGGAAGGAGGAGGAGTAACCTCCTTCCTACCCAGGACTTTGTTCCTGACTCCTGGGAGTGATCACCCTGCCTGTCAGAAGCTAGGGCAACCTCTGAGGTAGCCATCTGGGTGCAAGCATGCCACATCGCCCTCAACACAAGATTCATGTAAGGGGCGAGTAGGCACATTGGTTGATACCAAACATGACATATTTAGGCGCTACCACAATTGAGCTGTCAACCTCGGGTTTGCCCGGGTGCCAGCCATAGTAATCCTATGGACTGTCTATCACGCATAGTGTACTTTAAGGTAAAAGGCCAGTATAGGAAGGTTTAAGCTTGCACTTATATGTCCAAAACTCTTAATATAATGCACACTGCCCCTTGGACTTTAGGAGGCCTTCCTTTCGGTTGACTGGCAAAAGTTTTAATAGCAATGCATTGACTTTCCCACACTTCGTGAGTCAGAGTCGAAATTGATCTGTTTACACTGTTCCTGCAGTCTGCAATGACAGGCCTGCTGTCAGAGGATTACTTGGCTCACTCAGGGTGGCACAAATAGTGCTGCAAGCCCTGGGGACCCCTTCACCACCCATGCCCTGGGTACTACCGATACCATATACTAGGGACTTAAAAGGGGGGGGGGGTCAATGGGGGGTGCCAATTTACACATAACAGTTTGTGGGAGAGAGCACTGGCACTGGGGCCTGGTTAGCAGACTTCCTGGCATTGGGGCCTAGCTAGCAGGCTTCAAAAGTTCGTAGTTAAAAACTAGGCTCTAGTAGTCCAAATAGGGGCAAAACGTAGGAGGATATCTGCACAAAGCCCTGTTTTCTTACAAATCATACAATGGAAACACTCAATAACCATCAAGAATGCCAGATCATAGCACTATTAACCACATAATATAAATGTTAAATTCTACAATGTTCTGGCTGAATGATAATGTACCCACAGTCCAGCATGGTAGGTTACATTCAACAAACGTACAACATATTGTTGCATCAATGGACAAAAGAATTCACTACTAATACAAACTATGCTATGTTATGATATGTGCATTTTTAAAGTGCACAATCACCTATGAGGGTATTCTGCGGCCTGGCAGGTGTAGGAGCCTGGCCCAGAGGGTGGGGGCAGGAGGCTTGTCAAAGAGCCAGGTCTCCAACTTTTTAAGAAATTCAAAAAGCCAGAAGGAGGCTCTATATGACCCAAAAGACTTCATGAGAACCTGCGAAACAAAGCGTCTCATGGCCAAAACGGAAACGACATGTTCACAGATAAGTCAGTAGTGAGACGCAGAGTAACGTGCATCTGTGATAAAAATCCGAATATGTGTGTCTGCTGATAATGTAAACGGCCAAATGCAAGCCAAAAAACATGTAATGCACCATCAGAACATTTCTGAATAAAAACAATTTGGAAAAATACAATATAAATAGAATTGTATCACTCTAAGCAAGAGTCCTTTTGTTTATGTTGACACAGGGTCTATATTCACAAGGTACCATGCTGTATAACTTGCCAGGACTTAACTAATGGTATAGATGTGCTCAGTAACTGCTAACACGTTTCACAGTACTACATTGTCGTTTCTTCAGTGCTATATATAACAACAACAAAGGAAAGATGTATACATTTGGTGAAATTAAAGAAAGAATAAATACCCAAATCTTACATAATAAAACAATACATACACAATATAAGCAAGTAGAGTTAAAACCATTTACTCCTAACCAGTAGTGATCATACTTGTCCACCTCCTTTCCTTTTTTGGATTGTACGAATCCGCTTCTCTAAATGTGGACAGCTAAATATTGAAAATATTAAAATCCCAAATGGCAATTATATTTTTATATAAGAAGTAGCTTTCACAGAAATGTACCTGAAGTTGATAGCCATCCATACTAATATAATAAAGAGAGAGCCCAAATCTTTGAGACGGGTAATCTCAGGAACCACAGCACCAATCACAACACCCAATACAGTGGTGGAAAGGGCAGTTGCAGCAGAAGGACATAGACTATGCAGATGCCCACCATATACATTTAAAAGGTAAAAGAACCGTGCCAGCAAAGTAGTCCCTGTGGGCGTGTCTGCATTGTGCTGTGGGCATGTGCTGGGGGCGTGACAAACGCTGGGGGCGTGTGGTACGTTCCGCCCTTCATGCTATGTCTCATATTGTGTGCTAATCCCACCCGCTCCCTTTAAATACCCCTGCACCCCATAATCATAACCCACCCTTACTCCTTAAAATACCCCAACACCCTTAAACACTAACCCATCTTAATCCTATAAATATACCCTATACCCCAAAACCCAAACCTATCCCTAAACCCTAAAAATACCCCTGTACCCCAAAAACCCAAACCTAGCCCTGAACCCTTAAAATACCCCTGTACCCCAAAACCCAAACCTACCCCTGAACCCTAAAAATACCCCTGTACCCCAAAACCCAAACCTAGTCCTGAACCCTAAAAATAACCCTGTACCCCAAAACCCAAACATAGCCCTGAACCCTAAAAATACCCCTGTACCCCAAAACCCAAACCTAGCTCTGAACCCTTAAAATACCCCTGTACCCCAAAACCCAAACCTAGCCCTGAACCCTAAAAATACCCCTGTACCCCAAAACCCAAACCTAGCCCTGAACCCTAAAAATACCCCTGTACCCCAAAACCCATACCTATCACTAAACCTAAAACTACCCCTGTACCCCAAAACTATATCTGAACCCTAAAAATACCCCTGTACCCCAAAACCCATACCTATCCCTAAACCCTAAAACTACCCCTGTACCCCATAACCCAAAACTATATCTGAACCCTTAAAATACCCAAACACCCCAAAACATATACCTCAGTACCCCAAAACATATACCCCTATACCCATACTTACCTTATCCAAACATTAAAAAAAAACATGCTTTTACCATTCATGCATTTACAACGAATTTCGTTGTAAATGTATGCGTGATAACAGCATATAAAATGTAATGCCATGCGTTATAATGGCATTGCGGAGTCATGGTACTTAGTAATGAAAGTATGCGGAGTGATGGTATGCGGAAAGAAAGTTGCGGAATAATGGGTGTTTACTCTCCCCTGGTAAGTACATTGGTGGCACGGCGGCCCACATCCCCAGCAACATACTCATATTTTTTCACCACCCATTTGAAAAATGCACAGGTCTCTCTCATTGATGGCCAGCACCGACATACACTTTTAGACACACCTCCCGCCACAAGTTCTAGAATTGCGAACTTTAGAGCTGGGGAACTACGTTCGAATCTCGGCATCAGCTCAACATCCTGTGATTCCAGGCAAATCGCTTTGTCTCCCCGTGCCTACCACAAATGAATGTGTTCTTCTGTAATGTAAATTGTGCTCATGCCATGTTGTCGAGTTCACGCTATATAATATTGCAAGGAAAAATAAAGTAGGGAAACTCGACTTCACACACTACTGAACGCGCACTCTTAAGTGCATCAGCAGTGCACTGTGAATCGGAGCGTTTCACAGGCCTGTCACAGATAAGAAATGCTATCAAAATGAAATCCTACAAAACAATATACTACTGGCCGGCAGCAATTCATACCCGGGCAACGTCGGGACGGGCTGCTAGTTAGTTAAAAAGAGGCTTGGATATTAAAAATTACATCCATTTGAAGTATTATTTATAAAAGGCAACACTCTATTTACCTCAACATCTCAACATAAATAAACTAAAGTTTGGAAGACGAAATAACCTGTTTTTTTCTCCACTGACGATTATCCTCATATCATTCCTCAGCACATTTGTGCAATCAAATTAAAGTACATTATATCCATCACTTGGTGAGGACAGGAGTATTTAAATTCATGTAATTCTCACCAAACTAATATAACGGAATTAGGCACTCTAAATAGATAGTAAACTACTATGCCTGAGATGGCCTTTATTGAGTTTGATTAGCTTCAATTACTCACTTTCTCACGTGTTGCTCATTTTTATAGCTTATCATATCATTATCTGAAATTCAGAAGTACAATGAGCCTCATTACAAATAATATGTAAACTTGAAAGTATCAGATAGTATTATTAACCACAGGTACTTCCACTATTAATGAAGTAAATAAGTTGGTTTTTTTTGTCCTCATTTGCCTCTATCGTACCATTTCTCTTTTCTCGCTAGCCGAAATGTCCATAACCTCATTTGCTGACATGAGTCCTTGACGGTGAAGTAGCTGTAGGGCGCCCTGGAGCCACCAATCGCACCGTACCGAGCCCAATACTTACACCAACCCGGTGAAGAGATAAAACAATCACCATAAAGGAAGGTACTATCAGCCGAGGCTGAAAGAGGCTTAATCATTTGACACCTACACTAAATACCAGTGCTCTCAACGGTTCAAAATAGGTGCCCAAAATTCCTGTCTGCCGCGCCCCATAATTGCGCTGTCCAGCTTTGCCACATATCTTATAGATGAAAGCCAACCTTCATAACTTGCAGCAATCGGAAAAACCCACAGTTTAGAGAATTCCCGACGGGCCAGTAAAATCGCATTGAATATCAGATTTAGATGCTTCTTATTACTTGTGCTTTCAATCCAAAAATAACTAGTAAAGCGCTTACCTTAACTTGTATCATCAAGGAATCAGATAGCGCTTTACTCACGGCCGTCCAAAAGGGCTGGATCTTAGGACAGAGGAGAAACATATGGAGATCGTCTTCCCTCATGCTGCCGAACTTTGGACACGCCATATCACCTCCTCGACCAAACTTTGATAGCCTCCGAGGCGACCAATAGGCCCTGTGAACGGTGAAGAGATGATTCCTTCTCAGGTGTGCAGGCTTTACTATTTTGTATAAAGTACGCATAGATACTTGCCATTGGTCTTCAAGCATAGTTGACAGCAAGTCTCCGCCCCAAAGATCATCAGGAAGGCTGAAGTTCCCGTCTTCCATATCCACTATGAACCAATACCAGAGTGCTATCTCCCTGGCTGGAAGCTGCCTGGAGACAACTTTCTCCTCGAATTCGTTATATCCTCCAACTTTTGTACTTGAAGCTTGAAACCAGCTTAAAACTTGGAGATATTTAAATCTTGATATTCTTTGACCTGATATCCGGTTACATTCCTCCCATGAAATCAACTGATCTTCCTGCAGGGACATGGCAGCCAGATAGCGGGCAGGTCGCGGGAGTCCGGAACCCAGAGGAGCATTTTTCTCCTAAATTCAATGAAAGTTATGCGGCGCAAATATTAGAAGGATAGAGAAGGGGAAAACGGCAGGTTGTGGACACGAGAAATTCGAGGTAGACCTGGTATGCTCCTTATAGGATACGCTCCCTGAGACGGCAGCCAGCAGTGCGGTGCTTTGAAATGGCAATCTCCCCGTTCACGTCGTGGAGTCTGCCTTACTGTGGGAAGTAGAGACGGTGCAGGCACTTACCAGGACTGTCCCCCCAGTGTTTCTTCGAGAGTTTTTCTTCCCCCCAAAGGCATTTTCTTCAGCGTGGCAGTACGGCCGGGGGTCAGCCACTGTTCTGCGTGGCGCTGGAGCTAAGGAGGGGAAGACGCACCGCCTCACGAAACTCCTTCCGGGGGAGGGGGGGTTGGAGACAGTCAGAGCAGCACTAGCATGCGTCTCTCTGAGCCCAGCCCTCAAACGTACGCCTAGGAGGCAGAAACTCAAACAGGCACAGAAAACTGTAGTAAAAGCAGCCAGCGTATCTACGGCTCTAGAGCTCTTCTCAAGGCAGAGAAAAGGGGCACATTGGTGAATAAGGTAGGAGCTTTAGACTGTATAATCACTACTGTTTCCCCCAACTCCTCTTGTCTCACTCAATTGAATTGTATGAGTGCTAAATTGAATAGACGAAGGAGAAAGGGTTTGGGGAGAGGAGATGAGGAGGGCTATGGAGTGTCCAGGTACACGTTGAGGAGTGCTCAAGCTGACAAACTTGAGGTGGTAGAGGCAACGGCTGTCTCAGGTAGAGTTGACTGTAGAGTTAAAATAAAAGGGATACAGGGGGTAAGTCACACTCAAAAATCTGTAAAGACATCGAAGGAGGGTGCGGTTAAGGACACAGAGATACGGAGAACAGCACGGAATAAATCAACAAACAACAGATTAAGCCTTGAACGTAAAATTAAGGTTACTCCCTCACTGAGAACTTATTTTAAAATCCTACCAAAGACTATTACATTGAGTAATCCCAAGATGGATGTAGTGATTGATCAGGGCTCACTCGATAGTAGGGACAGTAGAGTTAACGTGTTGTTTCCTCCCTCGGCATCCTCCTCAGTCGCCGTTTCGGCTTTGGTCTCCGTTTCCGCTTCTGGCTTGACTCCTGTCCCTGAAAAGACCCCAAGTATTGGGGACTGGTCAAAGGATCTCTCTCCAAATCGCTACCAGGTTTTGGCAATAGAATCTGCTCCCGACGAGGCTCTTCCGGGTCCGATGGAAGAGTCTGTAATTTGTGTGGAGAACAACAATTTAATTAAGGTTACCGGCAAGGAGCAGTGTTCTTCTTTAGAAACTCTTGACAAAGAGGACATGTCCATTGCTAATCTCATTACAACTCTTACGATGGAAATAAAAAGCTGCTTCGAGATATCTGAGGGTAATCAGAAGGACATCAGAGGTGTCTGTGATAATCTGGAAAAAAAATTTGATGACCTAAGCCCGAGAACTGTGATTCTAGAAGGGGAAGTTAAGCTACTAAAAGAAACAGTCAAAGGCAATGTGGCAGAACTAGAGGTTCTAAAAAAGAGAGATAGAGAGCAACAGGAGAGACTGGAAAGACTAGAGAATTTTCAGAGAAGAAATAATTTGAAGTTTTTGAAGATTAATACAAAGCTCCCCCCACTAGGAAGAAGGCTCCCTGGTGCACAGCGCAAAGAGACAGGAAGTGTCTTATAAGCAGTTCATCTGATTAAATACAAATGTTAAATCCAATGCTCAGAGAGGTTCCATGATTGTTTAATTCACATCAATTCAACAGTTCATCAATGTTTTGAAGAAACGTATACATCATCCAACTTAAAGGGTCATCCAGCAATTAATCCTCCCAATGCATTTCGGGCAGATGACTAGCCCTTCCTCAGGGGACAGCTGGAATGATTACATCCGTGGTTGGTTGTTACGCCAAATAAGATAGCCGATATGTGATAAGCCTCTATTCAACGCGGTGACTAGGAACCCCTAGTGTACTGGGTCCCGGTGATTTTAAAGTCGGCCGACTTTAAAATCACCGGGGCCCAGTACACTCGGGGTTCCTAGTCACCGCGTTGAATAGAGGCTTATCACATATCGGCTATCTTATTTGGCGTAACAACCAACCACGGATGTAATCGTTCCAGCTGTCCCCTGAGGAAGGGCTGGTGGAGAAGCGTGGCTCAGTGGTTAGAGGCGGCAGACCCGGAAGCTGAGATCGGCCGTGGACCAGGGTTCGATTCCCCGCCTCGGCGGGTCTCGGGCTCAAAAATTCCATGGAGTCACCAATTCTCGCTCCGGTGCCTACTCGACTCACGGGGTCACACTCTGCGACTCTGGGCAATAGCTTGCTTAATCTCCACTACGGCCCCTCGCGGCGGGATGCCTGGCTTTCACCTTGTGATACCCGGCCGGGATATCTCACAGGGGAATACCAGGACAGGTTCCCTAAGCAAGCGCCTTGGCACCCCTGGGTTAAAGTGCGCTATATAAATCGAAACACATTTACATTTACATAGGAATCAATGGCAAATACCGAATCGGTAATTACCGATTAGGTAAAAATACCGAATTGCCAAGGGGGACAGGGTGTCACTTTGACTCCCTGTTGCACCCCTGTTTCTAGCTTGTGTGCCATGTGACACACATACATGCCCTTAGGGCAGGTATGTGTGCCACATGGCACAGGTGTACATGCACAGATGTGCATGTACACAGGAATTCGTTATTTACCACCCAATAGTATTGGGTGGTAAATAACAAATTCTTAAGGGCCTGTGGCACTGTTTACTGTGCCACCTACATATTGATTTACAGAATCTGTAAATTTACTGATTCGGCATTTCACCAATTCTGTAAATATACCGAATCGGTAAATTTACCGATTCTGTAAATCAAAGGCCCTCTACATTAAAAAAACACATATACTGGTCGGTAACAGCTGAAGTCGGCCGTTACGGACCGGTATTTGGTCTCCTACATCTGGCCCCAAATCCTTTGTTGCTCGTCTAATCAAAAAAGAGCTAATTATTGATGAATCAAAGGAGAAGATAAGCAAGGACATACAGAGAGTACACAGAGACCACTATAGGCCCAATCCAAATAGAGCTAAAACTAGGAGGATCCTGGTAAACTTCTTGACATACTCCCTTAAGGAGAAGATTCTGCCGCGTGCACTGTCAAAAAAGGGGATGGAGATTGATGGAGTGAGATTCGAGATTAGATCGGATATCTCGACCGAAACTTCTAACAGGCAATGGGAGCTAGGTGAGAGAATTGAGCCTCACAGGAAGCTAGGTGCATCGGTCCAGCTAAAACTTCGAGCAATGCTAAAGGTGATGCTTAATAGCAAGATGCACTTCTTCCGCTTCACTGAAGAAGTGGACAGGTTTTTGGAGGGTCTACAGTCAGGGTCTATATAAGAAACACACTCTATTAGAAGCACATTTCTTGGAGATCTTGGGGAGCTTTAATGTTAGCTTTAGAATATTAGGTCTAGGAAAAAACAAGGAGAAAGAGAAAAAAAAGGGGAAAATGGTCGCCAAAACAACTTTTGTATCAGTTTCAATGTAAATTTAAACCTGCTTCGCTTTCCTTCTCTCTTGGAGTTATAATGTTATGCGTGGATATATACTTGGTGTAACTCTGGGGGAAGGGACTCCTATAGGGTCTCCTATGTTGGATAGTCAGGGGAGGGTTTTCCGGGGGGAGGGAAGTTCTCTTTTTGTTGGCGGGCCCAGGGTGGGGAGCATCAATGAAAAAAATTAAAAAATCCCCATTTGCCTTATCAATTTTTTAGCCTCAAACCAGTGATTGATTCGGTATGAAATCTCTTTATTCTGCCTAAGAGAGTATTTAATGAGATAAGAATACTTTCCTGGAATGTGAATGGGTTACGGGGAAGGGCAAGACGAGAAAGAATACTGCAGTACCTGAGAGACTGTCGGGCACAAATTATGATCTTGCAGGAGACCCACTTGACAGAGGTTGAGAGTCGTGACTTTTTTAAAGTAAAAAAATAGATCTCCAGTGCATTTGTAACAAAGCAGGTGGTGGTAACCAAGGGGGTTGCAATTTTGATAAAAAAGGGGATAGATATCAAGGTGGAAGGCAACATTTCAACTGTCTCAGGGAGGTGGTTGATAGCAAAGTTAAGGATTCATGGTCATAAGTACACTTTAGTTGGCTATTATGGCCCAAATCAAGACAATACGGGTCCCCTTGAAGATTTATACGCAGAGCTACTAAACTTTCCTGATCCGGCCATTATGGTGGGGGACTTCAACGCTGTGATTGACCATAAATTGGATAGATCATCTAATAGTAGAGCAGCGGTGAATCCGAAAATGTCGGCACTGGTACACCATATGATTAAAGAATTGGCTCTGTGCGATATATGGCGGCAAAGAGCTGGTCATTGTAGAAGCTACACATTCCATAATAAAAAATACAGACATCATTCTAGGATTGATTATTTTTTAAACGATAATAGGCTCATGGACTTGGTTTTAGATGTCTATCATGTTGGTGTACACCTTTCAGATCATTCATCCATAGTTCTCTGTATAAGTCTGGGCGAGGAAAAACTCCAGTCTAGATGGGCATTAGATCGTTCCATTTTGCTAGACCTATAGTCTATTAACATACTGAAACTAGAGACAGTAGAGTTCTTTCATAACAGCAAGGGTTCCTCCTCATGGGGAATAGTCTGGGATTCCTACAAAGCATATCTGAGAGGTAGACTAGGTACTCTCACAGCAGCTAGAAGGAGATTATACCATCAGAAGATCTGGGATTTAGAGGAACAAAGTCGGGGGATAGAGGCCGGTCTGATTTCTGCAGAGGACCGGGGACAACAGGATCCTAGGCTGACTGAAATTGAGTCATTGAAGACAACCTTGTCAGCCACTATTCAAACAAAGATTAGGGAGCGATGGGAAACAAGCCGCCTAGAGCATTTTGAGTATGGGGAGGGGGCTAGTAAGTTACTAGCTTGGAAAATTATGAGTGACCGAGTCAGGAACACAATTATAGAGATTAGGTGTGTGAACATACTGGGGCTCTTTTATCGGACAACCAGGCTATTGTAGCTGCATTTTATAAACACTATGTGGATGTGTATAAGGAGGATTTGGAGGTCACCCCAGAAGAAGTGATGAGGTGGCTAGCGCAAGATCAGTATGAGCAGCTACCAATGGAGACTAGGCATTTGAATGGAGAGGTCAGCATAGGGGAATTAGAGAAAGCTATAAGTGGGGGAAAGAAAGGGAAGGCACCGGGACCGGATGGTCACCCTCATGAAGTTTATAGGGCCTTGATGAATACCTTGGGTCCAATCTTGTTACATATGTTTAATGATATTTTTATGTCTAGAGCGGGTTTTCCAGACTCTTGGAAAGAGGCCACCATAGCGGTAATCTTGAAACCTGGTAAATCCCCCCAAAATTTTGATTCATATAGGCCAGTGTCACTTTTAAACGTTGACTATAAGCTTTTTGCAAAGATTATAGCAGAAAGGCTCAACCGGGTTATCTTCTTGGTGGTACACAAGGATCAAAAGGGTTTTATCCAAGGGAGAATGCTTAAAGAACTGACATTCAATCTTATTGGGGCAATAGATTATGCCTCCACGTATAATCTCCCTTTAGCGGTAATGGCACTGGATGCCGCTAAAGCTTTCAACCGTGTCAATTGGGTCTTCTTAAAAACAGTGGTCAAATCTCTTAACCTGGGTCCAAATATATGTAAAATGCTTGAGGGTATATATGCGGCACCTCTTGCTAGGGCTTTAGTAAACGGAGTTTTGACAGAACCAGTTCAGATATTAAGGGGAACAAGACAGGGTTGTCCTTTGTCCCCCCTGCTATTCGATTTATACATCGAGCCACTAGCTAGATGGCTCAGGGACCACGCAGAAATTCGAGCTTTTAATTATAATTGGTGGAGTAAAAAGATAGGCCTATATGCAGACAATATCTTGGTCTTTACCAGTGAGATCCATAGTGCACTAGAGGCTGTTCTAGCAATTACCACTGAATTTGGGAATATCTCAGGGTCGGGCCGGGAGTGGTCTATTCCAGTTAAGCCATTTTACAACTTTACTTTTCAGGGAGCTAAAGGTTTTTAGTTTCTCCTGATTCCAGGGCAGGGGCGCCAGCCAAAACCACCATATAACGGTTTGCTTCGGGGGGGAGATCAGGCAGGCGGGGTCTACGAGGTCTAGAGACTATAGTTGGAGAGCCTACTGTTCCATCGATCAAGGGTCCTGTTTGACAGGGGTTACTGGGTTGGGGTTCAAGGGGTAACTGTGGAGGAGCATTATTACATTGAAGTGGGTCCTGTAATAAGGGAGGTCCCTTAGGAGGGCCGGTAGAATGTTGAGTTGTATAACCTTGTTGGGTAACAGGAAGGGTAGAAATAGTCTGCAGGGTATTGGGGCTACTAGATTTGTTAACAATAGCTAAGAGGGAAGCAGTAGTTCTAACAATGTTAGTCAGCCTAAGTTCGATCTTTTCCATTTTGGCTTCTAGCGGAAACAAGATTGATTTAAATAAGGTGGCCAGGTTTTCAGTAGATATTCCGTTAGTAATAGGGGCTATAGGATATGTTATCATAGGGGGTGAAATAGGATCATGTTGGGTCTTAGCTGCTTTAGATTTCCTGCCCACTTTCTTATTATATGATCTTTTCCTTTTAGCAGTAGCCCCTAGTTTCACCCCCTGTGGTTGAGAATTATCAGAAATAACTTCGGATACAGAGGCAATGGACACATTATTAGTTTCCGTTTGTAAATTGGACTCGGGAGGAATGTCGTGCACAATAGAGTCAGGTTCCACAGAAGTCTGATTGTCAACTTCCAAAGGAAGGAGGTGAGCATCCTCTATGTTAGTAGCGGCATCTAATGATCTTACAGGTGACTGACATGGGCAATTATCCCCAAGGAAGATCTCTTGATGGACGACAGTTCTTTGAACAATCGCTTTTCAAGGAGGTTAATTTCAGTATCAATAATATTATTAGCCCTAATGAGAAATTTATCCATACCTCCAGCTATAGAGCCACCTGCTAGCAAGGACTTACTCCGGGTTTCACGAGTAGCCATGTGGGCCTGAGGGCATGCAGGTGGATTACAGCAGAAGTAAGAGGGGTGGCCCGGTCCGGTCACTTCAGGTCACGAACGGGCACAAATGGGCCAGCCCTTGGCCCGGGCTTCGCCCGGCGCCGTTCCGCGCGCGTTCCGCGTACCCGGTTGTAGCACTGGATTTAAACGTAAGCAGAGCGGGCGTGGCTACAGGGAGAGCGGGCCAGGTGACAGCAATTGGCCTCGTAGGGACTCCTGGTAGTTGGAGTCCCTGCCGTCTCGCTCGCAGCCCTGTCTGCTGCCACAAACCCCCACAGATGACCAGATGAAGCGAGACCCGCGGAGCGGGTCTGGCGAAGAGTTGCGTTGGTCCCGGGTCTCGGGAGGCACAGGAGACAATCCGAGCAGACTCAGTCAGCAGGCGAGGATTATGTGGGGTAGCCTTCATGCCTATCACAGCTCTACCCATTTATTGATATCAGCATCTTTGCAATATCCAATAAGTCATATCTTACGTCCTTATTCTTGAGTGAGGTTCTCAGCTCTAGGAATTTCTTGCAGATGAGGTTTGTTTCATATGAGAAATTCACTGCAAATTATATCTTATGCTAGTTGTATATGTATGAGCCATGTTTTTTGTATCCTTGAAGTATCAGACATGCCTGATGGTGGCCCAGTAGACAGACTATGATAAGTCTGGCCGATTATGGATCAGCCACTTTCTCTAGTGAAGTTTATGTGTCCTCTGAAATTTAACAGTGAGCAGGAAAGCTACATTCACAATCTTCGATAAAAATGTAATTAAAAATCTCAGTATGTTTTCCCCTTCTTTAGGTTCAGGAATCCTAAAATCTCATATTTTTCCACGATGCAGTAGCAAGCCACCAAAAATATTTTATTTTGTTAGCACTACTAACAAGAACCAAAAACCACGAAGAAGATAGAGAAACATCACAATATTAGGAAATTTTGGAATAATGCATTGAGAACATTGTAGTATATATAATACTACAGTATGAATTATGCAATGTACTTAAGCATGCATATGAGGGCACCTCAATCAATGAGATTTTCATTTCCTTTTCGGACAGATGATTGAGACCGATGAAGACTTCAATCCGTTGCCTGGAGGGTTAAACTATTTGGTTGATTTTCTTGACCTCTCGTTTCCAGAAGAAAGGCCTACTCGTGATCACCCGTATGAAGAAGTAAGATTTATTTAGCAATTTCAGCAGTTAAACGTTATAAAGAATGTACTTATTTATTTATGATTACAAGGTTGATTATGAACGATACGCACTCCCAATCTACAACATTAACAGTTAGATGTATGAAACAGTGGTCGCAAAATTCTGTTCTCAAATTGTGACAGTATTTTTGTAACCAGTGTTGAAGTTTGTGAAGTGGCCCACAAATTCATTTGTTGGTTCACAAAATTCCAAATCACGGTGGCTCACATTCTGACCTACCTCATCAATATTCATGGATCAAAAAAATCACAATTTTGTAAAATTGGTGGGCAAAACAGGAAGGGTGACCTGCCGAGGTCAGCAGACCACCATGCCTGTGATTGGTTCAAAATAAATTGCTCTAATTGCGGCCCTTTTTCCTTAACCCCTTCACTGCGGCGGCTATTCCGCCGCAGTGCTAAGGGGGCGGGCGGCCGCGCGGCGGGCGCATGCTCGTGACGGAACCGCTCCGTCACCAGCCGCGGTTGCGCTGTGTTCATGACGGAGCGGTTCCGTCACGGCCCCGCCCGCTCAATAGAACGTTCTGCGCAGGCGCGGAATCAGTGCCGCGCAGGCGTTCCGAGCGGGCCGTGACGGAACTGCTCCGTCATCAGCACAGCGCGACCGCGGCTGATGACGGAGTGGTTCCGTCACCAGCAGGGGAGGGGTTAAAGAAAATGGGAATGCATTAAAAAAAAAGCTTAATCATTTTTTAAAGTTTGTTCCATAGTAGACACTGCCTACTCCTCAACAACATTTTCTTTTGCATTCAAAAAGTGGAAGGGATTCCAAAGGAACTCTTTCCCTTTTGCGAATAGCTTGCTACCTCGTGTTGGAAGCCAGTAAAATGTCAATATTTTGTGAATGGATTACAGTTGCAAAACCCTAAAACTTACCATAACGAATCGCTATTTGGACTGGATACCCAAAACATGCCCCTTCCAAGTAGCCATATCTTATATCCTTCTTAACCCATTTTGCAATTTGCTAAGCTATAGCTGCAATGTAAAATAGGTTTAGAGCATTACAAAAGGGCATTTAGCAGTGGCAAACATAATGAATTAGGGAATTGAAGAGCTTGTAACTGCTAAGTGGCTTCATAAATCTGTCCCTAAGTTCTTTAAAAACGATTTTTTGACTCACAATTACAGGACTAAAGAGAAACGATGAAGTTATTTCCCACCACAGGATTCAAAGTGACAGACCAACAACAACAAAATGGGAATATGAAACTCTTGTTTTCTGTCACAGGAAGTGTTTTCACTCATTCACATATAAATTCCCTAGTGGCATACAATTACAACTATTGTCCTTAGTATATGTACTATACAGTGCGTTGGAACTTTTGAATGTTTTCAGCATAGACATAGACGTACAAACATTCCAAGTGAAGCGATTGAATTTGAAGTAACACATGGACCACCAAAACTAGCAATTTTTTCATCAAACTAATGTAAAAAAATGACTGCCCTTGTACTTTAAAAAAACTCAGTATGGATAAGGCCAGGCATCCATCAGGATGGTATAACTATAAACAGCAGAAGGTCCTATATAAGAGTATGTTGGAAGAGAAGTGCCAATCACTAGTGCATTTGGGAAAAGGGACTGAACTGAGAGTGAACACTCATGTTCCTATCTCAAGAGGGAATTAAAGGCCTTCTTTCCACAAGGCCCATTAATCTAAAGTTGCCTTTGATTGCTCAAGCATGCCTTGTTACCACTGAAAACTGCAGTTCCACTAGAAGTAAAATTTGATTAGTGTATTGCATTGATATTACCCCTTCTTCTATGTATGTCTGCTCCACAATTTTAAGCCATTAGATTTTAAAGGTCATTAAAATAGCACAGACATATGTCCAGGAAACAGAGGAACACTTTACAAAGAGCTTCTACAATAGTGGAGTCCAGTTGTAACTGGGAAACACTGATCGAGATGTAATAGAAATGGAGAGGCAGGCTTACACGTAATTTAGACAGACATACACTATTGTACAGTTGTGGTTTTTTCTTTAGATCATCCATATTTCCAGATTGTGACACAGGGAGATGAAGGGGCCAATACACAAACTGCACTTTGCAATAGCTTTATTAATACCACAAATGCACAACTTGTGTACTACAAAATTATTTCCACACATCTGCATACGGAGTCCTGGACCTTCCCCTCTCACCATGCCATACCAGTTTGAACCCAGCCATATGCAAATCAGTCTTGACCCTGTGCCCCATGGGAACAGTCCAGCCCGAACTGCCAAGCCAGGTCCTCCCTGGACTGGAAACAAGGATTCAAGGACCGGTTTCGGGCTTTCAGCCCTCATCAGCTTGGATAGCTTGATTCCAGTGGCATGGAGCACGGGCAGCAGGTTTGCTTGCTGCCTTATGTTGCTTGAATTTTTGATGAGGGTCCTGTGAAGAGTACTGGCAATAGGTGGGCCATCAGGCTTCAGGTGAAAGGTGCAGAGCCCCCTATCAGGACATGCTGGAATGAAAACAAATAGGGATCATAACATAGACCATGTATCTTGGGGGCATCAGTTGCATAAAGTGTCTTAGCATATGAGGGAAACTGTCCCAAATCGGGACCTATAAACAACACAGAGGAGGGCGTGCCTGCATGTGGTGCACTTCAAGCCTTTAAAGTTGTCTAACCTTGCAGTTTTGTTAAAGAGACAATAACAAGTTCTGTTTTTATAAATGTATTTGAAAATGCTTCAACTTTTTTACTCCCAAATAGATACGCGCTCGAGCTAGTGTCATGCGGAACGTGGTAAAGCGTGGTCTACTTTGGGATGATTTGTACATTGGTTTCCAGACACGACTACAGCGAGACCCTGATATCTACCATCATCCGTAAGTATTTCCAGTGGCTGATGGACTGTTTCCAGGTTCCTGACATACATCTCAAAAAGTTTCCTATATCATTCTTTCACCTTAATTTTTTCACCCATTTTAGAATGTAAGTTTTCCAGTACAATTTGAAATTACAGTTTCACACACGCAGAAAGTGTTATCAATATACATGTAGTAAAATCATTAAAAAAGTGATGTTTTACCTATTTGAGCCGATTTAAGAGTGTGCAGTCACACTGTAAAAAACAGATGACAGGTCGTTTATGGCCCATGTACAAAACAATTTTTAGATGGCACACTCGATTATTTGTAGGCCCATGGCATTTGCCACTTCAAAGGAGTGTTTTGAACTGTACAAACCCATTTTCCAATTGGAAAAGTCTTTCTGAATCGTGAAAGGGGTTTTGCAACACATTAAGTATTCCAAATAGGAGGGCGTGTGAAAACCCCCTCCTATTTGGGGGCTATATGATAATGTGTCAGTGCTTTTCAGTCGTAAATCATTGATCCGAGGGGGTGGTATCTAATTTGAAAAGGGAAAGCTGCCCTTTTGGGAATCATCTTGGGCAGCTTCAGTGTGAGCAGTGAGTCAGTCATTCCAAAGACCACTGCTTGCTCTCCCAAATGTATTCCCTACTAAAACAGTTTTTTAAAGCAGCACCTGTCCCTTTAATGGACATAGGTTGCTTTAAAAAACATGGGGGCATATTACCAAGGAGTAGCGATATTTATTGCTAACTAGGCTTAGCAACGATTTTTTTATCGCTAAGCATCGCCGGAAATGATCGCTGAGATAACATCAGTTAGCGACAGCTTGCTAATATAGCGATAGACTTTTCGCTGCTTAGCGGCCGAAAACGGCCGCTAAACCGGCGATAATTGCCTATCGCCCCCCTTGGTAATATGCCCCATAGGGCCTTATTTATGAGGCCTTGTGACAGTTTTACACTGCCATTGCATCACTTTTTGTGACGCATCAGTGGCGTAAAACATGCCCCCTGTTGCGCCCTATATGCAAATCAGTCTGACCCTGTGCCTCATGGGAACAGTCCAGCCCGAACTGCCAAGCCATGTCTTCCCTGGACCGGAAACAAGCTTCCAAGGACCGGTTTCTGGCATTCCAGCCATCTTCAGCCCGGCTTGCTTGAATCCAGTGGCGGCCAAAAGCGGTACAAAAGTGGGTGGTGATGTTCCCATGAGGCACAGGGTCAGACTGATTTGCATATAGCCATGTCTGAACTGGGGTGGCAGAGTGGGCTAAAGAACCGTGATGGATTAAACCCAGATCTTTTGACTGGGTGTGAGTGTTTGATTGATTCAGATGCTCCGTCCATCACCACCCCCTTTTGTACCGCTTTTGGCCGCCATAAGTGTGGCAGGGTATACTCAGACGTGAGTCCCTTGCTCACTTTGCCACTGGATTTAAGCAAGCCGGGCTGAAGACGGCTGGAATGCCAGAAACCGGTCCTCGGAAGCTTGTTTCTGGTCCAGGAAAGACATGGCTTGGCAGTTCGGGCTGGACTGTTCCCATGAGGCACAGGGTCAGACTGATTTGCATATAGCCATGTCCGAACTGGGGTGGCGGAGTGGGCTAAAGAACGGTTATGGATTAAACCCAGATCTTTTGACTGAGTGTGAGTGTTTGATTTATTCAGATGCTCCGTCCATCACCACCCCCTTTTGTACCATCAGGTATAATGTATGCAGGGGGGGCATTCCCACGCAAGTAAGCGCGTAGAAATATTGCAGTGAAATCTACGAGATTTAACTGCGCCACTTCTAGGGTGCAAATGCATCAATATCTTACGTCTGCCTCATTGCAGGCGTAAGACTGACGCAGGCCCTTCCACATGAGGCTTACCCCACGTGAAAGGACACATTGCTGGAGTTGCATCACTTTTGTGACACACTCTAGCAATGCATCATTTTTGCGTCTACAGATAGAGCAGAAATACTGACACATCTGTAACTCCTTGCGACACGATGCATCATACAGTAAATATGACGCAAACATCATGTCGCAAGGAGGGCGCACTGAGAAGTGACGCATTGCTGCTTCCATACAGTGATGCGTCACTTCTCATAAATGAGGCCCATAATATTTCCCGTTTGGGAGATCAAATGAAAAGGTGGTGGTCTTCTGATCCTTGCAGGCCACCTTCCATGCACTTGCACACAGGAGTAAGAAATTATGACCTATCCAATTAATGTTGATTAGGCAGGATGTTTTGGGACCCTGCCCACCAAATCTACCATTCACAATGCAACATATTAGTACACAGGTTGCATTACAATATGCATATCCATTTGCATACCAGTCAGTGGGAAATGTCACATTTTGGTTAGCTATGGGTCTTCGTACATTGGGCAAAAATGTCTCATTTATGATTGAGACCTAGATCTTAGTTTTCAGGCTTGGAATGATTCCTTTTGTGATATTCATGGTAAACAAGAGCTCATATCATCTACTTCTCTGGGTAAAATGGGGCAGAGAGCCAACCCGAGATCTACAGTAGTATTTTTCTGAATAATAAACTATGTCTCAAGGATTGTTTTGGGCTGGAGTACATGGAGGCTGGTTTTCAAAGACACTTTCCCCAACTCTCTGAGGTTCATTGCAGCAGGCATAAGGAGGCTGCATGACAAAGTAAGAAAGAGAGAAAGGGAGGAGGCTTGTAGAGAGAAAGTGATCAGAGAAAAAAGAAGAAAGAGAGGAGAGAGAAGAATAGATGTATGGAAAGGGATTGCTGGAAATTCCTTCTGCCAAAGGGAAGAAGTTTGGCAGACTACGGTTTTCTGTTCTTGCTCCGCAACTTTGGAACTCCCTTCCAGTGGAGCTAAGGTCTTGGGCCCTTATTTATGAGGCCTTGCATCAGTTTTGCGCCGCCGGTGCGTCACTTTTTGTGACGCACCAGCGGCGTACAAAATGCGCCTTGTTGCGCCATATTTAAAAAGTGACGCATCTAGGTAGATGCATCACTTTTTAAACCCCTGCGCCACATTATACCTGCGTCAGGTATAATGTATGCAGAGGGGGCGTTCCCCCGCAAAAAGCCTCGTAATAGTGACGCAGTGAAATCTATGAGATTTCACTGCGTCACTTTTAGGATGCTGTTGCGTCAAAATCTTGCGCCTGCCTCACAGCAGGCGTAAGACTGACGCAAGCCCTTTCACATGGGGCTTTCCCCATGTGAAAGGACGCATTGCTGGAGTTGCGTCACTTTTGTGACACACTCCAGCAATGCGTCACATTTACGCTTACAGATGCGTCAGAAATACTGACGTATCTGTAAGTCCTTGCGACATGATGCGTCATAGATTAAATATGACGCATCATTGGTGTCGCAAGGAGTGCGCAGTGAAAAGTGACGCATTGCTGTTTTCACGCAGCGATGCGTCACTTTTTATAAATGAGTCCTTTTGTCTTCCCTTACTCTATTCAGGAAGAAGTTAAAGACCTGGCTGTTTACTCAAGCATATTCTGATTGAGCACTTTCCTCGCCACAGCCATGATCCTTACATGAGCGCCAAGAAACCGTTGATGTACGCGCGCTTAATAAGTGCTTTTAACATAACAGAACAGAACAGAACAGAAAAGAACAGAACAGAACATCTTGAGCATTTTTGCCAGGGCTGCTTTTGGTTCCCCAGCCAGGCCCTGTTCTCTTGACTGGCTTCTGTGGAAAAATTTTAGTGTGCTCTAGAAATTATAGCAATGGAGAGCAACCTTTATGTTGAACAACCAGACATATCACAGCACACAGGTCTCATTCTGAATATGGGGATCTGGTGTGTGAGATGGTCACATGCTGAATAAATCAAAAGATGGTTGCTCACTCTTTTTAGCCCAAATGCTCTTTGTGAATCAGGCACAGGTTATCAGTATGTGCTACTGCACACAAGATACATACCTCGTTGTATGAAATGGGTCCCAATAAAGGTTTCTGATCAACTTTAGCTTTGAGAAAGAAGACCTGAATTCAACAAAAGGAGAATGCCGTTTGAGATGGAGGTAATACTGAGAGTGGAAACATGTGGTACTAGAGCTGACTCATCTAATTACCTCCCCCAGTTTCTTAATAGGAGTAGAAGCAAATCTCTATAAGAAGTGGGGACAGTGCTGGGGATCCTGCCTCCACTGCTATGTGTGGCTTCTTATTAACCTCAGGGACGCACTCATGTTCACCCTGGAAGTCACATTTTAACAGATATACTGTGCTGCCTGAGGCAAGTACAATATATCTGCTAAATAATATGGATTGTGCCTGCATGAGGTGATCACAGTTAAACGATGCCCCTCACATGTGCAATCCAGACATCCATCTACAGAGCTCTATGTTTTTAAACAACATTCTGCAGATGGACCAAGCCTCAGTCCCTTCCTCCACCTGTCATCAGAAGCCTGGAGATGAGGCAGAGAGAGCTAGCCTTTGCACTGGCAGTTTCCATGCAAACACAAAACTCATGTTTTCATGAACTTTGCTCAGTTAACTCATTAGTAGCGGAGGCAGGGGCAACAAGCAGGGCCCCACAGGAGGCAGGTCTGTGCCCTAAAGCCCATGATAAGGAACTGCAATTGGACCCTGCACCAGCGTATCACCTCAGGCTGCCACATCTCCTAGCCTCCAACCCAATCATTCTTTATAGACTCATTCAGCTGCATTTTTAGACATGCACACATGTCCCATCTTTAGTACATTTCAGAAAAACGAATATTCAGCATGGGGAGGCATGAAGCAACGGGGCAAGCTAATTTTACAAGTTACACAGAATTAAGAAACAGCTACAATACCGCCAGTCAGTCCAGTACAAGTGAACTGGTGGCAGCTGGTAAACAGGTAAGCAGCACAGAGCAGACAGCTCAGCAGCGATACCTGAGTTTGCAACTTCAGTGTTGCCATCACTCAGTGCTGTGGTGTGTCGAGGGGCAAGGACAACCTAGGCCTCGGAGTGGGGCCTAACTAACACTCTGAGAACAAGGCACACACAGAGACTAGCTGCAACGTAAGGCCCAAAGACCCTGTGCGGTCTTGCGCCCATTTATTTATACCCAAGGGCTACCCCGCCCCCGGGCTGCAGGTGTGCGTGCGTGAATAGACAGGCCGTGTGGCTCCGCCAGTACATCCCTCCAAACCCACAGATGGTTAGTCCAGCCTTATTTAGAGTTCTTTGTGGTGCGCATCGTCCAGGCGTAGTCCCGGAGCCGCTGGCTGGGAATTGGGTTTGGTCTCAGGTTGTACCTCTGGCTTAGCGGTACCTCAGCCCCTGGTTCCTCTGGTGATCCTGTTGCTGCCCTGTCGGGGCCTGGTGGTGGGACATTAGACCCGGGGTTCCCTTGGATTGGTGAGGGCTCTCTGGCTCGAGGGTCCGGTGCCATCTCTGAGGCAGCTGGCAGGTCCTCGTCGATTTCCATGTCATCAGCCACCTGTTCTTGGGTTGTTTCTCTCATGAACACTCGCTTGAACCAGGACACATTTCTTGTCACTATTCTTGTGCCTCTGGATGCGGTCACCATGGTGCCATGGATGTTTACAATTTCCCATATTTCCGGTTCAAACGTGGTTTGGTATTTCCATTGATGGTGACGGGTCTTGAGGACCACCCGGTCCCCTACTGCTAGTGGCCTGACTCCGGCTTTCCTCGCTCGGCTTGCCCTCTCATTTGTTTGTCATCTCCGGTCTTGGGTTGCTTCATGGTCTAGCGCTGGGGCCTGCCATGCTGGACCCACTGGCACACAGTCTCGTGGAGGTCTCTTGAACATGACGTGCGCCGGGACGCACCTGGTGGTACAGTGCGGCGTTTGTCTGTAGGCACTTAAGAACTGAGACAGACATTCTTCAGCTGATTCCCCCTTCTCCACGCCAATTCTTAGTGCCCGGTTCATTGTCCTCATAAACCGCTGCACCTCTCCATTGGCCTGAGGCCATTGTGGCGTGATCTTCCGGTGTCGTATGCCTCGCCTGGTCAGGTATGTCTGGAACTCTGCGCCTTGAAACGGTGGTCCGTTGTCCGACCGTACCTCATCAGGGAATCCTAGCATGGCAAATGCCCGATCCAGGGCTGGCTTGACATGACTAAATGCGGTGGTTGGAATTACCTCTACTACTGGGAATCGTGAGCACGAGTCAATCAGTACCATGGCTTGTCGACCATCCGGGAATGACCCAAAGTCAATACTAATCTTGGACCAAGGCGTGTCGCACAGCTCTTCCGTGATAACAGGATGTGGGACAGGCTCCTGACTTGTTATAACACATGAATGGCAATTGCGGATCTCCTCCTCCACTGCGCCGTCCATGCCGGGGAACCACACTCTGCCCCTTAGTTGCGCCTTTGTCTTTGCGATGCCCTGGTGCCCTTGATGGGCAAGGCGCACTACCTCCTTCTGCAGGCTCGAGGGAATGACTATGGTGGCTCCTCGCAATACCACTCCATGAGGTCCTGTGCTGAACTCACTCTGTGCGCGCCACATTTGTTGGCGAAAAGTCTGTTCCTCGACCGTGAGGGCACTCGCCCCGTGCAAAAAGTGTTTCCAACTTCGGTCTTCCAGGGTGCGCTTCACCCTCCTCAGGCATTCATCCTGGTCAGTGGCCGTCCCAATTTCTTCCAACGTGAGGGCTTTGGGACATGCTTCCTGTGACAGGACCCTCACGAATTCCTCCATCTCTTCAAGTTCTTCGTGCACTTGTGTGACGGAGTCGTGGCGCGGGTGGCGCGAGAGGAAGTCCGCGGGGTTGACCGCCCCGGGCCGAAAAACAACCTCGAACCTGTATGTTTGAAGCTGGACAGCCCACCGTTCAATCCTGGGCGGCGCAAGCCTGGCCGACCCTGTAAATAGCGGGACTAACGGTTTGTGGTCAGTTACAACTGTGAACTCATGCCCGAACAGGTACAGATGAAAGTACTGGCATGCCCACTTAATAGCGAGTGCCTCCCCTTCAATCTGTGCGTACCGAATCTCGGTGGCCGTCAATGCCCGGCTCGCGTAAGCCGTGGGCACCCACGTGTGATCTTCCGTCTTCTGCAACAAAACAGCTCCCACCCCCACCGGGCTGGTGTCCACGACAACCTCCATTTGGCGATGTGGCCTGAAGTACGCCATGACCTTGTCATCAATCAGGGCCTCCTTCACCGCTCGAAATGCATCGTCCTCCTTCATGGACCATGTCCACGGTTGCCCTGCCTTGGTGAGCACCCTCAGCGGCTCCGACAGGGATGCCAAGTTGGAGATGAACCGGCCACAGTAAGTGGCCATCCCTAGGAAACTGCGGACCTCCGTTGCGGACATCGGCTTGGGCGCCGACCGGATGGTTTCAGCTTTCTTAGGGTCCACTCTGAGCCCATCCCGAGAGAAGATGTATCCAAAGAATTCAACCAATTCATTGTAGAATGAACACTTTTCTCTGTGTAGCGTTAGCCCGTGGTCCGCCAGACGTTGGAGCGCGGCCCTCAGGTGCCCATGATGCTTTTCTAAAGTCTTGGAGAAGACCAGGATATCATCACTGAGATTGATGACTCCGAGTAGTCCGGATAGTGTCTCCCTGATTGCATTTTGGAAGACTTCGGCGGCCGAGGACACCCCAAAGCTCAGACGCTTGAACCTGCGGAGACTGACATGGGTCGAGAAAGTCGTGATATTGCGACTGTCCGGATGGAGCTCCAGCTGATGGTAACATGCGTTTAAATCCAACTTGGAAAACCATTTGACACCATTTAAATCAGCTACTATGTCATCCATAGTTGGTGTGAGATGGCGTTCGCTTTTAATAGCCTTATTTGGGAGACGCATGTCCACACATAGCCTTATTGCACCCGGTTGCTTTGGTTTCGGCGCAACCACGAGGGGTGATACCCATGGAGTGGGCCCTGACACTTTTTCGATCACCCCCAGCTTCTCGAGTTTGACGAGTTCCTCCTCCACCTGCGGCCGCAGGTGGAACGGCACCCTCCGGTGCCACAGTGCAGTTGGTCTCACGGTGCTGTCAATGTGTAACTTGAACACTTTCCCTTTCAGGCAGCCCAAGCCTTGGAATAATGACGGAAAGTCTCTCAGCAGGGCATCGGCATGACGCTCGTGCACTTGGTTAGCGAAGAACATGAGTTGGAGGTCCTCCGCTGTGTGGCAGCTGAGCAGCATGCCCCGTCTGCCCCCCGTGACATGGAACTTGGTTTTTACCTTCTGGTCGTTGCATGATACGGTTGCGTCGATCACACCGCGTAGGAGCAACGGTTCATCGCTATCATAAGTGTAGATTCTGGCTTTCGAAGGCAAGAGTGGCGGACGAGGATGAAGCTGTTCATATTGTATGCTGTCCATCACGTTAACCGACGCCCCTGTGTGGATCAGCGCATTCACTGGGGAGCCTTCAATGTCGACTTCGCACATTGGGGGCGGCCTTTTCCTGGATCCATCGCGACCGACGAAGGAGACGAAAAAACACATCGTCATCATCCTCCCCCTCATCCAACCGGAATGCTTGATGTGCGTCGCCGCATGGTCCGGGGTCTTCAAGCGAGATCTGTCGTACCCCTTGGGTGACGTTCTTTCCACTAGGCCCAGCACGGCGGCCGCGGCGGCACACCTTCGCGAAATGGTTAAGTTTCACACAGTTCGAGCACGTTTTTCCTCGTGCAAAACATGGTCCGTTCGGGGGATGGTCCATCCCACAGTTCCCACACGAGGACCTGGAAGGGAACATCGGCTGGTTCTTCTGTGCAGATGGTGGGGGCCGCCTCCGCACCACATCTACATGTTCCTCTTTAATCAACACGTGCTTCGCCGGTGTCGCAGGACCGTCTAGCGCAGCCTGCATCGCTTCTGCTCTTGCGTTTGAGAGTTCATGCGACCTGCCAAGCACAAGGATCTCATCCAGGCTGATGCGTGGTTGCCGCAAGATGAGACATCGTAGTTGAACGGATCTGCACCTCTGTATCAATTGCGCTCTGATCTCCAGTGTCTTATCTGGCAATTCGCAAGACGTTGCTAGCTTGCGCAACCTTGCATAGAAGACCTCGATTGCCTCCCCTTCGCTTGACGCGCTTGGCGCAGCTTGAACCATTCAAAGTCAGGGTTTGCGCGGGGGTCAAAATGGCGGTTGAGAGCCGTGATCGCCGCTGTGTAGTTGTCGCTGTCTCCTCTATCTGGCAAAGTCTCGAATAGTTCATACAGTTGATCGCCTCAGTAGCATAACAGGAGCGAGCGTTTGACTCTATTGTCGGTTTCCCTTACCCCCACAAAGTAGTGTTCAAGGCGTCCAAGCCATAGGCGCCATCGCGCGGCAGCTGTGGTTGGTTCAGCCAGTTCGCTAAATGGCGGAATCGGGGCGGCCATGGCATGGCCTGGCGCGGCGGGAGCAGCATTCTGCGCAGGGACTTGGGGTGGTAGACCTCCTTGCGCCGGTCCTGCATTCAGTGGCAGTACTGGAGGTGGAGTAGGGACTCTCGGTGCTGGTCCTGTGGCCACAGCCCCTCCGTCCGCCTGCACGTTCATCTTTGGCACGTGAGATGTCCACTGACGGCGTGGTAGCACTAGTGACCCTCTGGGACCGACTGTGTTGGCTTGACGTGGGCTCTGAGCCTTCCTGCCGGGTAGCTGCTGTACAATGGAGTGCCCCACTCACTCCTGACGACTCTGGGCCGTGGTGGCCAGTGCACCAGGTGGCTGAGCGTGTTCTGCCCAGAAAACGGCCGAAATGGAGCTCCGCGGGATGCGTGAGCTTCGGAAGGGAGGAGTTCTCGTGTCCGCGAGATGCGTGAGCTTTCGTAGGGGGACGCAGTGAGGGCCGAGTCAGTCTCTCCGATCCACACTGCGCGCGTTTCCCTCCCACGTGCTCCGATGCCTGACGTCAGCGATGGCAGAGAGGAGGCGCTGGGCACAACAAGGGGCTGCCGTAGCGTGGGCCTCACAGCAGGCGCCATCTCCCACCAGCGGGACGGCTCACCTTGCGCGCCGCGACAGGCGCGAGATTCCCACCACCGCTGGCAGGGCCGGATGAAGCAGCACAGCGGGGTGGCACCCGCGCGGGAAGATAGCCCCGGCCGCAGGCTCCAGCGCAGGTAGCGCGAGCGCGGCTCCGGCAGCACCACAGGACACAGCAGGAGTGTCCACGGGACGAGGCATGGGCAAAGGACCCGCCTCGTCGCCAATGTGGTGTGTCGAGGAGCAAGGACAACCTAGGCCTCGGAGTGGGGCCTAACTAATACTCTGAGAACAAGGCACACACAGAGACTAGCTGCAACGTAAGGGCCAAAGACCCGGTGCGGTCTTGCGCCCGTTCATTTATACCCGAGGGCTACCCCGCCCCCGGGCTGCAGGCGTGCGTGCATAGACGGGCCGTGTGGCTCCGCCAGTACAAGTGCTACCCAGTTGGTCCAGGAGTATCTGGGAGCAGTGCAATGAGCTGGAAATGTAGACCGCGCCTGTAGACCATTATTATCCCTGCCAGGTTCTATTTAACAAATGCCTAGATGGCAAACTAAACAGCGGAATGCTACAAGCACAGTATAGTCAGAGCTCAATGCCTTGCTTTCCTGTTTTCCGACCTGTGAGCAGTCAGTTGCATTGCCTTTTTTGAGTGTAGGCCGTGCAGCAGTAGTGTGTTAGTTTGAGCAAGGATGTAATCCCACAAATGACAGGACCCTGAGAGGACTCCAGAATAGCACTTGTTTGAGGTACCACACACTGTCCTCCTGTGCAATTCAGAAAATAAAAAAGGCACATGTTGTTGCCTTGGACATGCATGCTTAAAAGAAGTTTAGTCCACATACCTAGACCAACCTGGTGCCGTATTATGTATGTGGTGAATTTTCCTGATTGGCGCTCCCGGGGATGACACTCATCGAGGTTGGCTTCAAAGAGTAGAAAGAAGTGAAGAAGTAAAAAATACAACACTTTTTGTTACTTTGTTATTATGACAGGAGTATGGCTGCCTAATCACTTCATTAGGGGACGCTTGAAGGTGGGTCCCTGATGAATGTCCTCATTGCTCGTGCCTTACAAACTGCTCTAAAATCCCTGTCTCCTCATTCCAGTATTACCTTAGGCTAGTTATATTTAGTGTCTGGGGCCTAAGGCATTAAAACAAGTGTTTCCAAACTACCAACACTCTAGTAAGTTTTTTAATGAACCAAATATTTTAAAATTGCAAAAACTACAAATTCTGAAACAATATGTGATATGCAGTCATGTGCACGTATGCTGACTAATTACATGGCCCATATTCATTTGCAGCATTGATTTCTTACCCAGTGCCCTCTAGCAATGCTTTGATACAACAGTAAAATTGAATTGTTAGGCATAATAAATGTTTTGCCTTATAACATCATTAGCCGCACCTGCAAAGTGCATGACTACAAAAAGTATCTACCATTCAGAAGCAGTTTAAAAAGAGAATGTGTAAATAGCATGTCAGAAGATTTTGTGGGGCCCGGTCAACAAGCAAAAGCCGAGCCTTTCCTAGGATAAGGGCCTGTTTGAAAGTTTGAAAAAGAATTCTGCACTGAAAGAGACATAACATGACAAAGTCAATATCTGATCGCATTAATAGGTGTTAGCCATGTTAGCAGAATCGCCATTAATGAATAGGGCAGTGAAAAGAATTTGTAGCACAAGCACAGGACTATGAAAGCGTGCAGGCCCTCAGCAATAGTGACCCGCCTGAATCCCGCCCCTCACCCCCACCTTTTGATGAGCTGGAACTATATGATGGTTATCGAGTTCAGAATTGATTGCCTGCTGTAAAAATCTTTTCTACGACACGTGCTTTCAAAATTCCATATCAAGGTTGTCAGGGAGGAGAACCCCGCCCCGAATATAGATGAAACTTTTGTCCAATGTGTAAAACAAGTGTTGATTTTGGTGAGTCGGTAGGACATCTTATATCTGTGACTATATAGCATCTAAGGAGGTAGTATTACTGTATGGGGCCAACCTAGGCACTATAAGTGATTGTAGTTTATAGTATAACAATATAGCCTAATGGGAATTAAGTCTGTCCTGTTCTTGCTGTAGTGCATTTTGCAGCTTAACTTCTTATTCATCACGTGACCCAATATTTGTAAATAATAAACTTCTAAACAACCATTCCACCATTGCTTTTTCAGTGTTCCAAAAAACTAACAGAATTCATACCTCTCAGGCATCTGAATAAGGGTGAAATAATGTGCCCCAAGCATGTAGGGCTTCATATTATACTGAAGGGCATGACATAAGGGGATAATAAAGTATCCCCTGTGATGGGAAATATTTACGTTGGACATTTATTTTCTTCAAAAAAGAATAATGTGACTATGCATGTTGGATGCTTATTTTTGTTGGTACAGATACAAAAGCACTATGTGCATATGTAAATGTATATGTCAGAACGTCATGTCAATTGTATAGTCAAAAGTTGCATTAACAAGGGTGTGGAATTTATTAAAATATCTACTTGTCCATGGGGCAGGTTACTTCATATATCTACTTGTCTTGTAACAAAATCCACGTGTCCTTTTGATGCCATGTAGTGCAGTGACAAATTATGGCAGCAATCGCATTATATAAGAGCTCTGATAATAGCCTCTCTGATTATGCCACAGCTCATACCATAGTATGGTATGAACACTAGCAATTATCTTATTTTGCCACCTTTCCACAGATCTACATTCTGGAGCTGGAGGTAGCAGTAAGCAACAGTTCCCCGTGGTTAGAATGCTTTTTTGAGTCTGTGTAAAAAAAACTACAAACTTGCATGTTTTATGGATTTTCATCACCTCGTCTCTAATACTTTCCCATACAGAGAAAGGATAGAAATATACTCCTGACAAGGGCAGAAGTAAAACTTCTTCCAGGGTTTGGGGAAAAAAGTAGTTGATGGGAATGTGAGCTTGTTATCACTCAACAGATATTCACATGAGCAAATCTACACTGCATTTTTGCTTGCGCTAAAATGCAGCTCACAAATATTTTATAGGAGTACTGTTTCCTGACCTACTTCAGTAAATTCTTGTGAATTCATGGAAGCCGTAAATCTGAACTAATGCAAGGACATATACCATGGGTGCACTTTAGTGACTTTCTTGGTCTCCTGCTTGGGTCTGGTGTTAACCAAGACCTTTTGTTTTTGGGAAAATTCAGTCTCTCTCTCTCTCTAACAGCCGGTTAGGTTCACTGGGAGTTACATGCATTCTGCGCTCTCATAAGGAGCATATCAGTACGCACAGTAGTTTTGTTCAGTGCCCGGAACTAAGTTGGTAATGCAGAGTTTTTGAGACCAAAAATATTTTTCGCTTTTGCCAGTTTTTCTTATATTCATGAGTGCGTGCTAGCTCCCACAACAATAAAGTTTTACAAAAACCTTGTCAAAAGAAGAAAGGCATTGACAAAACCAAAAGGATGACCAACAATGTTACACCTATTGGCTTTGCCGAGGCTTGTTTATTATAATGTTTCCTATAATTTTGTTAAAACAAGTGACACTGATTTGCCATTAGAAATAATTTTGGAAATGCTAGCATTCATCAACACATTTGACTAAATAATGCTCCTCAGAAATGGGGCCTAAAATCTCACAGTAGTATAGCAAAACATTTTTTTCCAAGTTATGTTTTTTATGGGGTGAACATTAGAACATTATATTTTGAAAACAAAGCTTGCTTCCAAGCTTTTGCATATATGTATCTAATCAGAGCGCATCCTGGAAGCATTATACATGCCTTGATATTGTTAAATTTTGCAAACGTGTACACATTTTTATAGTGGAACCACTGTTAATACTGCAGTCTAAACTTACATTACCTTAGAGCGCTCACCCTAATAATAAAGGCTTTGTATTAATGAACCATAAATACAAGTTGGAACAGCATGCACATATGGACCCAAATATTACCTTAACTGCAGGCAATGCCATTCCCTGATCCATAATGTGGTTACTGTAATCTTGCAGCCAGAAGGTTT
Source organism: Lissotriton vulgaris (assembly GCF_964263255.1). NCBI lineage: Eukaryota > Metazoa > Chordata > Amphibia > Caudata > Salamandridae > Lissotriton > Lissotriton vulgaris. Next base: position 883,739,254 of record NC_141691.1, read on the forward strand.
ATTCCACACAATTGCATTATCATCATTTTGTTTTGTATATCAGTGATAACCTTTTCCGTGCTGATGACGAGCTCAGCTCGTCATGCAGCATGGTGGCGCTGTCCTGATGATGAGCTGAGCTCGTCATGGCCTCCGCGGACCGCCCACGCGGGGATAATTACCCCGCTGTGCTGGGCGTTCCATTGAGAGGGCGTGGCCATGAAGAGCTCAGCTCGTCATCAGCACAGGGCCACCGTGCTGCATGACGAGTCTAGCTCGTCATCAGCATCGCGGCGCCGCGCGCAGCGCCCCTCCCTCCCGCGCAGCGGGGAAATGAGCCCTGCGGCGATGAGGTTAATACACGATGTGGACAAAGAACATTTCTTATTTTCAATGTTTTTGTTTGTTTGTCAATCAAGTCAATACTTATTAGTACATCTTGATTTATGTGTATGATATGAAAGGCTGAAGGTACTGAGGATACATGAACAGGATTGCTTAAAAAAGAACTGACCTTTGTTGGTAAAAGCAGGCTCAAAATAATCACACAGCCTCTATAAGTAAAGAACAAATCAATGGTATATGGGGTCTCACTTTATATATTGAATGTTTATGGTTCCTGCCCCTACCTCCTTAACAGGATCACTCCCCGCCACGATAAACTTTCTAAAAGTATAATTTTCAGAACTGTGACTTAAAATCCGACTTCACATTAAAGGGCATTTTACATTATAATTATTTTGATAATTTTGATACATTTCTACCTGTTTCAATCAAATGTTATCACTTATTAAATATAATACGGTAACACAATGTTATCCTATGGGAGGAGTAGGCCTCACAATAGTGAAAAACGTATTTAGTCGTTTTTCACTACCAAGACATGTAAAAACTTAAAAGTACATATCCAACTTTTTGTAAATACAATGCACCCTGCACTAGGTGTGACATATATATTAAAAAGGAAGGTTTAGGTCTGGCATACTGTTTCTTTTGCCAGTTCGAATTAGCAGTTTAAAACTGCACAGGCTGCAATGGCAGGCCTGAGACATGTTTTAAAGGGTTACTTAAGTCAGAGTCATAATAGGTGCTGCAAGCCCACTAGTAACTTTTAATGTATAGGTCTTGGGTACTTGTAGTTCCACTTTACAAGAGACTTATTAGCAAATTAAATGTGCCAATTGATTGTACGCCAATTTTACCATGTTTAGACCTATGAGCACAAGCACTTTAGCACTGGTTCGCAGTGATAAAGTGCGCTAAGTCCTAAGACCAACAAAAACGAGTTTCAGAAAACAGGAGTGGAGAAGGCAAAAGATCTGGAGGAAGATCACCCTACGGGCTCTCAGATCTACCATCGCAGGAACATACTTTACTTTCAATGTATGCTCTTGTAATCCAAATACTCATTTACAAATTCTCAAGAAAACGGCATACATTAATTCCTCAAGATAATTTCTTGACTGTTTTGTGGTTCATTCTAATTCTAAAACAAATCTTTCTCATAAAAACCTTGACTTTGCTTCTTTCTCAATTACAGAATATTTGGTACCCCTAAGTGCTCTAAACACAAGCGCAACTGTTTTTTCACAACCAGTGTCGCGTCATTGCTACCCTTAAACCTTTGTTGCTAGCATTTGTAATAATAATAATAGCTAAAACAATTTCAAAATATTGCAACCTCAGAAAAGTATTTAAATACTTATTTACACATTGAAGATTTTCCTCATATTCCACATCCCAATTAAATTAATCATGCTTCTTTAATGACATTATCAAAGACAGTCTTAAGGGTAAAATTCTTACGTATATATTATAATATTCTGAAATGCCTAAAAAGACAGACAACTCCTACTTGCTTAGATTCTCTAACTGAAATCTGAGGTCCCAAATTTGTCCTTCCAAATTTGCCTTTTATCAGTCTTAACTGCACGATTACTAGTCTGGCCGAACAAACTAAACGTATGCTTGCATGCAGTAGTTTCAATCTGCCTGATTACTAGTAGTTAGGTTTTGCCACATTCAGCTTTGATGGGCGTAGAAGCACCTGAGCCGATTTTTCCAGCAGAAAAAATAGGGCTGTAAAAATCTCACGAGAGTTTAACAGTACAAAAAACAAGTCTCATGCCGCTTTTTCTGCTATCAAGAGAAGCATACAACAGAAGATAACCTGCCACTCACCGCTGTTTAAAAGTGTGGAGCATCTGACTGCCTGATTGAATCCTGCGCCAAGTCCTGCTTGTGTCTCAAAGCCTCCCCTCTACGAGGACTCGCTGGTGAGAGCGAGCCCTGCAATTGGCAGGGCTGGTGACACGCTTCCAGCTCGAGTCACACGGGTCGAGGCTAGGCACTTTACTTTCACCTGCAGCAAGCCGGGGGACTGCGAGGACCAGCATTCCCCAGTATCACCAGCTGGTTCCTCTTCCCCCGGCGCTACCGCCCACTGACACGCCCACAGCCTACTTGGTGAATAAGTATTCGTGACCCCCGATTCGCGGGCGCCACTCACCCCTGTTTAAAAGTGTGGAGCATCTGACTGCCTGATTGAATCCTGCGCCAAGTCCTGCTTGTGCCTCAAAGCCTCCCCTCTACGAGGACTCGCTGGAGAGAGCGAGCCCTGCAATCGGCAGGGCTGGTGACACGCTTCCAGCTCGAGTCACACGGGTCGAGGCTAGGCACTTTACTTTCACCTGCAGCAAGCCGGGGGACTGCGAGGACCAGCATTCCCCAGTATCACCAGCTGGTTCCTCTTCCCCCTGGCGCTACCGCCCACTGACACGCCCACAGCCTACTTGGTGAATAAGTATTCGTGACCCCCGCTTCGCGGGCGCCACTCACCGCTGTTTAAAAGTGTGGAGCATCTGACTGCCTGATTGAATCCTGCGCCAAGGCCTGCTTGTGCTTCAAAGCCTCCCCTCTACGAGGACTCGCTGGTGAGAGCGAGCCCTGCAATCGGCAGGGCTGGTGACACGCTTCCAGCTCGAGTCACACGGGTCGAGGCTAGGCACTTTACTTTCACCTGCAGCAAGCCGGGGGACTGCGAGGACCAGCATTCCCCAGTATCACCAGCTGGTTCCTCTTCCCCCGGCGCTACCGCCCACTGACACGCCCACAGCCTACTTGGTGAATAAGTATTCGTGACCCCCGCTTCGCGGGCGCCACTCACCGCTGTTTAAAAGTGTGGAGCATCTGACTGCCTGATTGAATCCTGCGCCAAGTCCTGCTTATGCCTCAAAGCCTCCCCTCTACGAGGACTCGCTGGTGAGAGCGAGCCCTGCAATCGGCAGGGCTGGTGACACGCTTCCAGCTCGAGTCACACGGGTCGAGGCTAGGCACTTTACTTTCACCTGCAGCAAGCCGGGGGACTGCGAGGACCAGCATTCCCCAGTATCACCAGCTGGTTCCTCTTCCCCCGGCGCTACCGCCCACTGACACGCCCTCAGCCTACAAAGTCTTAATAACAGCACTCGTGCCGACTCGCGGGACGCCGGGCGAAGCCCGGGCAAAGAGCGGGCCGTCTGTGGCCGTCCGGGGACGCCCGAGGACGGGACGGGCCACCCCATTTCCATCTCTTCTACGAGTACTGGAACACATGAGAAAAAGGAATCGGACGTAACACTTTCTAGGTGAGACTGTATACCAATACACGTATACCTCTAGAAGTTGATTAAGGCTGAGAAACTCGCCTAGCCATATCTCTCACATTTCACCTAAGAGTAACTTAAACTATACTAAACATCTCTTATATCAGATATTGAACTCAAATCATTAAATATACATAGAACCAGTAGTAATTACAAAAATCATCAACTGATCTCCAGCCCCTTTATGATGGCATTAAAAAAACTACGCTCTCGAACAATCTATATGAGGCGCATGGGTACTGACGCAGCCGTCAGAAAATCCACAGACAAATCGTTGAAACCTGGACAATTATCCTGTACTCCAGCTATAAATAAATATTTTTCTACCTTCGCTACGAAAAAACATTCATTTCTTTCTACATCAGAAGAAGAAAATAAGTTAAATCTTTCAATAAGCAAGGCTGAACATCAGTTGTTACTATCCTCCGAACAAAGCATTCATAATCAAGGATCAACAATCGTAGAGAGCAACTTGGCGAAGATCTCCTTTTCTGAAGAGCACCAAAAATCGATCCTAGAGACGTCTCAAATAAAATCTATAACTCCCATAAAACATCAGGATAGTGAACTAGGTTTGGAGGTCTTTGCAAGTAACATCATGAAGACAGAAGAAGAAAAATCAGAAATTCCGTTAAGTCAAAAACAGCCACTTACCAGTTTTCCAGAAAAATCACCTAACCTTTATTCTAATCATGCTAACCTCGCTGACTCATATTTTCCAAATCTAACTTCCGCAACCATTGTTTCTCCCTTGTCAAAAGCACTTTTTTCCTTGCAGGAAATTCTGAAATCAGTTCTTACCCACCTTGGTCAAATCCTAGCTAACTCTGACGATACTCTTGATGTGCAAATAGGTATACTTAAATTCCTGGTGGAAGAAAAAAAGAAAAAAGACCTAACTAATGTTACATCAAAAAATCATGAAACAGTCAAAACGTCACAATCCGAAGATGGCCAAAAAAATGGAACCAGGGCTCCAAAAAAACAAGAAACAAGTTCACAAACGACTGACGTGGTAATAATTGAGACTAAAACTAAGGAATTAAGAAAAAAGAAAAAATCTCCTATTACCTATTCTCTCAAGAAACTGTTCAGAGAAGAACTAGAAAACACCACCGAAAATAACATTAAGCACTATCCCATTTTTTCAAATAAAGTAAACAACAACGATCCAGATCCGATAGCTCGGGATAAAAAAGTAGAGTCAATAAGAGCTATCGCTGAACAGGAATCAAATCAAACGGGAAAAACCGAAAATATTAAAGACCAGGAAGAAGCAAGGGGAAAGAAAAAGCGAAGAAAGCCTCTGAGAAGAATCCAGAAGAAAAAAGGGAATAAGCTTAAATTTCAAAAACATACTTTCTCAAACCCTGTGAACTCTCCAGCACTTCAAATAACACCGCTGGTGAAACCTTTGAATCCAAAAGCAGAAGAATACTGTCCGGCCACAGTAAAAAGAACAACAGGGCTAAAGACCATGGTCACAATAGAACTACAAGACAAGAAATTCCAGCAGTGGGAAGGAACTCCATCTAAACATATAATGATTGAAGAACTCTTTCCCACAGACAATATGCCGTTCAACCGTGGTAGAATAACTAATCTTTCACAAGAAATACCATCTTTGAACTCTCTTACAAGTAAAGAAATTGATCTAGTACTCTTTCCGAAAAAAGAAAATGACAAATTAGTACAAGTATCATTTTTTTCTCCAGTTCTCCCTGGAATAATAATCAGAGAGAAGGAAATTCTACACAAGAATGGCTACGATGTAATCTCAGTACCAGAACTCAAAAAAGATATACAAAATAACGATTCAATTGGACAATCTCATAGAAGAAATGATAAATTTAGTTCTAAATGGGGAGACTCTGTACCAAATACTATGAGAAAAGACACACTAAAAATACAAGTAACGCATGGTGAAAGGTCAGTATGGTCCCGGGATACAGGACTAAGTAATTCAGAGAACTCTATAAAATCTTGGGCATGGCTATCAGAAACTTTAAACAGCAAAAAAATGGATAAACCTCAACAACATCTGGTTTAGCAAAGGCTTGACGCTAATGACATGGAATCTGGCCGGGAAAACTGCCATAAAAATGAAAGAAGCAACTAATGATCTCCCAGACATTCTTGCCCTACAGGAAACATGGTCAACCGTTCCCTTTACGCAAAAAGGATACTACGTCTACGAAACTCCTGCAAAAAAATGTAAAAGGGGACATGCGAGGGGAGGTCTGGCAATCTTATTGAAAGAGGAATATTCTTGGTCACAAGAAATAATTGACACAAACTCAGATAACCTGCAATGTATTAAGGTATCATTCAAAACACAATCATCAGCTACTCATAAAAAAAATACTACTCTTTAACATCTATGCTCCACCCAGCAACAAATACGACTTATTATTTGACCACTTAATGGAGATCATTACTCACATACTTGATGATCGACTCTATATGCCATATATCATAATGGGTGATTTAAATGCCAAAATTTCAAACAGCGAAATTAAGAAATGGGCTCTACTATTTAAAGAGGAATCTTTGGAAATATCACTCCCACAATTACCAAAAGGAGCTAAATCAGATAAGAGAGGTATCTCACTACTATCATTCCTTCCTAGTATAAACGGGACAATACTAAACGGTAATACCAATGGAGATAAACCGGCATCATATACTAGGCAGGGAAATGGAACTCCCTCTATTCTTGATTATTTCATATGTGGGATCGAAGAAAAGGAACAAATCACTCAACTCTCAATTAAATTTAATGAGGAAAGTGATCATGCACTCTTACATTTAACAACTCTCTGGACGGCACAGACTACTTTTCAGAATCAGCCAATATTCTACAACCCTAAAATGGAAGTAAATATAGTCCAGCGTCGGATTTATTGGGGTACAGAAAATTTGGACTATCTGAAAATTCTACTTTCTCAAACTCAATTGTTGACTACCATTTATTCAGACGATCCTATAATGAACTTTGAACACATAATTTACAAACTTAAGCATGCTCTACAAAGTAAATTACAACAGGACAGACCAATAAAAAGAAAATGCACCAGTAGGAATAAAAACTGGAATCAACCAATTGTAAAAAAACTTAATAGGTTAATTCGAGTCCAGTATCTGAGTTTCTCGTCAGTAAATAAAACGGAAATTAACAGATTAAAGAACCAAATACGAAGAGAAAAAACTAAACAGAAAAAACTGAAGCAGGACTCTAACTGGATTGATATCCAACTAGCAGCCAAGCAATGTAACCAGCGCAAATATTGGTCCTTGATTGCAAAAATGACTGGAACCAAAAAGAAGTTGGAAGCAACTCCCGTTTCAGAGGAAGACTGGGACATTTACCTAAGTGATTTATACAAACCCAATCTGAATACTATGGTAAGAGAGGCTGTTGAACGAGATACGGAAATCAATGATACTAAAATCACCAAGACTTCGGCAGTGTCTATTGCCATGAATATTAGAAAGGCAAGAAGCACGGGTGCATCCGGCCCTGATCAGATTCCTATTAAGGTCTACCAAGCCGACCAATACGTGTGGGGCCTGATGCTCTCGCCGCTATATATTTGACTCTGGGAAAATACCAAACTCCTGGAAGGGAAGCATAATAATCCCGATATATAAAAAAGGAAAAAGAAACATAGCAGGAAACTACAGACAAATAGCTCTTATGGACGCTGCCGGGAAGATTTTCGCAGCAGAAATATTGGACAGGTTGAAATCTTGGGCATTCACATTGGGTCTAATTCACATGTTTCAGGCTGGATTCCGACTGAATCATTCAGTCACAGACAATATAGCAATCTTTCAGACAATCCTAGATAAATATGCAACAGGGAAATCACAATCCATATACGCAGCGTTCATCGATTACTCTACCGCCTTTGACCGAGTGGATAGACCGACCCTGTGGACAAAACTAAGAAGGATGGGTATCCCGGAACCACTATTACAACTAATAGTGAATCTCCACAGTAACACCTGGTGCCGTGTTCAAATGGGGAGAGATAAGGGCCTGTCAAAGACAATACGGACATCTAACGGCTTAAAACAAGGGTGTCTTTTGGCTCCGATTTTATTCTCTCTGTACTTAAGTGACTTACCATCCCAATTACAACAAGGGTTATGCACACCTCCGAAGATCGCCACTCAGCGCATTCATGCCCTGCTGTATACGGACGATATAGTCATGTTCGACCTAACGCCTTTTGGACTTCAAAATCTTCTAGATATTTTATACAACTACTCTAAGGAAAATGTTCTAACTCCGAATATAAACAAAACTAAAGTGGTTGCATTTTCGAAAAAGAAAAAAGGTGTGAGGTACCAATGGAAGCTAGGCGGAGAGAGGTTAGAGCAGGTAAAGGAATATACCTATCTTGGGAGAATTTTCTCACACAACATGAGTAACATCAAACAAATTAATCATTTAAAAAGGAAAAGTGATTTACATGCTGGGGCCATGTCACGCCTGTACACGGCCACTGGAAATAGGCATTTTTCTGCATTAATAAAAATCTACAGAGCTAAGATTCCCCCGGTTCTATCATATGCCTCGGAATATATTCCCTTAAAACAATGGACCTATATGGACTTAAACGAAGGCAAAATATTTAAAAAACTACTGAAAGTTTCTACTTCTACACCAGTACAGGCGCTAAGACTGGAATGTACTATCACCAGCGCATATGCTACAGCCGTAGCAAGTATCATCAGGTGGGCCTATAACCTTCTCCATTCAAAAGAAGGTACTTTACGATGTCTGTTAAAAATCGAGACATTCAATAAAGATTCCACCCATCTTATCTTTTCCAAAAATGTGAGAGAGGCGTTTCAGCTAGCAAAAGTCAGCTTAGAAATTTTGTCATCATGGACACCTGCACAACTCAAACTTTTCCTAAAAAACTTTACCCCCAAATTGAGTTATGAGCTTGATCACTTACATTGTACTAAACTATCTGTGTACAAGACTTATGCTGACTCACAGGAATATAAGCAAAAACAGCCGTATTTAGAATATACTCTCACACACGGCGCAAGGCGCAATCATGATGTTGCGTTTGGGTATACTTCCCGTATTAACCTTTACCTCCTCTTGGAGACTAGACAATTCTTCGCTATGTACCCTTTGTCAGGGGGGCAAACAGAATCTTGAGCACCTTCTTTTTATATGCCCAAACAACAAAGTCGTAAATGCAAGGTTAACATGTCTTGAGCCCATCTATCGGTCCTGTAAGATTGTCAATACAAAAGATTTTTTACCTTTATGTAAAATGCCACCTAATGAATATGTTTGCTATAGAATTTTTAAGTTTTTGAAAATTTCATTGAAAATGTATTAATTTGTATGAAAAACCAAATGTATATTTTAATCAAATTTGTGGTCCTCAAAAGAGTACCAAAACAAAATAAAAAAAATTTGACTTTTGACTTTGACCTGCCACCCCAAACAAAAATCCCCCTCTCTTCCCTACTTCCGCCACTCCGTGCCCCATGTACCAGCCCCCACAAACCTCCACGTACTCAGAGCAGGTGGTAAATGTACACAGTAAAAACATATAAAACGGGATATCGTGTAGTTTTTGCGTCAGGTAAAATCTCCCCAATTTGTACTTCTTTATTTCATGGAGTTTTACCTATTTTTGCAGAGCAGTGGGTTGATTTTACTACACAGAGACAATAAAATTGAATGAAATGTTACCATGCATTAAAATTGCCTAGTACCTTGCTACAAGTAATTAGTGCCTTATCATTAAACCATGATTGTGGAATCTTTCATCACTTCCCTTACTCAGCTATACAGTTATTGCTACATCCTTCCAAACCTTAAGACATCATGTAAAAAATGGCACTCCCCTATAGCCTTCATTGTGAGTTCCTCATAAAATTACAGCACCAGTGCAAACCACTATCTGTACTGGATTAGAAATTATTTGTTTGTGATTTAAGAGAGTCAAATTCTTTCCCCATAAAACTTTTCACGTTAAACCTGTGAAAATGTACAGGGTAAAAAGACCCAGGTTTTTATTACTCTTGTTATTCACCTGTCAGAATATCTCATGCCACTCCTCTTGAACTTCTCAAACCATTTTGAATTTTTATTGCTTATACATCATTTCATGAAACGTTCCCTCTTACCACAGAGTTTGTTTGCATTCTACAGTGATTGCTGGACACTCTACTATTTGCCACTGGACACCGATTCTTTTGAATAAATTGGTCTCTTCCAAATTTGCATGATGAAGCTCATTTCTGTAATTCAGTCACATGTTCTTCTACTGATTGACTATACCTCTCTGCCCTCATGGGGAACTGTCTTCCTCAAAGGGGGTAATGGTCTTGGCAAGCAGGCAGGTGCTGGTGCTTCAGGCTCCCGGGCAGTTGGTCTTGGCTTTCCTGGTATGATGTCTCCTAAGCAGCAGGGAAACTAGCAGGCCTCTGCCCCAATACTGGTCACAGGCAGAAGCCTTGCAGAGCTTCCCTTCCACACAAAGACCACCTGACTGCTTGGCAGATGGCAAAGTTATGGGCTACAACCTCCCCTTCTGCTAGTACATTTCCAGGCACCAAAATGTAATTTAGGGTCTAAGTTGTTGAAGTTTTAAGTTGGGATTCGGCTTCTTTTGAAGTGTCCACCTTTCTTTTTTTTGTTTGCGTACCCCTTGATAGGGTGTCTATCACAGTGGCAAGACTCTGAAGCTGATTGACCCACAGCACAATTCATGGGAGTGACTAGAGGTCACACCTAGATGTCATTAAAAGTTATTTGTGCATCAAAAGATTATTATTGGGCTCCTAGCCTTACTCTTTATGATTTCCTCATCAGCCCCATCTCCTTCCTGAGATGTGTCCAAGCCCCTTTCTTGTAATCTATCACTGAATTAACAAACAACATGTTGAAGTGTAAAGGGAGGGTCTATTCCTCCGTTCCTCCAGTGTGAACCACCTAGCTTACAGAAAGGGAGCAATACACAAATCTATCTGGGGGAATTCCACTCCTCTTCATGTCTTCACCAGGCCTAGACTTCACAAAATTGAACCCAGGATCCTCTATGTACTGTACCAACGCAGGCACACTTACTCAGTGTACATTAATAGCACACTTGCTGGCCAGTACTGTTACCTCTACTTTAGTCACACATGCCTTCAGCTCACACATTCAGTCTGGGTGCACCGTTCAGAACTGCAGCTTTTCTGTATGGTCTCAGGGTGTGCTATTTACACACTGCCAGCACACACACACTAACCAATTGTGCACTGCATCTATCATGGATTGTATTTCATGCAAGCACACATACACCCATCACATGCTTTCATTGCTCATGCACTGCACAGCACTACATCTTTCAGTCATGTATTCCTTGCAGGCATAGGTACACTCAGCACATGTACTAATCACACATGTACTACATAGTACTGCTCTATCCTTGTACTGTACCCTTCACAGGCAAACATATATCCACTGCAGAGTCACTACTCCTTCACTGTGCAGCACTCCTCATCTACCTCATTTAGGTCAAGTGTGAGTTAAGCACACAGCAGTGGAACTTTTTAAAAGGCGAATCAGCCAACGAGGGCCTCACTCCAATGAGGCCTGCTCTAATTGCTACAACTGGTCACTACACAGTATGCCGCCACCACAGTGCTTGTGTTGCTTAGCTCTTGGTAAAGGCTGTAGCCTTTTACCACTATGAGGGTAGTGCTTTAGGTGGCCTTCTAGTCAAATAAGACCACAATCTGGTAGACATACCTATGACATGGTGCACACGCATGATCCGTTTTTGCCTATGACAAAAAAATCAGCATTAGGGATCCAGACAACACTGCAATTGCACACTCAGGACAGGGGTACAGAGCTTCAACCATGCTGAGGACTTTTTAGTCCCAACAATGTCTAAAATGGTATTGACTTTAGGTAAATAATTCAGGTCTAGCTTTGTCATATTTATCGCAATTCCATTCCAGTCTTGAGCATGTCCCTGCTCTAATTTTCATAATTGTTCATAAATGTCTTGCTTCTCTGCCCTGCAACAATGCATCAACAAAGATGTTTGCTATACTGCACTTATTTGAGCTCCCACTTGAATTATAACATATGACACACAGTTAACCCAGTCGATGTAACTCCAAGATGTGCGCTCAAGTATAGCTTTGTCCATAACTGAGTATACCCAGAGTAGAGATATATTATGTAGTTGTGCGTCTACTTAAAAGCTTGTATTTGTATCACTGCACACAAACACTGGGGAAACACTGTTAAACCTGTGCATGTATTATATCAACAGTAGGAGATTATACTACTACTATTACTACTTCTCCGGAAAAACCTCCCCACCTGCTCATTGGTTCTCAGAGACAAAAAAAGCAAATGTAAAAGACTGGAGTGCAAATGGAGATCATTGTATTCTCAGGAGAACAAAATTGGTTATTGAGCAGCACTTAAAGAGTATCATAAACTTCTCATCGGAGCAAAAAGAGATTTTTTTACTAATGTATTGCCAGCACTAAGAACTCTTCCAGAGAGGTTTATAAGGTTGTGAAGTCCTTCACTAACCCGACAGCACTCAGGCACTCTATCCCCCTTCACAGGAGTTTTGTAATAAGATTTCGGATTTCTTTGAGGAGAAAACATTCCAGATGTATGCATCTTTCCCAATAGCACACCCTCCTGCTGGAGAGGGCACTTTTAGTAGCCCTTGTGACATATAGTCAGTGTTCTCGGAATTTGCAACTATCTCGTTAGAGGCTTCCTTGGGGGAACTCCAGAAATGTAAATCTGCGTCACTTGGTGATCCTTCGGCAGCGAAACAATATCGTGCCTTGGCTGAGTTGCTCAACCCCCCTGAACGCCAACTAGAATTCTTTGCTTAGACAGGGGATCTTTCGATCGCCCTGGAAGCATGCGATTCTCCTTCCCATTCTAAAGTAAGTCAATTCTGACCCTGCAGTCACCTGTAATTATAGGCCCATTTCCCTCTTGCCTGTCCCTGCTAAAGTATGAGAGAAGGTAGCTCACCAGCAGCTGGTCTGCAAGGTCCCTCTTTGCAAACATATTTCCCCTTACCTGAGACAGCTGCATTGGCTACCTCTGGCCAAGCGCATCGAATTTAAGGCCCTTACGTTTGCCTTTTGGTCACTTCAAGGTAGGGGGCCCAACTACTTGAGGAAGAGCCTTCATCATTACCAGCAGAACAGATATCTTAGGTGTAACCACAAACGATACCTTACCACCCCCCGGTTCACAACAGCCAGAACAGGGGGAAGGACCTTCGAGGTGGGAGCTCTAAATGCTGGAATAACCTACCTCCTCAATTTCGCGCATTGCAGTCTAAACAGAAATTTAGAAAGGCCTTGAAAACCTGGCTCTTTAGTCGCAATGACTAAATGTATACTCGCCACTATCTCTACTTCTGTCCGTACTGGTGCCGGGACACCCTATCTAGGTAGCTGTGCGCTATACAAATATCTGTATTATTATTATTACTACTAGCACTACTAATATCAATAATAATAAGAAGAAACTATCATCAATTTTTAGGTTTTTCAATTAGGCATAAATAATGTTATTATGACTACTTTTATTGCAGTGTATGTTCTTAGAAAGTATTATTATTAGTATTAATTTTATTATTATTATTATCATCCCATTGGCTCAGGAATCTCAGCAGAAAATCCACCAATATCTGTCTCTGGTAGTGAAATTTCTGCCCTATATGCGAGCTCTGTAAATGTGCTCCCAAAGAGGTATTACAGTTTTAATACCTGTTGTTGCGGCATCCCTTATACTCTGGGTGGTGATTACCAGCATGTTAAGGACACCATACTTATTTCTCTGTGACAGTGTATCTTCCTAGCTGTGGTATGCGTTCATAAGGTAAGTTCAAAATGCGTTTCAGTCATGATAGATCCTCCACCATTCCTGGTGGATTTACCTCTGGAAGGAGGCGTGGAGATGGAGCCGATGTCCTAGGAGGAACAAAGATCATCAGGTGAATCTTCCACATCTGCTGATCTCAATGTGATGGTAATCCCAATAGTAGGGTTCAATAGTATGTTAGCCAACACATGACTGATTTATGGTTACCACTCTCCATTAAAGAAGGCCCAATGTGGTTCAAAGAAGTCCTCATGAGGACCATCCTATTTTGTTTAGAATGAGTCAACAACTTTTTTGTTTGATTTTTTCCTGCTTCTCATCCACAAAGTTAAGAGTGCTTTGTTCTTGCAGATTCTGGAATCACTTTCAAATCAAGCTTCCTTTGACCCCTCCTGACTGGAAATCTTGCCTGGCAAACAAAGGAGAGAAGGAAGAGTAGACGGCTTTTCAACTGCATGCCTTCTTGTAAGTTGGGCAACCTGTTCTCCTTGTATCCTGATCACTGTGAAAATAATACTATTTTATAATAATATAGTACATTGATATTTCTAGGGTCACCTGCTTGAAATAAAAGAAAAATTGTGCATGTTAGACTGACAGGGGCTTATTTATGGGCCCTGTGCGCCATCGGTGCATTACGTTGCGTGACGCACCGGCTTCGCAACCTGCTGCATGAAATTTAAAAACAAACTTAAAGCCCCCCTGCGTGGCTTTACGTGTGCTCGTAAATACGCCCCATTTCATGCAACACGTTGCGTGTTAGGGGCATGACATGGGTGTTGCTGTGTTTTTTTTCTACTCAACACCAATTTCCATTGATGCATTTCCAGATTTACGAGCAATCGTAAACCTGGAAATGCGTCAGAATGCTGCGCCACCCCCAGGGGTGGAGTAGCGAGGTGCAATGAGGGGAAATGTTTTCATTTCTCCTCTTTTTTTCCTCTATCAATGCTTGCTGCATTCTACAGAAAGCATTGGAAGAGTAAATCACCTCGTTATTTTATTTTGTGAGGGAAGGTGCCTCTTCCTCCACACAAATAATCTCCCCATGAAGCAGGTATTCTTGCACCATGGTGCAAGGGTGCCTGCGCCGGTGCATGGCAGCAGTTTGTGTGCCAGCAAAGGGAAAGGTACAGAGATGTGACATGTTGCTGTAAATATGTTGCATCCCTGTGCCTCAAAACTAACGCAGTGTGGTGCAGCAAATTAAGTTGCTGCATTGCGTTAGTTTCTCATAAATAAGCCCCTGAGTGTACTGAGAGGTTAAAGTTAGATTCTAAATAGGCATGTCTCTATCTTCTTCTTAATGAACCACCGTTTGCCATTCGCTATGAGAGATGGCGATGGATTGTGCAAAGGCCCATTTCAGGATTGTAACAAAGATAGTCTGGCAGGTCGCACTTCCAGCTTTTCTTGGGTGTAATCTCCAAAGTTTAGGACAAATACAAACACAGAGGCATACTTGAAGATAAAAAAAATCTGCATTTATTTTTAAAATATTCAAAACACAGGCTAAATCAGGATCCTCCAATGTACGCATGAGATTTGAAAAATATAAGCAATTAATCATAATGTGGCCGCATTTTGTCGGTGCAAATTGGGCACCGCTAATGTGCGCTAGCAAGAGGTCCACACAGTTGCAAGAATATGCTTTGTGCACCCGAGAACTCGAAATAAGATGCAATTTGCACATAAATTCACAAATTATCAGATGCACAAAATACCAGTTTGCATAATCTGCACCTGTGATGGGTCTGGTAGCTTAGTGCACTAATGCATCCACTGTAGCAGTCTATGTTTTACCTCATGATCACAGGTTCAAATCCCGGCAGGTCCCTTCAGCCTTTCATTTTTCTGAGGTCAATAAAAAAAGTACAATTGAGTTAGGAAACAATAAATATCTGTTATTCAGTGCCAAGATACCCTTGGGTGAATGTGTGCTTTACAAATAAATGTTATGTTATATATTGCATAAGGATTTTTCTGCTACAAATCAAAAGTGAAAATACATACAAATAGCAGCCAAATTGCAATCTGGCTTTGGGCACATGCAGGAATGTATGTCCAAAAACAGAATTAACTGGCCAGCATGATTGAGTTCCAAATTTTTTCGTCCTCCCAGGCTTCCTCGTTGTGGTCTGTGATTATCCTATTTAGTTTGGAAGTGAATATGAACAACGGGGATGACAATTTTGAATTAAATGGTGTTCAATACGTATGCTTGTATGCTATAAGTGTAACTTCAAGAAAATAAGGAAAATTGATTAATCTTAAAATAAGGGGGGATGCAACTTTTTTTCATAAAGCAAAGTTTTGTGTAGCTCTTGATTTAATGGCCTATTTACAAGAATGTCATGGGGTGCAGCCCAGCAAGTCACCTTGTTGCGCTGCACTGCTTGACAGGGAAAGGGCAGGAATGAGCCCTATTTAAGGCAATATGGGTTACTGTTGCCTTTTCCCCTGTGCTGGCGCCCTTTTGGCGACCTAGCGCCAACGCAGGCACCCTTGAACCATGGTGCAAGGGTGCCTGTATTACATGCAGGATTTCTTCTATGCAGGAAAAGACACTTTCCAGCAGAAAAACAATCCTGAGAGATATACGTAACACACATAGAAGGAGGAAGTAACGAGGAGAAATAAATGTATTTCTCCTCGTTACGCCTCACCTGACAAGGTGTATCTTTTTGGTGCATTCCCAGGTCTACCTGTCTGGTAAATCTGGGAAGCTGTCAAAAACCATGGGAGTTGCATTGGAACACTCACACAATGCCCATGGAACGTCTTCCCAGGCAGAGTAAATCAACGCAGCAATCGGTGTTGCTTTACTCCAGATTTGTAGAACCACCAAAGGCCATGCAAAGTGGCCTTGAGTGGCTGCATAAATCACATGTAAGGTTTGCATCGCTCATCCACCATATTGAGTGGTGCAATAGAGACGCATACCCACTCATAAATAGACCGCTTAATCTATTCGCCCAAGGAAAGATTTTTCCAATTTTTCAGCATTCATTTCAACGTATAGCATGATAATTTTCACTGTAGTGAAACCCAGTCAAGCTGGAAAATGGATGCAAAAATTTAGCTACAGAACTTTTATAAGCACAAATGTTTTGCACAGGAAAACAACACCCTCATAATGAGAGTTGTTTGACTCTCAATGCTGTAACATTACATTCCAGTCCTGTGGTGTACAGTAAATCTGTATTTCGGTATTACCCTACAATTAAAACTTGAGGCCTTTGTTAGGGGAATTATCATGGAAATCTGTCTTTGCCATTTTTTTCCACAAACTAGTCCCAAATATATTTCCATAGATGTATTCTCCCAGCTTTTGTCTACCGAAAAGCATCATCAGTTAACCGCACAGGTGCATCAATACCACATACCTCGGATTACTGATTCAGATGGACACACTTGTCACAGCCCATTTGAGTATTTCTGTGATACTTATAATGAGCCCTAACTGTATTCTGTGACACACACCTTACGGAAAACTGGCTGGAGCTCTTCCACTAAGAAGGAGGAGCTTTGCCCCACTGTTCTCTGAGCAGCACAAAAAAGGAGAAATAACAAAAAAGGAGAAATAACACAATGTTATTAGCATTTGATTTTTCCGTACTGAGCCAGCTTTGGGACAGGCGGAGAGGGGCTGGGCTGTCGCACAACCAGCAGGGGGGCAGGGGAGTGGTTCCTACACCTAAGTGTGCATGACGGTTTGGCCAGCTGTCTTGGGCCGGCCAAACAGTCAATCAATCAATCAATCATAGACATTTATAGAGCGCTCTACTTACCCGGAGGGTCTCAAGGCGCTAGGGGGGGAGGGGGTGCTGCTACTACCCGAACAGCCAGGTCTTGAGCTTCTTCCTGAAGGCGAGGTGGTCTTGGGTCAGGCGCAGGTCGGTCGGGAGGGAGTTCCAGGTCTTGGCGGCCAGGTAGGAGAAGGACCTTCCTCCTGTTGTTGCTCTTCGGATGCGGGGGACGGCGGCGAGGGCGTGACTGGCTGATCGGAGGTGACGTTTGGGAGCGTAGAATTTGATGCGGTTGTTGAGGTAGCTCGGGCCTTGATCGTGAAGGGCTTTGTGTGCGTGGGTGAGGAGACGGAAGGTGATTCTCTTGTTGACCGGGAGCCAGTGCAGGTCTCTTAGGTGTCCGGAGATGTGGCTGTGTCGTGGGACGTCGAGGATGAGTCTGGCTGAGGCGTTCTGGATGCGTTGGAGTCTCTTCTGGAGCTTGGCGGTGGTTCCGGCGTAGAGGGCGTTGCCGTAGTCCAGTCGGCTGGTGACGAGTGCCTGGGTGACAGTCTTCCTGGTCTCGGTGGGGATCCACCGGAAGATCTTCCGTAGCATGCGCAGGATGTTGAAGCACGATGAGGAGACGGCGTTGACTTGCCTGGTCATGGAGAGGGAGGAGTCCAGGATGAAGCCCAGGTTGCGTGCGTGGTCTGTCGGTTTGGGTGCGGTTCCCAGGGCGGGGGGCCACCAGGAGTCGTCCCAGGCGGAGGGCGAGGATCCCAGGATGAGGACTTCCGTCTTGTCCGAGTTCAGCTTCAGGCGGCTGGTCAACATCCACTCGGCTACCTCTTTCATTCCTTCGTGAAGGTTGGCTCT
The DNA here is from genome assembly GCF_964263255.1 of Lissotriton vulgaris. Classification (NCBI taxonomy): domain Eukaryota; kingdom Metazoa; phylum Chordata; class Amphibia; order Caudata; family Salamandridae; genus Lissotriton; species Lissotriton vulgaris. The sequence goes on from NC_141691.1 coordinate 883,757,388, forward strand.
GGCGGCGGGGTCGTTGGTCAGGGAGAGGATCAGCTGGGTATCGTCGGCGTAGGAGATGATGTTCAGGTTGTGTTGGCGTGCGATGGCCGCGAGGGGGCTCATGTAGACGTTGAAGAGGGTTGGGCTCAGCGAGGATCCTTGGGGTATGCCGCAGATGACTTCGGTGGCCTTTGATGTGTACGGTGGTAGGTGGACTCTCTGGGTCCTTCCGTCAAGGAACAGTCATGCCACTTTGCATGTTCTCCACCTGGCTGTATCTACAACCTGGGTGAAGAACGTGCACAGGCTCCCACTGTCTCTCTGAGCGCAGAACCAGGGTTGTCAGACCAATCACGAAGCTGCTGTCATGCTGGTGACAGCAACATTGTGATTGGCTAGGGGAGTCTGGGAGCCCGTATGCTTCCAGGAGTCGAAGAGGACGGACGAAGGAGAGGCGACAGCTGTACAAAGAGAGGTAAGTGGCTTTTTTTCATTCCACCCCGCCCCCCATATCCCTGCCACCCCCGTTCTGTATTAGCCGCCACTGTGGAAAAACATTTTATTAGTGTGAAATAGGGTAGATACTATATATCTGGATGCAAAAATGTGGTGAAGTGACAAAATTTGCAGCATTAGGAAGATTTCATATTTTTTAAATGCATTTTGTTTTGTTATGTAGATTTGTAGAGTGCACTATCACCCAGGAGGGTATCCTGGCACTGAGCAGGTGTGAGAGTAGTATTCTGCATTTTGCAGAAGTTCTCAAAAAATACATAGCAGCTCCAACCACTTACCCAATCTATAATAGTTGGTTTATGTATCAAAATCAGGATTGTGGATATTGACTGTGTCGATATGGTTGGGTCTTAACGTGGTCTTAGCTTAGTTGAGTGTATCAAAGCTTGCACACCAAATTTACTCTTTAAGGCAATAAATAAGAGGAGTTAAGAATGCAAACTTATTAAATAACTATACATCACAAAGAGTGATGCTTTATTCTATGAAGCTACGATGGATTTAACCCAGATCTCTTGACTGTGGGTGAATGTTTGATTCATTCAGCATTCTGTCCATCAATTGTTGCCTCAGCACTTTTTGCCCTAATTGGGACGGGTATGCCCAGATGTGAGTCCCTTGCATGCTGTGCCACTGGATTCAAGCTTGCCTGCCTGATATGTGGTGATTCCCTGAAACTGACCACCGGATGTTTGGTTCCACTCCTTGGAGGACCCGGATTGGCAGTTCGGGCTCGACTGTTCCCATGATCAGCAGGATCAAGACTGATTTGCATATAGCTGGGTCCAAACTAGGGGGGGTAGCAAGCAAAAGAATGAGGGATTTAACCCAGATCGCTTGACTGGGGGTGAATGTTTGATTCATTCAGCATTCCGTCCATCATTTGTTGCCGTATCCTATGACGCTACAGCATAAAAAATATAAATATTGCTGCCACCAGTGAGGACCTACACAGAGGGGTTAAGTGAATCTAAACCTTCAATACTACCTTGGTTGGGAGACCAATTGAGAGCACCTTCAATCTAGAGAAGAAGAAAGGAGCACTAGATCTACATACTGGGGTCTCGCTTCCTACCACAGTTACCTCAAATGAAGTAAAAAGGTGAAAATTGAAGAGAACTTGCTAGAAAAAGGGAAAAGTGGTATTGAAGAAACTGCAGCCCAGATGGTCATAAACTTTAATCCTTACTTGGCCATTTTTAACCACAGGTGTTTTAAACAGTTGGGGTTCTTTTTTCCTTCCCAATGTTTATGTTCTATTAAACATTATCTTCCATAATGTTGCATTCTATGTTAGATATCTGCTACTTATAGATATATTTGTTTATGCTCTACTGTGTCAATGATACTGAAAGGTAATACCAATAATAAAGAACTTGTTATATATAACACTTTGTATGGTTAATTTGCCATTTTAACTAATGTAAATTTCAGATGTTCCTATTAGCCAATTAAATGCTACACATTAAATAGTTTACATACATACAGTATATAATGCTGAATAAAAATGAATGAAACAATTAAACTGGCATCTACCACTCTTAAACAGCTATCTGCTACTTTCCTTCACCCCCTGCCATTAATGCACCTCAGTAGCATGATGGTGCATTACAAATAGGGGTGGGCGTAACTCGCGTAATTCCGTACAGTGCAATCATGCAACATTACACAAGGATTACAAGACATTATGTGGAATTATGCCAGAGGAGTAATTCTGCCTTCAGCACTATTTTCGTATTGCAAAAATGCCCCATTGTGGACAGAATGGATGCTAAGATACATTTTGTGCGATGAGCTAGCATTAAATGCAACAGATCATGAATAAAGAGCCCAAGTACCTGATTATGGTTGCTAAATGTTCATTCACTTCCGGCAATTTACTGCCAGGATTTAGCGTTCGTTTCTTAGCTTAAAATGCACCACGACAACCAAAATGGATGCACTGGTGCATTTTGCGCTAAGAAAATAATGCTAAATGTAACAGAACATAAACAGCAGTGCGAGGAGCCGCTCACACTTACTAAATGTGCTCTCGCAGTGGCATTTTGTCCTCCAAAATACTCTTGACCACGCAAAGGGGCATAATCACATTACTATTGGCAGCTCGCATCAAAGAGTAATGCAGAATTACAGAAATTACTCCAATTACTCTGCCGTAGTTCAAATTCCACCCAGGCCTAATTCCAAATCCATCGCAGCCTGACAGATAAACTTGATCACTTCTGTAAAATCATTTTTAGGAATTGTGTTGCATCAGTTTAACTAAGTCTTGCTGCAATAGTGTTGCTTTACCAATGATCAAAAGCATTATAAAACAAAAAACAGACTATTCCTGTAAGGAATGCAAGTTTTACTTGTAAAACCCCCAGGTTTTTCAGCATTGGACCTCAGACTGTAGATCTTTTCGATGGTCCCAAAATGGAGTAACACTTGTTTCAATGCGATGCATCAGTTAAGTTTGAGCTGCAATCTTCTGCTCAAACATTATCAGTTGTGTATAAGCGGATCTGAGAAGACTGCACACGTTGTGTTAACACACGTATACATATGAAGGCTAAGCCAGGGAGGCTGTTTTCTGACTTAACCTGGCATTGGGAAACACGTAGACCTATGACCAGTGGGGCCCATTTTTTAATTTTACCATGGATTCTTTAATACATTTCTATAAGAACATATTTCTCTGAGCCTGCCATTTGCGGATTTCACCCTTTAAGATGGCTAACAGGGAAGGGTTAATGACTGTGCTCAACAACTCTCAGATTACAGCCACCTGCGAATAATAGGCTAATTGAGGTAGATTAAGATTCTCCTGCTGGAGGCGAAAGAGTAGTGAATTCCCATGGTTGTTACCAGCAACTCTTTTTAGGCCTCACTGAGCCAGCACATGCGCTGCTCTGCGAAACATTTAGTTAGTTAGTGTGGGCCCGATTCACAGAATGAACTTAAGACTAAATCCAAAACGTACTACTATTTGGTATTCACAGAATGCCCTTACTACTTTCGGGATTCACAGAATGAACTTACTACTTTTGGTATTCAGAGTATAGATTTAAGACTACTAACTTTACGTCCGCACTCGGGCCAGAAATTCCAGCCCGGAGGCGGAGCTTCCAGCTTGAGGGCGGAGCTTATGGTCCGGAGGTGGCGCTTCCAGGCCGGAGGCGGGGCTTGCGGCGTGGAGGCGAAGCTTCCGGCCCAGAGTTGGAGATTTCAGCCATGGCTAAATACCCACCTCCGAGCCGGAAGCTCTGCCTCCAAGCCGGAAGCTCCGCCTCCAGCCCAGAAGCTACGCCTCCGGGCCGGAATTTCCGTCATGGCTCATAAAGCACAGCACTCTCCCATGTGCCTCACTCAGCACCTCCCCCACCACAGAGCGAGCGCATCGCTGCGATCACTTCGTACTCGCTACCACTTTCACTTTCACCGCCATGTGGCCGTTACTTTTACGGCTGCGCGGCCAATGCTTCTTATAAGTATGCATATGTGGAAGGGGACATCTGTTGCCTTTGGCAATGCTTGATATATATATATATATATATATATATATATATATATATATATATATATATATATATATATATATATATATATATATATATATATATATATATATATATATATATATATATATATATATATATATATATATATATATATATATATATATATATATATATATATATATTACCTACTGGCGATAGCCAGTAGGTATATATAGTTAGGATTTTTTTCCTATGGGACTTTTGAAAATTCTATGTCTAATAACTTTGGCGTTTGTGGACGGAATCGGCTGAAATTTTCAGGAAAATGGCACATTTTGTTTCTGAGCAGCTCCTGAAAATTTGGGGGGGGTTCGTCAAGGGGGGGCCGAGAAAAAAGGGGGGTCCCAAAACGCGTTTTTCCCATGTTAATTTCCATAGGGCGGTTGGACTCACTTTTAGCCCGAACGGCTGAATGGATTTCCACGAAACTTGGCAAAATTGTAGGGACTGTTAGCCCGATGTGCCTTTGCTAGGTCTCAATATATGTGCTTCAGTGGATTTTGAGAAATTAACGTTTAAATCAAGATATATATCTGTAACAGCGCTCCGGGCAGCTATCCGGTTAGCGAACCTTTCGCGTATCGGAACTTTGCAAAGCGAAGCTGATTGGCTCTCCGGTGTCTGTCAACATTCTAAACAGTCCGGTGCGGCCGCCATCTTGTCTCTCGGTAGGATCGAGAGACAAGAGGAGGCCAAAACAAAGGGGGAAATGAAGGAAAGGGGGCAAGGTAGACCCCTCCTGACCCCCTAGGATTGATGAGGGGGATATTATAGAGCCACGCCGGGCCCAAAAAAAAAAAAAAAAAAATCCGATTTTTTCGCCGTAGAGACGCGTCTTGGTTCGCGAACCGGGCAGCTAACCGGGCAGCTAACCGGGAAGCTAACCGTCAGTGTAACCCAAAAAAAATCAAAAAAAAAATCCGATGTTTTCGCCGTAGAGACGCGTCTTGGTTCGCGAACCAGGCAGCTAACCGGGCAGCTAACCGGGAAGCTAACCGGCAGTGTAACCCAAAAAAAAAAAAAAATCAGATTTTTTCGCCGTAGAGACGCGTCTTGGTACGCGAACCGGGCAGCTAACCGGGCAGCTAACCGGGAAGCTAACCGGCAGTGTAACGGGAGTCTGAGGAGTAGCTGATTGGCTGTCAATATTGTAAACAGTCCGGAGCGGCCGCCATCTTGTCTCTCGGTAGGATCGAGAGACAAGAGGAGGCCAAAACAAAGGGGGAAATGAAGGAAAGAGGGCAAGGTAGACCCCTTCTGACCCCCTAGGATTTATGAGGGGGATATTATAAAGCCACGTGGGGCCAAAAAAAAACAAACAAAAAAATCCGATTTTTTCGCCGTAGAGACGCGTCTTGGTACGCGAACTGGGCAGCTAACCGGGCAGCTACCGGGAAGCTAATCGGCAGTGTAACGGGAGTCTGAGGAGAAGCTGATTGGCTGTTATCATTGTAAACAGTCTGGTAGCCGCCATCTTGTCTCTCTGTGGGATCGAGAGACAAGAGGTGGAAAAAAAAAAGGTGTAAATGAATGAAAGGGTTAAGGCAGACCCCTCCTGAACCCCTAGGATTGATGAGGGGGCTATTAAAGTTCCCTGGGGGGTGAAAAAAAAAATTTGCGATTTTCGCGGTAAAGGTGCTTCCTGGTACGTTAACCGGGCAGCTAACCGGCAGCGTAACGGGAGTCCGACATATTGTGTTTTTTGAACGTTTGTGATATGTGCACGTGTGGATTTTGTCTAATTAAGGTTAAAAAAATATATATATATCTTTAAGCGTGTTCTGGCGCGCTTACGTTTTGGGTTTGGTTTGCGCTGCAGAGACGATACGTCACGGTTATGCGATGCATCATGAGGCGTCTCACGGGCTACGTGATACATCACTTAATAAAGAATATATTTTACAGCTATAGATATTAGCTTTTAAAAAACCAATGAAATTCACAGAAAAAACCATAGGTTATAGACCATATATAGTTAGGAATTTGCATTTACAAAACCTTGAAAATTCACTGAAAAAACCATAGGTTATAGACCATATATAGTTAGGGATTAGCATTTAAAAAACCTTATTTTATTTGCACAAAACCATTGAAATTCCATATATAGTTAGTTGCACTAACTATATATCGCGGACCCGCAATCCACTGCTAATGATGTCACATATTACATCATTCATGACATGGTCAGTGACATCACTGATGACATCACTGATGACATCTCAAATGACATCACTGATGACATCACTGATGACAACACCCAGTGACTGTATGTTTCTGTAAAGTTAAAATATGTCTTACATATTGAAGAATGAGTGGATGTATAAGTGTCTGGATGAAGGATTTAGTAGGTGCATGACTGACTGTATGAGAGAATGATTAAATGTGTCTCACTGAGTGCATGGGTTAGTGATTAAAGTGTCTTAATTTGGCAATCAATATTTATGTTCTTCTGTAAACTGCTGCATGTTTAAATCAGTAGCTATATCAGTAACTATATGGGTTATTGAATGGTTGCCCAAGTATTTGTATGGGAGACTGAGTGTGTGTGTGGGTGGCTGGGAGGTGTATATCTCTGTGCATAGATGTGTGAGCGGTTGATTCCCTAGGTGTATGGGTTCAAAAGTGCATGTAGAAACAGCTGTATGGACAGTTGACTGTGTGCATGAGTATATTGGTGAGTGAATGGATATCTCAGTTCTACATGTCAAAGTAAGTACATATGTAAAACACACTCCATGTGAGAGTTGACATATATAAATAACTGAACATAAGAGTCAGTGAATGTGAGAGTGGCTGTATGAATCATTGTGAACTTGTATCAAGGATTGTATAAGAGAGTAAATATGTGTTAGTATATGTTTGAATAAGTAAGGTGTGTATAACTGTATAGTTAAGGAAATGGAGATGTGATTGATTCTTTGCATGACTGAATAGGTGTGTGAGTAACTCCATGGATGTGTGACAGTCTGTGAGTGCCTGTTTACACTGAGTGTATCAAAGGTTATATTAGAGTCTGAAGATGTATTATCACATAAATGATATCATCAGTGATGTAATCAGTAATGTCAAATGAGATGTCAGTGATGTCATCAGTGATGTCATTTGAGATGTCATCAGTGATGTCATCAGTGATGTCATTTGAGATGTCATCAGTGATGTCATCAGTGATGTCACTGACCATGTCATGAATGATGTAATATGTGACATCATTAGCAGTGGATTGCGGGTCCGCGATATATAGTTAGTGCAACTAACTATATATGGAATTTCAATGGTTTTGTGCAAATAAAATAAGGTTTTTTAAATGCTAATCCCTAACTATATATGGTCTATAACCTATGGTTTTTTCAGTGAATTTTCAAGGTTTTGTAAATGCAAATTCCTAACTATATATGGTCTATAACCTATGGTTTTTTCTGTGAATATATATATATATATATATATATATATATATATATATATATATATATATATATATATATATATATATATATATATATATATATATATATATATATATATATAGTTGCCTAACCTTACGCTTTCCACAACCGGTAGAACTTGTACCACTTTTGCGAACATCAAAGGAATCATTGCTCGTTCTCTTGAGGTCTAGAAATGTGTGAAAGGGACCCGTCTTCACCAAAGTCTTGGCACCGATGATGTAATTTACCAGCTGAAAGCTGCCATGGGGCCTTGATCTTGTTAGCGCGAGTTCTGTGAGCAGACGGCATGTTACACCCCCCAATCCCTCCTGCCCATGCTGGAGGCTGTTCACACCTTTCCTTAGGCCACTCTCATAGAGAGTTCACACTGGCCACACCCTCCAGCATTTCGCAATTTTGCGATTCACGAAAAAATCACAAAATCTGCTGGCAAGCGCGATGGCCGCGATATTTACCAAATCGGCCGCAAAAAAAGGTCTCCTGGCAGGCATAAAAAATGAACCCATTTTATTGACTGTACAACGCTTAGGACACCACGTGAACGGCGCTGTACAGCCGTAATAGTTGCCTGCTTCCTCAATCACAATATTTATGAAAGCGGAGCGAGAAAAGGAAAGTGTTGTTTCTCTGCGCTCCAGCTTGCAGGCTTGATTGCTGTCCTGTAATCGCAGGAAATAATGTCAAAAATTAGGATTGCAGCATGGGGACGGATGGGGCGGGCAGAGAAGGAACTGTCTTTTCCTTCTTGCCCAGAGCATACAAAGTCAGTTTCCACTTTTGCTCTGCCGCTGTAAAGGAAAGATTGAAGTGTAGTGCGGGAGAGTGCTTTTAGGGTATATTCAACAAATAACGAACCTTCCCGAAAACAAAGCTACAGCTTTGGGATTCATTCAAGTACTTGATCGGCCACTGGGTGTTCGGATTGATTCTAAAATGCATATTTCAGACCACTTTAGGTCTGGCGATTTCGTAATGAGAATTTCGCAATACATTTAAAAACAGGTGACTGCAGGTTCTTATTCTACCACAAATTAATTAAACTGAAGGGTCTACACGTCTGGAAGTGAAGAGGCTGAATTTCCTCACAATAACATGACCTTCAGTTTCATACATAACTTCAGAGCTAACCATCCATACCCCATAAAAAGACGCTTTACACAAGGAAATGTCAAAAGTGGCAAATGTGCAATAGAGCTAACAAAGTTTACATATCATGAAAAATTGCCACTAGTCTAAAAATAAATATACAACAAAACATTTCTATCAACATTCATCAATTTCATATCCAAAGCCCTGTGAAAACTAACAACCTTGTCTTTCTCCGAAACTTTAACCCAAGGCATGACATCTCATTAGGTATAACTAAATACCCAATCGGGCCCATTGGCACACCAATAACATTATCCTTCAACATAATGACAGTGGTCAAAAGTAACTGGAATGCACACCCCTTCCTTAGACAGATACCTGCCTTTAACGAATCACAAGATTTCCACAATGGACAATGATACACATTGTTAAGATTACCAAAATTATCCTCGAGCCCAAAATGACCCTTGAAATCCACACTGGATTGGTGTTCTGCCCAGCACTCAGCTACTACCCACTACTCCACGCATCTTACTTCTCATAAAACAACAAACTGTCTCACCAGCAAAACCCACTAACTCAAAGACGAAAAGTCGTACTCAGGTGCATCTTCCATATCATCACTCAGAGAACAAAATAGCAAAATTGGGAATTACCAGCATAGCTGAACTAGACTATCTACATCGACAGCCATTGATAAGTGTGACACACACACACTGCATTGCTCGTTTACACTATACCTTCACCTACATACTACCAACACTCACTTTTCGCTAACACCTGCATAAACCCTCTCCAACACTCATTTTAATTTACTTAATTTACTTTACTCCCCAACACTCACGTAGATCAACCACTTAGAAGTGCTGGTACTCTCCAATTAAAGGTATTGCATTTCTCTTGAGAAATGCTTTTACTCTCTCTCGCAAACTAAAAAAGTGCTGATGCTCCGTACCGGAAAGTACCAGCTCATTTAAAGCACTGTTCCAAAGTGCAGCTGCAGGAATTAAAGATTTAAAATATGAAAAATAACTAAATAAAGCCAGACAGAGTGGTAGCAAAGTGGCCAGATTGATTTTATTCACACCCAAACTAATTTGCGCCACTCTACAGAGTTTGCCAGTGAAGCGCTACCTTTTTGTTCTTGTCTTTCTTTGGATAGCATTGTTTTCCCCCGAGCAGGGAACTAGTGCACCAATCCTGGAGGTACTGCAACACATGGATTGGAAAACAAAATGTGTACTGTGGCTCAGTGTTCAGGGAAGTGGTCTTTGTACCATACTGCTTACGTTTTGTACGGATATATGCAATGGTTCGATTTCGTGCCCCGTAGTCATGTCCTTAACTTTTCGGGCAACAGCACTCACTGATTTCTGAATAGTGAGTGTAAAAGCGTTAAAGTAACCATGTTGTTCCTGCTTACATTTCACATGCTTTACCTAATTTTGCGTTCCCTATGAGTGTTTACTTTTTCCAGGATGTTGTTACTTTTTTTTTTAGGCAGCATATTGCTCTTGTCGAGTGCGTAATTTAAATTGAGCCGCATCCAGGTGTTTATAGCAGGCACAATTGGGTTGTAGTTGACGGCAGTGCGAGTTTCTCTCAGTGAGGCAGTATGGTGTTTAGTGGGGGGGATGTGACACCATGGTCAGAGCTGCCAAATTTGGAACTGGGGAACCTGGTTCTGAAGGATGATTATTGCGATATGTCTGTCCTGTCAGCACTACCCATAACAGGGAGTCAGTGCACGCGATACAAGAGAAGGCTGTTTGACTGTACCCAGGGAGCGAAGGGGGGCTGTGTGACTGCACCCAGGGAGCGAAGGGAGCTGCATGACTGCAACCGAGGGAGCAAAGGGAGCTGCATGACTGAAACCAGGGAGTGAAGGGAGCTGCATGACTGAAACCAGAGAGTGAAGGGAGCTGCGTGACTGAAACCAGAGTGAAGGGAGCTGCGTGACTGAAACCAGGGAGTGGTGAAAGTGGTGCCCCGCCAGGGGTGCATACATGGGTGCTAGAACATCCCAGGAAGAAATACGTACCGGTCCCACGAGGTTAGTAGATTGGAGCTGTGCATCCGTAGAGCTGCAGAAACTTTAAATATGCCTATTTCAAAGTGGAATACTTTGCTAAAACAGGTTCCATCGATTTAGCGCTGAAAAGGAATGATTACTAGTAAAATCAAGTGCCACAATAATGCCGCAAAATTTTCATTTTTGTGCCGCTAAATTTCAATTTTTGTGCCGCAAAATTAGCAAATCTATGCCGCAATATCCCGGGGGGTCTGACTGGCATCTGTGGGCTAGGAGAGACAGCCCGGCGGCGCACCCCACTGAGAGACCAGCAGGTACGTGAGTGAGATGCATGTCAGTCATCGGTCTGCCATGTGACCGCCATTCCCAAACCTTCTCGCCCTGACGGGCGATCTTAGAAACAATTTGCAAGTGTGCCTGCCCTTCCAAGAGCCTCCCATTCAGCAAGACATCCTGTTGCCAGATTTAATACATTCAGCTTCAGTTTTTTGATTGAACAGTTAAGATGAAATTGTTCCACAGAAGCTGAAAGCTTTGAATTTTGCATATAACCTAATGCACATGGCTATTATTTACGTAGTCGTTGGTCAGCCTTAAATTCTGCCACATGGCTCTGGGGACCCCTTTACGATTAAAAGACAAGCACTAACTCACTAAAGGAAAGCAGCTAAAAACTCTGTTTATATTCTAAATAATTCAATAACAACACATATGTGCCTTTGCCACCTGCACAGAGGTCAGTGTTTGACAAAGACCATGTTTTTCCCCTTTGACCTCCTGAAAAGGATTTTCGTAAATGTCGGTGAGCTTAAGGGTCCCTCTAGCAGTGTCACCAGCAGAGCAAGCGTCCTCCACACAGGATGTGTGTATGCGGCAGGAGGTGTGCACGCTCTGGAAGCTGACTGCATCCATGCACAAAGAGCAGCTGCTGTACTGAGGGCACCATTCCAAGCTTCCACCACGTGCAAAGAACAGCAACTAGTTTAGAGTGCTCTACATGAGTGCCCATGGTGCTTAGAGCACCATTGCAAGCTTCCACCCCGTGCAAAGAGCAGGAACAACAAGCATTTGCATAGCCAATAGGTCTCGCCTTTGGGACCATATAAGTGTTTAGCCATGCAACATGTTGCACCAAGGATATTGTGCTGGATAACTAAACACTTATAAGGTCCCAAAGGCGGGTCTTATTGGCTATGCCAATGCTAATTTAAGTAGGGTATTGGAAGGATCACAGTCTTAACAGTGGAGAGAGAGTAGACATCTACCTCGTCTGCTCAGAAGTGGGTGCCTTTGAAGTTTTGATGACAAGAGGACAGGCCTTCATTGGGAGAGGGACAGTTCCAGGTCCAGAGAAATAGAAGTATTTTTCTAAGTGCTGAAGTTCAAGTCCACCGCACCTCTTTAAGTCAGCCTTTGCCTGCCCTGCCTTGCTACTTGAGTCATTTGCTAAAAGAGCACTTGGTCCTCAGTTTGAGAATATGTGGTACAGAGGCTAAAGGGCATCACAGGTCAGCGTCGGATTGGCAGGGCGGTCAATTAGCCATTGCCGAGGGGACCTGAGGCAAAGGACAGCTGGTGGGCCACGTTTTTCAGCTGTTGATAAAACCAAATTTTCCTGGGCCAGCTTGGCCACTGGCGCTTGACCTTAAAGGCTGCTGCAGCCTTAGAGGTAAGATTGGAGCTCATTGTAACCAAGTACAGAGTACTTTGTCTTGTGTGTTAGGACAGTGGGCCAAACTGGGCAGGCACTGCATGTGGTGGGTCTACTTGAGCAGGCACTGCATGTGGTGGGCCTTCTCCTGTCCTAAGTCTCTCAGCGTGACAATGAGGCCACTGGGAGTGGCTTTACTCCTTTTGCGTGTCACAGCCAGCAATAATATTACCTGGCGTTGGAGTGAAAGGAGGCTGTGCAGGGAGACAGGTTAAGTGGGAAGGCCATCTAAAAAGCTCTACCTTTGTCTTCAGCAGCAGACAGATGAGCCACAGGTGCCTGCTGACACCTTGTCATCTTAAAAACTGGGATGAGACTCCGGTTCACCACTGAACAAAAATAGAAAATAACGCAAACAACCATAATGAGCAAAAAGAAAAGAAAATGTTTTGAACATTACTGTGTAAATGTTCATTTGGGACCATCATGACAAAGGGAAGGGAGAATAGACATAGCAGGACAGTAACACAATGGATTGAGAGGCTTACCGCTGGTGGCACCCAGTGGAACAATCATTTTTGTCGCCATCATCTCATCTCCAGTCATAGGTTATTTACTAAACACAGCACCCCCTTGAGATCAGCGCCTCCCTCCACAGGTCAGCGCCCAGTGCGCGGCCGCACCAGTCGCACCGCCAAAAAGCGGGCCCTGGGAGGAGGTGAGCCCCAGAGAGCGTCAGAGGAGGACGTGTGAACGCCGCCAGCTCGCCAGAGTATGTGTGCTCGCGCATGTGCAGATTAGCGGAAAGTGACCTGTTACACAGCGACATTGATCAGCTTATACCGCCTGATTCATGAAGCAAAATTGCACTCGCAAAGGGCAAGATTCTCAGAATCTTGCCTTTTGCGAGTGCAATTTTGGCATTTGGGATTCACAATCCCAAATGCTAAAATCGCTAATGAGGAATTAGCAAATATGCGAGGATTAGCATTTAAGGAATCTCTATTAGAGATTCCTTAAATGCTATTCATGACACTTGCAAAAATTGCGATTTAGCAAAATTGGACCGCTATTTACCGAGAGGTCAGACCTCTCGGTAAATAGCAAAAACATAGAAAAATGCTTTTAAAAGCATTTTTCTAAGTTGCATGTTGCACACACACATGTCCTTTGGACATGTGTGTGCGCAACACCTGTTCAAATGTGCATTTTAGGGGTGCTACAGGGTGTCCTTTGGACACCCCTGGCACCCTTAAAATCGCTATCTGATTTGCGAGTAGCAAATTGCTACTCGCAAATAAGGGATACTCCCCATTCATTCCTATGGGCCTTTTGGCCCATAGGAATGAATGGGGAGAAATTCCTTTTTTTGCGAGTAGCAAATTGCTACTCGCAAATAGAGAACATGTAGGAATCGCTATTGATTTAGCAATTCCTACATGAATGCCGTTTTGCGTGTCCTCAATAGCGAGTCGCTATGATTCGCTATTAGGGCCACGCAAAACGGCCCGTACATGAATCAGGCTGATAGTGCATCAAAAACTATTGCGGTAAATATGTCCAGAGAGAGCAAAATGCAATCAACTAAAGACTTCGGGAGAACAAAGGGAAACAATACGAGTTAGGAGTTACGTAATTCAATATGAATTAAAAAATAAATTAAAACTTTAAAAATGGAAGGGCGGTAAGACATCCCCCTTTCAGTAAATTAATTTAAAAAAAAATTATGAAGAACGATAAGGCTAAAATGGATTAAACAAAACAATTATAAAAGGGGTAAAGAACAAAAGGGCTATTTGATGGAAGAAGCGATTGGAAGTATTCCCCTTTTACTAAATTAATACAAATAAATTATGATAAAGGTATAGCTATACAGGATTTAAAAATAAAAAATCTAAGACGGGGTTAAGTAGAAAAGGGTAATGTGAATGAGGAAGTGATCGGAAGCATTCCGTTGTACAATAATGATACAACATATAACATTTTATTAATCCTATCAAAATAAATACATTTAGAACGACGCATGTCATAAAATGGTGCAACACTACCATCTGTAGACTAAAAATGGAAATGGAATTTAAGAAATGAGACACAGAATTCTTAATTAAAAAGCAACAATATTAAAGAAAAAAAGAAATAATGAATATAATAGGTTCCGAAGCTAATGATATCCGGATGAATCGTCCAAGAATAACATCAAAGTGAATATTGACCACAATGTAGTTAATTGCAATCTATGGGAGAATAATACTATCGCGCATGGGAGAGATTAAATGGCATGCGGTGGAAATGTGAGCACATTATGTCATTCACTGACATACATAGATGAATGAGCACAGAACGGCATTGAATGTCATATGTTTGGTTTCCTTTGCACATGGCTGCTTTTGGTTGTCTTTTGAAGGATTGGTCACATGGGGAAATATATTGACAGGTATTAATTTATTGAAAATTAAATGATTGCATTTGGGGGCAAAATTAATGTATTTATTGAAGGTGGCAAGCTGACACTTTGCTATTAAATTAAGAAAATGTAATTGATTATAAAAGTGAAGTATTTTCGGAAACTGACATCTACTGTTGGGGTAAGAATGCTATATTTTCTATATTTAAAAAGTAGCATTTTGGGTACAAAATGTATTCTCAGACATTTAGGAGCTGATGTTTATGCCAATATTAGCACAAGTTGGTTTACTAAAAATGATAACTTGACAAGCATATGAATATATTTCATATTGCCATTTAAGTGATAATATATGCTTATTTGTGATTGTTGGTGTAGGAAAGTGCCCTTTTTGTGTGGTCATCCCCACACACAATTTTGCTCCACTGCTGATGACAATTACTCTGAATGTGCACCGGAGGCTGCTGTCCAGATCCTGTTGCCAGTGTTCTATCCCCAAAACTGTTATGTTTTAATTGGCATTCCCAGTTGGCAAGGACTTATCCCTCTTATAAGTCGTCTACGGGGGAGTCCAGCGATGGATGGCTTGCATGGATCATCCAACGATTTCCTACCCAGAATTTCCTGCAAACCTAAAATTTTGCTGAAAAAACGTTTCCATATATTTATCTGTACAATGACAGTGCCAACACAAATGTCCTACCCCACTGTGTTCCCCTCACTGTCCCGAGTAAAATGATACCTCGTCATTAAGACACCTCGCAACATGCCCACTAATAGATCTGCAGAATGAAGGTAAGCAATGCCCATGCTGCCCTCTTAAATTCGACTTTGCCACAATTAACAACATAAATAAGAACATAGAGAATATCAAAAGATACACTATCAAGGCAGGGCTAATAAACGCCAGATCAATGATAAAGCATAACACCCACATCGCATATTTGATCGATAACCAAAAAATTGATCTATTGTTTGTAACAGAAACATGGGCGGACGAAGCATCGGACGCCGACCTCTCACTAGCAATACCCGAAAAATACTCAATCTACAGAGTAGACAGAAAAATGAAACGGGGAGGAGGGTTAGCGATTATAGCGAAAGAAAGCCTCAGAATCAAGAGCTCCGAAAAAGGTAGCCACCCTGACTGTGAAACCATGACATTTCAAATCATGGTTACAAACAAGTATACATTCAATGGGATACTTATTTATAGACCACCTAATGCAAAAAAACCACTCATTGATATACTAAGCCCCTTCCTTGAATCATGTGTAATGAACCAGGACTACACAATACTGGGAGACTTCAATCTACACTTGGAGAAAACCACAGACCCCCGAATCAACACCTTCATAGAGACAATGGGTAATTTTGATCTAGACCAGAAAGTTCTCTCAGAAACACATGTAGCAGGACATACACTTGATGGTATCTTTACATCATGCCAAAAACTAACAAAGGTAGAAGTCCATCCAATCGCATGGACAGATCATAAACTAGTATCATTCCAATTAGAGACTATAGAGGACCTGGGAAAACCAACTGAAACTTCCAAGGGAGTCACCTATCCGGATTGGTCGAAAATAGACACTCAAATGTTAGTAGAGGTAATGAACTCCTCATCTCCAATGCTAGAAAGCGACAGCAATATAGCTTGCAAGCAATTCAATGACTGGCTAAAAACAGCCACTCAGAGTTCCGTACCACAAAAAAGAGCTACCTTTAAAAGGAAGTCACCCTCACAACCCTGGTACTCGGAAGCCTTAAGAGCACAAAAACAGACCTGCAGAAGAGCTGAGAAAAAATGGAGTTCGCATTATGACCCCAAATTAAAGACAGACTATAAAAACGAACTGGCCACATATAAAAATATGATAGTCGCAGAAAAAAGCAAATTCTTTGTAAACAAAATAAATGATTCCAAGAACTCGAGCAAAGACCTGTTCACAGTAGTCAAAAAACTTGCCAAAATTGAAAACAACAATCCAGTAGATATATCATCGGATTTCTGTAACATCTTAGGCCACTTCTTCGTAAATAAAGTATCATCAGTGTATGAACTCTTTAAAAACAATCAGAATGACCATTCAAATCAAAACCCCATAAACAATACAAAACTAGACAATCAATCCAGCGGCACCCCATCCTTTAACTGGTCACTACCCACAGTGGAACAAATTACTAAGGAAGTTATGACAACCAACTCAGGCAGTCCTTTAGACCCATGTCCACCGAAAATATTTCAAATATGTCCTGAACAAATAGGACAGACACTTCAAAAACTGTTTGAAGTAATTTTAAACACCAGCATATTTCCAAACGACTGGAAAACCATCTCAATTAGGCCACTACTGAAAAAACCCCATCTAGACAACGAGGTCCCCAGTAATTACAGGCCTATAGCCAGGATTCCTTTTGCTGCAAAAGTGCTGGAAAAACTACTAAACAAACAGTTCTCACGATACCTACTGGACAACGATTGGCTTGATCACTCTCAATTTGGATTCTGGGAAGGACACGGAACGGAATCAGCCCTCCTCACGGCCACCGAGGAACTTAGAAGTATACTGGACAGAGGAGAAAAGGCCGCCTTGGTGCTATTGGATCTCTCGGCGGCCTTTGATACGGTCAGCCACGAGATACTAATAAAACGCATTAGGGAAACAGGAGCCAGTGACCACGTGTGCAACCTCATTGCATCCTACCTCCATGAAAGAAATTTCACAGTTGAAATAGGAGAAGCAAAATCAGACTCCTTTAAAGTACCATGCGGCGTTCCACAGGGCTCGTCATTAAGCCCAACACTTTTTAATTTATATGTGGCCCCCCTTGCCGAATTAATAAGAGAAAATGGATTTACACCAATATCCTACGCTGACGATACCCAAATCGTCATTTCTATAGGCAAAGACAGTAAAGTAACAGCTAAGAATTTCCAACTATGCATGCTAAAAGTTAGCCAATGGATGCAACAAAATTGCCTCAAACTCAACGGAGAAAAGAGTGAGGTAATGTTTCTAGGAGGTAGCGCCGATATCTGGTCCCCAGACTGGTGGTCCCCTGAACTGGGAACAAGACCAGAACCCTCAGAGAAAGCTAAAAACTTGGGAGTCATGATAGACACCAAACTAACATACGAAGCCCAAGTAAACAAACTGGCATCGTCTTTCTGGCTGATACTAAAAATGATCAGAAAAATACTCCCATACCTGCCTCAAGACACACGCAGAACTGTAGTGACAGCCCTAGCACTGTCTCGACTGGACTACGGTAATGCACTGTATGCCGGAGCTAGAATAAAAATCATGGAAAAAATGCAGCGACTCCAGAATGCAGCGGCACGACTGATACTGGAAATCCCAAAGTTTCAGCCTATCAGTCATAAACTAGAGACACTCCACTGGCTACCTGTAGCCAAAAGAGTCAAGTTTAAATCACTGTGCATGACCTACAAGGCACTGCAGGGCAAAGGCCCTCTTTTCCTGAAAACCCACCTAAAGCACTACGAACCATCAAGGCCTCTCAGATCAGGTGGAAAAAAACTGATAGCGATACCCAAGTTCAAACGATCAAATTGGGGAGGAAGAAGCTTCCTCGTGCATGCAGCACGGACATGGAACGCACTACCACTTGACATAAAAAACAGCCCAACCCTGGAGATTTTCAGAAAGAGAATTAAGACCTGGCTATTCACCGCATAAATTTCACTAACTCCACACTTGCCCCAGAATCTGGACAATCCATAGCGCCAAGACACCTTCGGGCATTCGTGCGCTTTAGAAATGCACAAATCAAATCAAATCAAATCAAATCATACCTCACTTGTGTGGGTGAGGCAAGGGCCTGTGACTGGCAAGGGCCAAAAACATAGGGATTAAGGGTATAGCACCCAGAATTCTAAGCGCTACATTAAAAAAAAATATGTTTTCAGCCAATTCTGCATTGGACACCCACACAAGTGAGGTATAATTTTACATAGGAGAATGAGGGGAACGCTGTGGAGTAAGACATTTTGCCGGCACGGTGATTCCACACAAAAATATGTGGAACATGTGTTTTTGTTTCAGCTAAATTTGAGGTTTGCAAGGGGTTCTGGTAGGAAAACTTTGGAGGATCCACGCAAGTCGTATGTCCTGGACTCCCCCGGGTGTCTAGTTTTAAAAAATCTGTTGGTTTGGTAGTTTCCCAGATGGCCGCCAAGCCTGGGGCAAAAAACGCCGGTGACCCCCCATGCAAAATAAAGGGCCTCATTTACGAGAAGTGGTGCATCGCTGCGTGAAAGCAGCGATGTGCCACTTCTCAGTGCGCCCTGCATGCGGCACCAATGGTGCGTCATATTTACAATATGACGCATCATGTCGCAAGGAACGACAGATACAACAGAATAAATGACGTATCTGTCAGCGCAAAAAGTGTCGCATTGCTGGAGTTGAATCAGATACTGAGAGGGAATCAGAAGCCTGACACAACTCCAGAAATGTTCCTTTCACATGGGGCAAGCCCCAAGTGAAAGGGCATGCGTCACCCTTACGCCTGCCATGAGGCTGGTGTAACATTTTGACGCATTGGCCTCCTAGCAGTGGCGCAGCAAAATCTCATAGATTTCGCTGCGCCACTCCTACAACCCTTTCTTGCAGGGGAACGCCCACCTGCATACATTATATCTGGAGCAGGTATAATGTAGCACAGGGGTTTACAAAGTGACGCATCTACCTAGATGCATCACTTCATAAATATGGCGCAACATGGTGCATTTTTTTTGCCACTGATGTGTCACAAAAAGTGACGCACTGGTGGCGCAAAAGTGATGCAGGGGCTCATAAATAAGCCCCCAGTTTGCTTTGTGATAGGTAATTTTGATGTCTCCTCAATAGGTTTTGGGCCCTTGTCTGTCGCGGGTACTTGACACACCCATGCGCGTGAGTTACCATTTTTATCAGGAGACCTGGGGGAACGCTGGGTGGTAGGAAATTTGTGGATCCATGCAGATTCCAGGACTGTCCCACACATAATTTGAGAATTTTTTTATTTTTTCAGCTAAATTTGAGGTTTACATGGGATTTTGGGTAAGAAAACGTTGGGGGGTTCACACAAGCCATACCTTGTTGGACTCCCTCGGGTATTTAGTTTTCAGATGTCTGGATTTGGTAGGGTTTCCCAGGATGGCCGCCGAGCCCGGGGCCAAACACCCAGGTGACCCCCCCTTGCAAAACCAGGTTGTTTTGTGATAGGTCATTTTGATGTCTTCTCAATACGTTTTGGACCCTTGCCTGTCACGTACTTGACTCTCCCACGTGAGTGAGGTACCATTTTTATTTGAAGACCTGTGGAAAAGCTGGGTGGTAGGAAATTTATGGATCCATGCAGGTTCCAGAACTGTCCCGCACAGAAATTTGAAAAAAAAATTGTTTTTTTTAGCTAAGTTTGAGGTTTGCAGGGGATTCTGGGTAGGAAAACATTGGGGGGTCCACGCAAGCCATACCTCGCTTGACTCACCCAGGAGTCTAGTTTTCAGAAATATGTGGGTTTGGTAGGTGTTAGAAATGGAATTTCTGGTTGGCTAAGGCTTGCACCAAAGCCAGGCAGAGACCACCACTCTAATCAGGGTAAGCGGGAAACACACACTGATGATAATCCCTGCTCACCCCCTTGGTAGCTTGGCACGAGCAGACAGGCTTATCCCCAGGGCAATGTGTAAAGTATTTGTACTAACATGCATGTAACCCAGTGAAGCCCCACAAATTGACACCACACAGGTTGTTTATAAAAATATAAATATCTTTATCTAATTTAGGCCAGATCAAAACGACTTCTCCAACATACCTAAATACTCTTTCTTTAGAATGTTTCTTGAAAAATGTTCACATGGGTTTCCTTAGAACAACAAACTAGTAGGTTTCTGTTGTCAAAAGCAAAGCACTGGTCTCTTCAGCCCTTGCACAGTTCTGTTATCATCTGCGCTACAGTTCTGTAAGTAGGTGCGACCAGTGTAGAATTATCTGCTCACGCCCCTGAGGCACAGAACAACAATTCCTCCCCTGGGTTTGGGCCCCCTGATTATCCTGCCGGCTGACTCTGCGATCAGCGCGGCCACCCTATGTCGCTGAAGACTTTCCGGGGGGACTCAGTGAATGCGCAGCCGTCCTCGTACTGCAACTAGCCTTCATGCCAGTCCGGGCAGAAATCAGGGAAAAGAAAGGCCTCCGAGTTTTTTACCAAATACCTCGTTGCACGTCACACAGCTTCCTTTTGGCGGCTTCAGGGAAGTGCGGGGAGGTGCCTTGCACTACCTCCTATCATAGCGGGGCTCTCGCATCGAGCCTCCCAGCTTAGGGGCGCCTCATCCAATAGCAGCGCAGCACTCACGTCGAGCCACCAGGCTCAGGGAAATGTGAAAAGCAGCAAGTCTCCTAAGACCCCCAATGCTGCCGGGCGGAGGGTCACCTTTAATTCAGGCGCTGGAAACTGGAAGGCAATAAAAAAGTTTCTTACTCTCAAGAGGAGACCACATCAACTGCAGACACCGGGATGTCTCAGGGAGGTGTTCTGCTGGCAACTTCTTTGGCTCTTCCTTTTATACAGTTTTGACACAATGCATTAGTTTCATGAATATGGTTACACAGGCCCAACATTAATTCTCCTCCTGCTCAGGTCAAAACAGACAATGTTATCTCGTAGCTGGACCTTTCTTCAGGGTCTAAAACAAGTGAGACAGGCCAGATGTAAGAGTCAGTTCTGTTGATTAAAACAGGTCTCATTGTTGGTAAAGCAAAAACCGCTGTTTCTAGTGTAATAAATCATGTCTGCAAGGGTCATTTTAGTGTCTGGGACCGATTTAAGTAACTAGGTGCGGTGAGGGGACGATTGTCCAAAGGCTTGTCTGTAAACAGAGATGAAAGGAAAAATTAGTTAGGGGCAGCAAGTGGCACTAAGGTTTGTCGTGACAATAGGGTTTATAGCCCCCAGCACACATATCAGGTTTGGTCGGAGAGTCAGAAGGATGCTAGCAAGGACAGGGTGAAACAAAGGTGACCAACAGAGTACAAAATGGCTGTGATGTGTAAAATGGCTGCAGCTTACGTGCACATAGAAATACACACTAAGCAAGATGGCGCAGGCAGTGTTCACGACCGTCATTTTACCTTTAACAATATGCTGTGGTGAACATAAATGAACGCCGCTTATCTACACCTAAAGTTTATCGATTTTAACAGAAACACTCTCTTCCGCTGGGCAAATCCCAGCGCGGCAGAGAGATGCTGTCACAGGGACTCTGGCCTGTGGCGGTGAACTTAGGAACGCTGATTTCAGGGCCTGGGCCTGCGATGGCGGTGAATTAACCATGTAGCACTCTAGGACAAAGTAGGCTCCCCGCAGTGTTTCAGCTGCGCACCGGGTTGCACACCACATTGAAGGCATGGTCCTGGGTAGTTTAGTCTTGAGGCAAAGGAGACCTAACGGCAGGCCCTAGCTGTGGTTACGGCCTCGGGTAGTGCACGGGCACGCACTCTCGAGCGCCAGGGCAGCACTTCAGGTGATACACGGTGGGGTCACGGCAGGCCCCACGCTGAGCCCCGCTGTGTGCCGACAAGCACACCAAGTGATATACAACACGGACAGGCAGGGCAAAGTTCACGGGGCCACAGTCAGTGCACAGCAATACGCACTGGGCATTCACAAGTGGAAATCTTATGCAACTTTTGTATCCCTGAGTTGCAAACAGAAGGCCAGCTCTCCTCAGGCCCTTGGAGACTTTGTTTTTCTTTCAGTACACAGCACACAGCAAAGTCCTTATTGCAAGCTGGTGACACAGCACACAGCAAAGTCCCTTGTCCTCCCCCTTTTGTAGAACAGCAACTGCAGGTCAGCCCCAGAGCACACAGCAAGGGCAATCTTCCTCCTCAGTCTCTTTCGCTGATCTTCTTCGGCAGGGATTCCTCTTGACTACAGAAGTTGTCTAATTTACAGGGGTTTCAGGTCTTACTCTTATACCCCAAAAGTCTTTGTTCTTCATGTGTGAGGGGGTACAGGATCCAGTCCCAACCAGTTCTGGGTGCCCTCTGCCACGGCAGGTCTTCTTCCTTTGTGAGTGTTGGCCAGGGCTGTTAGACACATCGCAGGAGGTGGAGCCAGCATTGTGTACGGCAGGAACAGTTCTATTCAGGCCCAGGTGCAACTCCTCCCACCACTCTAAGTGTAGATAGGTATATTCAGCCTAGGGCTGTCCCCCCCAGCTTCCTGCAGCCACCCCAGCCCCTGTCACTCACAAACCAGACAGTCAATACACAACCACCAAAGGCACACAGAAAGGTTGAACAGGCAAATAGCCACTTTCTAAAAGTGCTATTTTCAAACACGGAATTTAAAAACCATCTTTCCTAAAAGATGTGTTATCAAATTCTGAGTCCAGGGATACCAGACTTCAGCTTCCCATCTTGCTCCTATTGGGAGATATGCAGGTACACATGGGACACCGCATTCCCCAATCTATCCTATGGGCAAGATGGCCTTTCAATAGTGAAAAATGAAATTGGCTGTATTTCACTATCAGGACATGTCACCCACACTAGTACATGTCCTACTTTTCACATACACTGCACCCTGCCCAGAGGGGTACCTTGGGCCTACTATAAGGGTGTCCAATGTGTAAGAAAAGGGAAGGGCGAGGACTGGTCAGTTTGTACACTGGCCAGACAACATGGCAGTTCACAGGATGTGGCAGGCCTGAGACACCATTTTAGGGCTACTATATATATATATATGTATATATATATATATATATATTCACTGAAAAAACCATAGGTTTCACACCAGTTATAGTTAGGAATTAGCATTTAAAAAAACCTATGAAATTCACTGAAAAAACCATAGGTTTCACACCGGTTATAGTTAGGAATTAGCATTTAAAAAACCTAATAAATTCACTGAAAAAACCATAGGTTTCACACCAGTTATAGTTAGCTGGAAATTTTACTGATATAAAACCATTGAAATTCCCACGTTATAGTTAGTTGGACTCACTATAACTTGCGCGTGCAATGCACTGCTGATGACATCACATATTACATCACTCATGACATGGTCAGTGACATCACTCATGACATCACTGATGACACCATCCTTGTAACACAGTGACAGACCTCCTTTCACTGTAAAGTAACCTTTGAAACACATCTTCAAAAATAGATACTAACATTAACAAAAAAGTGGATATACCCATACCAGTTACAACAACCAATTCAGTAATTTCACCATCTATATACAAATTCACACATTCACCAACAGTTTTATGTATTCACTCATACATATACTCACTCTTCATATGTAGTGATACCCCTATTCATTCTGTTACACACTGACAGTCATCAAAAACTTACTCATACATATACTCACACATGCAAATAAACTAATAAACATCCATTTATTTGCATATACAACTATGCACACATTAGCACATTACTTCTAAGGAAACTTACACATACTTACTCTCTTAAACAATCACTTATAGAAACACATACTTATTTAAACAGGAACTCTTTCAATCTCTCACTCTCACATATACTTACTTATATACATCAATTCTCATATATACAAGATTAAAACATATGTAGTTACTCATAAAGACACTAGTGAGAGAGGCATTCACTCTCTAACACACACATATACACACTCATCCACCCATACAATCCTACACAAATGCTGTCTTCAAAACACATACAAACAGTGAGTCAGTCATTGATGCATCTATGTGCTAAGTAACAGCCCCACCAAACCATACAGACACTCATACTGATACTAAAAAAACATCTAATAACCCATATACACACACATGTAGCTACTCAGCAACCCATGCAGCCACTTATACACAAAGTAAAACACTGATACATATATTTAAATATTTAAACATTACTCGCTAATATATGTATTCACTAAGATACACTTAATAAGCCAGTTAACCAATCAATTTTTTTAAAAAAAACATCCATTTAGACACTTATTTAAACATTTATTCTTCCATCGATCTTAACATATACATATATAAAATATATTTATTTTTCAGAAAGACACACATTCACTGGACGATGTCATCAGTGATGTCATTTGAGATGTCATCAGTGATGTCATGAGTGATGTCACTGACCATGTCATGAGTGATGTAATATGTGATGTCATCAGCAGTGCATTGCACGCGCAAGTTATAGTGAGTCCAACTAACTATAACGTGGGAATTTCAATGGTTTTATATCAGTAAAATTTCCAGCTAACTATAACTGGTGTGAAACCTATGGTTTTTTCAGTGAATTTAATAGGTTTTTTAAATGCTAATTCCTAACTATAACCGGTGTGAAACCTATGGTTTTTTCAGTGAATTTCATAGGTTTTTTGAATGCTAATTCCTAACTATAACTGGTGTGAAACCTATGGTTTTTACAGTGAATTTCATAGGTTTTTTTAATGCTAATTCCTAACTATAAGTCTCACTTTATAAATAAGACTGTTAGCACTCTAGTTGTTCTTTAGAACACTCTGGTACATTCTGTCATTGGGCTACAGTTGGGCTACATCTAGTTGAAATTTGGGCTACATTTACATTTTTTGGTCTCTGGTGGCCATCTTTGGGCTACATTGGGCTACATTGGACTACATTTGGGTTAAATTTTGGCATTTTGGCATATATATAGCCCAATGTAGCACAATATATATTTTATCAAAGTTAATTTTCGTAAAAACCACTTAAGAATAGGGCTACCAGTCCCTACAATTTTTCCCATTTTTTATTTTTTTTATTTTTTGCTTTGGAGCGCTTCCGGTGCGCTTCCCGGGGAGCGCCCCGAAAAGCGTACTTTTATAAAGCGCCCCCGGGCGCGCTCCGAGGAGCGTCCCGTAAGCGCCAATATCGCGAACGAAAACATGATCATGACGTATCGCGTAGCCGCGTCCGCGTGATACGCACGGCGTAAGCGCACCCGGAAGTACTCGAGCGAATACGATCGTGCAATGTAAACATCCGACGCGCTTACGCTACGCGACCCGTTGCGCCCCCGGGCGCGCCCGGGGCGCGTAGCGTAAGCTCGTCGGGTCATGTGACCTGAAAATAACACTTTTCATTGGTTCATAACAGTTTTAGTTTCATAATGATGAAGCCCCTGGTCTTGTGACCTGAAAATAACACTTCTCATTGGTTCAGGACAGTTTTGTTTCTAAATGATGAAAGACCCCACCTTTTTTCCTTATTCTGACTTTGTCCTTTGACTGAGGAAGACCTGTTTGTACATCTCTGTACCTTTTTGATATTAATAATGGCTTCAGTAGCAGCAGCAGCTGGTGCATCTGCCCCACCACCACCACCACAACCACCAAGAGGACCACCTCAAGATTATATTGGTGGTCAAGAACAGGAGGAGGAGGAAGAGGAAGAGGAGGAGGGGAGGAGAAGATGGCTGCCTGAAGAAAATACCCCATACAAACCCAAGCCACACATTGTATGGGAGTTTTTTTCAATCCCAGAGGGCAAGAAAAAAGTGAATGCGCCCAAGGTAACTTGCCTAATCTGCAATGATGAACTTTCACGGGGCAACCCAAACAAAAAATATTCATTTGGTAACTATACCATGATTCGTCATATGACCAGAAAGCACCCAAACAACTACTCTCGTGCTGAGTTCAGGGAACTGGCCAGTAACCTCCCCCAGTCGTCAAGGACCACCTCCCAAACAAACCAACCCACTTCATCGGGACCAGAAACATCTGAGATGATGCCTTGCATTCAGCCAAGATTTGCTGATTTTAAAATCACTTGTTCTGCATGTGGCAAGCTTATCGCCTATGTTGAAAAAAAGCGTTAAGCTCATCGTCCTTGCAGGTGATAATCACAAGTGCCCCAAAAAGAAGTAATTCTTGGGGTTTTTAATTTTTTTGCTCCAGTTGAGCCAGTTTCAATTCCCTTTTTTTGTTTCTCCCCCTAAAAAAATACAAAAAAATATATAAAACTGTTTTGAAAAGCCAAAAAAAGTTCAAAAAGTTCAAAAAACACAAAAAAATATAAAACAACAAAAAGAAGAAAAAAAAAAGTTCTTTTTAGAACTACCTCCAATTTCTAAATAAAAACTTCATTTTTTTAAAACTCTGTCATCTTTTTCCCTCATTTTACGCTCCCCGGTGCGCTACCTGGTGCGCGTACCGGGCGCTTCCCCCGCGCAAAACGAAAAAAAAAAAATATTTTAAATGCCCCGCGGGGCCCTTTTATAGCCCCCACATCAAACCTAGGGGGTCAAGGGGGGGTCTACCCTGCCCCCTTATGGTCATTTCCCTCTTTGTTTTGCCCACCTCTCGTGTCTCGATCCTACCGAGTAACAAGATGGCGGCCGCTCCGGACTGTTTAGAATGTTTACAGACAACTCAGCCAATCAGCTTTCTGCGCGCAAGTCGCGTGGCGCGCCTGGAGCGCTCTCCGGTGCGCGCACCGGAGAGCGCCTATAGATATTTATATTTTTTTGAACCTAAATTACTCAAAATCCACTGCAGCACATATCTTGAGACATAGCAAAGGCACATCGGGCTACCAGTCCCTACAATTTTGCCAAGTTTGGTGGAAATCCATTCAGCCGTTCGGGCTAAAAGTGAAATCGACCGCCCTATGGAAATTAACATGGGGAAAACGCGTTTTGGGACCCCCCTTTTATCTCGGCCCCAGTCCCTACAATGACAGCGCCCACATGGGATGAATTTCCACAGGGACTACGGTAACAACAATGCACTTAGCGCACACGTCCACAAGGGCGGAACATTTATTTGCGCAGCTGGTTCGTGTGAGCTGTCTATTTTTCCTGCAAGTGCCAGTGAACAAGGGCGTTTGTCAGCCCGAAACGCGTTTGGCCAGCCATATTTTTTGCTGCGGATGGGGGGCTGGTATCTCCTGCAGTTCCTGGATTAAAAAGGATTAAAACTCGCTGGGTGTGGTGTTTTCACTTGGAGGCGACTCGTGAAGAGAATCTGTGCGGTGTGTCTCGGCCGCGAAAATGCCCCACTGCTTATCTATGGCAGGCCTGCATACACCTAACATTTAAAGGCGCATGTGGGACGACGAGCCCGATTCCAGGACGGAGTACTTACAGGAAGCCAGCCTTGCTTCTACTTTCAGCAAAACCCACTGGGGTAAGACATTGCAATCATTATGGGAAAATGACAGCGCCCACATGGGATGAATTTCCACAGGGACTACGGTAACAACAATGCACTTAGCGCACACGTCCACAAGGGCGGAACATTTATTTGCGCAGCTGGTTCGTGTGAGCTGTCTATTTTTCCTGCAAGTGCCAGTGAACAAGGGCGTTTGTCAGCCCGAAACGCGTTTGGCCAGCCATATTTTTTGCTGCGGATGGGGGGCTGGTATCTCCTGCAGTTCCTGGATTAAAAAGGATTAAAACTCGCTGGGTGTGGTGTTTTCACTTGGAGGCGACTCGTGAAGAGAATCTGTGCGGTGTGTCTCGGCCGCGAAAATGCCCCACTGCTTATCTATGGCAGGCCTGCATACACCTAACATTTAAAGGCGCATGTGGGACGACGAGCCCGATTCCAGGACGGAGTACTTACAGGAAGCCAGCCTTGCTTCTACTTTCAGCAAAACCCACTGGGGTAAGACATTGCAATCATTATGGGAAAATGACAGCGCCCACATGGGATGAATTTCCACAGGGACTACGGTAACAACAATGCACTTAGCGCACACGTCCACAAGGGCGGAACATTTATTTGCGCAGCTGGTTCGTGTGAGCTGTCTATTTTTCCTGCAAGTGCCAGTGAACAAGGGCGTTTGTCAGCCCGAAACGCGTTTGGCCAGCCATATTTTTTGCTGCGGATGGGGGGCTGGTATCTCCTGCAGTTCCTGGATTAAAAAGGATTAAAACTCGCTGGGTGTGGTGTTTTCACTTGGAGGCGACTCGTGAAGAGAATCTGTGCGGTGTGTCTCGGCCGCGAAAATGCCCCACTGCTTATCTATGGCAGGCCTGCATACACCTAACATTTAAAGGCGCATGTGGGACGACGAGCCCGATTCCAGGACGGAGTACTTACAGGAAGCCAGCCTTGCTTCTACTTTCAGCAAAACCCACTGGGGTAAGACATTGCAATCATTATGGGAAAATGACAGCGCCCACATGGGATGAATTTCCACAGGGGCTACGGTAACAACAATGCACTTAGCGCACACGTCCACAAGGGCGGAACATTTATTTGCGCAGCTGGTTCGTGTGAGCTGTCTATTTTTCCTGCAAGTGCCAGTGAACAAGGGCGTTTGTCAGCCCGAAACGCGTTTGGCCAGCCATATTTTTTGCTGCGGATGGGGGGCTGGTATCTCCTGCAGTTCCTGGATTAAAAAGGATTAAAACTCGCTGGGTGTGGTGTTTTCACTTGGAGGCGACTCGTGAAGAGAATATATATATATATATATATATATATATATATATATATATATATATATATATATATACACATATATATTAAAGTTACATGCCGTGTTTAGACTTTCACACGTGATCAATAGATAAAAAGAAATTATTCTGTTATTGCAATGTCCATTACAATGTTTAAATGAAAGCCGTGGGACACAATCTGGGGGAGGAGTTAGCAATTCACCTTCAGAACTAAAATGAGTCATGTATGGTGTACAGAGTAGCTGCTGCTTGCTAGGTAACTGAATTCTAGTTGCGCCATATTTAAAAAGTGACGGTAGATGCGTCACTTTGTAAACCCCTGCGCCACATTATACCTGCGTCAGGTATAATGTATGCAGAGGGGGCGTTCCCACGCAAAACGCCTCGTAATAGTGACGCAGTGAAATCTATGAGATTTAACTGCGTCACTTTTAGGACGCTGTTGCGTCAAAATCTTGCGCCTGCCTCACAGCAGGCGTAAGACTGATGCAAGCCCTTTCACATGGGGCTTTCCCCATGTGAAAGGACGCATTACTGGAGTTGCGTCACTTTTGTGACACACTCCAGCAATGCGTCACTTTTGCGCTTACAGATACGTCAGAAATACTGACGTATCTGTAACTCCTTGCGACATGATTCGTCATACATTAAATATGACGCATCAGGAATGTCGTAAGGAGTGCGCACTGAAAAGTGACGCATCGCTGTTTTCACGCAGCGATGCGTCACTTTTCATAAATGAGGCCCCCAGTGTATTCACTGTGTCACCTCTACGACCCTTTCTTGCGTCAATACGTCCCTTTTGCATACATTACACCTGAAGTAGGAATAATGTGGCGCAGGGGCTTACAAAGTGACGCAACTACCTAGATGCGTCACTTTGTAAATATGACTGAATAAGGTGCATTTTTTACAGCACTGCTGTGTCACAAAAAGTGACGCTCTGGTGGCGTTAAAGTGACGCATGGCCTCATAAATGAGTCCTTCAGTCTTCTACTCCTGGGTCATATTAAATTTATGACGTATTATGTTGGAAGTTCTTACAGATACGTCAGTATTTTAGACGTATCTGTAAGCGCAAAAGTGATGCATTGCTGGAGTGTGTCTCAAAAATGAAGCAACTCCAGCAATGTATCCTTTCACATGGGGCCAAGCCCCATGTGAAAGGGCCTGCACGCCTGCTGTGAAACAGGCGTAAGATTTGGACGCAACAGCGTCATAAAAGTGACGCAGTGATATGTCATAGATTTCACTGCGTCACTTCTACGACCCTTTCTTGCGTCAATACGTCCCTTTTGCATACATTACACCTGACGTAGGTATAATGTGGCACAGGGGCTAACAAAGTGACACATCTACCTAGATGTGTCACTTTGTAAATATGACTGAATAAGGTGCATTACTTACAGCACTGGTGTGTCACAAAAAGTGACGCACCGGTGGCGTTAAAGTGGCGCATGGCCTCATAAATGAGGCCTTTAGTCTTCTACTCATGCGTCATATTAAATTTATGACGTATTATGTTGGAAGTTCTTACAGATACGTCAGTATTTTAGACGTATCTGTAAGCGCAAAAGTGATGCATTGATGGAGTGTGTCTCAAAAATGAAGCAACTCCAGCAATGTATCCTTTCACATGGGGCCAAGGCCCATGTGAAAGGGCCTGCACGCCTGCTGTGAAACAGGCGTAAGATTTGGACGCAACAGCGTCATAAAAGTGACGCAGTGATATCTCATAGATTTCACTGCGTCACCTCTACGACCCTTTCCTGCGTCAATACGTCCCTTTTGCATACATTACACCTGACGTAGGAATAATGTGGCGCAGGGGCTTACAAAGTGACGCATCTACCTAGATGCGCCACTTTGTAAATATGACTGAATAAGGTACTTTTTTTATGTAACTGATGCGTCACAAAAAGTGACGCTCTGGTGGCGTTAAAGTGACGCATGGCTTCATAAATGAAGCCTTCAGTCTTCAACTCCAGCAATGCATCTTTTCTTACCCTTCCACACCCCTTTCCTTTTTAACATTTTTTTGAATATCCACATTTCCCATATTCACTCTTCTTCTCCTTACTTTCTTTCCCAACACTCACCTTCTTTCAGTCCCCCTACTTCACTTCCTTTCTCCTCTCATACCTTTCTGTTCTTTCTTACTCATTTTCCTTTCCATTATCAATGCACTCCATTTCAGTTACTCTTTTTCATTTTTTTAAGAATATAGCTCTTTGATGAGAATTGGAGGAAGTTCTGAAAAGAACTTTTTTTTTCTTTTTTTTTTTTTAAGAACAGAAACAAAAACAGGGAATGGAACCTGCTCAACAGGAGCAAAAAAAACAAAACAAATTAGGGCTGGGAACGGCAGTGATGGTTCTCCAATGCTCGAACCATGGGCAGGACACTTTACTCCCCATAGGTAAGGAGTTGATTGCAGTATCTGCATCTCAGGACAGCATTGTTAAAAGTAGGTTGAATATTTGGCACGAGCTCCTGCGATTGCCCCCTCCCAGAAGTAGTTGCTCCTCCGGTGGATGTAGAGGCCCCATCACTGGGAACCTCTTGTGCCAGAGCCCTGACACTTTCCCGGGCAAAATTCTGGGGGTGCTTCCTCTCCACATGCCGGATCATTGTAAAGTTCCCAAAAGGGTATTTTTTTTTGGGGGTCACCCCGTGACAGGACTTGTTTGCAGATCCTGCACTCCACTTTTGGAGCATTCACCTTTTTCTGGTTAGGTGGTATTTAAAAAAATTTCCAAATAAAATGCTCCTTCACCTTTGGCTGAGGAGGCTCTTCATTGATGAATTCAGGCTCTTCATCACTGCTGGATTCTCTGGCAGCCATGGTAAACCAAGAAAGATCCAGGAGCAAAAAACAGGTCTTTCAGTCACAAAAGTGAAAGAAGAAGTGAAGGAAATTAGTGGGGATTTCATTCTTTGTAAAAAAAACTGTTAGCAACCAATGAAAAGTGTTATTTTAAGGTCACATGACTTGACGCGCTGACGCTGCGCGCATCGGAGCGCTTCCGGGTGCGCACACGCGGCGCGAACGTAGGCTCTTCCGGGGCGCATACGTGGCGAGAACGTATGCGCTTCCGGGGCGCATACGCGGCACGAACGTAGGCGCTTCCGGGGGCACTTACCCGGCGCGCCGAAGTGACGTCTTGATAGTTTCACGGAAATGCAAAATCATTTTCATTTCCTTATAAAAAAAACCTGCTTTGATTTGTATTGTACGAAATGTTTTGCGTTATTATTAACTTTTCATTCATATTTTTTTCACGAACGAAAGTAGCGCTCTGGGTGCGCTTTCCGGAGAGCTTACCGGAGCGCGCACCCAGAGCACCCCAGGAAAAAATGATTAAAAAAACATAATAATAATAATAATTAATACTTACTCAAAACAGAAAATTTATACATTTCATAGGTTTGAGACCTTATATATAGTTAGGAATTAGCATTTAAAAACCTATGAAATTCACTGAAAAAAACATAGGTTTCACACCAGTTATAGTTAGGAATTAGCATTTAAAAAACCTATCAAATTCACTGAAAAAACCATAGGTTTCACACCAGTTATAGTTAGCTGGAAATTTTACTGACATAAAACCATTGAAATTCCCAGGTTATAGTTAGTTG
Organism: Lissotriton vulgaris; assembly: GCF_964263255.1. Taxonomy (NCBI): domain Eukaryota; kingdom Metazoa; phylum Chordata; class Amphibia; order Caudata; family Salamandridae; genus Lissotriton; species Lissotriton vulgaris. Next base: position 883,790,121 of record NC_141691.1, read on the forward strand.
GACTCACTATAACTTGCGCGCCTGCAATGCACTGCTGATGACGTCACATATTACATCACTAATGACATGGTTCACCTCCGCGCCGGGACACTCTTTAGTATCCGTGCTCGATATAAATGTTTAATAACATAACATAACGTAACACATTTAATGGGGGGGGTGGGGAGGTGGGGGGAAGGGGAGTTGTAGGGAAGTAGTCCCTCCATGAGAAAGAAAAAATCCTGGAGGAGAGAAAAAAATGAAATGTTGAAATATACATTTGAGCTAAATTTATAAATGCAGAATTTTTATTGTAAAATGTGTTATTTTTTGTGCAAATTTTATGTATGTCTAAAATCGGAACCAAATGTTCAACTTTTCGTACAAGCCCTCAGATAATCAAGCTGTTAGTCTGGAACATTGCTGATAGTGCTAACCGGGTGAACCGACGCACCTTAATGAAAGAATGCCTGCTGTAGTGTAAAAATATCAGAGTAAATACTATTTTATTATAGGCTGCACTATGCATGATTTACAAGTCAGGTAGTCATCTAATGTTTTGAAATTATGAATGAATTGATCCTCTATAAAAATGATCTTCCAAAGATATTTACAACCTTCTATTTTCATAATTTTTTTTTCAGGAAAAACGGACAGCAACAGTTGAAGAAAAACACTAAAATGATATTTTGCTGCAATATTGCTTACGACAAAAACTCAGGAATTTTCAATGGACGTCTGCAATAATTAATGCGATAATCCAAGACTGAAGCGATACCAGTCAGCATCTTGAAAAAAAAAGTCTAATTGCCAAACAAAATTCTTGAACGAGCACTTTTACCACGTCGCTATGCCTTACAGATTTATATCCTATGGCCTTGAGATGAAGAATGTACCACTTTGCTGCTGTAGTCATCGGTCCTCGGTTTACATTGTTATTTTTATTGGCTCCTAAGTAGCCACACCAGAACTGCTAGCGAGGACTGTAAACATGATATTACACGTCAACAACTGTGAGAGCCTTTGAAAATCTAGGAGCATGTTTACATAGGCACATCCGTTATTTACACTTTAGGGGGCACACATTAATATTACAGGATGGGCTGAAAAGTCACTTCTGTAATACTCAGCGCAAAGGCACTGTTCGAGCTTTCACACTCTCTGAAGGGGTGTTGTACCATCACTTGTATGGCAGCATTCCTATTGGAAATGAGCAAATGCAGCTTCCCTGTGCTGCCATTACATAGTGCTGACAATTGCACATAAATATGTGTGATTGCATAGCGGTGTATTGCTTTGCCTTTGTTATTCAACACACAGTTCATGTATAAGTGATGGATGTGTATAAACTTACACTTGAAGAGTTTACATAATGGGTCACCTTGTGCCCCATTAAATGGTTTGAATGCATTTGTCACTTTTAACAGTGGCGGCCAGTAGCCCTCACACATGCACACTCTATCACACCAATGCATTCACCCACAATTCACAAGCCCATACAAATGCACACACAAATACACATCAATTTGCAGCATGCACTCACAAATACACATACATTCAATCATACACATGCACGCATGCGCCAAACAAAAACAACAAAGGGACTCATTTATGAAGGCCTTGCGCCACTCGTACGTCACTTTTTCCCATTTTAAAAGCGACGCACCGGCGGCGCAAGACCTTCATAAATAAGGCCCCAAATACTTACCGGGCCACTGTGGTGATCACGGGTAGTGGGAGGGAAGCCTCAGTGGTTTCTGACAATTGGGACTGCCATCTCCTCTCATTGGCTGATCGAGTTATGGAACAGCCAATGAGAGGGGCCTGCAGTCCCGTTCGTGTCACAGAGTGGGATAGAGACTGCTGACCACACCCCACTCTGTAACAAGCGTCGCTGATAGTCACTCATCCCTGGGCACCTCAGGGCATAAAACAATGCCTAGGTCCGATGCTATTAGTGATGGTCCACCGAGCGCATTGCTGGCCTAAGGAGGCCACGCCCACAGGCTGTGACATCATCAGCAGGACAGGGGTCAGCTCAGGCAGCCAACCACCTGTCCATTTTACCCAAGTACAGCGCTTGGCTGCTAGACCTGAACAAGAAGAGTGTCTGTCAGGCTGACATTTACTCAGGCTGACAGACACTCTTCATATTTGGAAAAAGGTGGGTGGGGGTGGGGGGGGCCTCCACCCTTAATGACGGACCACTACTGATTTTTAATACTAAGAATTTGAATGTAATGAATGACCATAAGTACTTCTGGGACGGTGTACATGTGAAGGGTTAATATGTAATAAATATATATGTAATTTAAAGGGATAAATTATAAGTAGAGGTTTGCTACCTGTAGATAGCACATCTAGTATATGCAACTGGGTGGGGGGGGGGAATTGTTGAACTGTATTTAGAATTTCTAGAAGATTATTTTATTTGGTGGTTCCTTGGTATCACCGACCTTTTGAAAATTGTTAACAATAATTTCAATTACCTTTGATAACAAAATGAAAAAATGAAGGGCTTTTTTAAAATTAAGAGTAGAAAGGGCATTAACAACGACATGATAAAACAATACTGGTGTGGATGAAGATATTCATGTATGTATATGATATTAAAGTTTATTTTCACAATGAATCTCAGCTGTGGCTCACATCTTTAAAAAAGTAAAAAAGCTAAAAAGTACAAACGAAAAACAAGCAATTGCAAATTCACCAGGTTTGGTCTAAAATTTTAAAACAGTTTTTTACCACAATCCTGCAATCAAGCAGCACTGCAAGATCTAGGTATTATCTTGCAGTGCTATGTGGCTGAAAGATTGGCAATAATATGTTCCATCACTGAAAAGCTCAATTGGTTCCAGCATGATTTGAACCTGTAATCTTGATGTTGCCAAAAGTTTTAGAAGACATCATTACACTGAGCTATCTGAAATGCCATGCCTGTTGGCCTAGTGTATCAAAGCATAAGAGAGCTTAGTGGGATAATGCCCTCTCTTCAAGAGGGAAGTACAGCAGGTCCCAGCATCTTCTAGTATTAAACTAGCTCAGGTGGTTAATATGTCTGCTGAAATGCAGTTTGTGTAACCTGCTGGTCATATGGTTTATTCCTAGTGCAAGAACTCAGAGGTTCATGCATGTACTGTAGAGAGGCAGGTGTAACCTACTGTTGTACTTTGTATGGGAAGACACTGGTAGCCAGGTTGTAAGTTCTTAAAGTCTTCTTTATTAATCCATGTCAAGTGGTATCAAAAAAGGATCAGCCATGTAACAGCTCTTAACCCAGCTCCCATATCTCCTACCAAGCCCCACCAGGAGCAGCCTGCCTAGCTGCTCAGCCCATCTCCAACTGTCACCACTCATCCACACAGGCACCCAGGCATTCCATTCATGACAGTCACACCAACATTCCATCACCATCTCTCACTCTGCCTGAGCAGCTAGAAGGACCTAGGCTGATTCACATATGAATGTAAACCTTAGGATATAACATTATCCCTTTCCTTTTAAAATGAAAACAAAACTTACAATGTTAAAGAAAGGAACTATACACAAAAGGCGATAATGTTCATAACTAAGGGATGAAAAAGAATTCAAAACATCACCAAAGAGAGAACAAAGCAAACAAGAAAATATGGGCAGAATACAACATATTAAAAACATGCATCAAAATCCCCCATCCTCTCTCATGAAAATTGTTAAGATTAATTAGATATTAAACCATCAAACAATGTCAAATTGGGAAGGAAAAACAGCAATAAAGCATTTCAAACTAGCAATAACCCCATCCTTTCCCAAAAACACAAAAGAGAAAGATGTAGTGAAGGATGCACACACCCCACAACACCTGATGCCAGAAACAGACAGCAAGGGCGAACCAACACTACAAATACACGTGTACCACAATATGGACCACATAGAGGGTACACACAGTGAGGCGCAGGGCGACTTACACACGACAGCATCTGAAGCATGGGGCGACTTACACAGTACAACATGTGACACGCTGGGCGACTTACACACAACAACACCTGAAGCGCAGGACGACTAACACAGTACAACATGTGAGGTGCAGGGCGACTTACACACATACAAACATATAAGATGTGCAGCACAAGGCGACTTACCAACACAACACAAAGAAGAGGGAAACCACCCACCAAGGCCAGAACCACCCATAAGTGGGAATCACGACATATGAAAGTGTAGCATAGCATTATTACTACTGCAAATCCAATAACAGTAATAATGCTAACACGGATCCAGCATCACTAGAGCTAGTGAACTGTGCCCCACCCCGGTGAGGGATTTCCCACACGAATACACCTACTCTGCCAATGCATTAAACTTGTGCACACCACCTAAAACCAAGGATTTACATTTTGCATAAATATACACACAAGAAAGTTGGACACCTTATGATATCTAAAAACATAAACTTAAAAGTTGAAGCCAGGAGCCCCAGAACAATATCAAACGATTACTCCATGAGTAATAGGTAAACATCACAGGGCATCCTGGAATCCATAGTATAACAGGTGAAATCATTTCATTTGTGTGCACAAGTAAATGGTTTCTCAGCCAAATTATCCTCAACTAGTTGGTCAAACATTCCTCATGGTCCTTATGATACGTGCGCTCTTAACAGAGGTGAAAACCAAGTACAGAAAACAGATTATCACTTCAACAATAATCTCTTGGCAACCCTGTTCGAACCTTCTCCAGAAGCTGCAAGAATTCTTGGTGAGAAGGTGAACTTTCACCTATCCAGCGGCCGTAAGAGGGATGCAGAAAACGTTAAAGAAGATGTGATGACGTACTTGAATACAATGTCAACGACGATCCTTGATGACCTTCCACTAAAAGAAACACTGCATTGGACTTTGAGCCCGGACACTGAAGAATTGTGGTTGGCAGAAAAACAAGCACCTCTAATCAAATCGGGAATGCAGAGCAAACAAACTTAAGATGGCGGCACGTTTTTTGACGTGCGCCGGGTGGTTCGTGGCACAACAATGCACCAAAACGTCCACAGACATCAGAGAGCAGAAACTAACAGGAACGTCACAGCTGAAGCTTCAAATAACGTGAAGTGAGGACGTCACTGAAGAGTGAACACGCAACACCCATGAAGGTAGGTGTGCTCGCGCATTCAATTTTAAAAATGCTCTGTTGCAGTTAAACTGTCATTACTACAACTGATGGAATTGAAACACATTGAAAACTTCAAAACGAAAATGTGCTACGGGTTGCAGAGGGGTTCATGTTAACCAGTTTGCGAAGCTCAGTGTAAACAGGACATCTCACCTGTTAAAGCACCTCAAAAACAGCATTTGTCTCACCTTAATGACCTGCTCTTGCCGCAAGCAACATGACAAGGGCACAGAAAGTGTCCACAAATGCTAGGCAAGCAAGACTCACGGAACGGAGCTATAAGAAAATAATACACATTGTGCAGCCACTTCACGCAGAGTAGAAATGGAAAGAGGAGACCACTCGGTCCCCCCGAACGTATGGATGGGTGCCCCGATCCCCCGGGAAACCATTGTGGGCGGGGGGCGTGTCCCGGCTGGTATGCCCGAAGCGGCGTGGCCGGAACACGCTCCTCCCGCCCAAAAGAGGTTGTCCTAAACACCCGCCCGGAAGTCCGTGCACTGATGGGCGTGCTTGAGGCGGGGCCCCGCCCTCCCACAGCTGGATAAATAGTGCGGGAATCCAACGAAGCTTCCTCTTGTTCCTGTGCTCTGAAGGCTGCACCACTTGTCGCTCGTGAGCCCTCAAGGGAACAAGCTGCACTTTTTGAGAACTTTTAATATTTGTCTTTTTCTTTCAGTTATCAAGGCGTAGTTGGAGATCGAGTCGCTTCCGTAGGACAGGCCGTGCGGATCGATCACAGACATGCCTGGCAAGAAGCCCGGAAAGAGCTCCGAGATGGAAAGGATGCTGCGCACATGGTGAACCAAGTGGCGGTGATGGACCGAAAATTCGGTAAAGTTGACCGGCTAGATCGCGGCTTGGCGGCCCTCAGGAAACAGGTGGAGGACCAGAATGCCCCCTCGGGGTGACCTAAGAGGGTCATAGGTCCGGCCTTGCCAAACGTCACCCCAGGGGATAAGGGTAAAAAGAGGAAGGGGAAGGCAGGTCCCAGCGAGGCCCCAGTTCCGGTAGAAACTCTACCAATTCCATTAGCGCCAGCGACCAGCCCGGTACCGGGACCGGATGGGGGGTTGCCTATCCCCGTGGTTATCACGCCGCTGGTGGACGACCAGATGCCCCCGGAATTAGCGCTTCAGTTAGCAGCAGTGTTACCATGGCTAAAGAAGGGAGCGGGGGGATCTGCAGCTGGGTGTGTTGGGGCTTTAACAAAGGAACTTGTAACAGGCCCCAAGGAACGTGTAGGTTCCTGCACGCATGCTCGGGCTGTGGAAATTCCTCACACCCGGAAACCAGTTGCCGATCGAAGGCCAATGGCGCAGGAGGAAAAGGGGGTCCCAAGCAGGATTGATGCGGTGCCTCGGAAGCAAATATCTTCGCCCGTAGATATCTTGGCTTTGACCCCTTGGCTAAACGGATACCCTGATCATGCATCCGCCGGGGCTCTGAGGGATGGCTTCTCATATGGCTTCAGGATCCCGGCGGGCAATTTTCGTGGGAACTCTTCCTGTAAAAATCAGTTGTCTATTCAACACAACCCAACAGTTGCCGCCAAAAAGATAGCAAAAGAGGTTAGCTTGGGGCAAGTGGCAGGACCATTTGGCGACCCTCCAGTAGTGGATTTTGTGTGTTCCCCGTTAGGAGTGGTTCCGAAGAAAGACCCGGGGGAGTATAGACTCATTCACAATCTATCGGCCCCGAGGGGGGCCTCAGTAAATGAAGCGATTGACCCCGAGGTATGTTCGGTGAAGTATGCATCGTTCGATGACGCAGTAGTACTGTTGAATCGCCTGGGCCCCGGTGCATTGTTAGCTAAATCAGACATTGAATCTGCATTCAGGTTGCTCCCAGTACACCCCCAAGACCAGCGCCTGCTGGGATTCACGTTTCAGGGGAAATACTACATGGATATGTGCATGCCAATGGGTTGTTCAATTTCATGTGCCTATTTTGAAATGTTTAGCTCGTTTTTAGAATGGGCGTTCACGAAGGCCACAGGGCACAAACATGTGATGCACTATCTGGATGATTTCCTCTTTCTTGGCCCAGCGGGCACTCGGGACTGCGCGCGGGCATTGCAGGACTTCTGCGTGCTCATGCGGGGTTTTGGGGTTCCATTGGCGCCAGGTAAGATGGTTGGGCCGACTACCTGTGGAGAAGTGTGGCTCAGGGGTTAGAGGCGGCAGACCCAGAAGCTAAGATCGGCCCAGGACCAGGGTTCAATTCCCCGCCTCGGCGGGTCTTGGGCTCAAAATTCCACGGACTCAACAATTCTCGCTCCGGTGCCTACTCGACTCATGGGTTCACACTCTGCAACTCTGGGCAATAGCTTGCTTAATCTCCACAACGGCCCCTCTCGGTGGGATGCCTGGCTTTCACCTTGTGGATACCCCGCCGGGGTTATCTCACAGGGGAATACCAGGACGGGTTCCCTAAGCAAGCGCTTAGATACCGGGTCGGTGATTTGCGCTATATAAATACATGTACACACACACACACACACACATTACCTCCCTCGAGTTTCTGGGTATAGAACTAGACTCGGAGGAGGGGTGTTTCTGTTTGCCGACGGAGAAGGTTGCCAAGTTTAGGGCATCCCTGGTACAGTGTCTCCGGACAGAGAAGGTGACCCTGCACCAGTTGCAACAGACAGTGGGTCAGCTTAACTTTGCATTGAGAGTGATACCGATGGCTCGCCCTTTCTCTCGATCCATTGCACAATCCATGGTGGGCCTTAGGAAAGGGCACCACCGCACAAGACTGTCGGCAGAGGTTCGCCAGGACATGCTCATTTGGCTGGCATTCTTGGTGGACTTCAATGGCCGAGTGGTATGGAGCAAACCCCCAGCCTCGTCGGTGGAACTCGGCTTATGGACCGACTCGGCGGGCAGCGTGGGGTTTGGTGCAATCTTCGGAAATCGGTGGTCGGCACAAACATGGCCGGCGTGGTGGCGAACAAGCGGCCTGACGAATAACATTGGTTTCCTGGAACTATTCCCCATCTGGGTGGCTCTGGTGGCATGGCCGGAAGACTTTAGGGACCGCTCGGTGGTGTTTTGGTCAGATAACATGACAGTGGTTGAGTGCATTAACCAGCAGGCAGCACGCTGCAAATGGATCTTACGACTGTTGAAAGAGATTGTATTGCGATGCATGAGATTGAACGTACAGTTCAGGGCAAAACATGTGCCGGGTGTACTAAATAATGCAGCTGATGCACTCTCTCGTTCAAAAATGCAGGCTTTCAGGGATTGTCTACCCTCAGCGGAGCTAGTGGCGGCACCTTTCCCCGAAGCACTGTGGCAGATCGGTGCCTTGGACTACAAAACCTCGTGGCAGCCAGTTTAGCGCCCAGGACGAAGAGAGCGTATGAAGGGGCGTTCCATTCATACTGCGCCTTTCTGGGGCCGGTAGGGGAACATGGATGGGGGCGGGAGGAGTCCTTGCTCCAATTTTTGGTGGCACTTCATAAGGAAGGCCGGTCGGCGGCAACCGCCAATAGGTATAAGGCCGCCATATCATTTATGGCACAGCTTCACGGGATAAGGGACCCGACAAACTCCTTCTTGGTCAGGAAGGCTCTCCGCGGCTGGCGGCGCCTGAAGGGTCGCAGACAGGATAACAGGCACCCGATTGGGTTTGATAAATTGACCACCTTACTGGCGAAACTGGACGAGACATGCTCCTCGCCCAGCGAGGTAATACTATTCCGAGCAGCTTTCACATTGGCATTCTATGGGGCCCTGCGGGTGAGTGAACTTGTGGCAGGGAATAAGAAAGATGTGGAAGGAGGTCTACGCAGGGATCACATCCAAGTAAGAGGGGATTCTCTGCTGATCTCGATAGCCAGGTCGAAAACGGACCAGGAGGCCCTGGGGAATAGTGTGGTGTTGCAGCGCGCTCAGGGGAATCCCGGTTGTCCAGTGAGACATGTGGAGGCCTACCTGAAACAAAGGTTGACAACATGGGGGGGGGCCCTGCTTAGACATATGGATGGCACCCCATTGACAAGATTTCAATTTCAGAGGGTGCTGGCAATTACGATTGCAGCGGCGGGCTTGAACCCGTGTGATTTTGGGACCCATTCGTTTAGAATAGGGGCCGCTACAGAAGCTACGGCTCGGGGTCTGCAAGCAGACGAGGTGAAACAATTAGGCCGTTGGTCCTCGGATTGTTTCAAGAGATATGCGCGACTGCACATGTTGTAAAAAACTGATGAAATGCACTCACGCTTGTTGTCTTTTGTTTGGATTACAGTTTCGCGAGCCTGTGACGCGGGCGGAAATTGGGATCGGCCCAGCATCAGCTGACCAGCGGGAAAGGATCATGGAATGGAGATCAAGTGGTCTGGGTCGTGGGCCACTCATACGTGAGGCGTGCCGGGGACATATTCAAAGCAGGTGATGCGATCCACACATCTGAGGAATATGGGTTCAGAGTGACCTTCCATGGGAAGGGCGTCCTCTGTATTGACCGATTGCAAAGTTTTGTGGAGGAACTATTAGGGCGGCACAGGTCACCGCCATCTGTAGTCATAGTGCACATAGGGGGCAATGACTTGGTGAGACTGGGAAGACGGGTGTTAGTTAAGCACATACTGTCTGTAGTTAGCTGGTTAGCCAAAAGGCTCCCGGGATGTACGATTGCCTGGTCCCACATGATTCCCCGGAGGATATGGCGGGTAGGTTTGTCTATGACAGCGTTGAACCACTCGGTAAGGAGGGTCAACAATAAAATTGAGAAACTGTTTTGCTCTGCTCATCTCCAAAGCATTTCTCATGGGTGTATCAGGGGCGATCACTGTTATTCGAATGATGGGGTGCACCTGTCCAGGACGGGTAATGACTTACTGATAGGAGACATCGTAGCTTGGCTAGTGGGCTTGAGGAGACATGACCTATAGGAGGTGTGGGGGGGCCAGATAGTCGGTCAACTATCTGGCCTGTGGTGGTAAGGTCATGATCGGTGAGCAGTGATTTCAAGGTCCCTAGGGGGGGGCGCCACCCATTATGGATGGGAGCGCCCGGGGGGAGGCGGCCATTGGCCCCTCCCACAGGGGGCGGCACCCACTACGGATGGGTCGCCCAGGGGGAGATGGCTATATGCCCCTCCCACGAATTTCCCGGGGCCCGGATATCCGCTCCGGCGGAAGAGAGTGTGGGGAAGGGGGGAGTCCACGCTGTCCTTCTTACGGATACCTCGCAAACGAACTCAGACAACCTTAAGATGGCGTAGAGTGAAAGGGGGCCCCTACGACAAGGGAAGTTACAATTGGCGGCGAGGGTAAAGTCCTCTGCGCATACGCCACTCACACCGTGAGGGCGGGAAGTTGGTGATAGGGATCTGACACCGGTTAAGACCTTGCCGTTGGCCCTTAATGTTAGGTTGTACAAATTCAAATGTAATGCATTTATCAGGATGCTAGACTCGGCTAGGAAACCTTTGTATTAGAGATTTGTTAAGGTTAGCCTGAAAAACCTGTCTTCATCAAGATGTAATTGAAGTTGAATTTGTACATGATTCATGAAACGTTTTAATTTAAAGTTTTAAATTTTGTTTCATATTTTAATAAATGCGGCCGGGGGTCGTGAGGCCCCCCACGCCTTCCAAAAGTTCAAATCTGTGTCTGTCTCCTCACATGGGGAATTGGTGTTGGGAGGGGTGGCGGGCATCCCGGTCCATACAATCTTGATCCAGGGCATGTGCCATAACACTGAATGTGCAGCACAGTTGAAAATCCAGGGCAGAAACACTGTAGTGTGCACAACTGTTGAAAGCATGAAGTGCTATACTGAACATTGATCTGTGGTTCCTCCATAGCATACATTGAGTAAGGCGACATCTGTCACTGCACTTGAGGAGAATCAAATCAGTTACCACTTTGTTAAATGTCAAAGATAGTGCACTCCCTGATACAAAGCACTAGACTTAGGGAGCTTCCAGTCATCAATTCCTCGTACACTAGACTCCAGATTGTGAAAAATTGTTCAGGGTCACACCAGTATCCTCTTTGAAAGATGACCTTATCTGTGCTCTCAAGGCACAAATCTTAAAACCACACCGCTCCTATGTGGCACCAGTGAAATCACTTCACTGAGTTAGACCATAACTCATATCATGATCAGCCACAGTTCCCTTGCACAGTGGATATATCCATACAGCAGACCAAAGGGAAGTGGTAGGGTGAAAGTTAGTACATTCATACCCTAACATACAGTCCATACCTGTGGTCTTGTCCATGGAGTAAGATCAGGCATGACACAGGTTGGGGCCGTTCGATGACAGGACACTGGTGGGGCTGGCTTGCCTCTTACTCCATTCTGCCTCATGTATTTTTCTTTCTTTCTTTTTCTTTGTAGTTGCACTAATTACAATGGTTTCTTTGTAGTCACTGGGTTTCTGTTCTGTCCTTAAGCTCACTTGGGTCCAGATCCGTTTGTCGCCAAAAATATGTTGTACTTTGTATCGGAGGACACTGGTAGCCAGGTTGTAAGTTCTTAAAGTCTTCTTTAATAATCCATGTCAAGTGGTTTCAAACAAGGATCAGCCATGTAACAGCTCTTAACCCAGCTCCGATATCTCCTACACCAGCCCCACCAGGAGCAGCCTGCCTAGCTGCTCGGCCCATCTCCAACTGTCACCACTCATCCACACAGGCATCCAGGCATTCAATTCATCCCAGTCACACCAACATTCCGTCACCATCTCTCACTCTGGCTGAGCAGCTAGGAGGATCTAGGCTGATTCACATATGAATGTAAACCTTAGGATATAACATACTGTCCACGAACTTCAGTGTTGATAAGACAGCTTAGTGGGTTGTGGACTTTCTACAAAGGTCTATCCAATGTGCAGATATCTCTGTGCCCAGACAATCCCAGAACCCATGCAATGCAGCCCTGTATTGACCTGTAAAGTAAGCTAATGTTCCAGGGCTGAGACATTTTCCTAAGATAGTGCGAGGTTGAAAGGGGGCTGCCGACTTCTGCTCACTAAGGATACTTAACCTCGAATTCAGGACAAAGCATCAGCAGTCCAATTGAAACCGTATCTCACAGGATTTTAATGTATTTTCCTGGAAAATAGAGCGCCTAAAAATGCCCACAGGGAAATCTGATGCTGCCATGAACGGATATTTATATGTGACGTTCTAAGAACTGATACCGCAAAATATTATTTTGAGTTAATACAAATATACTAAAATACATGTACCGTCTAAAACATGAAAATATACCTCTAGCGCACAAATAGAAATAACTCTTGGACAAACATGTTTCAAAACCACCCTGAAATAGAGCTGGAATTACCTAATGCTCTAAAATGGCTGGTGTATGTGTGCAGTAGAAAAGCAAATCAAATAAAAAAGTACTTAAAACAATAAAATATTAATCACCCTAAAACAACTAAGATCGCTTATTGGAGACCAATGGTGCCACCACCTCAACTGAAAAGCGATCAAACTGAATAAGTGATACATTCTGGTTTTGTTCTGTCTGTGGGTTCTAGCTAAATGCAGTGCTTCAAATGTGTAAAAATAAGTGCAGGTACTCATTAAAGTAGAGGTGTGGCAAGTGGGCGGGGCTAAGGGCAAAATATGATCATACATAATTACTTCCGTACCAGTTGCAGCACATATTAAAACACATGAGAAGTGTATTTCTGTAAAATATGGAAAAAAACAGATTAACCCCTTACAAAAGATAAAAGTCATGATGGCACTTCACCCGAATGGTCGCTCGCACCTGATTCACAGTGTAGGGTCTGTCTAGAGACCCTGTCCTGTTAACACAGGTGACTCAAGCCCTCTCAACCCCCTGCAGTGTGGCCCATTCAAATGGGCACTTCTGGAATCTTTACAAGCTAATCTGCAAAAGGCTGCTTCAGCCGTGTTAATTACCAGCTCCTCTGAAGCAGAGTGGCCTCTGCCCTGGAGGAGAAACCTGACCTGAGCCTGCCGTGCTGTCGATCAGGGTACTGGTACTCTCCAAGGCTCCAGAGAAGTGCCGGTACTGACGGGCAAAACATTTGGAAGAGTCGGTACTCAGTACCAGCGAGTACTGGCCCATTTAAAGCACTGGCTAAATGTACTTTGGGCAGTTAGTCTTGGGCTTACCCAGGGGAGAGTAGTTCCAGATGTGGGCTCTTAGGGGCATATTATCAACGGCCAACGATAATTATCGCTGGATGTGCTTAGGGATAATTTTATTATCGCAGGCTATCTCTGGAATTTATTGCCCTGGTAGCGCGTCATTAACAACACGTTACTCCAAGGCGATAACAATTCCAAAGATAGCAAGGTTATCGCAGTTTTGTAGGGTACATCGCTGGTTTTCCAGCGATGTTCCCTGCAAAACAGCGATAACCTTGCTGATACGACTCGTATCAGCATAATCCACCCCAATGTTAGTGAGAGGTAAGTTTGCATTTTAGCATACGTTAGTTTTTGGAGAAAACAGCGTTTTTCTCCAAAACTAACGTGTGATAAAATGCTGGGGCAGCCCTGTAAATATTGTGATGTGAACATCAGCGATATTTGCAATGTAGTCCATCCTAGGTACGCCTAGTGATGCCCACTTTACATCTCATTAGAGATGCAAAGGGAGGCGCTGGGAAAAAGGGTGCTAACATGCGATTATGCATGTTATCACCCTCTTGTAAATAGTTTTATCTCTGCATTTTTTGCCAAAAATGAGGAGATAAAGCCCTTGTAAAAATGCTCCTTATTTAGTTGGAATAAATATCATCTAAATGCCACCAATTGACTTTGGAAGTGTCCTTTTCACATTTTTGATGATCTTTCTGGAGTGGAAGTTCATCGACAAATATTGTGTGATCTTTTACAAAATTCCAATGACTTCTGAACTTCGAGACCTGGATTTTCTCTTGCTGCTACTGACACTGCGTTGGTTTTGTTTTTTTTAAACAGGTCTTTAATCAGGTTTTTACAGTTAGATCTACCCACCCCCCCATCCCCCAGATCACACCCCCCCATACAGGCAACATTAAATATTATATACATACATACTCTTGATGATGTGACAAACAGAATTACTTTTCATAAGAAGAAAAAAATATATATTAAAAAATAAATAAAGAAAGAAAGAAAAAAAACAAGAAAAAAAAGAAGAGAAAAAGAAAACCCAATAACATTTCTGTTAAAGTAATTAAAAGACATTACTCATCCGGTCTTTCTACCCGCTGTATAAGAGGCTACCATATTTCTAATCCTTTGCTTTTCTTGTTCATACCTTTCCTACTATAAATTGCTATTTCCAGGCTATATGTTGCTAAAAATTGTGCCCGCCATTGCTGGAATGTTGGTGAATGTGGATTAAACCAGGCGGATGCCAGACATATTCTAAGTACTGCCTTTAAGATAAACAGAAGTCCCTGCATTTTATCGGGTCTGGTATCACTTGCTATCCCTAATATTATTTCAGCTGTTGAGATCTCAATTCTTGTCTCAAAGATTCCAGATAGAAAATTAGAAATTTCTCGTCTGATGGTGCTTAGTGTCTGACATGTGGCAAGCATATGTATTAGATCAGCTTCAGACATCGCACATCTAGGGCATAACGTACCTTTACCTGTACCCCATTTAGATATTCTATCGGGGGTATAATACAATTGAAAGAAAGTTTTATAGAAGTGGGCTTGCAATTTGGTGGACATTAATAATGAATGTGAAAGTTTGAATGCTTTCTGTGTTAGGGTCTCTGAGATTCCTAATTTGTTCTGCCAATTATGGGTATGTTTATCTAAGTCATCGGGAAAACCTGTAACTAAATTCTTATATATTTCTCTAATTTTAACCCTGTCGCTTTGAACCACTGTTTCGATTGCTAGGATTTTCTCGAAAGCCACATTGCCACCCCCCTTTTTCATTATAAAATCCCTAATCTCGAGATTCTAGACCAAATTTATTTTTTAAAGATTCAAATGAACGGAAGCCCGTTGAATCATAAAGTGAGCCAATTTGAGAAATGCCCGATCTGACCCATTGCATCATACAGGTATCAGTGAAAATCTCAGGGAGATTTGTATTTCTATAGAAGGTAGTGTAATAGAAAACCTACCAATCCCCAAGAGGTTTCGAACATGATTCCAAGCGATGTAGATACCTTTAAGGGTTTTAAAGTGCACTTTTTAAAAATGACATTCATAGGTTAATCTCCACAAATGATCACCCGCCTCTTTACCGAGGATAAATTCCTGTGGAGTTGGGACTGACCTCACTGGATTAGGGTCCTGTTTGGAGGTTAAAAGCAATCTACTATATTTGAGAATTGTAGCCCACCAATAAGTTTAACGCTGTTTTCGACTCGATTAGCCTGCTTCTCCCACAGGGCCGGTGTCAGCAAAATGGGTTATGGTTTGGCCGCAGCACAACTTGTTTGTCATGTGATCTTATTTTAGCTCGTGACCCCTTCTCGCTCCTCTCCTTGTGGCTTATCACTTTCTGACGTGGCTCAAGGAAGCATGGTATTATCATTACAAACTGTCAGGATGTAACATCAGGTGGCCATCTTTGCTGTGAGCAACACTGCTATATGCTGACACGGACCATCTCTGCGTAGCATTTTGTCAGTTTCTTTTGTAAACTTCACTTTCCTGCTTCACACTAACTCTGCATTTCACCTCAGATGCTTTAAGCAGTATTTATTAGCTTCAACTGCCTCTCTCAAGTATTAAATGAACCCAAATTGTATGTTAATCCGGTGATTTAATACATTTGTTCCAGCACTTGGGGTGCTGTGTTTTTGATTTTGACCAATTACATTAATTCTCATAACTGTTTACCTCAATATTTTAATCCATTTTTGATTTCAGAAGTTTTTTCAGATTATAGAGTTTCTGCAACATCCTAGTGGATCACCGGTAAATTGGAACAGTTGCTTATGTTCATCATAGAACTACTTAATGGCAAGTAATGCTTCAAAATGTAACCCAAAAGTAAAGCAGCACTTTTATTTAGTCATTAGCACCAGCATGTTCAACAAGTTTTTGACAACTTAACTGAAATTGATCCTCTGCCAGGGAAACTTGGCTTTTGGAATGCAGCAAGTGTTTTCAAAAAGCAGATGGACACAACTTGAGTAGGTATTGTGGCTGTGCAAGCTTACCATGCTGATGTACCGATTTTGTAAAAACTGTACGTGAACACTATTTTAATCTGTAAAGGGTTTTGAATATTTTTAGAGACGTCGGATTCACTATAAAGTGTGACAAGTGTAAGTTTTATATGCAAGAAGTGGACTGTTTAGCTCACTGCATTACAACTATGGGCATTAAGGCCAAGTTAGTTTCTTATCCAGACCATTCAAGATGCTGCTCCTCCCAAGGATGAGGATGCATTAAGATCTTTGTTAAGTCTGCATGAGTATTATGAGTGTTAGACCTGTCATCCTTAGTGTGGTCTGCCACTAGACTTTTTACTTGCTTTCTTCCTCTTTTTGCTGATTCTTTTTGTTGGCCTTAGGAGTCTGAGCACTTTATCGCTGCTGACCGGTGCTAAAGTGCCAGTTCTTCTCCCCTAAACATGGTAACATTGGTATAC
Source organism: Lissotriton vulgaris (assembly GCF_964263255.1). Classification (NCBI taxonomy): domain Eukaryota; kingdom Metazoa; phylum Chordata; class Amphibia; order Caudata; family Salamandridae; genus Lissotriton; species Lissotriton vulgaris. The sequence goes on from NC_141691.1 coordinate 883,806,805, forward strand.
ACACAATTGGCACATTTACTTTACTTGGAAGTCATTTTTAAAGTGGAATTCTATATACTCAGGGCCTGCAAATTAAATGCTATTAGTGGGCCACAATAGCGCACAGACAGGGTTGAACAATTTATCTGAGGTAGCAAGATTGTAAACCCCTAAAAACTGAGATCCTGTTCATTAAACTTTATTAGTAAAACCTTTTTCTTCCCTTTCCCCCCCCTTCCTCTGGGGGCACGCAACTGCGTCATAGAAAAGCCACCGATAATTGTGGTGAATTCTTTGTTTTCTCGGAGTGACTTGGTTGCCGGTATACATATACTTGGCATTTGTGTAATAGATTTAGAGTAGAGCCACAGTAATGATCCTCATCATCATACTCATAAGCATATAACCCAACTATATGACTTAGATCGGGTTTTACAAATAAGACCTGCCTTTGTCATAAGCCCATATGCTGCTGAACAAAAATAAAGAACTCCTAGGAGCTTAGCACCCTTACTGTAGGAGCGTGTCGCATTCATGTTTAAACTGGGCGACCACATGTCCCACAACCTCTAAAAACATTACTTGTAAAGAAACGAACAGTAAATACTGCCATCTCGGGATCGTGCTGAACAAAGAACTAGTGCGTTTCCTGCTTTAAAGACATCCATGCTGCTGAATAAAAACGATCAAGTATAAGGACATAGTGTATTGAATTATCCAGACTATATGAGCATGCTAGGCTTTACACACTAAATAGGGAACTACATGTCCCACAATCCCTAAGCACAGCTCTTTGAAATAAAACGGGAAAAAAAACGAGCCGCCATCTTGATTCGAATGGGATCCAGACGGCGGTGACACTCGCTTAAAAGGTAATGTGGCAGTAGAACGATTAGGTAGATTTGAAAGACTAAGTGCTTTTCAATATTATCCTAAAACATCGGTATATACTTACTTTTTAGGACTCGATTGCATCCTAAATATCGCACTGAGGCAATACACGAAATAAGACGGGTATGTCCCCTGCACGAGTGTTGGGATACAATGCTGCAATGCTAGCTTTGTTGATAATTCACAAACATTTCCTTGTTTCCCGCTCCTTGTAGATACAGTTACCATATGAGAGGCAACATGTTGGGCTAACTGGCTCATTTCTCCGCAGTCCCCCGCCTAAAAGGAATTCGGTATGTAGATGCAGTCTGAGTCAGATATAGTCTGAAAGGAACTTAGTGTAGCTTAACCCCTTGCCTGCTGGGCTGGGGGGAGGGGTGACGAGCTGAGCTTGTCATGAGCCACGGTGGTCGTGTGCTCATGACGAGCTGAGCTCGTCATGACCACACCCGTTCCTGTGGAACGCTCGCACAGCAGGGGAATTAGCCCCGCATGTCATCGTTCCAATGGTCATGACGAGCTCAGCTCCTCATGAGCACTCCAAGGGGTTAAATGGAGACGAGCTTCGAATTGTGTAAATAAAACTTTATTGTTTTCTTTACATCACCTACAGACAAAAGAAAAAGCCCTGATGAGATTCCAGGAACTGGTTTCCTGGTCTCAAAACGCGTCGGCAAGTTTGGAAGAATAAATTGTTTATTACAGTAGAAACTAGCAGTAGCTAGTCTAGAGAGTATTGACTAACCTCATTCATTTGACTGTATTCCTCGTCTTTTGATTTTGTCTTTCATTCCCTGAAATCAAATATATAAGTACATAATACGTGTCGTTTTTGTGTAAGAATTGTTTTTGGTTTGGATGATGTCATTGATTTTCTTTAGTGTATATATTGATTTTTGGATTCATGTTTGTGAAGTATCATGTACAATAATGTAAATATATGAATGTACAGTTGTTCCTTTTTTTGCAATCTAATGTTTAAAAAAAGTCTTGAAAGAGAAAAAATGAATGGTATAAAATAAAAATACCAGGTCGAAATTTAATAATATTTTTTTGACCTATAAAAACTGTTGTGTAAAAATAAGGGTGGTGTAGGCACGTTTTGTGTTGTGTACTTTAAAAAGGGTCCAGCCTACTTCAGGCCCTGATGGACCTAACTCCTTAGAATGATAAAATATTAGTGGGCCTGCAGCACTGATTATGCCACCATACAAGTAGTCTTTCAAAACTGTCTCAGGCCTGCCACTGCAGGGCCTATTTTTGAAGTCTACTGCCACTTTGACTTGACATTTAAAACCCTTTGCCATGCCTTAAATTCCCCTTTTATTACACATAAGTCACCTATAAGGTTATCCCTAGGTAGCCCATAGTCCGGTGCTGCGTAAGTAAAAGTAGGACATATACATCTACGTTTTGCATGTCCTTGCAATGAACAAACATCCAAATACATTTTTCACTACTGTGAGGCTTACTCCTCTCATAGCTTGACATTACAAATTCCTTAATACACTTTTAAGTTGTAAATCCTGATTAGAAAGGAGCAGCTTTAACATGTTATATATCTTTTGAATGGCAATGACAAATCCTTTTTACTACGAAAGTTGAATTTAACATTACAATTTTATAAATGCCACTTTTAGAAAGTTGGTATTTATCTGCTCTTGCTGCTCTGTGTGCCTACAGCCTGTCTCCAATACACGTTTGGGTTAGGTAACAACTTCACTTTGTACATTCCCTCTAGGCATCCGCAAACACAGGATGGGTAGGTGCCTGAGTGCTCATCTGCATTCGGATGGCTGTTCTTGGGCAGGAGGGAGGAGCTGAAACTTGCACTTGAATAGGTAATGTCCTGCCCCCACACAAAGAGCTGTTTACCCCATACTAACAGTCTGGAGCCAGGGCTGGGAAAAAAGAACATCTGTACACTTAAAAGACCCTTCTTTGAAGCTATCCCCACTTCAAGGGCATAACTGGGTATAAGTATTGGGTCTCTGATCCCTCCAAGCCAGACACTAAAGCTGAGCACTAACAAGACTGAAATTAAAATCTTCGGGAAGAGCACATCATAGTGGGGCTCCACCAGGTGGTCAACAGAGCAAGGATCAACACTTATCCCCACTACCCACGCCACGAACCGTTGGATCATCATTAACGGCAGACGTGACATGAATGCCCAAGTCATTGCCATTACCACCTCAAGCTTTCATTCCCTGAAGATGCTGAGGAAGATTTTCTAATGGCTACCAATGAGCACCATTATGCATGCCTTGGTCATAAGCATTACAAAATAATGGGGAAACTCAACAATCCACTGGACCTGGGTCAGTTGCAGTAAAGAAATAACTGGTCACAGTGGAAAGACCTTTTTCAAACTAGTCATGTCACCCAGAAAAACCACAAAAATCACTTAGATTTCAAATTCAAAAGAGTATTTTATCAATATTGCAAGTAATCAATACACTTTTGCATACAAGGTGCTCGACGGGAAAGTGATAATAGTGTGCTAGGAATAGTGCTCATGTGAAAGAATCAGAGGGAAAATTAAGAAAAATATACAATATTTGCAATCTATATACAAAGACCTGTCTTGCCATCGCATTTATAAAAGTTAAGTCACAGTACACAGTTTATAAAGATACAGTTAATAAATCACTGTTATCTAACTGTGGGAATATTAACAGTACAGGTACACAATTGGGAACACTATTTCTGTAATACATTGGAGACAAGCAAGCTGGACCACGGGAACACCCATTATACCAAGATCAGCAAAAACCTCATAACAAGGTAGCAGATCATTCAGAACTTGGTGGCCAGAATCTCCTTAAATCTTCTACGCCGCACCCACATCACACCACATATGAAAGAGCTCCAGTGGCTCTCCATTCACAAACCAGTTGAAAGTGTCCTTTCAACCGGTTTGTTAAAGTGTGTTTTATTGATGTATCAAGTATGCCGATTAACATGATTGCGGATTCTGCATCCTTTGCTTAAATAATAAGGGTCAAGGAGTGTTAGAAATGGGATTTCTGGTTGGCTAGGGCATGCGCCTACGCCAGGCAGAAACCACCACTCTAGTCAGGGCAAGGGAGTTCCACGATGAAGATAACCCCTGTCCACCCCTTTGGTAGCTTGGCACAAGCAGTCAGGCTTATCCCAGAGGCAATGTGTAAAGCATTTGCACAACACACACACACAGCAGCAACATACTAGGCCCACCAAAAAAGAAACTCCACACAATGTTGTACAAAAAATAGCCTTTGTATTATGAATCATAATCACACATATACACTGTGCCAAATGGTACTAGGCAATATTCAAATGGGGATTATATATATATGACAGGGCCAATCATGCCACTGTCAGAACCTTTGGAAAGCACAAGTAGTAATAATAACACACCAGTAACTACTGGTAAAATAATGAACTCAGCATTATCACTAGCATAAACACATTATGCAGTCTCTTTAGGCCTAAACATCATAGCATGACATGTGCATGAGGCATTACATTAGGCATAAACACCTTATGCATAAATCACATTTAGGAGTGCACCGTAGTAACAACCCCCAGTTGCATACATCACCTTCAGGCATAAACACATTAGACACAATCCCTTAGCCTTGTGACCTATCAGGACACAAAAATGACCCCAGGCCAACAGACCTTCTCTGGGGCCCAATGCCCTTTGTCCCAAATGTCAGGGCGTAAGGATAAGACCTTCTACTGGCCCTTTGGCTGCCAATGCCAATGCAGCAAGAACAACGTGCATTATGCACTGGGGTAGGAAGGTTCACCTCACCCCTTCCTGGGCATCAGAAACAAAACGGCCTCGTTGTTGCAGCTGCCCGCGCTCTCGAGGTGCAGCTGATGTAGAATGAAGCACGGGCACCACGGTGCCACATGAGCCCCCACTGGGACTCCTAAACAAAAGTGCCCCGATGTTGCAGCTGCCTGCTCTCTCTCGCGATGCAGCTGTGATGAACAAAATGAGCACTGGCGTATAAGGTGCCTCTGGAGCCCCACTCCAGGACTCCTATCACAAAATTGCCCCCAAAACGGAATCAGCTCCAGCACCACCGTGCCGCTTCAGGGAGAGCCCATAATGCTCCACTCTGCCCCTCTCACCGGGGCTCCTCTGGCCTTCAAAGTGCCCCCTTCACTGGCCCCTTACTTGCAGACTCTCACTGGCTAGATTCTATGGATGGCCGGGACCTCACGCAGGGCTCACACTGCGGCTGTGGGAACTCTGCCATCAAGCAGGCTGACGCTGCCTCACCTCCGGCAGCGCTGCTATTGGCTGGCCGTTAGTTTCCCTTTTTCCAGCCCAGCCCACAGTAAGGTAGCGGCCTGTCTTCTCGTTCTCGCAGCACTCCTCTCTTGTGGAAAAAGTGCGGGTAGGATCTTGCCGTAAATTAACCGCTAATGCAGAGTGGGCACCCGCTAAAAGGGAGCACCGACGCTGGGTGGGCTCCTGCTATTAGATAAGCAAAATGTGGGGTGGGCTCCCGCTAAAGAGGCGTAGAACAGCCGGGTGGGCTCTTGCTTCCCTCGCCATGTGGAGCAATCCCCACAACGGGATTCCCTCGAAACTGATCGCAGCACAGCACTGCAAGGCCCCAACACTCTCCTCATCCTGGGAGAGAAAGATACAGCCTCACAAGGCGCTAGGGGCGACTGCTCCAATGAACAAAGTTTCAGGGGCATAAGGCTGGGCACAGGCAGGCCAGCACGTAGGGACCCTCAGGAGCCAGCAGCTGGGTCCCACAGCGGTTCCTCTTGTCGCCCAGCAGTCCTTTGCCCCAGAACAGGGACTAGCAAGCACAACACATGGGGTCACACCCCCAGTACATGTACACCATTTCTCCTTTGTTCTGCCCTTGGCACAGGGCTTGGGGAACCAGCCTGAATTGGTTCTGGGTTTTTTTAAGCACTCTGTTTACAGGGCACCTCTTTCCCATTGTCATGTGGGGGCTCGGTCATCAGACGACCACAGGGGGGTGGAGCCAGCATTCACCCAGGCAGGCACAGACCTATTCAGGGTCTGAGGACTACTCCTCCCACTACTCCAAATGCAGATCCCCTATTCAGCCTAGCACTGACTCACCCTGCCCTCCATGGAGCCACACACACCTCACCAGCCCTGTCACTCCAAAGCCAGACATGCAAACCACATCAGACAGGTAGACAAATAGCACACAGAAATGCCAACTTCTAGAAGTTAGAGTCTAATAGCACTCGATTTGTTCACATTAAGGATTATGAATTCATCCTTTTAAAGCCATCACAAATTACAAAATACATACTAAAATAAATTCCCTTGAAGGCACTTTTACCTTTTCAACTTCTAGAAGTGGCATTTCTAAAATAGTGATAATAAATCTGCGCACACCATTGCGCGGCATTTATTATTACTATTCTAACCATATCAAATTTGACCATGCTGTTCCTCTCATATCAGGAATTACCACTGAAACATTTATCAGGGAATCCCAATGTATTCCTATGGGAGGTCAGCCTCACAGTAGTGGGAAACCAACATCATGTCAGAAAAAAGGCTAGGAGGAAGGCAAAAAGTTCAGGGATGACCCTTCAAAAAGGGCCAAGTCCAACACAACTCCCTTCCAGGCCAAAACGTAGGGCAGACCAATCATCACCTGCATGGACTTCCCTGATGTGGGTGATAGAACATGACGCAGGCCAGCAACTGCAGGGGCACACCCCAGTTCTTCGCAATTCTGAAACTTCTGTGGTTCCCTCTGTCAAAGCTCCCAGGACCAACTAAGCTACCCCACTGGTACTTCCTAGTTGTCCTCGGCCAGGACCAGTCTCTAGACCTTCCAGATATTTCCGGTCCTTGCCACCTCACAGAGTGGGGGCAGAAACCCCTGGCACACAGTTACCATTCTCCACTCTTCCTCTCATCAGTGCAGACCTAAACTGCCTCTGATCTTCCAACCTAGGGTCCGCACCCTCAGGCTGACCAGAGTTCTCAGGTGAGGTTCTCCTCCCCTTACCTCTCCTTCTGGGGTCCCTCACTCTCCTCCTTGGAGCGGCACCCTCAGAACACAACGCTCTCACCAGTTCAGGACCTCTCTTCAGCAACTGGTCTCCCAACCTAGGGTCTAAACCCTCAGGATGCACGGGGTCAGAGGCGAGGAATCTCTCCCTGTGCACCCCCTTCCAGAGTACATCCCCCTCCCACCAGGAGTAGTACTCCTGGAAGAGAAACCGGTCAAGACACTGCTTACAGTCATCCTTCCCTCCAGGTCAGGCAGAACCGGAACCTGTCTCCCAACCTTGGGGCTGAACCCCGCGGCTGAGCACTTGCCTGGCACCCCAGGACTTCTGGTGACGCACACAGTATCCCCGAGGGTAACACATAACTCACATGTTGTGTGACAGTCTTCCTGGTGCAGATATCCTGACCCATGTCCATCTGGCAGTGCACCAAGATCCCCCAGGACAGAAGTGGTGTCACCGTGGTTACTGGTAGGAGACTCAGCACTTCTGGCTGGCCCCTGCCCACTGGTTCTCCACCTGGGGAACATATCCCCTCTCACCCCTCAATCTGGACTTCTGCACCCTCCACTTAGGAACAGCACCGCCAGACACCAGAACTACTGGAGCTCCATTTACAGATACTCCAGGTTCTCCAGACACTAGGCGATCCCCCTCCATTGGCATACTAGTACAACCTAAGACCCCAACCTGGTATTCCCTTAGGGAACCCTACAGGCCCTGAGACTGGGTTTCGGGCACCTTGGGATACAGCCCACACTCACTCCTTCTCCACTGAGACAGGACGTGAGCCCCTACACTCCTCCCATTACACCGGGACCTAGCTGGGCTACTCTGAACCTCTCCCACAACACAGGACCGGAAGATACCTGAGCCACTCCTTTTAGGATCACTCCCCAATGACTCTTCGAACCCTCCATCACGCAGCCAGAGGTCTGCCCCCCGTGCAAGCTCCTTGGGATCACAGAACTCAATCTGCAACAGGTGTTGGCGTTACCCCGGAAAACAATTGTGAGAAGTTGGCCTGGTATATGCTGACCCCTAATTATAATGGGCACCTTGCGCAAGTCCAAATAACCTTTATTGATGATTCGGTTAAAGACAATCTTTATTGAAAGATATTCTAGTGGTAGCTATGGAGAGCAACCTTCAGGCTAAGTCTCGAAGGAATATAAAGCAGCTTGTTTAACCTGTTCAGAACCTCCTGAATGACCAAATGAAAGGAGAACTACACAAGGAATATATCAAATATATGTATTCATTACTAAACACTCTCTACTACCCTCTTTATGAGATTAGAGAACAAAGGACACAATATTAAATCACTAGAACAACAGTAAATAGCACTATCACAGTTGGCTCCAGGGGGAGACCAAACCATATACTAAGAAAGTGGTATAACAACCACGATTTGACTAGACACAGTGCCTAGAGCATGTAGAATTGCTGGGACCCCAAGGAACCACCCAAGGTAGTGACACAGGGGACCCACGGAGGACGGGTGCAGTGTGAGAACACAAGCGTGCACTCCGTACAACTCAATGGGAAAGTCGCAGTTGGAATTAAAAAAATTATGGACACTTCGGAGAGGACTCTGAGCAAACCCTTTCAAACATAGAAGGTTCTAAGGCCAGCACCCTTGTGAGCACCAGAGTACTTGTATTACCTAACCCAGGGTAGCCGGGTGCATAGGTGTCAAGTGATGTCTGGAATCTTCATACTTTTCAATGGCGTGATGCTGAAAAGTGCTGCTGCAGGGAGGGTGAAAAGTGTCTGGTGGAATCCACATCAGGATTCGAGGTGAGAAGAACCTGAAAACAGAGGGGACAGAGTCTGGGTCAATTGAGGGTGACCAGGGGCTTGGTAGATGAATGCCCACCGGTATAGGGGGCTGCAGACGAGAAGAGGTGAAGCTTGACTCTGTAGCCACGGGGACCAGGAGATGTAGACGATGACCAAAGTATGGAGGTGAGCTGTCCCATAAAGGATGTTGAGTGCTGAGGGGTCAGTGTCCGGATTGAACACCAACAAGCCTTGGAAACTGCAACCCATGGGGTCAGAGGAAATCAGCTTTGTTGAGGACCAGCAAGGTCCTGGGGACTCTCCAACCAATGGAGAGTCAAGGCAAGTCTAGAGCAACCAGGAAACCCCACGGAAAGTTAAAGTTACCTTCAGAGGAACCCACAGGCCAACGGACCAGGGATCATAAAGGGACTTCGAGATGAATCATGAAACACCGGCCCACGGGACACTCGTGGAGTGTAGGCCAGAAATCTTCAGTGAAAACACTGCTCGGGGTTAAGACTACAACTAGCCCAAAGCACAGCCTCAGGGATTTCCGAAAATCATATGCTGCTGCAAAAGTACACAGTGCACAGGGGCTTGGATTGCACGGTCCCTACGAGGGATACAGGCCTCAGAATAGCTGAGAGCACAGATCTACCTCAGAGACCTTAGATACCCACCTCCTGTGTTGCAGAAATCTTCAGAGTCCTTAAGAGCTTTGGAGATGCAAACTGGTTAGATGCGTTTAGGTGCCTGCTTAGCAGGTGAGTAACTACTTTACTCCAACGGACATTCTTCAGTCGTCCAGCGTTGTGCAGATCGTCAAAGTACTTGGTTTCTGTAGCAGAGTTTAGTCCAGGTAAAATATAAAGTCCTGTAGTCAGGGGTTCCTACTTTATACACAAGGAAGGGGTTGGACAAACTCTGGGGACCCAGCTATGGGAGGGTCAGGACAGAAGGGTGGATATATCCATGGCCTTTGTCCAGTTACACGCCAGAGCAGGAGCCAATGGCTCCTGCAACCGGTTTGAACTAGACTATGCACATGGACACCAATCGTGCCCCTAGTGCATACATCAAAGCACTCTCAGAGTGCAGCCACCCAGCCCCAATATACTAAAGCCTGTCTGGGAGGTGGTTACACCTCCCTGTGACAGGAAGCCTCTTGGCAAGCCTTTCCCTGCTCGAGCTTGGCTCAACAGCAGGAGGGCAGACTCCTATCTGTTGCTGGCAGCATCCATTTTGTGATGCCCAGGTCGAGAAAGCTGGTACCGGTGTTCTGGTGTGTCGCATATGTCCCTTTAGCACCATTGATGCTCATGACGAGCTCAGCTCGTCATGAGGCACGGCGCTCCGGTGCTCATGACGAGCTCATCTCGTCATGAGCGGTGGAACTTTTGCATGCGGGGATAATTCCCCTGCTGTGCTGGGCGTTCCGCGGGAACGGGTGTGCTCATGACGAGCTCAGCTCGTCATGAGCACTCGAGCGCCGTGCCAGCATGGGTGCGCTGCGTGCGCCCCCCACCCCCAGCACAGAGGGGGAATTACCCCCGCACGGAAGGGGTTAACAGGGTGGAATTATACCTCCCCGCCAGTTACTGGTAGGGAGGTATGATTCCAAGGTGTTTGACACCAAACACAACATGTTTCTATGGAGCCGTTTTAAGTTAGCATTTACCGCGAGGTTATAATGCACTTAAAAGTATATGGTTGGGTGCATCACAAACAACCCCAGAGAATAGGTTCCAAAGGCTGCAGAGGGGCTCTGCTCATGCATGGGCACCCTCTCACATAAAACCCAGCACCCTGCCTTCAGGATTGATAAGGCCTGCCATAGGGGTAACCGATAGGTTTCTATGTGCAGTGATATATGATAGATATAGTGAACCTATGTCTAAGTATGGGGTGCATGCACCACCTTACACAGGCTGCAGAAGCAGGCCTCTGGTGTCAGTTTGAGTGGTCTCTCAGGGGTGGCCCAATACATGCAGCAGCCCCTGGGAGGCCTCTGGGATTACCTATACCCTGGGAACATAGAATACAAAATACTAGGGACTTATAAGGGTACCCCAGATTCCAATCTGGAGTGAACCTAAAGTACATGCAATCAATTTAGAGGAGAAAGCAATCAATTTAGAGGAGAATCCTGGATAGCTGGATCCCAGCCAGTCTAAGTCGAAAACAGTGGAACATCAGCAAAAATTGGGGGTAACTATAAGAAGCAGATCCTACTCTCCTACAACAGTTCCTGAACATGTGGTCTCTGACAACCAGATTGAACAGCCCTTCAAAATCATTTGCTGTGCTACCCATCACCCAACCTTCAGTGCATCACAGCATTCATCCACTAAATCCTCCCAAGACTGGTGAGACAGCTTCCTACTGCCGCTGAACCTCAACCTATACCCTTCAGGTGTGACGCCCTCTTCCTGGGAACTAGGTACCACACTCTGGGATCTGGGAGTGGGACTTTCTGTACTGGACTTCATATTGCTGCCACCACTGGACCCCACCCTTACTGGTGAATCCAGACAGCTAAAATTGCACTCAGGGGATAACCTACACTCCATAGATAGTTTCTCTCTGGTGAAGACCCTCTCAGTCCCTAGCTTTTTCTCTTCAAGGACAAATGCTTTGAGACTCAACTCCTGGGCCAACAAGGCCTTTTTCTCCTCCAAACCCAGCCGCGCTATCTCCTTGTCATACTCCGACTGGAATATGTCCAAAGTCAGCTAATGCTCCCGTTCCTCTCTCCTATCTATCCACTCCTCTGGGGACAGGGAAAGGGATGGGGCACTGCCCCTGGCACTGGAGCCAGCAAGGGACTCCCTAACCATGGGGTCCTCACTACCTACTGGCGTCCCTACCCTGTCATTTTCTACCTCCAGTGCAGACTCTTCAGGACCTCCCTAAAAACCACCACTTAGGTATGCAGAGGGGTAATCTGAAAGCTCCCCCCATGGCTTTAAGGGTTCTACCCTGTGGAGGGCTTCATAGAGGAACAGTGTTCTGAAGAATTCCTCTAACTCCTCCCGGGTGCACTCCAAAAGGTCATCTTCATTATAGACTAACCTCATCTTAGCAAGATACACAATTCACAGTGCAACAGGAGAACACAATAAAAAAAATTACACTGGGGGGCACTAGAGGGTGCCCAGCAAGATGGCCACACGCTATTGTATCTCTGCCCGGCTGAGCTAAAATACATTCATTATCCGCCACTAAATCGTGACATCCGCGTCCCTTCTGCAAGTAGACTATGAGATACCACTCTCCTGCCCTTGTGGGGAAAAACCAGCTGTGTTTGGCAGTGCTGCTAAGCTGCAGATCCCAGCTGATGAGTCTGAGTGAGTGCGGATAAGATGGCGCCTGCTATGCTGCCCTGATGTGTGCTCCTGCTGTTTTGGCCGTGGCTGAGTGTGCTGTCGCAACATCCAGAAGAACGCAGGCCGAGCACAGTGAATGTTGCCAGCACAGAGTGCCATCGACTGCGCCTGCTGAGGGAGTAGCTGCCGCTGGAGCGCTGTGGACCTGATTGGTGCCTCACGGCATGAGGAGAGGCTGCAGCGCCCCGTATTGTGGATTTATACTCCCGACTGCCTGGAGGGCACCCGTCGCTGAACTAGACCTCCTGGAGCCGACCATGGTGAGTGGGGCTTGATCTGACCGGGTTCACAGCTACGGAGGTGGCTGTGGGCCCAGGGGTGAGAGTCGCGCTCTGCAAGCGGTGGAGAGCACCGGGAGGAAGAGAGGGAGAGGTGCGATGAGCGCCGGCAACCTTTGGGAGAATGCCTAATTGAGTCTGGGGGCATTGCCTGCAGGGGCCACGTTCTCCTTTGAACTTGCGCTCTTGACAATTCAGGGAAGACTGAGCCTCAGTGTGTGGCCTGCAGCATGGTTCTGGACAAAGTGACAAAGAAACAGCGGCTGCTGGGACCAGGAGTAGAGAAGGGGGTGGTGATGGACGGAGCATCTGAACCAATCAAACACTCACACCCAGTCAACAGATCTGGGTTTAATCCATCACCGTTCTTTAGCCCACTCTGCCACCCCAGTTCAGACATGGCCATATGCAAATCAGTCTGACCCTGTGCCTCATGGGATCAGTCCAGCCCGAACTGCCAAGCCATGCCTTCCCTGGACCGGAAACAAGCTTCCTAGGACCGGTTTCTGGCATTTCAGCCGTCTTCAGCCCGGCTTGCTTGAATCCAGTGGCAAAGTGAGCAAGTGACTCACGTCTGAGCATACCCTGCCAACTTATGGCGAACAAAGCCGTACAAAAGGGGGTGGTGGTAGGACGGAGCATCTAAACCAATCAAACACTCACACCCAGTCAACAGATCTGGGTTTAATCCATCACCGTTCTTTAGCCAGGGACCAGGAGTGCAACAGAGGCTGTGTGTTGCAGGGCCCTGTGGATGGTGACTCGAGGTGGTGGTGACTTGGGACATTGAACACAAGGATTGGCACTGGAAGGGATATTGCTGCACCAACAAACGGGGGTCAGGTGTGGTCCACCTATATGCCTTGGAGTCTAGTGCGCATTTAGGTCCTGGTCCCTTGATAGTGATATTGCTACCGGTGCAGCCCCCCCCCCTACCTGTGATCGATTGACTCTCCTCTGAACTGGCCATACACTGGGTGGGTTCACGATAGACTCCTAGTATCCTGCTCCAGACCCCTGGAACTTGGTTGGCGTGGTGGGGTGTACCTGGGTTTAGCAGACACTCCTGGGCAAGGGGCCAGTGTGGACTAGCGAGAGTACCTCCATCTTCAGATTTTTACCGCATGACTGGGTGCAGCCTTGCTGGGAGCCTGCTTGGCCCATACCGCCCCTTACCTGGGTACTGGCTTTGTGATTGTGCCCGTACTCTCTGGCCTGCAAGCTCAGTATTTGGTGCCACTTTGCAGAAAGTGTAGGCACCTGTTACTTCCTCATTGTGAATCTTGGGAGACTCATGGGGCTGCCAGAATCCACCAACGTTGGAAAAATGGGGACCTTCATGGAAAATCTTATCAAAGATATCTATGGCACAGAGCAGCTGTTCACCATGTTTATCGTAGAACGTGCGCATTGCTCCGATTCCAGGGGCTCCTCCCCGCATGATTATAGCCAGGGTGTTGAACAACAGGGATCGTGATGCCATACTACGAATGGCCAGAGATAAAGGTTCTATTGTCCACCAAGGTAATGCTCTGGCCTTCGTCCTTGATTTTACTGTTGCTGTGCTAGCTGCCCGCAGAGAATTGGGTGACGTCAAGAAATTTCTGCAATCGGAAGGAGTCCTATATGCGATGTTCTATCCTGCTCGACTACGGATTGGCCCTGGTGGGGATTCAAAAATCTTCTCGAATCCCAAGGCCGCCCTTGAACATGAAAAGCAACTGAAGCAGAACCGAAGGGAGTCCAGTGTGGAATGCACCGATGAGGAGCAGTAGTGAGAAACCAATCATCTTCAATCTGAACTATTGTTTATATATTGTTTTCCCCTGATATGGTATATAATGTAATACAGGTGATGTTTTTTAACCGTACCACCCTAAGAAGCTGAAGTAAAAATGACCTGCACACTGGGGGTAACTAACATAGTCACTGTGGCACAGTTCCTAGACCTGCTCAGCCACCTCCTGCTAGTTGGGAGGTTAGTAGGGCTCTGACGACCTCCCTACAATGGGTATACCCCACAAGCATGTTCCTTTTTGTTTTCTTTGTTTGGGGCAAGTTGTAACACATTGGGAAGGCTTTAGCATGTTGGGGATGCGGAAGTGGGTTGGGGGCGGGGGTAGTGGGTCTGGATGCGCCAGTGGCACTAGCTATCTACATGACACAAGCTATTAAGATGCATCACAAAAATTTAGACGCAGGAATTGAGGACATGCTGTTTTCAGGGTGTGTATTACGGTACAAGTGATATGAGCGGTAGGGTGAAGTGCTTGACCTGGAATGGGCATGGTCTGAATTCCCCCCCAAAAATATGAGCAGTGTTGGCATATTTGGACAGGATGGATGTGTAAGTTGCGCTCCTTTAGGAAACACATTTTACTAGATCATCTGAATGCAATGTGGGGGCTAAGTGGGCTGGAGGGCGTATTGATTCTTCTTTCTCTACCTACTCCCGGGGCGTAATGATTCTAGTTGGTATTGGTATTGGTATTGGGTATTTGTAGAGCGCAACTATCGCTCCGAAAGGAGCATCCTGGCGCTGGCTGGAAAGTGAGAAATCAGATGTAGTTAGTGAGGCGGAATTAGATGGCGGCCATAACATATTCATCTGTGAGGCTGAAAATCCATGTTTTTAGCTGTTTTCTAAACTGGGTTTCTTTGGTTTGTGACCGCAGGTGGTGCGGCATGGAATTCCATGCTCGAGAGGATAGGTGGGTCAGGGTTTTACCCCCTTTAGTTTTTAGGTTGAATTTGGCAATTTTTAGTAGGTTGTTGTTGGAGGATCTCAGGGTCCTCAGGGGGTTGTAGTGTGGGTAGCGTTTAATTAGGTATTTGGGGCCCGTGCTGTGAAAAGCCCTGAAAGCGATGATGAGGATCTTAAAAAAGATCCTTTTGTGCAGAGGGAGCCAGTGGAGGGTTCTCAGAGCGGTAGAAGCCGAAGACCTCCTGGGGAGTTTAAGCACCAGTCTAGCGGCGGAATGTTGGATGCTCTGGAGTTTTTTAAGTGTGATTTTCTTCACACCTGCTAATAGACTATTGCAGTAGTCAAGACGCGCTAAGATTAGCGCGACCGCTACTGCCTTTCTAGCCTCCGTTGGTAGAAGGTCAAAAATTGTATTTAGGGATTTAATAATCTCAAAGCAGCTTCCTGCCAGGTGCCTGGCGTGCTGATCGAAGGAAATATCAGTATCAAATAAGACTCCAAGGTTTTTTGCTGTTGTAACGGTCAGGGGGGAGCGGTGGAGTCCTCTGGCCACCAGAGATTAGGACAGAAGTTGACATTTTTCCCCATAGGGAGGATTTCTGTCTTGCTTGTGTTGCACTTGAGGTGGTTTGGTTTCCATCCACAGAAAGACATCTTTTAAGCAGTTTTTGAGATTTTGTTCGGCATTTGTTGTGTTATCATCTAATGGAACGACGAGTTGGGTGTCGTCGGCGTACGATGTAACAGTAATACCGAATGATTCGATCAGAGAAATGAGGGGGATGAGGTAGACGTTAAAAAGTTATGATAGGATAGGAGTCCCATTTAATGATAGGAGTCCCATTTAATGATAGGAGTCCCATTTAATGTCTTCCGGTCTGAAACGGATGGGTAGGGACGGGTGGCGATAATTTATGGTCAATTGGGTAACATAAGTGTATTACTGGGGAATGTTTACGGTCCAAATGTGGACGATCTCTCCTTTTTACAGACGTATGGCGCAGAATAACTGGGTTTCCCTCAGTCGAGAATATTTGGGGGGCGACTTTAAAGTGTGCTTGGATGGAGCGCTTGACCCTGTGTGGCAGAATTGCCACCAGGCTTAAGCTGGCATCAGAGACATTACTGGGGGTCATAGATGCTGGAAATCTACACGATGTGTGGTGTCTTCAGCATCCAGAGGAACAGGAAAGTACCTTTATATCTTCTCTCCACGAGACATGGTTCCGCTTAGATTACTGGATTGTATCTGCAACTGTATGTACTTGGACACTGAAAGTTGGTCACATGGCTAGAACACTATCTGAAATGAATATTGGGGAGAAGCACACCTTAAATTTAGAGCGTTTTGAATGTTTAATTTTTTAACTTATCGAAAATATTCTATGCGTGCAACAGTGGTAGCTCGTTTGTCCTCACGTGCTGAAAACTAAACCTACCTACCTCAAGTGAAATCACACCCGACCACTGTGCGCTGTTGCAAAACTGTTTTAGTTTTTAATTTTCAATTCTTGTTCAACTTTCTTTTTCAAAATCAATTGAAGTTTAAACACATTTTTTCACTTCAATACATTGAAAACCTCATTCTCCGTTATTTCAACTATTTACACATCTGACAGCAGAATTAATATGATAAGCAAACATAACAGATTATCCATTTCATTTTTCAATTGAATGCCCGATGCATTTCGAGCCGAACAAGGCTCTTCCTCCGGGGCCTGAAATCTAAACAAATGAAACATGTGTTTTAGAAAACAATCCGGCAAAATGGCGGACCAACAGGTTTGAATTTAGTGCGGGTAAGTGCTCAAACTTAAAAACCTTCCACCTCTTTCCACGTGGTTAATGTGAATGTCAATGGCGCTTACCCTCCACGTTTCGTGGCTCAAACGATCTTCTAAAATACAGAAAATATGAACAGACCAACATCATACTAATGCAGAAAAACGAACTGAAAAGATGAAACTCATGGTGCTTCAAGGAAGCTGAACTCACCCTCGATGAAAAATGCTGAACTTGTCGACTCTACAAGAAACATTAAAAATATAAACTAAGTGAACCTGTTCTCGCACATTGACCTGTCTACAAACCGCTAAACTGAACACATACCTTGAATGCTCCTACCACTAACTCCTCTGCCGTATCAACTCACGCTGCTATTGCCAAACGTTTGTGTGCACGAACAAGACTTTCGTCTTTACGTATCGTGAACTCAGTTTTTTAACAAATCTGGTTAAAAAACTGAGTTCATGATACGTATGGGCATGGAGGGCCCTAGCCAAGAAATCCTGGCTTCCCTATCTGTATGCCCCGTCGCTACATATCGCAGCGCATCCAGACATTTTGACAGCGCGGGAGCTGGCTGCAGCAGGCATTACGACCATGGGAGACTTATATATACAAGGGCAGTTTCGTACCTTGCAAAATATACAAGGAGATCGACGTCGCAGATTTATATTTGGCTTCATATATGTCCAGGTGCAGCAGGCGATTAGGGATATGTAGAATTTTTTCCGGCAGAGCCCAGAACAATGCAAGCACTGCAGGCGGTGCTGACTGTGAAAGAGACAAAGGGTGTCATTACCAAACTATACAGTGCTTTGCAAATGGAAAATAAGCTCAGGGACCACCCCTCTTTCCAGAAAAGGAATACAGTACTGGGAACCACATTCCCAATCGAGCAGTGGCAAACCTGCTGGCAACTAACTGGGCGACTCACATCAAACTGCAATCTATGTATGATTCACTTTAAATTTTTGCACCAATTGAACTACACCCCATTGCAATTATGTAAGTTTGGGCTGCGTGAGAGTGCTAATTGTGTGCAGTGCGGGCAGGCTGAAGCTGACTTTCTACGTCTGGCGTGGACGTGTGCTGGTGTGTTTGCGTTTCAGACTGAGGTGGTGAAGGTGTTAGCGGATGTTGTTATTGAGCCCGTACGTTGCACCCCGGATGTGTGTCTCCTAGGCTGCGTTGGGAGTCTCAAGCCCTGCAACCGGCGAATTATTGCAGTCTCGACTCTGCTGGCAAAATGGGCTGTAATACGCTTTGAGAAGCGCTGTAATTGTAATTTTACTTTTATATCAACTCTATGCCCTGGTCTACTCAGTGTAGCACCTCTTGTTATTTAATTACGGTTATTTTTCTACCACAAAAAGCTACAACATTGCCTTTTCTTTGTTTCATTCAGCTTATATTGAGTGATAACTGATCAACAATCGAAAGTGGACGATGTATCTCTTCCTATCCACTACTGCACTTAAAGTGTTGTAAGGTAAATGTTTTAACCTTTATAGTTAAAAAATAAAACTAACGTGCACACTTGATAAGAACTAAAACGATTCCTTATTCCTTGTAGCGCAACCGTGGCACACTTGATTCATCTCTGTGCTTTACTCCAGTGTAATTAATTTCAAACACCGGTACAATCAAGACTTATATAATTGGTATCATCTACATCGCTAGAAGTAAGTGCAATATGTAGCCTTCTGGCGATTTAAACGCGGAATAGACTTAACCTACTTGGCCCTATTTTCTTTAAACTTTCTTTAAATTCATTGGATTAAAAAATTCTTTGGTCTCCACACCGACCAATTGTGCCATATGATGAAATTTATTGCTATTTTGTTTAGTGTAAATAGGAAATGTAAATATATTCAGCTGTGTCATAATTACTGTATGTCATGAACCAGGTATTTAACTTAACTGTACATATCATAATGTATTGTTGTTTTTTTACAGAGGGTCATCAATTGTATATACTACTTTGTAGTCCTGATGATGGTCTTAAGAATTACATAATAAGACCGAAACGTCGACCTGCGTAGTCCAATTCTGCCTAGTTTGCCCCCCAGTCATCTTTTGATTTTCTTCTGACTGTGGGTTATAACCAACCAACTATCGAAATACAGCAGTCTGGACCTTTAATTTGGATATGTCCAAGGAAAAGCGACCAAGACCTTGAATATCCATATTGTATATCTATGTATGCACCCTGCTTTTTATGATCATTTATTGTTTTTGTACAGACATTTTGCCTTGAAATTTAATAATAATTTTTCAGACAATACACCCTGGTTCCTTGTTTTATTGAGCAATATTGCTTTACTATGATGTTAGTGTGGTAACATCTTATGTTCTTTATTTTTAATTGAATTTAACAGCTACTGATTTAATTCTCACTTGGGTACTGTGATTAAATAACAAGTCCTAAAGGTGCTGTACAAACTCTAAAAAACAAAATCCCTTGCTGGCCATTTTTTTCACAAACTTTGCCCAAGCCCGCAAGGGTATATTGGGTTGCTCACCCTTGTGTACATTGTAATACAATAAAGCAAACAATGCCTAGGAAATAATACTCAATAAATTAAAAGACAGAGATTAATGAATTATCCCTTCCTGCCCTAATTAATTAGCACCAAAAAATTCTGTCTCTTCTATTTATCTACAACCAAAGGCAACCCACAGATGGTTAGAAAAACAAGCTATTTTATTGTTTTTTCCATTCTCTTGAAAGATGAATATAGATAAGTATAGATAAATTTGCTTCTTTTTCAAAACATATATATATATATACAAAAAATACATATACATATATATATATACTTCTTCACTTAGCGAGCAAAGGTGGCTTGCTAGTAGATTAAGAGGCACACACGGAGTTGAAGTGCAAAGCTTAAAATGCTTTATTTGGTGCTTAAATTCCTCTCCCCTCCATATCGACAAAAAATAATATATATATATATATATATATACATATATATATATATATATATACTATCAATTAACTTTCAGCCATTAAGATCTAGCGCAGTCCGGGGGGCGGAGCCTACTCTCACCCAGCAGGAGGGGAAGCACTTTTTATACCGGTGAACATTTGCCCGTGACCTGCTGTAACCATCTGGTGCTGACGAGGCTAAACATCACGCCGAAATGCATCCGCCTTGATTTTGGTTTGGCATTAAAGGTTCCTCCCATGTCTCCCCGCCTGTGGCCTCTTTTTCCTGTTCTTGGAGGAGTTGTTTGATATATATATATATATATTACCTACTGGCGGTCGCCAGTAGGTAGTTATAGTTAGGATCTACTTTCCATAGGAAATCCGCAACATTCTATTGGGAATAACTTTGGTGCCGGTGGACGAATCTTCGCGAATTTCTCAAAGTTCGTGGCCCGCTCCGCTCCGCTCCTTCCCTGAAAATGTGGGGGGGATTCGTCAAGCGGGGGCCGAGATAAAAGGGGGGTCCCAAAACGGGTTTTCTCCATGTTAATTTCCATAGGGCGGTCGAACTCACTTTTAGCCCGAACGGCTGAATGGATTTGCACCAAACTTGGCAAAATTGTAGGGACTGGTAGCCCGATGTGCCTTTGCTATGTCTCAAGATATGTGCTCCAGTGGTTTTTGAGTAATTTAGGTTAAAAAATATATATATATCTATAGGCGCACCCCGGTACGCACACCGGGGAGCGCACCGGCCGCGCTACGCGACTTGCGCGTTGAAAGCTGATTGGCTCTCGGGTGTCTGTAAACATTCTAAACAGTCCGGAGCGGCCGCCATCTTGTGTCTCGGTAAAATCGAGACACAAGAGGTGGCAAAAACAAAGGGGTAAATGACCATAAGGGGGCAGAGTAGACCCCCCCGACCCCCTAGGTTTGATGTGGGGGCCAAAAAAGGGCTGCGGGGCAAATTATTATTTTTTTATTTTATTTTCGCTGGGGAGCGCCCGGTACGCGCACCGGGGAGTGTACCGGGGAGCATACCATGGGGAAAAAAGAATGACAGTTTTAAAAAAATGTAGCTGTTTTAAAAAAAAAATCTTTTTGTTGTTTTTTTTTTTTGATTTAAGTACCTAGGTATCAATGTAGAGACTTAGGGGCAGATTTACAAGCCACTTGTGGCACTTTTGTGTCACTTTTCTCATGTTAAACGTGACGCAAAGGTGGCGCAAGGGGCTTGTAAATCTGCCCCTTAAATTGTTGTTGTTTTTTTCTTTGGATTTAAGTACCTACATGTAGGTTCCAATGTAGAGACTTAGGGGCAGATTTACAAGCCCCTTGCACCACTTTTGTGTCACTTTTCCTATGTTAAAAGTGACGCAAAGGTGGCGCAAGGGGCTTGTAAATCTGTCCCTTAAATTTAATGTACACCTTCTCCTCTGTAGATATCTTGCATGTTGTTACAGAAGTTATTGTGGTATATGGAATCCATACCATAGTCTGTCAAGAAAGCAGAAACAGATACTTTAAGCACTTCCTGAGAAGGCCTAGTGGATGATGGGTAGTGTATCCTGCTCCCTTATGATGAAAAAGAGATGTATATTACACATTGTAGATAATATAGTGGGAGAAAGGAAGTAACTATGTGCAAACTTACTATGTAACACAAAAAAGTTGCACAGTATACTATAAGTCTCATTTTATAATATAATTATGTTGGTAATACTTCATGAATTACATATAAAAATGAATATTGTCTCAAACAATTTGAAATTATTAAATATAAATGTATTCTTCTGATTCTTTTTCATAATTTATAAAACTTGTAACATATTATTGTCCGGTATTTCCTCATAATTATAAGTACATGATTCCATTTGTTCCAAACATTCTATTAACTATTGGTCCAAAGAGTCATCCATGAAATCAACTTTATCGTTTTGCTCTTCTCGATTTTCCACCTTTACTTCGATAGAAGTAACATTTGCTTGTTTTTCTCCTTCCATTTTCTTTCTGAAAATTGTATAAAAATTAACTATATTAGTAGAGTTAGGGTACTGTTGGGTTTAAGTTTAGACAGGTACTTCTGAGTTTTTAACAGTGAAGTCATTTTTGGGCAGTGTATGGTTTCAGGCAGGAAGTAGAACTATTAAAAAGTGCATGTGATGAAGCCTAAGTAAATTCATAATTATACCAGAGAAGCCTAACTCAATCCATAATTATAACAGAGAAGCTTATCTCAATCTATAACTATTACACAGGGATAGTATATAACTATCAGAAAACGTTTTCCCAAATTAACTTAAAGTGCACAACATAGTTCCCCTTCAAAAATATTAACTTACCTTTTTCAAAGCAGTTGAAGTTTTCTGTGAATTTTTTTTTGAAATGTCCCTCAGGTACTATTAGTCAAAATGGCTGTGTTTCCCTCTCTTTTTTCATATATATATTGATGTACATAACCAATCAAATGTCAGTATATAAAAGTACAAAATGTAAGTGCATTGTAATTGGTAGAAAATTCTAACCCTTTTATATGTGTTTTTGTCATGTAATTTACCTCAGGATTTTAGACAGGGCTACAGCCCAAATGGCTCAATGGAATACCATCACATTTGGTAAAATGGTAGGGACTGGTATGTAGTAGGGTCTATTCTATATTTGGTGAAAGTCTGTCCAGTGGTTTTTATGTAATTTCGTTTCCCACATTTTTTTTGGGAGCGCTCACCGGTGCGCGCCCTGGTACGCATACCGGGAGCGCTACGGGAGTCCGCCATTTTGTGTTTCGGTCGAATTGAGACACAAGATGGAGGACAAACAACGTTGGGAATGGGTAAAAAGGGGCACAGTAGACACCCCCTGACCCTCTAGGTTTTCTGAGGGGAGTTTAGGAGGGGCATATATGCCACAAAAAAAAATAATTAAATTTCGCGGGG
Source organism: Lissotriton vulgaris (assembly GCF_964263255.1). Taxonomy (NCBI): domain Eukaryota; kingdom Metazoa; phylum Chordata; class Amphibia; order Caudata; family Salamandridae; genus Lissotriton; species Lissotriton vulgaris. The sequence goes on from NC_141691.1 coordinate 883,829,502, forward strand.
GAGCGCCCGGTACGTGCACCGGGAGCGTACCGGGGAGCGTACTCTGGTGAAAAATAGTGAAAAAAGTTAGAGAAAGATAATCATTTTGAGTTATCAGAGGTAGGGTAGCTCTGAAAAGAGCTTTGGGTTCTGTGGCTGATTTAGGTACCTACAAGTAGGTTCCAATGCACAGTCTTAAATTCAGGAGGAATATTCTATTCCCCTCATCTGAGAAGTGCACACCATCTCCTCTGTAGATGTCTTGCTTGTTGTAACGCAAGTTATTGTTGTATATTGAACCCATTCCATAGTCTCTCATGTAAGCAGAAACAGATTTATTCACATGTTTCCGTGCTTTCTCAAATTGTGGACAAAATTGGTTGGACCAGTTCCATTTCTGTCTTTGGCATATATTGGAATATACCAAGGCAGTTTGTGGAAAAAGTGTCATCAATTGATCAAAGGTGTCCTTTAAAAGCATTTCCAGACCAACCCCACTCAAAGTGCCCAAGTCATTTCCACCACAGTGCACTATTAAGAGGTCAGGGTTTGGCAGATGCAAAATGGTTTTCACCAATGGTATCAATTGGTGACATCTCAACCCTCTCTGGCCAATCCACTTGATTTCCACATTTGGTAAATCAAGGTTGTGAAAATTTCTGCTAGCTGCATACCATTGAGCCCAGTGGATGTAGCTATGTCCAATAATCTACACAGAATACATGATGAGAGAAGGTTCTGGTGCAGTCAGATGAAGTGTGGGAATGAAATGGCAGTTGGAACAGTAGGAGTTTACAAAAAAATAATTGTGGAGTTTCACTGCTCTTGAATCACAAGCAATGATTGGTGGATTCAGATAGTTGAAAACTAAAAGTTAGGGTGCATGGTTGTGTTTTGTGAAAGAAGCAATTTGAATGGTTAAGAAGAAGTCAATTAAAGAAACCGTGCACTGGATAAGCTGGTGTATTGAGAGGTCAAACATCCTTGCTTAGTTCATTTGCAACATTGTAGAATAAACTTTTGAACCTGAGAGTTCAGTAAGGAGGGAGTTGCTATGGTAACAGATAGAAAGGGCTGAGGGGGGAAGGGTGTTGGTTTGAAAATAGTGAGGGAAGAGTTTTGATTGGTTGAAATGAGGCATATCTGTGTAGAATTAAAGTTTTTCTGTGCCAGTCATGGCTGCAATGTGTGGAGTGCATACCTTTTGCTCTGCTAAATAAAAATTGGTGTGTGTGTCTGACATTGTTCTCTATCTCCCAAAGCATTTGTAAAGGTAAGTAATTATTCATTTAATTTAGATAGAAACTTATTTGCTCTATGGAAAAGATTTGGAAGCAGATAGTGAAGATTCAGTAGTAAAATTGAATGCTTGTACACAGGACTTAAGCTGTGTGTTTGTAAAAAGTTATTTAAACAACGATTTTGGGGTAAAAGAATGGCTTTTATTTTTTTGAGAAGCAATTAATAGTGTCTGCCTCTGTAAAGAAATATATTTGAATGTTTTAGAATTATGTCACCTGTGTTACCTCAAATTAGGAAGCAGATTGAGATTCTTTCTTGTTGGTTTGTGGCATTTTTTTGGAAATGCTTGATATTAAAATATGCAAGATAGAGGAATTGTCTTTTGTGAAACAGTGAGGTTTCAGTAGTGAAATTGAATGCTTGTACATAGGACCTGTGATGTGTTTCTAAAATGTTATTCAAAAAACGATTTTAGGGCCAAATCAATGTTATTTACATTTGGGCCTTATTTATGATTGCCTTGTGCCGCCGGTGCGTCACTTTTAACATGGGGAAAAAAGTGACGTACCGGTGGCGCAAGGCCTTCATAAATAAGGCCCTGAGTTTCTTTGCTGTTGGTTTGTGTCTTGCTTTTTGATAATGCTTGCTTTCAAGATTTGCAAGGTAGAGGATTTGTATTTTGTGAAACAGTGAGGTTTCAGTAGTGAAATTGAATGCTTGTACATAGGACCTGCGCTGTGTTTGTAAAATGTTATTCAAAGAGCGATTTTAGGGGCAAACCAATGGCTTTTACATTTGGGACTTATTTATGATTGCCTTCTGCCGCCGGGGCGTCACTTTTAACATGGGAAAAAAATGACGCACCGGTGGCGCAAGGCCTTCATAAATAAGGCCCTAAGTTTCTTTGCTGTTGGTTTGTGTCTTGCTTTTTGAAAATGCTTGCTATTAACATTTGCAAGATAGAGGATTTGTATTTTGTGAAACAGTGAGGTTTCAGTAGTGAAATTGAATGCTTGTACATAGGACCTGCGCTGTGTTTCTAAAATGTTTTTCAAAAAATGATTTTAGGGGCAAATCAATGGTATTTACATTTGGGCCTTATTTATGATTGCCTTGTGCCGCCGGCGCGTCATTTTTAACATGGGAAAAAAATGACGCACCGGTGGCGTAAGGCCTTCATAAATAAGGCCCTGAGTTTTTTTGCTGTTGGTTTGTGTGTTGCTTTTTGATAATGCTTGCTATCAAGATTTGCAAGATAGAGGATTTGTATTTTGTGAAATAGTGAGGTTTCAGTAGTGAAATTGAATGCTTGTACATAGGACCTGCGCTGTGTTTCTAAAATGTTATTTAAAAAACGATTTTAGGGGCAAATCAATGGTATTTACATTTGGGCCTTATTTATGATTGCTTTGTGCCGCCGGTGCGTCACTTTTAACATGGGAAAAAAGTGACGCACCGGTGGCGCAAGGCCTTCATAAATAAGGCCCTGAGTTTCTTTGCTGTTGGTTTGTGTCTTGCTTTTTGATAATGCTTGCTATCAAGATTTGCAAGATAGAGGATTTGTATTTTGTGAAACAGTGAGGTTTCAGTAGTGAAATTAAATGCTTGTACATAGGACCTGCGCTGTGTTTCTAAAATGTTATTCAAAAACCGATTTTAGGGGCAAATCAATGGTATTTAGATTTGGCCCTTATTTATGATTGCCTTGTGCCGCTGGTGCGTCACTTTTAACATGGGAAAAAAGTGACGCACCGGTGGCGCAAGGCCTTCATAAATAAGGCCCTGAGTTTCTTTGCTGTTGGTTTGTGGCTTGCTTTTTGATAATGCTTGCTATCAACATTTACAAGATAGAGGATTTGTATTTTGTGAAATACTGAGGTTTCAGAAGTGAAATTGAATGCTTGTACATAGGACCTGCGCTGTGTTTCTAAAATGTTATTCAAAAAACGATTTTGGGGGCAAATCAATGGTACTATCTAATCCTTGTCAATAATGTAAAACCAATTCATGTGCTCAAAATATTTTTTAAGAATAACATTTAAAAAACAGAGATAAGGTCATATGTATAAGCATTAAAGTGTTTATATTGTTTACTTATTGTCATTGCTTTGTTGTTTGGTAATAGTGGTCTATAATGTGTTTTTTTTTTTTACCACAGATTTAAATCAACATTTCAATTGTAAGGAAATATGCCCTCAAGCCAGAGGAGAAGGAAAGATGCTATGCGAAAAAAAAACAAAAAGAGCAACGGAATTAAAGCAGTGTCCTACAACAAATACTACAAAAAACGCCAAAAAAGCTCCAGGTAAGACAACGAAGTCCTTTCTTCTGAATATATCTAGATTAAAAAAAAAATGATAATGTACATGTGAATTTATAGAAGGAGAGAGCAAATTTGAAGAGAAAGGAGAGGCCCCCCAAAATCTTACTACTGCAGCAGGAGACAATAATATGTATAGGAATAGAAGGCAAAATGAATTTAGGGACATTCGTAAACGAATGTTTCGCTATAGGGTTGTTTTAAATTTATTAAAAAACATTAAGAAAGGTACACAGAGAGCTGCTTTTTATAAGAGAAAGAAAAATGTAGAGAAGATTGTTGATCAAGCTTTTGAAGTTAAGAACAAATTATTTATTTTAGTAATCAATAGAATTGGGACACTTAACAAGACAATTGATGTTTTCAAAACAGTAGATCCAAAAGAGTAATTAATCGAACTAATTTTTGTAAAGTTTTTTCTGGAGAATGCATGCATAGTTCAAGTTGTGAGCCATTTTTTAATGAGGAGAGTTACTTTCAGGAGAATGATTTAGTGCATGCAGTTGACACCAGTGGTCGAGCATATGAGGTGAAAGATGGTTGTCCGATTGAAAAAGAGAAACTTGTGTCTAGAGATGTATTAAGTGGTATTAAGTGATGAAGTTTTAGGAAGACGTACTAAGGTTCCAGTGTACAATTGGAAGTGTAGTAGTATTTGTAGTGTGCAACAGGATTCTATCAATGTGCTTCGTATTTTCTTACGTACATATAGTAAGAAAAGTCTAAAACAAAAAATGAAGTTTTTGCAAGACTTAGATCCTTGCAGAGTGAGAGAAAACACAGGTTTGCATGGACATTCATTGGCTTGTCTTTCTAGAAAAGTATGTCGGAGTGTTTTTCATCATTTTAGGATGTTAGCAGTGCATCATAACAAAATGAGGAAATTAGTGAGAAGGTTGTATTTTGCAAAAAGTCTAGCACTTAAGCCTAAACAGTTAAACAGTGCTCTTTAGCATGGAACTGAATTAGATGTGAAGAGGATTTGTGAAGAAATTGAGATTTGTTATTTTTGTGAAAAAGAGGACAGTGTAGAAATTGACACAGTAATACAAGGTAATGTGGAAGACAATGTACAGATTTCAAGTACAGAAAAGTTTGACCAGGAAATTAGCAAGTTTCAGTTGAAATCAAGTCGAAGGCCTAATTTTACTTGTGTGTGTTGTCGATGGACTCATTATAAGATTCAGACTAGGTTAGTTGATTTATATGCAAAAAGTGAAATGGAAAATAATAGTGAATGGAGGAATTTTGCAACTTATTTGTTGGTGGAGAATCTTTTGATTTGAGTTTTGATCAGCGTATTTGTAAATATTGTTATAATAAATTCAATGAAAACATAAAGCCTGCTAGAGCTGTTTATAATAATCTGGAGTTGGTAGACATTCCTTCTGAATTGATGAATTTAAATATATATGAATCTATTTTGATTCAATGTGTCCATCCTTTTCAGGCAATTGTTTGCATGGAGCCTAAGACAGGGAAATTGCCTCCTTCAGATTTACAGAGAGGATTAAAGGGAAGAGTTGTTTATTTGCCTCTAGATTTCAAGAAAAATATTGATATAATTGGTGTAGAAAAAGTGGAAGAGGAACCTTTAGTTATTTTAGTTAATGGGGTTCCGACAAAGAGTAAGAAAATCTGGCAAGATTTAGTGGATGTTAGGAAAGTCAAAAAGGCAACGTTGTGTTTGGTCAAAAATAATGAGTACTACAAACATGTATGTGTTGAAGCAGAGGAAATAGTTGCAGAAGAAGACAGTGATCGTTCAGTCGGCCAAATTGAAAAAGTTGATGTGTTTAGAGGTGAAGAAATATATGAACATTATACTGTTCATCCTTTGCATTCCAAAGAAGTAATGGGGAATGCAATAGACTTGTTTCAAATGAAAGCAGCAAAAGGAAGTCCCATTAGTGTATGGGAAGAAAGTTTAGAAGCTCGATGTTTTCCACAGCTATTTCCAACAGGTCGAGGTGGACGATATGACGATCGACCAGTTCAAATTCCTGCTTCTGAATACCGGACTTTAAGATTATATGCTGAAGATTCAAGGTTTCGTCAATGCATTCCATATTTGTTTCATCTACTGTATGAAAGTGACTTGTCTGAACTTTCATATGCAGTAAATCATATACTGAAAAGTGGAACACATCTGCAAAATGTTCAGCAAGGGACTTTATGGAGAAAGTCAATCTGCAAGATAATATTTTGGAATCTCATCTAATCAATCTCATGGCATGTCAGCGTGGTACAAACGAGTATTGGTACCATCGTCATGGGGAATTGAAATGTATGCTAAGAAACTTAGGAACTCCTACATGGTTCCTCACTCTTAGCTGTGCTGAGTATGCATGGGACGACTTACTTGAATTTCTACGCGAGGCAAATGCTAATATACAAAATATAGATTTGAAAACACCAGGAGAACTGTGTTCTTTGGATCCAGTGAATGTATGCAGATATTTCAATCATAGATTTGAAGCTATGATGTCTGTTATTACCAATAAAAAAAATCCTCCTCTTGGAGAGGTTTTGGATTTCTTTTGGAGAAAGGAGCATCAAGCGAGAGGTGCTCCTCATATACATATGTTGTTGTGGATTAAAGATGCACCCAAATTTGGATCAGATTCGGATGAAACAGTGATGAGTTTCATTGAAGAGTATTCAACATGTGCTGTTCCGAAGAGTACTGAAGAAAACAATTTAAGGCAACAAGTTTTACGCTTCCAATCCCATCGTTGTGGGAAGTACTGTCGTCGAAAATTCAAAAACAAGGAAAAGTTCTACACAAAATGTCGTTTTGAGTTTCCATGACCAGTGATTTCTAAGGGAAGAGTAAATAATTTGATGTCATCTCTACGACATACTGTGACAAGGAAATCACCCAAAAATACATACAATTTAAAAGGAAACGAAGAGTCCAAGTACATCAACGACTACAACCCAGTGATTTTGTCCATGTGGAATGCTAACATGGATATTCAGTTCGTTGCTAACAACTCTATTGCTGTGGCTCGATATGTGACATCTTACATAACAAAAAAAGAAAAGACAGAACTAAAGGAAATGTTGGAGGACATTTCACATGAAAAGGGTCTAAGCAAGAAATTATACAGTTTCAGTCTGAAGATGTTGTCGCATCGAGAAATTGGAGCATATGAATGTTCTGATCGGTTATCATCAGCAAGTCTCTATGCCAAATCAAGAACAATCATTTGGGTGAGTCCAGGTCTTGCTGCAACACGAAACCGAGTTTTGAAATCTGTACAAGAAATTGAATATTTGGCGGAGAAAGAACCAAACAGTACAGATATTTTTAAGACAAACATGTTGGATACATACTATCCAAATAGAAGTACTCACCTTGAGAACACTTGTTTGTATGAAGTTCTGCAAAACTACAGTTATAAGAGGAACATCACAGAAGATATCAATAATGGAAAATATGCTGTCATTGGGTATGAAGGATGTCTAGTGAAGCAGAGAAAAGGCCATTTGATTAATCATCGAAAATTAAGTTGCGAATCTCCAGACAAAAGAGAATTTTACTATTTAGGTCTTTTGCAACTCTTTAAGCCATGGCGTACAGAAGAGGAACTACTTGGAGATTTTCCCTGTTACGAAGACTCTTTTAATGCAAACAAGGATACCATAGAATGTCCTGTTTTTCCAAATTATCTGCAAATGTTGAACGAAGAAATAGAGCAAGAAACTACAATTGCTGAAGAGATTGCTAGAGACAGTTCTCAAGACTGTCAGAGTTCTACTTCATTGAGTCAGGATCCACTAGGAGGACCAATTATCCAAAATGAAGCTGCAACTGCCATGGATGAGGTGGAAAGAGCTATGGAACAAGCTCAAGAGGATGCAGTTAACTTAGAAGATTTGGTAAAGCAACTAAACGTTGAGCAGAAAATGATATATGACGAAGTCACAGAACAGATAGAACATGGATTCAGACATGAGAAAAAAGAGTGCTCATGTACATCATTTAAGCCTGTCCGACTGTACGTAAGTGGAGAAGCGGGAACAGGAAAAAGTTTTCTGATTAAAGCCATTGCAACTTATTTGCAGAAAAGGACTGAATCACCGCTGTCTTGTGTTGTAACTGCTCCAACTGGACTGGCAGTACATAACATTAAAGGGATTACTCTACATAGTTTACTGATGCTGCCAGTAGAGCATGATAATAAATTGCATTACAACAAGCTATCTGGATGCGTGTTCTGAAGTTTCCAGAGTCCTGAAGAAAATGAAACTTCTTATCATTGATGAAGTAAGCATGGTCTCAAATCTAATGCTTGCTTTTGTGCATTTGAGAATGCAAGAAATTCTTAGAACAGAGTATGATGTGTTATTTGGAGGAAAACACATTATTGTTTTTGGAGATCTACTGCAGTTGACTCCAGTAAAAGGACAACCAGTGTTTAAAATGCTCACGCATGAAGATACCAGGAAGTCGCTTGGAAGCATTGGAAACGTTAATATATGGTTAAATTTTAAATATGCAGAACTGCTTCAAAATATGCGACAAGCAAGGGATGAAGATTATAAAAATATTCTACAAGATGTAAGAATCGGAAAAGTAAGTGAGCTTGGGAAAGAAGCTTTACATGCTCGATTAATTTAAAATTTGTATCCAAATGAAAACATTCTTCTAGAGAATATTTTTGTAACCCTTTCGATGCTGATGACGAGCTCAGCTCGTCATCACCCACGGGTGTCGTGTGCTGATGACGAGCTGAGCTCGTCATAGTGCCACTAAAATGGCATTTTCCAGCACTGGGGGGGAAAACGCCCAGCAGCCATGTGGTTAAAAATTACTGAGAAGAAATCTGGGATATGTTTGATGCCAACTCTGCAAGAATGTTCCATCTTCAACAACAAAATGTTAAAGTTAGAAAATGAAGAGATTGTGAAACTGGAAGCAATGGATAAAATAGAGCATGTGGGTGCAACAATTGTTTTGTCAGAAAATTTGAAAACAAAATTGGATTCATTAGAGAAGAGTATATCTAAAACAGCTGGTTTTGAAAAGACTATGAATGTGTGTTTAAATTGTCGTATCATTTTGAGAAGGAATTTAAATGTTGAGAGAGGTCTGATAAATGGAGCAATGGGTCATGTTGTTGATTTTGTGAATTATAGAAAAAGAGATGGAATTGAATTTTTAAAAATAGAATTTGATGGCATTGAGCAAGTACAACACATCAGTCGTTGTTCTGCTAGATTTTTGCTGGTAAAAGACTTATATGTTTCCTGTTTGTTTGGCATATGCGGTGACAATTCATAAATCTCAAAGTTTAAGTGTAGATAGTGCTTTGGTGAACATTGGAAGTTCTGTGTTTAAAGAGGGTATGGCATATGTGGCATATGTGGCATTATCACAAGTCAGAACTTTATCAGGATTGTACTTGATTGAGTGTGATGAGACAAAGATTTGTGCAGATCTAGATTGTGTTAAAGAATACAATAGGTAAAGAAGAGAGTATGCTCCACATTTGCCTCAATATCCTCTGTTTGAAAAACGTGTGGTAGGCCGAAAAAGAAGAAATGAAAATAGTTGCAGTGAGGTAGTAGCAAAAAGACAAAAAGTAGATGAAACTGTAATTGTAAGCAGAAAGAAAAAGCATTCTGTTCAAGATGTTGTTGGATTTCAATTTGAAAACATTTCTGGTGTCAACTGCTATGCTAATGTAGTGGTTAATGTTGTTTTTTTTCTTAAAACTTTACAAGAACAGATTGTTGAAAATCGGGATCAAAGATTCTGCGGTTTATTAAATTCTGTGTTTCAGAAATGTAGTAGTGATAGAGCAAAAATAGAAAGTGTAACAGAAATTCGAAATATTTTAGACATGTGTTCTGGTCAAGAAACTTTTTCACAGAACATTCAGCAGGATTGTCAGGAATTTTTAATGTATATGTTTGGTGTTTTGGAAGATGAAGGAGTAGATGTAGAAAATCTTTTTAGCCTTTCTTATCAATGGCAGCATGATTGCCACAATTGTAGTTTATCAAGTACTACTAGAATAGACACTGAAAGATTTATATATTCGACTTTACCCGACTGCAAATCAGTGTCATTTAATAATCTAGTTAAAGCAGCTGATCATTATATGGTGTGTACCCAATGTAAGTGTCCAATGCTGTCCACATTATTTATACAAACTTATGGTCAGTATGTCATTTTAGTTTTCCAACGATGTAGACCTGATGGAACTAAATTGACAACTTGTATCAAAAATGTTGTGGCTTCTCAGTTATCAATTTCAGGAAGAACATTTAGAACTGTAGCTATTATTTATCATGACGGTCCTTCGACAACATCAGGACATTATACATGCTACTTAAAATGTCAAAAAGGTTGGAATTACTGCAATGATTCTCATTTGACTTATAAACAACGTTTGCCTTTTGACTTAAAAAATTCTTACCTAGTGTTTTTAGAACCAAAGTTTTAGTAAAGGTAATTGGCCTTTGAAGACGGGAGCAGTTAATAAAAGGTAGTTAGTTAGTTAGTCTCATGTTTAAAATGATTTATCTCATATAGGTACTGTAAGTGGATCTCATAGTAAGTGATATCAGTTTTATAGGAAATGTTGAACATGAGTGATCAAAAAAGAGAATATGAAAACTTCGGGTAAAAGGTAATTTCAGAGTTTAATTAGAGAAAATTCAAAATATATTCATATATCTGACACTATTTGTCCGTAAGGAAAGTTCAAGGTATGAGTAATAAGTCATAGCTTAACACAAGGAGGAAAATGAAAACGTTGAGAAATATTTCAGATGTTCTTAGATCTTTTGTCATAGAAAGTCGATGAAATGGAAGTTTTAGAGAACAGCAGAGTATTTTCCTACGAAAAGGACCTTCACTATCTACTATTTGGCCTCAAGGAAAAGTAAGTGAATCAAAGATTAGTGTACATATATGATTTGTAAGTTTATATGTTTTTTTTTAAACCCAATCTTTTAGATTGTGTTTTTTTTCCCGCTGTTATATGATGAAGACTTTGAACTCACTGTTTTAAGTGAAATTCAATATATTCTGAGAACAGCAAAAATAAACAATGTAACATATTGTATAAGTCATTCTATAGTTTGCATTGTGCAATTTATATTATATTCCCATTGTCTCACACTAATTTTCCTTTTTCCACCTTTATTCAGCTCTCTTTACTCACTTACACTGCCTTTCTTTCAATTTGTTTCATCGCTGTTCCTTTACTCCACTTCTTTCATAACTCCTCAATCCAATTTCAACTGTCTGCATTTCCTCTCTCCCTTGCACCACTTTTCAGCTTTCTCACATTCTCTCAGTACCACTGCTTTACTTCTCTTCCCCTCTCTTTCCTTCTTTTGCTCCTTTACTCTTTTTCCTTTCTTCACTCATTGTACAGCACTTTACTCAGTCCTTCTCTTTGTCTTTCTGTGTACTTACTTCCTCACTCATTTTTCCTCTATCATTCTATATTAACCTCATTCCTTTCATCTCTTCACTCTGTGACTCCCCTTCACTCACTCTCAGTCATCTTCAATTCCTCTTTCTTGTAAATAGATCCTCATTTAAACTCCTTTCCCTTTCACTCATTTTCCTTTTACTTACTTCTCTTTCCTGATTTCGTTTTGGTATGTCACATTCTTTTAGTATCTTACTTACCTTCAGTAATTTGTTCTCCTTCTATTTCTTTTTCCCTCTTTTTTGTCTTTCTACATTACTTTATTTACGTTTCTGTATCCTTCACTCTTGCTTTATTTCTTAGTACACTTTTTTGATTTTTTTCCTCTTGACCTGTTTCTTCTATTTTAAAATATATATTTTACTAATTATAACTTTTGTTTCTCTTGTCTTTCACAGATTTAAAGTGTAGTTTAAACATGCAAGTAAGTTTTCATTAATTATATGGTAAGTGTGACTAAAAAATGTAGTTTGTCATCACCCTTTGCTTTAACCTCACTACTTTTCTCACACCCTACCTCACCTCTGTTTCCTTAATCTGCTTCCCTCACTTATTCTTATCCTCCATGTTTATTTCCCTTTTCCTTACTTTCCTAACACATTCAACTTCTTTCAGTCTTCCTGCTCACCCACACTCCCTCACTTTCCTTTCTTTTCTGGTTCACTCAGTCCCTTTCTATCCTTCCTTCCTTTTCTCTTGCTGTTCTTTCTCTCTGTCACTCCCCATATCTTACCCTTATTCACTTTTATCCACTCTCTTTCACTTCTCTTTACTTACACTCACTGCTCTTTTCTTTCCCTCCATTACCGCTGTTCCTTTTCTCTGGTTCCGTTACTACCTATCATTCCCCATCCTTTACTTTCCTTCCTTTTACTTTCATCACCCATTCACATTGTCCCAGAACCTCTGCTTTAGTCTTCGTCCTGTTTCTTCTCTTCTTCTGCTCCCTTATTCATTTTCCTTTTCTCAGTTACTTCGACTTATACCTTTTCTCTGTTTTACTATCTATTACACAGTCCCTCTGTGTTCTTCCTTCTAGCTCTCTTTCTCTTTACACCACTATCTCTGTCCCCTTTGCTCATGGTCACTCCTTCATTACTTTTTTTTTCTTTTTTTTTTGGTACGCTCCCAGGACGCGCCCCGGTACGCGCACCGGGCCGCGCACCGGGAGCGCTCCAGGATGAAACATAAAAAAAAAATGAATATACTTTAAAAAAAAAGGTATTATATTAATATACATATATATTCACTGAAAAAACCATAGGTTTCACACTAGTTATAGTTAGGGATTAGCATTTAAAAACCTTTGAAATTCACTATGGTTTTTTCAGTGAATGTAATTGTTTTTTTTAAATGCTAATTCCTAACTATAACTGGTGTGAAACCTATGGTTTTTTCAGTGAATATATATATATATATATATATATATTACCTACTGGCGATAGCCAGTAGGTATATATAGTTAGGATTTTTTCTCTATGGGACTTTTGAAAATTCTATGCCTAATAACTTTGGCGTTTGTGGACGGAATTGGCTGAAATTTTCAGGAAAATGGCACATTTTGTTTCTGAGCAGCTCCTGGAAATTTGGGGGGGGGTTCGTCAAGGGGGGGCCGAGAAAAAAAGGGGGGTCCCAAAACGCGTTTTTCCCATGTTAATTTCCATAGGGCGGTTGGACTCACTTTTAGCCCGAACGGCTGAATGGATTTCCACGAAACTTGGCAAAATTGTAGGGACTGTTAGCCCGATGTGCCTTTGCTAGGTCTCAATATATGTGCTTCAGTGAATTTTGAGAAATTAACGTTTAAAACAAGATATATATCTGTAACAGCGCTCCGGGCAGCGCTCCGGTTCGCGTACTTTTCTCGTATCGGAACTTTGCGAAGCGAAGCTGATTGGCTCTCCGGTGTCTGTCAACATTCTAAACAGTCCGGTGCGGCCGCCATCTTGTCTCTCGGTAGGATCGAGAGACAAGAGGAGGCCAAAACAAAGGAGGAAATGAAGGAAAGGGGGCAAGGTAGACCCCTTCTGACCCCCTAGGATTGATGAGGGGATATTATAAAGCCACGCTGGGCCCAAAAAAAAAAAAAATTCTGATTTTTTTGCCGTAGAGACGCGTCTTGGTACGCGAACCGGGTAGCTAACCGGGCAGCTAACCGGGAAGCTAACCGGCAGTGTAACGGGAGTCTGACGAGTAGCTGATTGGCTGTCAACATGGTAAACAGTCCGGAGCGGCCGCCATCTTGTCTCTCGGTAGGATCGAGAGACAAGAGGAGGCCAAAACAAAGGGGGAAATGAAGGAAAGAGGGCAAGGTAGACCCCTTCTGACCCCCTAGGATTGATGAGGGGATATTATAGAGCCACGCTGGGCCCAAAAAAAAAAAAAAAAAAATTCCGATTTTTTCGCCGTAGAGACGCGTCTTGGTACGCGAACCGGGCAGCTAACCGGGAAGCTAACCGGCAGTGTAACGGGAGTCTGAGGAGAAGCTGATTGGCTGTTATCATTGTAAACAGTCTGGAGCGGCCGCCATCTTGTCTCTCTGTGGGATCGAGAGACAAGAGGTGGAAAAAAAAAAGGTGTAAATGAATGAAAGGGGTAAGGCAAACCCCTCCTGAACCCCTAGGATTGATGAGGGGGCTATTAAAGTTCCCTGGGGGGTGAAAAAAAAATTGTGATTTTTCGCGGTAAAGGTGCTTCCTGGTACGTTAACCGGGCAGCTAACCGGCAGCGTAACGGGAGTCCGACATATTGTGTTTTTTGAACGTTTGTGATATGTGCACGTGTGGATTTTGTCTAATTAAGGTTAAAAAAATATATATATATCTTTAAGCGTGTTCTGGCGCGCTTACGTTTTGGGTTTGGTTTGCGCTGCAGAGACGATACGTCACGGTTATGCGATGCATCATTAGGCGTCTCACGGGCTACGTGATACGTCACTTAATAAAGAATATATTTTACAGCTATAGATATTAGCTTTTAAAAAACCAATGAAATTCACAGAAAAAACCATAGGTTATAGACCATATATAGTTAGGAATTTGCATTTACAAAACCTTGAAAATTCACTGAAAAAACCATAGGTTATAGACCATATATAGTTAGGGATTAGCATTTAAAAAAACCTTATTTTATTTGCACAAAACCATTGAAATTCCATATATAGTTAGTTGCACTAACTATATATCGCGGACCCGCAATCCACTGCTAATGATGTCACATATTACATCATTCATGACATGGTCAGTGACATCACTGATGACATCACTGATGACATCTCAAATGACATCACTGATGACATCACTGATGACATCTCAAATGACATCACTGATGACATCACTGACATCTCATTTGACATTACTGATTACATCACTGATGATATCATTTATGTGATAATACATCTTCAGACTCTAATATAACCTTAGATACACTCAGTGTAAACAGGCACTCACAGACTGTCACACATCCATGGAGTTACCCACACACCTAGTCAGTCATGCAAAGAATCAATCACACCTCCATTTCCTCAACTATACAGTTATACACACCTTACTTATTCAAACATATACTAACACATATTTACTCTCTTATACAATCCTTGATACAAGTTCACAATGATTCATACAGCCACTCTCACATTCACTGGCTCTTATGTTCAGTTATTTATATATGTCAACTCTCACATGGAGTGTGTTTTACATATGTATTTACTTTGACATGTAGAACTGAGATATCCATTCACTCACCAATATACTCATGCACACAGTCAACTGTCTATACAGCTGTTTCTACATGCACTTTTGAACCCATACACCTAGGGAATCAACTGCTCACACATCTATGCACAGAGTTATACACCTCCCAGCCACCCACACACATACTCAGTCTCCCATACAAATACTTGGGCAACCATTCAATAACCCATATAGTTACTGATATAGCTACTGATTTAAACATGCAGCAGTTTACAGAAGAACATAAATAATGATTGCCAAATTAAGACACTTTAATCACTAACCCATGCACTCAGTGAGACACATTTAATCATTCTCTCATACAGTCAGTCATGCACCTACTAAATCCTTCTTCCAGACACTTATACATCCACTCATTCTTCAATATGTAAGACATATTTTAACTTTACAGAAACATACAGTCACTGGGTGTTGTCATCAGTGATGTCATCAGTGATGTCATTTGAGATGTCATCAGTGATGTCATCAGTGATGTCACTGACCATGTCATGAATGATGTAATATGTGACATCATTAGCAGTGGATTGCGGGTCTGCGATATATAGTTAGTGCAACTAACTATATATGGAATTTCAATGGTTTTGTGCAAATAAAATAAGGTTTTTTTAAATGCTAATCCCTAACTATATATGGTCTATAACCTATGGTTTTTTCAGTGAATATATATATATATATATATATATATATATATATATATATATATATATATATATATATATATATACATATATATATATATATATATATATATATATTTTCCGCTCCGTGGGGTTGTCCAAAAAGCGGGTAGCACTCGAGCCTGCGTGCGCCTTCCCCAAGACGTTAGTTGGTATGGGCAGTTGCGTGCTTGTAATAGGCCCGACGCGTTTCGGAAATTTATTTTCCTCATCAGGGGCCAGCAGTAAAGTGCACGACGTCTACCATCTCCCTTTATTAAACCAAGCAAGTGCTTGTGGGAGATGTAGTCCATATTATCCTGGATGGATGCACTTTCAAATTACTGCTCGTTCCAAAGGCTCTAACATGAGCCCCCAAACATCACTCCTGTCCTCATCCATCGCGCAGCTCCACATGTGAGACTCCTTGGATAGAGGGTCTCGTGGCCCCCGTTTCTTCGGGGTGATGCTACCCAGCGGCAGGACCGCCGCTAATACATTCCGCTCCGTGGGGTTGTCCACGGAGCGGAATATATATATATATATATATATATATATATATATAGTTAGGATTTTTTTCCTATGGGATTTCTGAAAATTCTATGTCTAATAACTTTGGCGTTTGTGGACGGAATTGGCTGAAATTTTCAGGAAAATGGCACATTTTGTTTCTGAGCAGCCCCTAAAAATTTGGGGGGGTTCGTCAAGGGGGGGGCCGAGAAAAAAGGGGGGTCCCAAAACGCGTTTTTCCCATGTTAATTTCCATAGGGCGGTTGGACTCACTTTTAGCTCGAACGGCTGAATGGATTTGCACGAAACTTGGCAAAATTGTAGGGACTGTTAGCCCGATGTGCCTTTGCTAGGTCTCAATATATGTGCTTCAGTGGATTTTGAGAAATTAACGTTCAAATCAAGATATATATCTGTAACAGCGCTCTGGGCAGCGATCCGGTCCGCTTACTTTTCGCGAAACGGAACTTTGCGCGCAGAAAGCTGATTGGCTCTCCGGTGTCTGTCAACATTCTAAACAGTCCGGAGCGGCCGCCATCTTGTCTCTCGGTAGGATCGAGAGAGAAGAAGAGGTGAAAAACGAAAGGGGAATTTAATGAAAGGGGGCAAGGTATCCCCCTCTTGACCCCCTAGGAATGTTGTTGGGGTTATTAAAGGGTCCCGTGGGGAAAAAAAAAAATAAAATGATTTTTCACGGTAGAAGCGCTTCACGGGCCGCGAACTGGGCCGCAAACTGGTAGCGAAACGGGAATTCGCCATTTTGTGCTTCGTTAATTAAATTACTAGGTATAAGTGGGTGCGGGAGACGTATCCTAATCCCCTATGTTTCCTGAGGGTGGCTGAGGAGGCTGATATATGTTGATACATCTCTTCCAGCGGCTGTGCGTGAGCTTTTTTTTTTTTTTGCTGCGTGACAGTCCGGAGCGGCCGCCATCTTGTCTCTCGGTAGGATCGAGAGAGAAGAAAAGGTGAAAAACTAAGGGGGAATTTAATGAAAGGGGGCAAGGTATCCCCCTCTTGACCCCCTAGGAATGTTGTTGGGGTTATTAAAGGGTCCCGTGGGGAAAATAAAAAAAAAAAAAAAAATTTCACGGTAGAAGCGCTTCACGGGCCGCGAACTGGGCCGCAAACTGGTAGCGAAACGGGAATTCGCCATTTTGTGCTTCGTTAATTAAAGTACTAGGTATAAGGGGGTGCGGGAGACGTATCCTAATCCCCTATGTTTCCTGAGGGTGGCTGAGGAGGCTGATATATGTTGATACATCTCTTCCAGCGGCTGCGCCATTTTGCCTTTTTTCCAATGCCACAATTTTGTCGTGCACGGCAGCCATTTTAGATGCCAGGCTGGTCCCAGGCTATCACCTAACCCTGCGGATGTAGTTTATGGCCCCAGCTGTAGAGAATTCAGACATGCCAATCCTCCCGATTCAGGCGTGTGACTACTGATTTCAGTGCTAGTCTCCCGCCTCCCGATTTCTGCAAGCAAAAACCCGGGGGCATATTACGAACAACTAGCGATAATTTTTGTCTCTAACTTGTTTAGAGACAAAAATTATCGCCGTACATCGGCGATTTTTATCGCAGATAAACCTTGCTATTATCGCAGAAAAGTCAGCGATATTCATGTATTATCGAGCAAATGCTCTTAGCCATGTTATCCACCTCCCATTGGATAACATGGCTAAGAACTGCTCAGGGCAGGTGTTAGATTTTGGAGATATTCGCGCTTAGCGCGAATATCTCCAAAAGTTGGTAATAGAAGGTAGCGATGTTAGGGACTGTTTCCAGTCGCTAACATCTTGGCACGCCACTTTGCATGTCATTAGTGATAAGTATCACTGACATGCAAAGCGGGGCCCAAGATGGTCGCTATCTCCTTTTAGCTGTCACTAACTGGTGTTAGCGACAGCTTGGTAATAGGGAGATAATTTTATCTCCGCTTTCAAGGCTTTTAAAGCCAAAAAAGCGGAGATAAACCCCCTTGATAATATGCCCCACGATTCCTTGGGGGTTTCAGCTGACAGGGCTTGGTATTGTGTTACATGGTAATTTTTCCAGGAAACGTCAGAGGGTCGATGCAGGGGTTCTAGAAGAGGTGATAAACCATTTAAGCCTCATGAACAAGCGCATGGTCTTTTAAAGATTTGTGAAGTACTCGGAGCGGCGGTGTGTGTGTTTCCTCTTTCAGGAGCGGGCGGGGGGGCACTGCCAGCAACTTGCCAGGTCAGGTAGTGTTCAACACGTGCATCACCCTTTCTCTGCTTGCTATTGCGCTCCATGCTTCGGAAAGGTAAGAAAAAGAACGTGCATTTGAGTTTTAAATGTCCGATCCTGCAGCAGCACACTTCCAAAGCCCACACATGACAATAACCCGATTCAAGGCCCCATTCACCCGTTTTTAAAAAAATAGATAACACTCCAACAAAGTAAGGTTATAAAACTTTATTAACTATTAACTTTAACGAACGGAACAAAAACTAAAAACATTTAAACATTTCTCAACACAAAAAGCAACAATGGTTAGAAGCTGTCTTTTGTGCGAATAGTCCCAAGGCAGCACAACGTGCAGAGTTCTGGACGGCACCCAGGTGATGTCGCCTGGGTGCCGCACTGGTTTAGGGATCCTACAATGCAGCACAGAAAAACAGCGTGGGGCGTCCCGGGTGGTGCGGGGGGAGGCCTCGTCAGTAGCGGTCTGTTGTGCGAATAGTCCCAAGGCAGCAGAACGCGTTGAGATGTCGATGGGACTGTGTCCAGTGTCCCATGGCTGACACAACATGTACGACAGGCACCCAGGTGATGTCCAGTAAACTGCCGCACTGGTTTTGGTATCCTACAATGCTGCTCCGAAAATTGGCGTGCGGCGCCCCGGGGGGGGGGCGTGGGGGAGGCGGCGTGAACGGGCCTCCCCAGGTGGCGGCCATCTAGCTGAGTTGCGCCCGCTCTTGCGGCTACAGCGTCTCGCTCACCATGTTGTTGAGTTGCTCCCACTCTTGCAGTGCAGCGATAGGCGGCTGCCACATGGCTCTTAAAATGGCGGACGGCTCCTCGGTTTTGGGCCTGGTCCACTGAAATGGCCCTGGGACACTTTGGAACTCGGACGCTTGCCTGCTAGGGCTTGGGCTCCATTCTCGAAAAGCGTCCCCTCAGCCGTGAAGATTGTACAAAAGTCTTGGGGGCCCCCGACTCCCGCAGGCTTCCGGTGGGGAGCGGCTGCCATGATTGCTCGCGGAATGACCACGACGGAGCCACGAGATGGTGGTGCTCTCATGCTGACACCAGCTTTAGTCTGAAACATCCAGAAACACTATAGACTACCAATTCGATCAGTTCCGGTAGCGCCCCAACATGACCCGGAAGAGAAGAACTTGCCGGTAAACAGCTGAATGGCGGAAGAGGCACAGTGTAGCAAAAGCAGGCGGAATGGCAACTAAAACGATAAAGGGGCGCCCCACTACAGCTTGTCTTCAGGTCAAACGGATTGTGGGACAAGGTCCAGAATTGAAGAGTCATCAAAAGGCAAAAAGTTCCGCCGGACCCCGGGAGCCGGCCGCCTATGTCGGGGGCGATCTCAGGCTACACCAGTGCTATAAGACTTGGGGAGGGTGTCGGAGCCAAGCGTCTTCTCCGAGTCCATGGCCATCACACCGCCCCTCAGGGGCCTCCGTCAAGCTGTTTAGGAAGGTAACATATCACATTGTTTTCTAATGCAGTCAGGTCCACAAACGACACTCACTTACTTTGAGAATAGTGAAGCTGCAGTAGGTGGAAATAAGCTTCAGACAGTGTTACAAGCACTGCTCAGAACTCTTAACTATGGCACCCAACATCCAGAACTTATGCTATTTGAGAATGGCAGTGACATCGAAGCATCTCAGGGACCAAAACCATTAACGTACTTTCACGTATGAAAATCTTACTTGGGGAGGGGGCAGGAGCGAAGCGCCCCCTCCCAGTCAGCGCCACCACACCGTATGTTGAAAATCTGAAGCCATCGTTCTACAAAGTCAACCAAACTTGGATTGAAAAATCTAGAAAAATGTACAAACTGAAAACCAGTTTTGGTCTGCATAGCATCAGTAGCAACGCTTGAGTCAGCTTTGTGTCAAGCCGCCATTTTGATTCAAGAAAGCACAGGCATTGAAAAAGGCTCAAACTCAGAACTCTGAACTATGGCACCCAACATCCAGGAGCTTGCCATCCGGATCTTGGAGCCTTGTGCTGCTTTCGATCTATTCACACATCGGTCCACTACTGACATCATCTTATAAACCAACGTTATGTAAATAGTTTTTTAATAAAATGTTTTACCCTGTTTCTTTGCTGGTGTGTTGTCTATATTTTTTATATTTGCATAGGGTTTGTCGTTATTTTGTGCGGGATGGGTGATGGAGCCGAGCTGTCTTGCAGCCCTCATGGTGTGGAGCTCAGTTCATCTCACTATTTTCGTATTTCTCATGAAGGGTTGTTCCTAATATTTCTATTTTAGCGAGGTCAAAAAGAGATCCAATTAGTGGCCTACTGATTTTGCTCGATTACTTTTATTTTTTTACACGATTTTTCACTATCTGCAAAGACTAAACAGAGTATTGCGACTTTGTGCTTGTTTGTAAATAGAGAATGATCCAAAGAGAACCAATTCTAAAACAGTAAATGCTTGGACAACAATCAATCAAATGGAGAGACAAGGAGGCACGACGGATTACAACGGGGGTAAAGGCCTGCGTTAACTACCCTTCAGTATCTGCAAAGAGAGAGTACTACTAAGACAAAAGAGGGGAGGGGGGGGTGGTGCAGCGTTCAAAGCACATCAGCGTGCATAAATACGAAAATGTTTTTATCTATCACGTACTTGACATTTTAAAGCTTTTCATATTTGCTATTAAAAAACCAATGAAATTCACAGAAAAAACCATAGGTTATAGTGGATATATAGTTAGGAATTTGCATTTACAAAACCTTGAAAATTCAATGAAAAAACCATTGGTTTTAGGCCATATATAGTTAGGAATTAGCATTTACAAAACCTTATTTTACTCGCATAAAACCATTGAAATTCCATATATAGTTAGAAGCGCTAACTATATATCGCGCACCCGCAATCCACTGCTGATGATGTCACATATAACATCATTCATGACATGGTCAGTGACATCACTGATGACATCACTGATGACATCTCAAATGACATCACTGATGACATCACTGATGACAACTCAAATGACATCACTGATGACATCTCAAATAACATCACTGATGACATCACTGATGACAACTCAAATGACATCACTGATGACATCTCATTTGTCATCACTGATCACATCACTCATGTGATAATACAATGAACCTCTTCAGACTCTAATATAACCTTACATACACTCAGTATAAACAGACACTCACAGACTGTCACTCATCCATGGAGTTACTCACACACCTAGTCAGTCATGCAAAGAATCAATCACACCTCCATTTCCTCAACTATACAGTTATACACATCTTACTTATTCAAACATATAATAACACATATTTACTCTCTTATATAATCCCTGATACAAGCTCACAGTGATCGATACAGCCACTCACACATTCACTGTCTCTTATGTTCAGTTATTTATATATCTCAACTCTCACATGTATTGTGTTTTACATACGTACTTACTTGCACATGTAGCAATGAGAAATCCATTCACTCACCAACACACCCATGCACAGTCAACCGCCCATATAGCTGTTTCCACATGCACTCTTGAACTCATACTCCTAGTGAATCAACTGCTTACACATCTATGCACAGAGTCACGCACCTCCCAGCCACCCACACACACACTCAGCCTCCCATTCAAATACTTTGGCAACCAATCAATAACCCATATGGCCACTCTTATAGCTACTGATCAACACATGCAGCAGCTTACACAACAACAAACATACTGATGCACAAATTAAGACAGTTTAGTCACTAACCCATGCACTCAGTGAGACACATTTAATCACTCTTTCATACAGTCAGTCATGCACCTACTAAATTCTTCATCCAGACACTTATACATCCACTCATTCTTCAATATGTAAAACATATTTAAACTTTACAGACACATACAATCACTGGATGTTGTGATCAGTGATGTCATCAGTGATGTCATTTGAGATGTCATCAGTGATGTCATCAGTGATGTCACTGACCATGTCATGAATGATGTAATATGTGACATCATCAGCAGTGGATTGCGGGTGCGCGATATATAGTTAGCGCTTCTAACTATATATGGAATTTCAATGGTTTTATGCGAGTAAAATAAGGTTTTGTAAATGCTAATTCCTAACTATATATGGCCTAAAACCAATGGTTTTTTCATTGAATTTTCAAGGTTTTGAAAATGCAAATTCCTAACTATATATCCACTATAACCTATGGTTTTTTCTGTGAATATATATATATATATATATATATATATATATATATATATATATATATATATATATATATATATATATATATATCACAAACATCAGGAACCCCATTTAAGAAAGGTCACCCAAAATGTCGTAGCTTTCACAGGTTTAATTACAGCTTGCCAGCAGGCCATCCATTAAAGTTGCAAATCAAAGGTTAAACGCCACACGCGTTTCGAGAATGAAGTTCTCTTCCTCAGTGGTGTTGGTTTGCAAAGGTAAAGAAGCACATTCTAAATGCGCACAGTCATTAAGTAGTTCCTGCCCATGTGGGCGTGGCCATCACTCTGGCCTTCTGGAGTCTGTAGTGCGCAAATTACAATCCCTCGTGGGCACGCCATTTTCCACCTTTTAATATTACCCAGTAAATCCAAGTGGTTAGAAGTGCACATAAGGCGGATGCCTGCCCCGCTTTTCAGCTGCAATTGAAAGCGTCACTGGAGCCCCCCTGTAGAGCGCCGGATCTTTTGTTCCATAGCTGAAACCGGGTGGTGTCAGCTTGAGACCCGCAGCAGCGGTGGACCTTTCTAACGACCGGGCCGGCCGTCACAACATCACAAACATCAGGAACCCCATTTAAGAAAGGTCACCCAAAATTTCGTAGCTTTCACTGGTTTAATTACAGCTTGCCAGCAGGCCATCCATCAAAGTTGCAAATCAAAGGTTAAATGCCAGACGCGTTTCGAGAATGAAGTTCTCTTCCTCAGTGGCATTGGTTTGCAAAGGTAAAGAAGCACCTTCTAAATGCGCACAGTCATTAAGTAGTTCCTGCCCATGTGGGCGTGGCCATCACTCTGGCCTTCTGGAGTCTGTAGTGCGCAAATTACAATCCCCCGTGGGCGCGCCATCTTCCACCTTTTAATATTACCCAGTAAATCCAAGTGGTTAGAAGTGCACATAAGGCGGATGCCTGCCCCGCTTTTCAGCTGCAATTGAAAGCGTCACCGGAGCCCCCCCGTAGAGCGCCGGATCTTTTGTTCCATAGCTGAAACCGGGTGGTGTCAGCTTGAGACCTGCAGCAGCGGTGGACCTTTCTAACGACCGGGCCGGCCGTCACAACATCACAAACATCAGGAACCCCATTTAAGAAAGGTCACCCAAAATTTCGTAGCTTTCACAGGTTTAATTACAGCTTGTCAGCAGGCCATCCATCAAAGTTGCAAATCAAAGGTTAAACGCCAGACGCGTTTCGAGAATGAAGTTCTCTTCCTCAGTGGCGTTGGTTTGCAAAGGTAAAGAAGCACCTTCTAAATGCACACAGTCATTAAGTAGTTCCTGCCCATGTGGGCGTGGCCATCACTCTGGCCTTCTGGAGTCTGTAGTGCGCAAATTACAATCCCTTGTGGGCGCGCCATCTTCCACCTTTTAATATTACCCAGTAAATCCAAGTGGTTAGAAGTGCACATAAGGCGGATGCCTGCCCCGCTTTTCAGCTGCAATTGAAAGCGTCACCGGAGCCCCCCTGTAGAGCGCCGGATCTTTTGTTCCATAGCTGAAACCGGGTGGTGTCAGCTTGAGACCCGCAGCAGCGGTGGACCTTTCTAACGACTGGGCCGGTCGTCACAACATCACAAACATCAGGAACCCCATTTAAGAAAGGTCACCCAAAATTTCGTAGCTTTCACAGGTTTAATTACAGCTTGCCAGCAGGCCATCCATCAAAGTTGCAAATCAAAGGTTAAACGCCAGACGCGTTTCGAGAATGAAGTTCTCTTCCTCAGTGGCGTTGGTTTGCAAAGGTAAAGAAGCACCTTCTAAATGCGCACAGTCATTAAGTAGTTCCTGCCCATGTGGGCGTGGCCATCACTCTGGCCTTCTGGAGTCTGTAGTGCGCAAATTACAATCCCTCGTGGGCGCGCCATTTTCCACCTTTTAATATTACCCAGTAAATCCAAGTGGTTAGAAGTGCACATAAGGCGAATGCCTGCCCCGCTTTTCAGCTGCAATTGAAAGCGTCACTGGAGCCCCCATGTAGAGCGCCGGGTCTTTTGTTCCATAGCTGAAACCGGGTGGTGTCAGCTTGAGACCCGCAGCAGCGGTGGACCTTTCTAACGACCGGGCCGGCCGTCACAACATCACAAACATCAGGAACCCCATTTAAGAAAGGTCACCCAAAATTTCGTAGCTTTCACTGGTTTAATTACAGCTTGCCAGCAGGCCATCCATCAAAGTTGCAAATCAAAGGTTAAACGCCAGACGCGTTTCGAGAATGAAGTTCTCTTCCTCAGTGGCGTTGGTTTGCAAAGGTAAAGAAGCACCTTCTAAATGCGCACAGTCATTAAGTAGTTCCTGCCCATGTGGGCGTGGCCATCACTCTGGCCTTCTGGAGTCTGTAGTGCGCAAATTACAATCCCTCGTGGGCGCGCCATCTTCCACCTTTTAATATTACCCAGTAAATCCAAGTGGTTAGAAGTGCACATAAGGCGGATGCCTGCCCCGCTTTTCAGCTGCAATTGAAAGCGTCACCGGAGCCCCCCTGTAGAGCGCCGGATCTTTTGTTCCATAGCTGAAACCGGGTGGTGTCAGCTTGAGACCTGCCGCAGCGGTGGACCTTTCTAACGACCGGGCCGGCCGTCACAACATCACAAACATCAGGAACCCCATTTAAGAAAGGTCACCCAAAATTTCGTTGCTTTCACAGGTTTAATTACAGCTTGTCAGCAGGCCATCCATCAAAGTTGCAAATCAAAGGTTAAACGCCAGACGCGTTTCGAGAATGAAGTTCTCTTCCTCAGTGGCGTTGGTTTGCAAAGGTAAAGAAGCACCTTCTAAATGCGCACAGTCATTAAGTAGTTCCTGCCCATGTGGGCGTGGCCATCACTCTGGCCTTCTGGAGTCTGTAGTGCGCAAATTACAATCCCTCGTGGGCGCGCCATCTTCCCCCTTTTAATATTACCCAGTAAATCCAAGTGGTTAGAAGTGCACATAAGGCGGATGCCTGCCCCGCTTTTCAGCTGCAATTGAAAGCGTCACCGGAGCCCCCTTGTAGAGCGCCGGATCTTTTGTTCCATAGCTGAAACCGGGTGGTGTCAGCTTGAGACCCGCAGCAGCGGTGGACCTTTCTAATGACTGGGCCGGCCGTCACAACATCACAAACATCAGGAACCCCATTTAAGAAAGGTCACCCAAAATTTCGTAGCTTTCACAGGTTTAATTACAGCTTGCCAGCAGGCCATCCATCAAAGTTGCAAATCAAAGGTTAAACGCCAGACGCGTTTCGAGAATGAAGTTCTCTTCCTCAGTGGCGTTGGTTTGCAAAGGTAAAGAAGCACCTTCTAAATGCGCACAGTCATTAAGTAGTTCCTGCCCATGTGGGCGTGGCCATCACTCTGGCCTTCTGGAGTCTGTAGTGCGCAAATTACAATCCCTCGTGGGCGCGCCATCTTCCACCTTTTAATATTACCCAGTAAATCCAAGTGGTTAGAAGTGCACATAAGGCGGATGCCTGCCCCGCTTTTCAGCTGCAATTGAAAGCGTCACCGGAGCCCCCCTGTAGAGCGCCGGATCTTTTGTTCCATAGCTGAAACCGGGTGGTGTCAGCTTGAGACCCGCAGCAGCGGTGGACCTTTCTAACGACTGGGCCGGCCGTCACAACATCACAAACATCAGGAACCCCATTTAAGAAAGGTCACCCAAAATTTCGTAGCTTTCACAGGTTTAATTACAGCTTGCCAGCAGGCCATCCATCAAAGTTGCAAATCAAAGGTTAAACGCCAGACGCGTTTCGAGAACGAAGTTCTCTTCCTCAGTGGCGTTGGTTTGCAAAGGTAAAGAAGCACCTTCTAAATGCGCACAGTCATTAAGTAGTTCCTGCCCATGTGGGCGTGGCCATCACTCTGGCCTTCTGGAGTCTGTAGTGCGCAAATTACAATCCCTCGTGGGCGCGCCATCTTCCACCTTTTAATATTACCCAGTAAATCCAAGTGGTTAGAAGTGCACATAAGGCGGATGCCTGCCCCGCTTTTCAGCAGCAATTGAAAGCGTCACCGGAGCCCCCCTGTAGAGCGCCGGATCTTTTGTTCCATAGCTGAAACCGGGTGGTGTCAGCTTGAGACCCGCAGCAGCGGTGGACCTTTCTAACGACCGGGCCGGCCGTCACAACATCACAAACATCAGGAACCCCATTTAAGAAAGGTCACCCAAAATTTCGTAGCTTTCACAGGTTTAATTACAGCTTGCCAGCAGGCCATCAATCAAAGTTGCAAATCAAAGGTTAACCGCCAGACGCGTTTCGAGAATGAAGTTCTCTTCCTCAGTGGCGTTGGTTTGCAAAGGTAAAGAAGCACCTTCTAAATGCGCACAGTCATTAAGTAGTTCCTGCCCATGTGGGCGTGGCCATCACTCTGGCCTTCTGGAGTCTGTAGTGCGCAAATTACAATCCCTCGTGGGCGCGTCATCTTCCACCTTTTAATATTACCCAGTAAATCCAAGTGGTTAGAAGTGCACATGAGGCGGATGCCTGCCCCGCTTTTCAGCTGCAATTGAAAGCGTCACCGGAGCCCCCCTGTAGAGCGCCGGATCTTTTGTTCCATAGCTGAAACCGGGTGGTGTCAGCTTGAGACCCGCAGCAGCGGTGGACCTTTCTAACGACCAGGCCGGCCGTCACAACATCACAAACATCAGGAACCCCATTTAGGAAAGGTCACCCAAAATTTCGTAGCTTTCACAGGTTTAATTACAGCTTGCCAGCAGGCCATCCATCAAAGTTGCAAATCAAAGGTTAAACGCCAGACGCGTTTCGAGAATGAAGTTCTCTTCCTCAGTGGTGTTGGTTTGCAAAGGTAAAGAAGCACCTTCTAAATGCGCACAGTCATTAAGGCGACACTTATGCTGGAAACCTGCTGGCAAGCTGGCGAGAATAAAGAAGGTTTGAATTGACTTTGTGTGTGGTCTCTCTCCGAAAGGGTTCCTGCATTGTGTTTTGATATATATATATATATATATATATATATGTTACACAAATTGCCCTGAAGCATTGCAGCTTCAGGGCACTTTGTGTTTTGATATTTTACGCGGCGGCCCGG
The DNA here is from genome assembly GCF_964263255.1 of Lissotriton vulgaris. Lineage (NCBI taxonomy): Eukaryota > Metazoa > Chordata > Amphibia > Caudata > Salamandridae > Lissotriton > Lissotriton vulgaris. The sequence goes on from NC_141691.1 coordinate 883,856,895, forward strand.
CCGCGGAGGATTGCACCATCTTGTAACTTAAAGAGGCTGAGGACTGAAACGATTTTCAAACCCTGTAACAGCGCAGCAAGCCAGACTCAAAGAATGCGCCCAAAAGCACTCCGGACCTTGCAAAGGACTTTCTAATAATGCTTTAATGAAACGGATGGGAACGGAACCCACTCAGGGATAAAAACTTTTATGTCTTCCTTTGGATACTATATATCCCAGCATGCAACATTATTGTCACGCACTCAGCGGTCGCCAGTAGGTATATATAGTTAGGATTTTTTCTCTATGGGATTTTTGAAAATTCTATGTCTAATAACTTTGGCGTTTGTGGACAGAATTGTCTGAAATTTTCAGGAAAATGGAACATTTTGTTTCTGAGCAGCCCCTGACAATTTGGGGGGGTTTCATCAAGGGGGGGCCGAGAAAAAAGGGGGGTCCCAAAACACGTTTTTCCCATGTTAATTTCCATAGGGCGGTTGGCCTCACTTTTAGCTCGAACGGCTGAATGGATTTGCACGAAACTTGGCAAAATTGTAGGGACTGTTAGCCCGATGTGCCTTTGCTAGGTCTCAATATATGTGCTCCAGTGGATTTTGAGTAATTTAGGTTCAAAAAAAGATATATATCTGGGCGGAGCCTAACCACACATCTGATCTGATTGGCTGTCAGCACTTCATCCATGAAGTGTTGGCAGCCATCTTGGGACCAATGTACATGATAGCACCTCATTAAAAAGCATTGTAGTTAATAGAGGGTTTTAGGACTTTAGTTACATTATAAATCATTTGTTGATTGTACCATACTCGTTTTAGGAATTGTGGTGGGTTCTAAGGTGATTTTACCATGTGAAAAAACCTTCTGCTGTGATATCATGAATATTGTTTGAAAGAAAACTAATATCTCATGATTTTCCCACAGTGGTTTGGAAGGGGATCTATAAGCTAAACTGAAAGCATATTTTCTGTAAATTCACATTATCTTTCTCAGTCATGTGAAAATGAAGTCTGACATTCTCAGTAAAACATGTACATCCAACAAGGACAGAGACTGTCAGTTGATTCCTTTGTGCTCTACTGCAGCCTCCTAAAGTGTTCTAAAGAACAACTAGAGCGCTAACAGTCCTACGTATTACAAAGGTATAGCACACCTGGAGCCGTCGTGATGGGAATAAAGTGGTAACTCTTAAAACATTTAATTTAAAAAGGAACAAAATGAGGGGGTATATTATGCAATAGAAGGTATTATTAGTGCTGCAGAAAGAAAAATTAGGGCACATTTTGAGTGACTTTTCAAATCCTCTTCTATTTCATTAAAAAATTCTGACATGCAGTCTCCCAAAATGGCCATCAGAGACAAAAGAGCCCAAATGTAGCCCAAATATCACCCAGATGTAGCCCAAGTATAGCCCAATGACAGAATGTCCCAGAGTGTTCTAAAGAACAACTAGAGCGCTAACAGTCCTACTTATTACAAAGGTATGGCACACCTGAAGCCATCTTGATTGGAATAAAGTGGTAACTCTTAAAACATTTAATTTAAAAAGGAACAAAATGAGGGGGTATATTTTGCCATATGAATTATGATTAGTGCTGCAGAAAGAAAAATTAGGGCACATTTTGAGTGACTTCTCAAACCCTCTTCAATTTCATTAAACAATTCTGACATACAGTCTCCCAAGATGGCCACCAGAGACAAAAGAGCCTAAATGTAGCCCAAATATCACCCAGATGTACCCCAAGTATAGCCCAATGACAGAATGTCCCAGAGTGTTCTAAAGAACAACTAGAGCGCTAACAGTCTTACTTATGACAAAAGTATGGCACACCAGAAGCCATCTTGATTGGAATGAAGTGGTAAGTCTGAAAACACTCAATTTAAAAAGGAACAACATGAGGGGGTTAATTTTGCCATAGAAAGTATGATTAGTGCTTCAGAAAGAAAAATTAGGGATCATTTTGAGTGACTTCTCAAATCCTCTTCTATTTCATTAAAAACATTCTGACATGCAGACTGAAACATGCACTTTGAATACCAGCAGCAGACGTCCCTGGTGAGCAGTAGCTTTACTACAGTGATCTAATGTGCAACTAGAGTGCTAACATTCAGAATTTATGGCAAATGTGTGACACATCTGAATGCCTTCCTGATGGAACCAAAGTAAACAAGCATTGAAAATGCAATAGATCTCGCCCTCGTTTAAGTTAAAGCCATTCTGTTTGTAATGAGGTGGCTTTTTAGCTTTGCTTTTATTAGTGTTTTTTCAACTTTCATGTAAATAACATGCATCTGTATGCATATAAGTATATGTATGCATGCATTTATGTTTGTATTTATATAGATATACAGATGATATATGTTTATATATGTATGTATATATATATATTCACTGAAAAAACCATAGGTTATAGACCATATATAGTTAGGAATTAGCATTTACAAAACCTTGAAAATTCACTGAAAAAACCATAAGTTATAGACCATATATAGTTAGGAATTAGCATTTACAAAACCTTGAAAATTCACTGAAAAAACCATAGGTTATAGACCATATAAAGTTAGGAATTCGCATTTACAAAACCTTATTTTACTCACACAAAACCATTGAAATTCCATATATAGTTAGTTGCACTAACTATATATCACGCACCCGCAATCCACTGCTGATGATGTAACATATTACATCATTCATGACATGGTCAGTGACATCACTGATGACATCACTGATGACATCTCAAATGACATCACTGATGACATCACTGATGACAACATCCAGTGACTGTATGTTTCTGTAAAGTTAAAATATGTCTTACATATTGAAGAATGAGTGGATGTATAAGTGTCTGGATGAAGGATTTAGTAGGTGCATGACTGACTGTATGAGTGAGTGATTAAATGTGTCTCACTGAGTGCATGGGTTAGTGACTAAACTGTCTTAATTTGTGCATCATTATGTCTGTTGTTCTGTAAACTGTTGCATGTGTTGATAAGTAGCTATATGAGTAACTATATGGGTTATAGATTGCTTGCCCAAGTATTTGTATGGGAGACTGAGTGTGTGTGTGGGTGGCTGGGAGGTGTATGACTCTGTGCATAGATGTGTGAGCAGTTGATTCACTAGATGTATGGTTTCAAAAGTGCATGTGGAAACAGCTGTATGGGCGGTTGACTGTGTGCATGAGTGTATTGGTGAGTGAATGGATATCTCAGTGCTACATGTCAAAGTAAGTACATATGTAAAACACAGTACATGTGAGAGTTGACATATATAAATAACTGTGCATAAGAGCCAGTGAATGTGTGAGTGGCTGTATGGATCATTGTGAACATGTATTAGGGATTGTATAAGAGAGTAAATATGTGTTAGTATATGTTTGAATAAGTAAAGTTTGTATAACTGTATAGTTGAGGAAATGGAGGTGTGATTGATTCTTTGCATGACTGACTAGGTGTGTGAGTAACTCCATGGATGAGTGACAGTCTGTGAGTGTCTGTTTACACTGATTGTATCTAAGGTTATATTAGAGTCTGAAGAGGTTCATCGTATTATCACATGAATGATATCATCAGTGATGTGATCAGTAATGTCAAATGAGATGTCATCAGTGATGTCATCAGTGATGTCATTTGAGATGTCATCAGTGATGTCATTTGAGATGTCATCAGTGATGTCATCAGTGATGTCACTGACCATGTCATGAATGATGTAATATGTGACATCATCAGCAGTGGATTGCGGGTGCGCGATATATAGTTAGTGCAACTAACTATATATGGAATTTCAATGGTTTTGTGTGAGTAAAATAAGGTTTTGCAAATGCGAATTCCTAACTATATATGGTCTATAACCTATGGTTTTTTCAGTGAATATATATATATATATATATATATATATATATATATATATATATATTCACTGAAAAAAACATAGGTTTCACACCAGTTATAGTTAGCTGGACATTTTACTCATACGAAACCATTGAATTTCCCCTGTTATAGTTGTACTCACTATAACTTGCACGCCCACAATCCACTGCTGATGATGTCACATATTACATCATTCATCACATGGTCAGTGACATTACTGATGACATCACCAATGACATCTCAAATGACATCACTGATGACATCATCCAGTGAATGTGGTTTGCTTTGATATTTAAATATGTATTATAAATACACTACTTTGCATTGAAGAATGAGTGGATATATAAATATAAATGTGTGACTGGTGGATTTAGTAACAGTGTCATTGATTGTTTCGTTGACTAATTTGTAGAGTCTCACTATATATAATGTGTAGTTACAAAACTGTGTGAAAGTCTTTATTGCTTTGTCTTAATTACTATGTTAAAGACTATATTTGTTATTGGTTTCTTAACTGAGTATTTGTATGGGTAAATGGATGTCTATGTGGTCTGGTGGGGGGGGTGTGATTGCCCAAAAATGTGTGAATAGTTCATTCAGTAGGTATATGAGGTTAAGACTACATGTTATAAACGTTTTTTCAGTGAGTGCATATGTTTATGGGTGTGGTGGTGATGAAATATTTCTCTCAATGGTACATCTCCATTAAACTTGAAAAAAAGGCAGTGTATGTGACAGTTATATCTAATTAAGTGTGCTTAAGATAGTGATTGTATGAGTCACTATGTGGATAACTGTATACTTGTAATCGTGATTTTATAACACACTAAGTGTGAGTTACTATCTATATAAATAGATGAAGTGGTGTTTGTATAAGTGTGTAGATGAGTAAATGTAAGTATAATCAATTGTTTGCATAAGTCAGAAGGATGTCTTTATAAGTGAATACAATGTGTGCTGGTGTGTAATGTTGAAATAGGCGTACAAGTATATTTCATAGTGTTCTGTTGATTATTCACTGCATATAACACTGAATCTATAGGTAAGTGATTAGATGTGTGTATAGTTCTATGAATAACTGAGTGGGTGTTTAGAAATTTCTATTGGTGTGTCAATGGTTTCAAATATGGCACTTTCTATTTTACAGTGAGTGATGAAAGATTATACTAGTGTGATTAGGTGTATTTGATTGTCACATGGATGATGTCATCAGTGATGTCATCAGTGATGTAATTTGAGATGTCATCAGTGATGTATTCAATGATATCACTGACCATGTCATCAATGATGTAATATGTGACATCATCAGCAGTGGATTGCGGGCGCGCGAGTTATAGTGAGTACAACTAACTATAACAGGGGAATTTCAATGGTTTTGTATGAGTAAAATGTCCAGCTAACTATAACTGGTGTGAAACCTATGGTTTTTTCAGTGAATTGCAAAGGTTTTTTAAATGCTAATTCCTAGCTATAACGTGTGTGAAACCTCTGGTTTTTAAGTGAATTTCAAAGGTTTTTTAAATGCTTATTTTAAAATGTATCAATTATTATATTTATTTATTATACAAATGTTCTATATTTTTTACAATATTAAAATTTTAAATATGATTTATGTATTATTATTTACAAATGTTTGATTTTTTAAATAATTCTGGGCTTTTTTGTGTGTTTTTTAAAGGTGCGTGCACGGTGCTTGTATACATGCGTGCACGGTGTTCGCACATATGCACACACGCTGCACGCACTACGCAAAAATTTGTTCATTCCAAAAAGTCATTTCTGTAAATGTAATGTACATAATAAACCAAGACATTCTGTGACATAACTATAAAAATAGTATTTTTGACTTTTAAGAACTGTATATGAGCTTCAAAGCATTTACGAAAATCATGTAAAACGTCATTCATACGCGACTCGTGCGCGCCCCGGTCGCGCTGCCTGCGAGCTCCGTCTTCGCTCCGTGCATGCGTAAGGTCATGTGACTTGAAAACAACACTTTTGATTGGTTCATAGTAGTTTCTTTTCCAAATCTTCAAACACCCCACCCACTTCCCTCACAAGGGAAGAGGTGTGGCGCCGCGGCCAGGGTGACTGACTCCGGAATCTGGGGATCACGGTTCGATCCCCGGCACCGGCAGCAGATTAGCCCAGCACCATGTGACTCTGGGCAATAGCTTGCTTAATCTTCCCAACGGCCCCCAGCGCCTAGAGACCCTTACGGGTGATTGTGCGCTTTACAAAATGTGGGTTATAAGCTAATTCACTTTCCAGGGAGAAACATCTACAAGGAATTGTTTGTGCTTTTCACCTTCTGAAAATGGCAGAACAGCAGCAGCCACAGCACTCTTCCTCTGATTCAGATGTGGAGTTTGTTCCTGAACAGCCACCTCTAAAGAAAACCAAGGAATCTTTCATTTGGAAGTTGTTCACATATCCAGAGGGGCAGAAGAAGGTTAATGCCTCTAAGATAACTTGCAAAATATGTGATACCACCCTTTCTAGGGGTGATGCAAGCAAACATTTCCTCTGAGACTATGGCAGGGGTTCTATATACCACAACAACTTGCGTTACAACATGCAAGGCATTTATAGAGGAGACGGTGTACATTTCACAGATGAGGGGAACAGAGTCTTCCTCTTGAACTTTAGACTCTGTATCAGTACTTACTTGCAGGTACAAAAAACACTCAATGAAAACAACAGCTCTTTTTAGAGCCAACCACACATCTAAACACTCAAACTTGTTATTTAACTGTATTTTTTTGTCTTTTTTTTTCCGACGTACGTGCACCGTGCGCGTACCCCGTGATTTTCCCCCCCCAAAAATGTTTTTTTTGTCCTTCGGGGTCCTTCAGGGACCCCCTGAGAAGGCTTAGGGGGTCAGGGAGTCTCTAACCTGCCCCCTTTTCACGTTCTCCACTTTTGTTTTTGGCTCTCTACTGCCTCGGAGACACAAAATGGCGGCCAACACTTCCTCGTTTTGACCGATTGGAATGTTGACAGACGTCTAACAGCAAATCAGAATTCCACTTGCGTTATGCGCACCGTACACGCACCGTACGAGCACCGTACGCGCACGGTGCGCATATGGTGCGCACTTCTAGATATATATATTTTATTTCTTTTGATTTTCTCAGGAACTACTGGAGGGATTTACACCATTTAAGCAAAAGCGTGATCTGCGAATCAGACTCTATCATTTTTCCAAATTTCTTGTAATTCCGTTCAGCAGTTTGGGCTGTAACCGTGTCTAATCGTCCTACGGAAAATAACATGGGCAAATCACGTTTTGGGACCCCCCTTTTTTCTCAGCCCCCACTTGACAAATCCACCCAAAATTTTCAGGGAAATAGTGGAGCAGAGCAGGCCAAAGTTATTCCCAATAGAATGTTGTGGATTTCCTATGGAAACTAGGTCCTAACTATAACTACCTACTGGCGACCACCAGTAGGTAATATATATATATATATATATCCAAAAGTGCCTCTTCAGGTAAGGACGCTACTCCGGGGCAGTGCGGTTTCACCAAACCTTTTATTAATGGAAAGCTGTTTATCGCAGCTGTATTTCAAACCCCAACGTGTTTCAACGTTTCCAGCCTCTTTCTCACGAGGTAACAAATGGCAAACCACGGGACTGCCGCACCTATTTTATCCCATAGTGCACGCAATCTCCAGTGAAGCTTGCTGGTAGTTGTGGACAATTTCTACCCCACCATTAGGGTCCGTGTTTGTTTGCCAGACACAGTTTCTTTTGTCCTTAATTAATATTTCCTAACCCTCCAGTGGGCTCCAGGCACGATATGCAGCTCTCCTCAATTCGAAACTAGCCTCGCTGTTTTCACGGCCACAGGGTTGTGACCGTGCAAACCTGCCACCATATTTCAAGCAGGCGGTGCATCCTCTGTGGCTGAGACCGCTGCATCGTAATATATCCAAAAGTGCCTCTTCAGGTAAGGACGCTACTCAGGGGCAGTGCGGTTTCAACAAACCTTTTTTTAATGGAAACTGTTTATCGCGGCTGTATTTCAAACCCCAACGCGTTTCAAAGCTTCCAGTCTCTTTCTCACGGGGTAACAAATGGCAAACCACGGTATTGCCACATATATTTTATCCCATAGTACATGCGATCGCCAGTGATGCATGCTGGTAGTTGTGGACACATTCTACCCCACCATTAGGGTCCGTGTTTTTTTGCCAGACACAGTTTCTTTTGTACTTAATTAATATTTCCTAGTCCTCCAGTGGGCTCCAGGCAAAATATACAGCTCTCCTCAATTTGAAACTAGCCTCGCTGTTTTCACGGCCACAGGGTTGTGACCGTGCAGACCTGCCACCATATTTCAAGCAGGCGGTGCATCCTCCGTGGCTGAGACCGCTGCGTCATAATATATCCAAAAGTGCCTCTTCAGGTAAGGACACTACTCCGGGGCAGTGCGGTTTCACCAAACCTTTTATTAATGGAAAGCTGTTTATCACGGCTGTATTTCAAACCCCAACGCGTTTCAAAGCTTCCAGCCTCTTTCTCACGGGGTAACAAATGGCAAACCACGGGATTGCCACACCTATTTTATCCCATAGTACATGCGATCGCCAGTGATGCATGCTGGTAGTTGTGGACACATTCTACCCCACAAATAGGGTCTGTGTTTGTTTGCCAGACACAGTTACTTTTGTCCTTAATTAATATTTCCTAGCCCTCCAGTGGGCTCCAGGCACTATATGCAGCTCTCCTCAATTCGAAACTAGCCTCTCTGTTTTCCCTGCCACAGGGTTGTGACCGTGCAGACCTGCCACCATATTTCAAGCAGGCGGTGCATCCTCCGCGGCTGAGACCACCGCGTCGTAATATATTCAAAAGTGCCTTTTCAGGTAAGGACGCTACTCCGGGGCAGTGCGCTTCCACCAAACCTTTTATTAATGGAAATCTGTTTATCGTGGCTGTATTTCAAGCCCCAACGCGTTTCAAAGCTTCCAGCCTCTTTCTCATGGGTAACAAATGGCAATCCACGGTACTGCCACACCTATTTTATCCCATAGTTCACACGGTCTCCAGTGATGCATGCTGGTAGTTGTGGACACATTCTACCCCACCATTAGGGTCCGTGTTTGTTTGCCAGACACAGTTTCTTTTGTACTTAATTAATATTTTCTAGTCCTTCAGTGGGCTCCAGGCACGATATGCAGCTCTCCTCAATTCCAAACTAGCCTCGCTGTTTTCACGGCCACAGGGTTGTGACCGTGCAGACCTGCCACCATATTTAGGGTCCGTGTTTGTTTGCAAGATACAGTTTCTTTTGTCCCTAATTAATATTTCCTAGCCCTCCAGTGGGCTCCAGGCACGATATGCAGCTCTCCTCAATTCGAAACTAGCCTCACTGTTTTCACGGCCACAGGTTTGTGACTGTGCAGACCTGCCACCATATTTCAAGCAGGTGGTGCATCCTCCGTGGCTGAGACTGCTGCGTCGTAATATATCCAAAGGTGCCTCTTCAGGTAAGGACGCTACTCCGTGGCACTTCGGTTTTACCAAACCTTTTATTAATGGAAAGCTGTTTATCGTGGCTGTAATGGCAGAGGCCTGAGACAGGTTGGAAAGGCTACTTTGGTGGGTGGCACAATCAGCGCTGGAAACCCACCTGTAGCATTTAATTCACTGGCCCGGGTATCTGAGATACCACTTTACAATGGACTGACAGGTAAATTAAATATGCCAAACAGGTGCAGACAATCTTTACCACATTTACCACAGAAAGCACACACACTCTACACTGGACAGCAGTGCTAAATTGCCCAGAGTCCTAGAACCACCAACAACATTTCATAAAAAAGGCTAGGAGGAAGGCAAAAAAGTTCAGGAATGAGCCTCCAAAAAGGCCCACCTGCAACAAGAAGTGAGAAAGATTTGGTCTTATGTCTTTCCGGAAGTTGTGTGCGACCAGGTGCTTCTGGAAGGAAGCTCATAGAAGTCTTGGGTCAATTTGATGCTGAGAGATGGGTTTAAAAAGGAATTGAAAAATCTGTGTGACCAAGTTATAATTAAAGCAATTCAGAGATCAGAATGACTGTCCCTTATTGTGAAAAGCCAATAGGTCGCTAAGGATGTGTATTGTTTTAAGTGGTCTGAATGATAGAATTTGGGTGGACAGACATCCCTTGCCAAACTTAACAGAAATGCCTGCTTCACTTAAGGGTATCACGGTTTCACCACCCTAGATATGACGGCTGTATATCATCCGATTGTACTGAAGCATGAGTCAAGACATTTATCGTCATTCCTTACTCCTGAAGAGGCTTTCAGATTTAAGTGCATTTCATTTGGTTTGGTTTCTGCTTGGTCAGTTTTTCCTGCGTATGGTGAAAGCTTTATGCAAAGATATACCAAATGTAGGATGTTGTTAGAATGACATTTTGTTTTTTGGACAGGATATGTTTTCCCATGATAATTGCATAGGCAGGGTTTTGTTGGTGTTAAAAGAGAAAAGTATGTCATGGAGAGCATAGCAATGTAAATTTACTCTAGATTGTGTCAGTTATCTGGGGTTCAAGATCTTGGCATGAGGTATTGAACCGAAAGAGAGTCTGATAAAGGCACTATTAAAATTTCTGACTCTTGTAAACAAGACCAGGTACAATAATTTTTTGCCATGTTGGAGTTTTATGCCGGATTTATCCCTAAGTGTGCTGAGAGAGCACACAATTTAAAGGTGATACGCAAGAAGAGTGGGGCTGAAGAATTTAAGGTAGTCAAACAAGAAGTTGCTAATGCTATTCCCTTGAAAACAGAAAGATAAAATAGTTGCTTTTGCATCTCGTGCCCTTAGGGGTTTGAGCGTACTTATTCAGTCATTGAGCGTAAGGCTCTGGATTGCTGGTGGGGAGTTGACCATTTTAGAAACTATTTGTGGGGTGTTGAATTCGCTATTCATGTGAACCAAAAGCCTGTGGTTACTTGTTCATCATTAAGAGCTGGTAAAGCCATGCCATGATGTAAAGCCAAATGGCAATGTAGGCTACAGGAAGTTCAATATCATGTTGAGTACATACCCGGTGTGGAGAATATCTTTACACAGTGTCTTTCGCATTTGCCTTTAAAGGATGAGACTGTCTTGGAGGACGCTGAAGTGGAAGAGTCCAGTATGACTGGTGTTGTTATCAATTTGACTAAAAATTGCATTTCCGAGAGTGAATGGAAATCTGCTTCCGAAAGTGAAGATATTTTACAAGATGTAAAGGATTTTATTGGCAAGGATTGGCCCAAGGACAAATCATATATGCACATTAACTCTTTGAGGCATGTTTTTCGGAACTGAGCATATCCATTGGCATACTAAACAGAGATGATTTACTAGTTGTACCAAGTGGTTTGCTTGGTAAATTTTGAATACAGCACATGAAAGAATTAGATAGTTGAATTTTTGCAATCTGAGTTCATGAGAGAAGGATCTCCCAATGAGTTGGGGATGGACAATAGGGATTCAGTTCACTTTCCGTGAATTTAAGGATTTTTTGTCACATTGGGGTGTGAAACATACAAATACTACTTTGTATCATCCCTTACAGCAACAGTTTAGTGAAGAGATGTAATGGGGTCATTAACCGCATCGCTGCGGCGCGAATTCCCCGCCCATGCTGACTCCGCCTTGCGCGTCATCCGCACAGCTCACCCGACGTGCATGACGGAACCGTTCCGTCAACAGCATCGAAGGGGTTAAGGACAACATGCAACCGTGCATTGCTAATGGACTAGACTGATGCAAGGAACTTAAGGATTTGCAGTGGGCCAATTGCACCACTCCCAATACTATCACTGGTGTTTCTCCATTTACGTTCCTTAAGTGTCATAGGCCTGCCACTAAATCAGTATGTCTGTGGATGGGAGATTGTTTATCTAATGAGAAATTGTCATCAGTAAAAAAAAAGCGTGCAGTGGCGTAGTAGAAGTATGCTGGTGTTGCAGGGGTTGGAGGTACATGCACAGTTATGGTTAAGTCATGGGATGTGGTTAGGGTCCATTTACTTGGCATTTTAACCCAAGGTCAATCGGAGTTTTTGTGTGCCAAGAAGGTTATTCAAGTCAAAGATCGTGTAGTCAAGCTTTAAGATGGCAAGCTGTGGAAGAAAGAGAAGATGTCTCCTCAGAGGTGTGGTGTTGAGACTGAGAGTAATGATGGGAGTAATCATGAGTCTGGAAATTCTGAATCTCAATTTTATGGTGTGAGAGTGTTGAGAACAACGAAGGAAGACCTCCTGATAAACTACTCGACTATGTCTAGGTTTTGCTTTCCTCTTCCTGGGTGGATTGCCAATGCATGTCAATGTCATGTCAAGGTAATTCCTGATCTTTCTTTAGAATATATTTTATTGGGATATGAATTATATTGTATTGCATTGCATTTTATTTTATTTTACATTCAGACTTTTTTTAATGTTGTTTGAGGGGAAGATGTGGTGGATTTTAGATTGTTAAAGCAGAAGAAAGATGGTATGGAATGAGAATGTAAATTGTGTTTCTCATTGAACTGACCGGCAGAGGGAGCTGTTTCTCTGTCTAGTCAGTCGATCTCGATTGACTTACAGTAAATTCTGAGATTTTACATACGTGGTCTTTTCATCTTCCGACATCCCCACAAATATGCTTTGTAAGCTCATTCAGTCCTTCTGTCTCCAGGTGAAAGCACTGATTATTTACAATTTCCAAATGATTAGATCAACGTAATTCATATAACAAGACATAGTTTATTTTCGTCATTCTAGTTACTCTTATCTCTCCTCATTTGTCTGTTAACTCGTAATTTTGATTATTTCCAAGATCGTGGCCGGTGTCTGTCGTCATGACGTCATCACATAACATTGAGTTTGCACAATGCCATCTCTATGGCTGTAGTTTTTAGATTCTAAATGAATTTATATTATTTTTCAAACTGAATTGTTTTACTTAATTTAAACAAGATATTTTGGCGTATCCCTGATCTGGCATATTCATACAATACATAACACAATTCATTTTTCATTATCATCATTATAGTTCCTCGTATATTGAATCACTGGTTAGTTTGACAAGAAATGGCTATTTGTGTCACTCGTCATGACGTGATGTCGAGCTCACAATCTCTGTAGCCACGGTTTTTTAGATTAACCTTTCTTTTTTTATTGTTATTGAGACAAAAATGTATTAGTGCCATTATAAAAGACAATGGGGCATATTATCAAGGGGGTTTATCTCCGCTTTTTGGCTTTAAAAGCCAAGAAAGTGGAGATAAAATTATCTCCCTATTACCTAGCTGTCGCTAACACCAGTTAGCGACAGCTAGTAGGAGATAGCCACCATCTTGGGCCCCACTTTGCATGTCAGTGATATTTATCACTAATGACATGCAAAGTGGGCGTGCCAAGATGTTAGCGAGTCGCTAACATCGCTATCTCCTATTACCAACTTTTGGAGATATTCGCGCTAAGCGCGAATATCTCCAAAAGCTAACACCTGCCCCGGAGCAGTTCTTAGCCATGTTATCCAATGGTAGGTGGATAACATGGCTAAGAGCATTAGCTCGGTAATGCATGAATTTCGCTGACTTTTCAGCGATATTCATGCATTGCGGCGATTTTTATCGCATTTGCGATAAACCTTGGTAATACCAAGGTTTATTTGCGGTAAAAATCGCCGCAGCTCAGCGGTAAATATTTGTCTCTAACCAAGCAATAGCGATATTTATCGCTATTGCTTGGTAATATGCCCCAATAGCGGTGTCAACTATCCAGACATGATGCCGTTAAAAGTCAGCTATTCTTTTTATTTAGCCCAACTGTATGAAACTGGCCTTGGGGTGTGGAATAGTGGTACCCTGGGGGCGCTGCTCAGGGCAAAACACTAGGAATACTTTTCTGATACCCGACCAGTACAGGGAGTCTTATATCAGGCATACATGTTGAGCAGATACATTTAAAAGGGCTCTGGTACAGACAATGCATTCAACATTATAGCTAAAACAAAAAATAAACAGCGCAACCCAGTAATCCAGCAAGGCAGCCAAGGTATCATGTGCAAGGAAACAATGACCCCTCAGGATTCAATTATACATGACAGTGATAATTAGTAAATATATTAATAAGAAGAGGAATTTGATCATAGCCATTTAATGAACATGTTATTTTATTTGCATAGATTTGGAGGTGGCAAATGAGAAAATGCAACGGTGCAGTGAATATGTTCATAATATTGAAGTGGTGTGTGGGTTTGTGTCATTATTCTTGTGGGAACTTGATGGCACTGTGGGAACCTCTACCCAGGTCCCCATAAGGCAATGTCTTCTAAATCATAATAAATTACTTCAGGAACATCTGTGCTAATTTTTACAACTTTAAAAAATAATGACTTGTAGGGACCTGTGTTTCATTAAGTGCGTTTATATTTTTGCTCAGCTCTGACCCTGTAGACAGGAGGCGGTACTGCAGTCTTAAACACACAGGGCCTCATTTATGAAGGACTTGCGCCGCCGGTGCGTCACTTTTTCCCATTTTAAAATTGACGCACCGGCAGCACAAGGCCTTCATAAATAAGGCCCACAGCATTTAAGCACACTTTGCTCACCAGAAAGACACACTAGCAGCAGGAAGGACAGACATTTCAAAGTAAAAGCTGCCTAGCCCTATGTTTCTCCAAAGAATTTTCATTCAAATGAACCTTTTCTCTATTTATGAATATAAAACGTTATTGCTATGAAGCTATTGAATTTAGACTTGGTCTAAAAATTGTTAGTGGTTTTATTTTATAACTTTGCTAAAAGCAATTTGGGTCAATTTTGAATCCCAGGTTACTTCACTATTGCCATTTGATCCTAACCTGCAATTAAAGGATGATGGTGCAATGCTATGTGATGCAGTTTAAACTGATAATCTCATTTCTGGAAAGTAACCAAGGGGCATCAAAGGCAATTGTTAAAGTTTAATGCTTGTACCAGAAAAGTAAAGGTTATATTGATTTGCCTTTGTTTAAATATGACTATGCAACATGGAATATGTTCTTTTAGATGATGGCTGGATGAGTGATAGACTATAGTTGGTTTGCATTAAAGGCTACATTCTGCCAGGCAACTAACTGAAGCAATGGTATGCCCACTGCATGGGGAAGTTTATTTTTAACTGAAAAGCTATGTTCTTATGATAATAGTGAACTTCGTAGAAGATATATTCAAATATCGCAATAATATGTAAGTACAGTTAAAACATTTGAATTGCTTAATGTAATGTTCCTAAAGCTTTCCAAATTAAAACAGTTTGTTTCCATTCCCAAGGGTGGGTGAAGAACAAACATAACACTATTGACAAAGCCAATCGGTCTTGCCTATGCAATAGCTGCTGGCATTGCCAATGTGTTTTAGGTATTTTGTACACCAGCGTGGCAGCTGTCCAGCATGACTAAAAGTTAGTGGCTTAGAGAAGAGTGGAGAGCAGTGGAGTGTCATGCAATGGAGTGCCATACAATGGAGTAGAGTATGGTAGAGTGGAGTGGTGTGGAGTGGTGTAGAGTGGAGTCGAGGGCTGTGGAGTGGTGTAGAGAGTAGAGGAGTGTTGGGGAGTGGCGTATAGTGGAGTGTCAGAATGGAGTGTCATGGAGTAGAGTTGAGTGTTTTAGAGTAGAGTGCAGCAGAGTAGAGTAGAATAGAGTGGAGTAGAGTTGTGTAGAATGGTGTAGAGTGGATTAAAGTGGTGTTGATTGGAGTAGAATGGAGTAAAGTAGAGAGATATAGAGTTGAGGGGAGGAGAGCTGAGGGTTGTGGAGTGGCAACAAGTGGAGAGAAGTGTTCTGGATTGTCCTGGAGTAGGGTGGAGTGGTGTAGAGTGGAGGGGCAAAGATTGGAGTGGAGAGTTTTGGAGTGACATAGATTTGAGAGTGTTTTAGTGTGTGGGGTGGCATAGAGTTGTGCAGAGTGGAGTGGTGTAGATTGTAGTAGTACAGAGTGGAGTGACATAGTGTAAGTGGCATGGAGTACATTGCAAGGGTTGCTTAGAGTGCAAAAGAGAGATGTACAGTGTTGTAGAGTGGAGGGGCAAAGAGTGGAATGTCGTAGAGTGGAGAGTTGTAGAGTTGAGGGTCAAAGAGTGAAGAAGTGTAGAGTGTCATGGAATAGATAGGAGTAGAGCATTGTAAAGTGGTGTGGCGTTTATTGAAGAGGAGGAGCGTGGAGTGCCATAGAGCATAGCGCCATACAGTAGCGTGGAGTGTTGCGGAGTGGAGAGTTATAGGGTGGAGTGACATTGACTATACTGTTGTAGAGGGGAGTAAAGTGTCAGAGTGGCAAGCAGCTGAGTAGCGTGACAAACAGATAAGTAGAGTGCTAAACAGTTGAGTAGGGTGGTGTAGAGTAGTTTGGTGTTTACTAGAGTACAGTGTGGTGGCGTAGAGTAACGTAGAGTGGAGAGTGTGGAGAGTGAAGGGGTGGAGAGTGGAGGTATATAGAGTAGAGTGAAGTAAAGTGTTGTAGAGAAGAGGGGCATAGACTGGGGTTGCATAGACTGGAGTAGAGTGTCGCAGAGCAGAGCATTGTCTAGTGAAGTGGGATAAAATGGAGTAGGAATAAGTGGAGGGGGGTGTCGTAGAGTGGAGTGTCGTAGAGTGCAGTGTCATAGAGTAGAGTGTCATAGAGTTGAGTGGCCATAGAGAGAAGTGGCATAGCGTAGAGTGCAGTAAAGTGCTGTAGTTCGGAGTAGAGTATGGTGGTATGGAGTATCGTAAAGTAGTGTAGAGTGTCATAGAGTGCAGGAACATAGAGTAGAGGTGGGTAGAGTTGAGGGGTGTAGAGTTGAGGGGCATAGAGTGGAGGGGCTTAGAGTGGAGTGAGGCAAAGTGTCATAGAATGGGGGCATAGAGTGGAAGTGTTTAGAGTGGAGGGCCATAGAAAGAATGGGTGTAGAATTTAGGGGCATAGAGTGTTGTGAAGTGGCATAGAGTGGAGTGCCATTGAGCAGAGGGTTTCAGAGCAGGGGATCATAGAGTAGAGAGGCCTAGAGTGGAGTGAATTGGCATAGAGTGGAGTCACGTAGAGTGGAATAGAGTGTCCTAGAGTGGAGTGAAATAGAGTGGAGTGTTGTAGAGTGGAGTGGTATAGCATTAAGTAGATAAAAGTCTCATAGAGTGAGTAAAGTGTTTTGGAGTACACTGAAGTGTCGAACAATGGAGTACAGTGGTATAGAGTGGAAGTAGGCTGGTGTAGAGTGGAGAGGCATAGAGTGGCGCAGAGTGGCATGGAGTGGAGGGACATAAAGAGGAGGGACATAGAGTGAAGGGGCATAGAGTGGAGGGAAAGAGAGTGGAGGGGCATAGAGTGTAGGAGTGTAGCGTTGAGTGTCATACAGTGGAGTGGAATGTAGTAGAGTGGTGTAGAGTAGAGTCGGGTGGAGTGTCACAGGGAGTTGTAGAGTGGCATAGAATGGAATGTCACAGAGTGGTGTGGCATAGATTGTAGTGGAATGTAGTTGAGTAGTGTGAAGTGTTGTGGAAGGTCGTAGGGTGGAATAGAGTGTCATAGAGGGGAGGGGGTCTAAAGTGGAGGAGCGTAAAGTGGTGTGGAGTGTTGTAGAATTATTGTAGTGTTGTAGAGCAGAGGGACACAGAGCAGAGGGGTGTTGAGATGAGACATGTAGAGTGGAGGTGCATAAAGTGGAGTAAAGTGGCATAGAGTGGCTTAGAGCGGAATGTCATGGATTGGAGTGTTGTAGAGTGAAGCAGAGTCATATAGAGGCTTAGAGTGGAGTGGGATAGAGTGGAGTTGAGTGGCCTCAAGTTACGTTGTATGGAGTGGAGTAGCATAGAGTGGCATAGAGTGGAGTAGAGTGTTGTGAAGTTGAGTGGTATAGAGTGGCATAAAAAGGAGTGGAGTATAATACCTTAGAGTGGAGTGATGTAGAGTAGATGGGTGTAGAGGAGAGTCATAGAGCAGTGTAGCATAGAGGGTTGTAAAGAGTTGCATAGTGGAGTAAAGTGTTGTAGAATGGAGTAGTGTGCAGTGGAGTAGAGTGGAGGGGAATGGATTGGAATGGAATAGAGTAGAGTGCCATAGCACAGAGTGATGTAAAGTATCATAGAGAGGAGTGATGTAACGTGGAGAGACAGAGTGGAGTAAAGTGACATGTAGTGTAGTAGAGTGGAGTGACAGAGTGGGGTAGAGTGGTATAGAGTGTCAAAGAGTGAAGAATCATAGAGTGGCGTAGAGTGGAATGGTGGAGAGTGCTGGAGAATGCAGTGGCATAAAGTAGAGTGGATTGTAGTAGAGAGGAATGTCATAGAGTGGAGTGTGATCGAGTGAAGTGGCGTGGAGTGGCTTGGAGTGGAGTGGTGTAGAGTACAGTTAAGAGGCATGGAGTGTCATAGAGTGGAGAGGCATAGAGTGGAGTGTCATAGAGTGGCATGGAGTGGTGTAGAGTGAAGTGTCATACAATGGTATAGTGTGGTGTGTCACAGAGTAGAGTGTCATAGTGTCACAGAGTGGAGTGGTATAGTTTAGAGTTGTGTAAAGTGGCAGAGTGGAGTGGTGTAGTTTAGAGTGTCGTAGAGTGGAGTAAAGTGCCATGGAGTGTTGTAGAATGGCATACAGTGTGATAAAGAGGAGTGGCTTTTAATGGAGTGTCACAGAGTGGAGTAATGTGGTGTGGACTGTGGTAGAGTGGAGTGGTATAGAGTGGTGTAGGATAGAATTGAGTGAATGGTAGTAGAGTGCTGTAGAGTGGAGTGTCATAGAATGGCATAGAGTGAAGTGGCGTAGAGTGGAGTGACATAGGGTGTCATAGAATGTCATAGAGTGGTGTAGCGTAGAGGTGAGTAAAATGTCAGATGGATGGGCGTAGTACAAAATGTTGTAGGGTGGAGTAAAGAGGAGCGAAGTGTTGTAGAGTGGAATGGCAAAGAGTGCCATATAGTGTGATAGAGTAGAGTGGCTTATCGTGTGGTGCTGTGGCATGTGGTAGAGTGGAACGGAGTAGAGTGGCCTAGACTGAAGTGGCGTAGAGTGTTGTAGAGAGAGTGGCCTAGAGTCACTGAAAAAACCATAGGTTTGACACAGGTTATAGTTAGGAATTAGCAGTTAAAGAACCTTGGAAATTCACTGAAAAAAACCATAGGTTTCATACAAGTTATAGTTAGCTGGACATTTCACTCATACAAAGCCTTTGAAATTCCCCTGTTATAGTTAGTTCAGCTAACTATAACTCACGTGCCCACAATGCACTGCTGATGACGTCACATATAACATCACTCATGACATGGTCAGTGACATCACTCATGACATCACTCATGACATCACTCATGACATCTCAAATGACATCACTGATGACATCATCCAGTGAATGTTTTTTTCTGAAATTAAATATGTTTTCTATATGTGTATCACAAGGTCGATGGAAGAAGAAATAGATAAATAAATGTTTGAATGGATTTTCTTTGTAAAAATGATTGCATAACTGACTTATTAAGTGTATCTTAGTGAATACATGTATTAGCAAGTAATGTTTAAATATCTAAATATTTATGTCTCACTTTGTCTATAATTGGCTGCATAGGTTGGTGAGTAGCTACATGAGTGTCTATATGAGTTATTAGTTGGCTTTTTGAGTATCAGTATGAGTGTCTGTGTGGTTTGGTGGGGAGTATTACTTAGAACATAAATGCATGAATGAGTGACTCACTGTTTGTATGTGTTTTGAAGACAGTATATATGCAGGACTGTATGGGTGGATGAGTGTGTGTATGGGTGTGTTAGTGAGAGATTGACTGTCTCAATAGTATCTTTATGAGTAGCGACATATGGTTTAATCTACTATATATGAGTATTGATGTATATAAGTGATTATATGTGAGAGTGAGAGATTGAAAGAGTTCCTGTATAAATAAGTATGTGTTTCTGTAACTGATTGTTTAAGAGAGTAAGTATATCTACGTTTCTGTAAAATTAAGTGTAGTTCTGTGTGTATATGCAGTATATGCAAATAAATGTATGTTTGATAGTTTATTTGCATGTGTGAGTATATGTGTGAGTAAGTGTATGGATGAGTGTCGGGGTGTAACAGGATGTATAGGTGTATGAGTACATATGATGAGTGAGTACATGTATAAGTGACTATAAAGAACTGTTGGTGAATGAGTGGATGTGTATGTAGATGGTGGAATTACTGAATAGCTTGTTGGTAAGTGGTATCAGTATCTCCATTTTTTTGAAATGTTTTGTTTCTATTTTTAAATGGGTGTATCAAAGGTTATATTACGCTGAGAGGAGGTCTGCCACTCTTTCACTAGGATGATGTCATCAGTGATGTCATTTGAGATGTCATGAGTAATGTCATGAGTGATGTCACTGACCATGTCATGAGTGATGTTATATGTGACGTCACCAGCAGTGCATTGTGGCCACGTGAGTTATAGTTAGCTGAACTAACTATAACAGGAGAATTTCAAAGGTTTTGTATGAGTGAAATGTCCAGCTAACTATAACATGTATGAAACCTATGGTTTTTTCAGTGAATTTCCAAGGTTTTTTAAATGCTAATTCCTAACTATAACATGTGTCAAACCTATGGTTTTTTCAGTAAATTTGCAAGGTTTTTTAAATGCTAGTTCCTAACTATAACATGGCTGAAACCTATGTTTTTTTCAGTGAATATATATATGCACTGGAAAACTAAACACCCACTTCCTTTACAAAGAAATGGAAAGTTTGCATCTCTGCAACCTCTCTAATTTTTCACCTAAGTCATCTTCCACTCAATCAACACAACAACCACAAATACACACACCTACTTGCTACCATTCTTCGCTGAGCTTATCAATTATTCTTCTTTAATTCAAATTCAAAGTGCAGGCCATTTATTCAGCCTTCTTGGTAACTACTACCCATGAATAGCAGTGGTTAATTTACACACTTCCGTCCTTTCTTTCGTCTTTTCTACCACACACTGGGGCAGGTTTACAAGCCCATTGTGCCAATTTTGCATCATTTTTCCCACAAGCTTGTAAATCTACCGAACTGTGTGTACTTTATGCACTAGCTTTCTTCCTTAGATGTAGTACTAGTTTCTCTTGCTCCCACTGCATAATTCAACACCCTATCTGTGTAATGACTTGGAAATTCAAAGATCCACTTCACTGACAATGCAGTGGGTAGTTTGCGTCTCTCCAGCCTTTCTTATTTTTCACGTTTTTCATCTTCCACTCAATCTACACATCATCCACACATACAAACATCTAATTACTGCATTCCTTAGCTGTGATTATCAACTATTCTTCTATTTTATATTCATATTCAAAGTGCGAGCCCTTTATCGAGCCTTTTTTTTGTAACTACTGTTCCAGGAATTCTGCTCATACACAGAACTATGCATAAAGACCTAGGACCTCAGTGAATTACTATGTACCAAAACCCACCTCACTACACAAACCCCCTACCAGACTAGCAAACAGTCACTCATTGATTCTTTGCCCCAGAGCAAAAACACCAATAACTAGTCAACCCAGAACATGCAACTTAAATTACATGTAGTAAACTTGTCATTGTTCTCATCTGAAAACATTTCAGCCATCCAATTCAATAGTAGGAATGAACATACATGTTGCTCAACAACCGGAGCCTCTATCACCATCAGAGGAAAACTTGGGTCATCTTCAATGTAACTGCATGCCAAGAAGTCATGCGCCGCTGCAAAAACATTCCAATGTCCCATTATTCCATGTATCGCTGCTAAGGCCATAATCCTGCCGCCAGAACAGAGCAATTCATGAGCAATTAACGGGTTCATCAGCTGATCATAATCCGCGTTGGGAGACACCGTACTGCAGAGACACAAATCCTGGGCCCAGTCGAAATCGCAGCTCAGGCAATAGAAGACAGGTTGAACACATGTGAAAAAGGAAAATTGAGACGATAATCCATAAGCTGCACTAAATGTAGCCAGAGGAAGCGCTCCGTGATAACTAAGCATTCGGCTGCGGACCAGCAACAACAAGGACATATTCTCGTCTGCTGCAAGATCTGCATCCATATTTAAGTAAACAAATTAATACAAGCACACCGGCAACTAATGTGAGCATTAACTAGAATCCACCAAAGATGCTGGAAAAAATCGAATGAAAAAACAAGGACAAGACACCAAATATACTTTCTACAGAAGTCACAAGGCCACTGCTTCTAACTTTAAAAAAGTAAGGTAACCCCGTAGTCAAGGACACATTAAAAATACTCTAAATTAACTCCCCAAAATTCAAGAGCACGTCTGTATTTAATAAATCATGCACTTCTGTGTGGGTGTTTGCTACATGAAGGACAAATGTTTCTGTAGCAGATATAACAGCGACCTCTTTTCTCCCCCTGCCGCCGCAGCTCCTTTACTTCAGAGCACGGCCACAGTGGGGGCTGGGGGGGCCACGAGTGCCAGGAACAACAGTACCAGGAGCCTTTGCGTGCGGAAGCTGCCAACGCAAAATCCGCGCCAGGAGGTGCATGAATTAGAGGACATCTCCCCGCGTCGCTGGAGCGCGCTGGAGCGTCCCGGGGGAAGCCCGTGACAAGGGCGGGGCCGTCTGCGGCCGTCCGAGGCCAGAGGAGGCTAGGCTGGGCCACCCTATTGTCATTTCTACTTTGGACAGTAAGCTTTAAATACAAACGGACTATAGCACTTGGCTGCAGGGTCCTGAATTCCGATATTTGGTTAGCACTTCTTTGATTGCTTACGGGCATAAATTTCTATGCTAGAGCTCATTCTTACGTGATTGTCCAACAATTTTAATTTTTAGTTTGAAATACTTAGGTGTTTGTTTCAATGGCGGCTCGTGCCGGAAGGGGGACAAGAGTAGGGGCAGGGGGATCCATAAGTGGTACATTGGATAATTTTATTACCAGGGCAACTTCGGTTTTGGAGCATGAAATTGCCCTAAACGAGCGTCGCCTTTCTGTTGAACCGATGTATATAAGGAGGTCTTCCTTAGGTCCACTAATGCTGGCTACTTCCCCGAATCAATCAGAGGGGTATGCCAACAGAAGAAATCTCTCGATTAGCGAGGGTGCTAACTCGGAAAATACAGAAGGTAGCGTTCTAGAAACATTCCGAAGAAATGGAACTAGCCCCCATCCTATAATATGTGCCCCTGGTAACAAGATTATACCTGTTAGCACTACTATAGACTCGATAACAAAGATTAATACAGACAAGAAGAAATGGAGTGCAAAGAGGAAACGAGGAGGGGGTGTCCAAAAGGGGAGATGTCCAAAAATTATAAAAACTGCACAAACATCACATAATCCAACAGAAGAAGGGGTGGCTATTGTTCACTCCACACTAACACCTGAAGCATCGCCACCTACTACCCATTCACTCCCAACTAGCACCCTGGGGGCTGACCCAACTATTCCTTTGGCACAATTATTTGATGGACTCATGTTACAGGTGGAGCAACTAGTAAAGTCTCTAATTTTGCCCCTTGTTGAAAGAACAAGACAAATCAGTGAAAGGTTGGAGAGATTCGAACAGTCCACTGTAGATAATCTAAAAATGTTGACTGAGTCTATATCTAGTAGTAGTTTGGCTATTGCAAATGTCCAGAAACCTAAAGTAGCATTGGCCAACGAGCTGGCTCTCCGAGCAACAAATACCCTGACCTCTGTGGCCTCCGTCAATACTGGGCTGGCTATTACAACTCTGGGGAAAGGACTAACTGGCTCTGATGGAGATTCACGGAGGCCAAGGAAGGAGAGACAGGAACATCAAAAAAATACACAAATCCTGCCTAAGGTAACTGTTGCTTTGGATACTAATAATACGATGCAGAAAAACTTCTGCCTAAAAACTGTTAACTTACCACCTGAATCGGCCCCGTATGTTGTTGTATTAACGGGTACCAGAGCTAAAAAATGATCAAACTGAAACCTACCCTCAGCTTAAAAACAAAGTAACATTCTGGCTGAATCAGAATAGACTACTACCAAAACACATCAATGGGGAGGCTCTCTTTGCCCGTAGAGTAGGTTGGGTGGGGCAAAGACCAAAGGACATACCAAGGACTCTGTCATTGTAAATTTCAGGGACAGGCGTGTAGTTAGTTGTATATGCGACCAATACCATCCAAGGGGCAGAAGTGGGATTAATACCTTAGATTTAAATTACTTTTATCATCCATCACCAGCACTACGATTGGCCCAAAATTCCGTAGAAATCAAAGAAAGAGGGGCAATGGGAATCTTTGAGAACGACTTTCGTGTCCCTATTTTCAATCGCTTTACAGAGTTATATGGTTTGGAAGACGTTGATTGACTGAGAGATCAGGAAGCGGATCCATTATTTGCAAAAGAGAGTGCTCTTGTGGGTGACAATAATAAGATGGTCACTGAAAGACAGCAAATGAGGCCACCTTGGTTTCCTTCCCTTCAGTTGGTTTCTAGACCGCCAACAAAGAGGGGGAAGGATTTCGAGTTGAGCATCACGGTTGCCGATAAAACCCTTAATAGTAAATTATCCATTGGCAGAGGTGGGGAGACTATAAAAGTGGCCCCAACTCCATTAGAAGTTATCAATACCCCTAACCAGGAAAGAGTAAATCAGGCCAATAAAAACAACGGCGGTACTCTGATTAGGTCTGAATTGGGCTCTAGCTATGAACCCACTATTCTAGTATTGTTTGAGAATGCAAACAGAGAAGGCAGAATTCCGGACCTAGAGAGTACATCTACCATTAAACTGAGGTCTTGGAATATTGCCGGTTTAAAAAAGAACCTGAGTGACCCTTTATGGCAAGATTATAATGAGAGTGCCCATATTATATTATTTCAAGAAACTTGGGCTCTTGAACCACATTATAAAATTGATTTAAATCTTTTAGCGTCCCCACTACCAATCTAAACAAAGGAAGACCCTCAGGAGGTCTGGCAATCTGGACAAAAATTACTTTAGAGCTAGATTGTACTCATATTGATTCTAATAGCCCAGATATTTTAGGAATAAGGTTCATGGGAGCCAATAAAAGAGAAGTCTGTATCCTAAATGTTTACAGCAGACGCTCTAGGGTGAACAAAGAGGTAGAGGTCATAGAGCAACTAGATAATGTTCTCTCGAATTGTGACCAGAAAACTTTGATTATTATAGGGGGAGATTTTAATAGAAAATTCGAACCCATAATTGGTTTAGAAAGTATTTTTGATCAGAAGGACAATGCCGATAATATCCCTGGAATTGAAACTAAAACACCAGTACAATGCTCAAAAGCGGCAGCTCAGATTTTGCGTTTCACTGCGGCTCATGGACTGCGAGCCTGTAATGGGCGCCTTCCTTCTGATAGCCCAAGCAGACCAACTTTCAAGCGGGGTACCTGCTGTAGCCATTTGGTCTCAATTCCACTCTGGCCGATGGCATTAGACCTCGTAGTGGATGAGCGCATTGAAAGTGACCACCTTCCACTTAACTTGAATATTGGTTCGTCGTTATTTAATTTGTCCCTTATGGGAGGATCTTTCAGCCAGCATACCAACATGGACCCACTGTTGTCTAATAATCGTAGAGCATTGAAGTGGTCAGTGGTATTTGGGAATGAGAAAACTGTAAAAAGAATCTATGATTTGTATGTAGACCCTTTGTCCTCATTTGATAATGTCCCAGTGAATGAGATCCCTATTACACGGATCCATGAAAAAATGACTTTGGGTCTGGGAGAAATACTAACTAAAGCCACCAAGCCAAAGAAAATAGGCCAGCGAAATTTAGCCAAGGGGGAGGTTTGGTATGATAAGGCCTGCCGCCACGCTAAAAAGGAACTAATTGCGGCTACAAAATGTAATGATGTGCCAATGCTTAGGGAAAAAAGGAAAGTTTATAAGGGGACACTTGCAAAGGCAAAAAAAAGTTGGGATGGTAAAATTTGGGCGGATCTGCTTGACGCATGCAAAACAAACAACTAGGTATCCTTTTGGGGTATGATAGCCAGGGGCACCAGAGATGGAACCCACGCTAGGGACACGTTTCTTGAAGCCAAAGTGTGGACTTCACACTTTGCAACATTATACCTTTTGCCTGGAAACGAGCCCATATTGGACAATCATGAAAAAGGGTTAGACCCAAGTGAGATACCCCTGACTTTTAGTATGGGTGAAACTATTGCAGCCATAAAGGCAACTAAATCCGTGAAAGCACCTGGGCCAGATAGGATACTGGGGGACCTGTGGAAACACAAAAATATGCTATGGGCTCCCTATATAAACCGCGTTTGTAACAATATTGCAAGGGGAGCGCCAATTCCAGAGACATGGCAGGGCGCCAAAATAGTAACTATTTTAAAAAAAGGTGACATGATGAATCCAGCCCATTACAAGCCTATCAGCTTGCTTGATGTTCTTCAGAAGGTATTTGCGCGTCAAGTATTAACTAAGCTAGGTGCTTGGATGGAGCGAACCAGTACTCTAACTAAGTACTAGGCTGGTTTTAGAGGGAAAATCAGCACTGTTGATCAAGTGTTCAGATTTTTATGTATCATCTGGAAGTACATTAATATAAAGAGGGCACACTTGTATGTGGCCTTTGTCGACCTCAGGGCAGCCTTTGACCTTGTGCCCAGGGGTGCGCTGTGGTCGGGATTGAGAGATCAAGGGGTTCCTGGGAACATTTTGAACCAGATTTTTAATCTTCACGAGGCTAATTACGCCAGGGTGAGATGGGGACCAAATGGAGAATTGACCGAGCGCATTGAGATAAGGAGAGGCGTGAGGCAAGGATGTGTGTTGGCACCCACACTATTCTCCTCGTACGTCAATGACATACCGGACACCCTCTTGGGCTGGGAGCACAACTCTCCCAAGTTGGGTGATGAACATGTGCCGGCATTGTTATTCGCAGATGATACTATTTTAATCTCACAGACACCCAGAGGATTACAAAACTTACTTGATTCCTTTAGGTGTTATTGTGATGAAAAAGGTCTGGAAATTAACTCGTCCAAAACTTAGTATATGGCGGTTAATCCTCACAGAAATTTTAAAAGAACACTAACCGTTCATAATGAAATGATCGAGTATGTGCATAGTTTTAATTATTTGGGTATTACTTTAGAAAAACCAAAATGAACTGGAAATCTCAAGTGGCTAGAAGAAAAACTCTTCAAGTTCAAAATCTAGTCCCAATAGCCAAGAGACATAAGAACAGCTATTGTAAAGCGGTGACCCCCACACTAGAGCTATACAAATTTAAAGCCCAATCTGCCTCCCTTCATGGGGCGGAACTATGGGGCCACACAGCTAAAGTGCCTTTACGAAACACGGAAACATTTTTTTCAGACAAATATTAGCAATGCCATGGTGTACACCCCTACTACCACTTACAATGGATCTTAATAAACATCGCACTGATGATCATGCCACTTTGCGACCGTTGTTATATTGGGTACGTCTATGGGCAACAGATGAATTAGCTGACTATAGAGATGCCCTAAAGGAAGTTATGAAAATAAAAAATGCGACTCGGCTGATATGGTTGAACCACATCCAGGATTGGTTTACAAAGCTCGGGCTATATCAGTATTGGCTTGACCCCAATTGTCTGACCTTGGGCTGCAAAAAACTGTTAAAAGAAAGATACTGGGACTACCTTAATACTTCCACGCTACAGAAACCGAGGGTAGGTCCCCTAACCCTCGAGTTCCTTGGTGTGAAAACAGCGAGTAGTTTTGAGGGTTTTATGGACGAGATTTTACCGTCTCTAGCAAAGTCTCTGTATTTAAAATTTTGATACGGCATACTCCAAATCAAGGCCAACAGTGCTAAATGGGTGTGTAATGTTGATAATGCAGGGAGGGAAGCTTTGGCAAAATACGATTTGTGCACTATGGGAACAAAAGAGGATGAGGCACATATACTATTTTTGTGTTCAGCCTACACTTATTTAAGGAAGAAATGGATAAAACCTATTTGTCGCTTTCTGGGCTTTAGGCACCTTTGTGATGCCGAAAGAGTCCTCAGAAGTGAGACTATTCAACCCATTGTCTTCAGTGTAAGCAGATATCTTTTCTCTGTGGAGATAGTGCGAAGGAGACGGCGTCTTAGATTTTAAGTACATAGAGAAACAGCCACTGCGATTGATGTAATATAGTAGCGGGAACTTTGGGCATAGGGGACAAGAATTGGTGTTAGTGAGGTTCCGTGACGATTTGAACCCGTGTTTTCAATATCGTCGGAAATACATAATATTGGTATCAGCGAACCGCAAATGATCCATTTAGCATATCCTGGTGTTTTCGCTATGCTACGAGCAAGAGTACTCCTGTTACAAACACATTTCTGATCTACCCATGGCATCCATCTTAGATCATGGCAGCCATTTTGTGTTTCTTGCCCTCACATACGCAATAACCTCTGATCACTTCATCTCAATTAAGGACACGTAGGCTTAGCCGACGATTCACCTCTTTAAGTGACACGTGCACCTTGGAACAGAACACGCTGTAGCTGCATGACTCGACAAAGGCTGCCTCCTCTGCCTGAGGCCAGCCCTACCGAACTGGTTCTCGTGTCCATTGTCCCGATCATGACTAGGCGGCCGAAGCCGGTAGCCTTGCCCATTTACAACCCACAAACATCCCTTATCCCACTTTTCTATCTTCCACACCTGGCTCCGTTCCTTTCTTTCTGAATCTTTATTAGGGGGAGGCAACGAAATTTACGATGAGGCGGTCCGGCTCTTGAATGCAATATTGACAAGGGATTGTGATGAACTAGTGGGAACCCCTCTTCGTAATGTTTGGCATCAGATATTATCGACAGTTCCTGTGTAACGCCAAATATTTATTGTTTAGGACACAAAGGTTTGGGAATGTACTAACATGTGAAGTATTTGCCTGGAGCACAATTTTTAGTATATAAGGAGCAACCCTCTATGTACAAATCGAACAGGCTCCTAGACACTGCCCATGCGTGGTTTCTGTGACTTCTGTGTCCCTGCAGTAATAAACCTTTGGTCTTTGACGCCACCATCGAGAAGCCCGTGTTTCTGTTTATTTGTGCACCAAGGCAGGTGGAACTCCGGGGTCTTCGGGTGTTGTTCCCTGACACCTCTGGACGGAACCAAAAAAGTCCAGAACTCCAATTTGCGCCCAACGTGGGGCGACGTCATTCGGTACCGGTCCAAAAGCCTGAAGAGTTCGAGAAGCTTCGTGTGAAGATTCCTGAGGGAGGCGCCCCACTTCATCGATCCCGGCATATCGCAAAAGTGGCCCGAAGTTCTCTTCCACGAGGGTTCCCGTTCAGGACGGCTGCAGTGGGCCGTTGCCTTGACTGTCGCCCTGTCTTGGACCCGAGGTGCAGTCCTTAGTACGGCGAAACGTGACGGGTTTCTCCTTGGTGACGTCTTCAGTGCCTCAGTTAAGTATTTAGTGGTTGCTAGTTGGTTACTTCGTGAGGGTTGTTAAAATCCTTTTTGGTTCTTGGTTTGGTTTGGTTTCGTAAGATTATCACGGGTTGTTCTGGTTACGATAATTTACGATAATCTATTTGGTTTAGTTTGGGTATCGATACATCAGTTCGCTTTTGGTAGGCCTAAGTTCTTGGTTCAGGTGCACGTATCTGTTTCGTGTTTTGTTTGTTCTGTGTTCCGGATTGCAAAATGGTAAGTCGGAGAAATTGTATGTTGTCATGTTTTGGTTGCAACAGCGATTCACGATTGGAGGACTCATGTCTGGTTCCTCCGATTGGGACTCCCTTATACGACTTGTACTGTAAACATGGTGTGGGTCCTATATCTTACAATGAGGTGTGGGTCCGCTATACGAAAAAGGATGGTGTCCTTAGTTGGCCACTACATGGTAGTTTTGAACCCGAAATCCTTGATAATTTAGAAGCGAAATTGTTTAGGAAGAAAGCCCGGCCAGCAATGTTTGATTCTTTCCGTTACTGGCGAAAAGAATCTAAACAGAGAGAGATTAAAAGATTGAAGAAAGAACAGAAAGAGCAGGAAGAGTTGACTTTAGAACAAGCGGCTAAACAGCTGCAAGTTAACGAGTCTGAGAAGGCCATAGAGGTGGCCATTAGAGAGCATAATTTAGCGATCGACAAGTGCTATCCTGCCTTGCCATCGAAAACAGCTAAGATACTGGAGGACCCCGAAAACGATCCTTTGTTGTCTTATTTGTTAAGGTCACCTCCACCGTATGCACAAGGTGCTACGGCTCCACCTTTACCGAATATTCAATTGCCGGTTGCTGGACAACCTGGTATTCCTGCTCCTGCTCCTCAGAATCAAGCTCCTGTACCTCCTGTGGTCAATGTGAATGTCCCTACGGCACCTCCTCTTCTTGGGTTGCCGACTTCTCTACCTATACCTGTATCTGTCTCGCTTACACCTACTGTTCCACAAACTATTCTCCTCGATACTCCTACTGTCCCGCTATCTGTTCCTACTTCTACTGTGTTCTCTGCGTCTGCTAGTGTGTTGACTCCACTTTCTGTTCGTCGAAGAATCACTGATTCTGTTTCTAGCATTTTGTCTCCTTTCTATAAAACTTTAATCAAGACTCCTACTTCTGACTCTGTTCAAAGACGTAGTCAGCTTCCGAGTACTGAGGAACGGGGAATTTTAGATTCCACGGCGCTCAGATGGATTTCGAAAAGTAGGAGATATAGTACGAGAGATGTGCTAGATACATTTATGCAATGGAAGGAACCAACGCAACAGTATGTCTTTGATGAGATGTGCTCGCTTTTACGTGAGGAAGTAGAAGAAGATGATGTTGAATCAAATTTAGAAGACTTAATTAAGGTTCAGAAAGAGTTTGCTGCAGGAATGATAGTAGGTCAAAATATAGAAAAAGCGATCGAACTGATTTTGAGTTATAGGAGTGATCCATCACTTCGTTCACCAAGAGATTTAGAGAAAAGTAAGATGAAGCAGACTCGCCAATATCCAATGAGGGAGGTTCCTCCAATTTGGCGCGAAGCTGTGCAAGCTGACGCACCGAATGGTATTGTAGCAGCTCCGGCCCAATTCCAAAGAGTGTGGATACACATTCCATGGAAACGAGCTGAAGTGCTAGCAGTGAAGCAGGCCTTGCCAGACCCGCGTAAAAATCCTGCCGGATACTATAAAGAATTAACACAGACAGTTGAGGCCTGTGTAATGAATCTGGCGGACATTGATATGTTATTTGGTAATGTAGTTCCACAACCAATTTGGGCTAAAATTCGTAAAGAGAATCATCCAGTTGCCCTAGGTGGTGATTGGGCAGCTATCATTGCAGCGGATGGTCAGCAAATAGGTGGTTCAAAACCCGAACCTCTAATTGCTAATCTTCCTGGTAGGATAATCGACTTAATGAAGACTCTGATGCCCGCATTGCGCGTTAATTGGGACAAGTTGTCCGCATGCAGGCAAAAGAAAGATGAAAGTGTCTCCGACTTTTTCACGAGGTTCGAAGAGACTTTTGTAGATCATAGTGGTCAGGATATGAGCACAGAAGGAGGACAGAGACTGTTTGTCGATAAGTTCGTACATAATTTGTTACCTGAGCTATGCAACAAATTAAAAGATTCTGAGAGTGCGTGGGCTGTCTCTACAACTGCGCAAATACTTGCAACTGCACAGTATTATGAAAATAGGGATAAAGAGGAGAAAGAAAAATCAGATAAGAAAACGAAAGACTTAAAAACTAAAGTTCTCTTGCAACAGGCGTATCCGCCTCGCACGAATCAGACTAATACGCAACAGGGCTCGTATCAAAGAACAGATTATAGTTCACCGAGACCTCAATATCAATGGAATCAGTGTGCGTACTGTAAGAAAGAGGGTCACTACAAGAATGAGTGTCCAGTCTTAGCGCAAAATAACGCAGCAGCAGCTCAGAGAGGTCGTGGTGGTTTTGTGCAAAATTCTAGAGGTCGAGGGCGAGGTGCTATGCCTCCACAAACGAATGATCGCCCTTCCAATCACTTTGATCAACGAAATGGACAGTCTGCTCAGCAAAATAGATCTCAACAGTATCTTGTTGAAGACTATTGTGAAGTGGATGAGGGATTTCAGCAAAATGGGTACTAGGACAGCCATGGACAGAGAGAGGGAGTAGTATCAGTTCCAGTGGATCAGAGTGGGCCTTATGTCGCAGTAGCAACGTCAGGTGTAATCGAACCGTTTCTGTTGGATACTGGTGCAGCAAAAAGTTCTATCATTCATGCGAAACTCCCTGGCGCACCTTTGTCCGGCTCAACAAATGTTTCTGTAGGTTTTTCAGGCGCCCCTGTTTACAACCCCATATCTGGTCCTTTGTCTATTTCTGTTGGACCGTGTCAATTGAAAGCACCCCTAATTTTGACGACAGGTTGTAATGAAAATCTGCTTGGTTTAGACTTGTTAAAACGACTATATGCGACATTGTACTGTTCTCCGGAAGGAGTACAGCTTACATTGGGCAAAAGAATCACCTCTCCGATGTACTTGTCAATGGATGCACTCCCGCCAGAGCTGCGTTCACTCCCTGATACTCTTTGGGCGACTGGTCCTAACGATGTAGGCCTTTTAGAAATACCACCATATGTAGTCACTTTGAAAGCAAATGTAAAATTTCCACGAATTCCTCAATACAAAATATCTAGTGAAGGTGAACGAGCACTTTTATTGATTGCACAAGATTTGATTAGGAAAGGTGTGGTTGAAGAAACTAGAGGAAATGTCTGTAACAGTCCTGTACTACCGATTTTGAAACGAACTGATCCTACAAAGCCTCCAGTGTATAGGTTTGTCATCGACCTCAGAGAAGTTAATAAGATTGTGGTCCCGCAGTTTCCTGTAGTCCCAGACATTACGGCCTTGTTAACATTGATTCCTGCTACAGCCACATGGTTTTCAGTCATCGACTTAAAGAATGCCTTTTTCAGCATTCCGATAGCCGAAGAAAGCAGAGATATTTTCGGCTTCTGTCTAGGAGGTCGAAGTTTCAGATTTAAACGCGCTCCACAAGGCTATTGTGAGAGCCCATCTATTTACAGTCAAGCACTAAAAAGTCAGTTAGATTCCTTTGTCCTTCCTCCAGGCTCTGCTTTAGTGCAGTATGTAGATGATCTTCTAGTGGCTGCCGATGACAAGGAAACTTGCAAAGCAGCTACGATTTCGTTATTGCATCATTTGTCTAATTTGAATCATAAGGTATCACCTTCGAAAATGCAATACTGCTGCCAAGAAGTGACCTACCTAGGTCATCTCTTGTCAAAGGAGGGAAGGAAGTTGACCCCAGAGAGAATAAAAGCAATTACGCAGATGAGTGTTCCTCGCACGCAGAGAGAAGTGCGTGCCTTTTTAGGTATTACCTCTTACTGTAGGCAGTGGATCCCAAATTTTTCTCTTTTAGCAAAACCGTTGGTAGCTTTGACTGGGAAAAATGTTCCGAGTCCGGTGCCATGGTCTGATGAATGTCAGGAAAGTTTTTCTGAATTACGAAATGCATTGTGTTCAGCTCCTGTATTAGGTACACCTGATTACAGCAAGCCATTCACGCTCTACGTTCACGAGAGAGAAGGTTGCGCGTTGAGTGTTCTGACACAGACATTTGGTGATAAACAACGCCCTTGTGCGTATTTTTCATCAACATTAGATCCGGTAGCTAGAGCGTTACCTAGTTGTTTGAGAGCTACAGCGGCAGCTGCGGCTTCCATTCGACAATCTGCTGGTTTGGTGATGAACAACATGCTAGTGGTTATGGTTCCTCATGCTGTAGATACACTCATGAATCGAACCAAGACACAACACCTTACCAGTGCGAGATTATCTGGTTACGAACGGACATTATTAGCAAGTCATATTCAGATCAAAAGATGTAATGTATTGAATCCAGCAACGTTGTTGCCGGCTAATCAAGAGTCGAGTGATTCTGAGCCCCATGATTGTTGTTTTAGAACGGAGGAAGAGACAAAAGGACGAATTGATTTAAAAGACACTCCATTGTCAGATCCAGATCGCACGTTGTATGTTGATGGGTCATGCTTTAAATTGGAGAATGGTGATGTGACTGCTGCCTATGCGGTAACGACTCTAAGAACGATTGTGGAGACTGCAAGAGTGAGTCAGAATTCTGCCCAAGCTGCAGAATTAATAGCTCTAACAAGAGCGTATGTTTTAGCTAAGGGAAAGAAAGTGAATGTGTTTACAGATAGTCAGTACGCATTTGGCGTGGCCCATAGTTTTGGCCGTTTGTGGAAAGAAAGAGGTTTCATTACGTCCCATGGGACTAAGATTCAACATGGTCAGCTAGTTAACGATCTGTTGGAATCTCTAACCTTGCTGACTGAAGTTGCGATTGTAAAGTGCAGTGCTCATAAAGCAATTACGGATGATGTTGGTCGTGGAAATGCGATTGCTGATGAAACTGCTAAACAGACAGCTAGAGACATGATGAGTAGAATGTATGTTGCTACGTCTGCAAGATGGATTGCTGAGTCTGGAATGTGTGAGGATACAATGGAAAGTGTGAAAGAGATTCAGAAAGAGGCAACTGAGGAGGAAAAACGTGTATGGAGAGAAAGTGCGGGCAAGTTGGATTCGAGTGGGTGTTGGATTGATTTGTCAGAACAACAGCGTTGGATGTTGCCTGATGCGTATGTGCTTGCAGTGGTGACGATGGCGCATGGAGTAGCGCATATAAGTTCTAAAGGAATCTGTAAAATGTTGGCTCCAGTCTGGAAGAATGATGGGATCAGTAAATGTGCAGAGAGAGTGGTGAAAAATTGTATGGTATGCCTGATGCATAATCCTGGCAAGGGAACTCCAACTCCTGCTGGTCACTTCGCTCCTCCTTCCTGCCCCTTTGAAGTGATTCAGTTAGACTTCATTCACATGGATCGGTGTAATAATTTGAAATACGTCCTGGTGGTAGTCTGTGCTTTTTCCAGATGGATCGAAGCATATCCACTAAAGGACAATACTGCCCTATCAACTGCCAAAATTCTTCTCAAAGAATATTTCCCTAGGTTCGGAATGCCACAGATTGTATGGTCAGATAACGGAAGTGAGTTCATAGGAAAAAGTTATGCAGAGTGTGTGTGCCGGTTTGGGCATCAAACAGAAGTTCCATAGTGCAAACCATCCTCAGTCTGCTGGTTTAGTTGAGGGTTACAATGGCACCCTCAAACTAAAACTAGCCAAAATACAAGCATCCACGGGTTTATCCTGGCCAGACACACTACCCTTGGCTTTGTTATCAACGAGAGCAACTGTACATTCTAGAGTAGGGCTTAGTCCCTATGAGATTGTCTTTGGCCGCCCGGCAAATGTGTGGGGTGTGCCTAGGCCAAAGGAGTTTTGTTCTCTAGAATATCCTATGTTGATCGACTACCTTTACGACTTGACTGCTAAATTGAGTCTTATTCACCAACAGGTTTTCGATGCATTGCCAAAGCCTCCGGAGAGTCCAGGGCATCAGCTGAAACCCGGCGATCACGTCGTGATCAGAAACTTCGCGAGGACGAAGAACCTTCAGCAAAGATTCGTCGGCCCATTCCAAGTTCTGCTTGTGACAAGAACCGCAGTTCGTGTAGCTGGTCGCAAGCACTGGGTACATGCGTCTCATGTCAAACGTGTACCTTTGCCACTTCCTTACGACGACTGGGTGAAGAAGGGAATTGGTGCCTCCGAATTTGAAAAAACGCCAAAGTTCATCCCTTTCAGCGATGCCGAATTGATTACCGACACTCTGAACTCTGACTCTCCTCCTGAAAAGACTCCTTTGAACTCTGAACATTTGTCCCCTGCATCAGAAAAAACTCTGTCATCTGCGAACTTGAACACTGCAACAACTACTAGTGATACGCTATTTGCCGATCAAACAGTACCTGCAAAGCAAAGATACAATTTACGACCTCGTAATATGGACAAATAAAGCAGGCAACTGCCTATTGTGATATTTTGAAATTTTGAACTTTTGCCTTCAGCCAGGAAGTTTGCTATTGTTTTATTGTTTTAAAAATTGTCTTGCCGTCTGGGTAGCCGTAGGGTCGTGGCTGTGTGCCTAGTTGAATCTGCGGGGGTCTGACACAAGGTCGATCTTTCTGTTGGTTCTGGGAACTCCCAGGGCTGATAGAGGCATTTTCATCTACGTACACATCATCAGTGGTCGCGAGCGGATTGTAGAAGATGGAGCTTCCTGCGCTGCAACGAGAAAATGTGATTTATGTTCGCAGAAACAGACTTTACAGAATTCTTCACAGCAAATGCTTTTTGATACAATGTGCTATTACATTTTTGATTGTTTTGATAACGTTGGTGGGTGGAATCGTCTTTGGTATGAGTTTGATTTTTATGCCAGTAACCACAGTACCTCCCCTTGATCCTGCTACTTCTACTGTTTCTTCTATACACTCTTTTCACTCGTTTCCTGAACATGAGCAAGCTCGACGCTCAGAATTCATTAATAACACTTTTGTACAGCTCTTGCATCAACACCAACTGGTAGTTAACACTACAGACTGCTGGGTGTGTGGCTTGATACCACACACTATGGATAAAGGCATTCCCTATCTGGTTTTGCCTTTCAGCTATAATGGATCATTTCAGGCCCTTCAAACCATCTTTGCTTATGCCCTTGAAACCTATCCTCCGTGTCCACCACATTCCACTAAATATAACTCTGCCAACAAAGCCTTAGTCCAGGGAATTATTGACATGATCAAGGACGTCAATAATACTCCATCTTACCCTAGAGACGAATTGCGAGTATATTTGAGTTGGAATTCTTCAGAGTATCGCCTTAGTTTGGGAGAAAGCAAGCGTAAAAGCTCAACTCCAATCTGGGTCGTACCTCACCGAGGTCAAGTTTTGCAAGGTAATGGGAGGAATCCGAGAGCTCAGCTAGGGAGGAGTGAATGCGTAGAGACTTACGTGTTTCCGTCTAACTCTTCCCCTGCTTTTACAGCTGAGCTTCAGGCGGATAGACTCATGACGTTGCAGAACCGTATGGTTCTAGACGTAATACTTGCAGATCGAGGTGGGGTATGCAGAATGATCCAATCGAGCTGCTGTGTCTTTATTCCTAATAATGCTCCAACAGTCTATGAGGCGATCTCGAAGCAACACAAGATTTCCGACTCTATTCATGTAGACAAGGGAAACTGGTCCTTCATGGAGTGGTTTTGGACTCTGATCTCAGCGTGGGGATGGAAGGTTCTAATGGTCATTGGTGTCATCTTAATATTCCTCTTCTCATGCTGCCTGATTATCCAGTGTGGTCCAGCTCTGTGTAGTCTTTGTGCTGCAACCTGTTTCAGAAAACCACCTGCGTTTGGAGAAAAGGCGCGAGAAAGGATGATGATACAACAGCATGTCTCTGACCTGATGAGCATAGAATTAGACTCTGACATAGACTGAGTAATTGCCTATGTAAGGGCAAAAGGAGGGTCTGAGGTTCCGTGACGATTTGAACCCGTGTTTTCAATATCGTCGGAAATACATAATATTGGTATCAGCGAACCGCAAATGATCCATTTAGCATATCCTGGTGTTT
Source organism: Lissotriton vulgaris (assembly GCF_964263255.1). NCBI lineage: Eukaryota > Metazoa > Chordata > Amphibia > Caudata > Salamandridae > Lissotriton > Lissotriton vulgaris. The sequence goes on from NC_141691.1 coordinate 883,894,248, forward strand.
TCGCTATGCTACGAGCAAGAGTACTCCTGTTACAAACACATTTCTGATCTACCCATGGCATCCATCTTAGATCATGGCAGCCATTTTGTGTTTCTTGCCCTCACATACGCAATAACCTCTGATCACTTCATCTCAATTAAGGACACGTAGGCTTAGCCGACGATTCACCTCTTTAAGTGACACGTGCACCTTGGAACAGAACACGCTGTAGCTGCATGACTCGACAAAGGCTGCCTCCTCTGCCCGAGGCCAGCCCTACCGAACTGGTTCTCGTGTCCATTGTCCCGATCATGACTAGGCGGCCGAAGCCGGTAGCCTTGCCCATTTACAACCCACAAACATCCCTTATCCCACTTTTCTATCTTCCACACCTGGCTCCGTTCCTTTCTTTCTGAATCTTTATTAGGGGGAGGCAACGAAATTTACGATGAGGCGGTCCATCTCTTGAATGCAATATTGACAAGGGATTGTGATGAACTAGTGGGAACCCCTCTTCGTAATGTTTGGCATCAGATATTATCGACAGTTCCTGTGTAACGCCAAATATTTATTGTTTAGGACACAAAGGTTTGGGAATGTACTAACATGTGAAGTATTTGCCTGGAGCACAATTTTTAGTATATAAGGAGCAACCCTCTATGTACAAATCGAACAGGCTCCTAGACACTGCCCATGCGTGGTTTCTGTGACTTCTGTGTCCCTGCAGTAATAAACCTTTGGTCTTTGACGCCACCATCGAGAAGCCCGTGTTTCTGTTTATTTGTGCACCAAGGCAGGTGGAACTCCGGGGTCTTCGGGTGTTGTTCCCTGACACCTCTGGACGGAACCAAAAAAGTCCAGAACTCCATTAGGACTATTCATATATTGTATAGGAAAAGGAAGTAATACTCTTTATATTAAGTATGTTTTAAAAAACTAATATTTATTACAAGAAACTCGATTGTATTAATTTCATCGAATGGTAAATGCTTTTTCTGTTTTTAACTAGAAAAATATGTGTTAATTGTTTTAATTTTGCAATTGCCTCTGAAGAATCTTTTTAAAGGAACAATGAATGTGAAAGTGGGCGTGATTTGAAATTTTTGGGTTGTAAACTGTTTTCTTTTTTTAAAAATGATGTGAATCTTTTATGGTTTTGTTCAACCGCAATAAAGATACTTGACTTGACTTGACTTGAAATCTCATCAATCACAGAGAAAATATGCGCAGGGTAAAATGAAAGTAACAGGGATAATAAAAATAATGGAGGAAAACTACTAAAATGGCGGTTGAACGGAGTATGTAATCAACGTTTGGCACCTCAACACTACATTTCAAATAAATATACATACAATATGTTTATTAATATATTACAAAGTATAGCACCAGTTGACACACATTACCCGGGAAAAGAAACCGGCAAATTTAATACCAAAAATCAGGAGAGGTTTGCTTGGTGAACTTGAAGAAAAAGAAAAAAAGCGCACTTGCAAACAAGGCTGCACATGCGTAGATAGTACAACTGATGCAGGAAAAAAAACGGAAAGTTTTACATACTGTCATAGAAATATAGCTAAATTGCCCACGGAATCTGCCCCCGAGACCTAATGAATAAAACAGACTTCTAGTTTTTTTTCCCTTTTCCACTGCATATGAGTACCATACGCCTGCCCCAGTGATTTTTGTTTTGTTAAAAAAATAAAAATTGACCCTAAAAATCCATGTACGACCCCCTGAGCAAGCCAATAGGGTCAGAATGTTTCTACCCTGCCCCCTTTCCTTATTTCTCAACTTTGTTTTACTGTTTTCTTATGACTCGGTTCTACCGAGGCACAATATGGCCGCCAACACTTCCTGGTTTCGAGTGTTGACAGACAGTGTACAGCCAATCAGCATGCAGCTCGCGCTCGTAATTGAACGGATCTCCGTCCACGTGTAGAACTCTGTCTCTAGATATCGCTATGCTTTTACTTGTAATTTTCTCAGAAACTATTGAATAGATATACACCATTTAACAAAAAGCACAATCTGCAAACCGAACTCTACCTCCGTAATTCCTTTCAGCCGTTCGGGCTGCAGCCCTGGCTAAAGGTCCCTATGGAAAATTGCATGGGGAAAACAAGTTTTGGGACCCCCTCTTTTCTTGGCCTCCACTTGATGAATCACCCCGAAACTTTCAGGGAAGGAGCGGAACCGAGCAGGCCATTTTCTTGGAGAATTTTGCGAAGATTCGTCCACCAGCGCCAAAGGTATTCCGAATAGAATGTTGTGGATTTCCTATGGAAAGTAGGTCCTAACTATAACTACCTACTGGCAACCGCCAGTAGGTTATATATATATATATATATATATATATATATATATATATATATATATATATATATATATATATATATATATATATATATATATATATACACATATATATATATATATATATATATATATATATATATATATATATATATATATATATATATATATATATATATATATATATATATATATATATATGCACCTACTAAATCCTTCATCCAGACACTTATACATCCACTCATTCTTCAATATGTAAGACATATTTTAACTTTACAGAAACATACAGTCACTGGGTGTTGTCATCAATGATGTCATCAGTGATGTCATCAGTGATGTCATTTGAGATGTCATCAGTGATGTCATCAGTGATGTCACTGACCATGTCATGAGTGATGTAATATGTGACATCATTAGCAGTGGATTGCGGGTCCGCGATATATAGTTAGTGCAACTAACTATATATGGAATTTCAATGGTTTTGTGCAAATAAAATAAGGTTTTTTAAATGCTAATCCCTAACTATATATGGTCTATAACCTATGGTTTTTTCAGTGAATTTTCAAGGTTTTGTAAATGCAAATTCCTAACTATATATGGTCTATAACCTATGGTTTTTTCTGTGAATTTCATTGGTTTTTTAAAAGCTAATATCTATAACTGTAAAATATATTCTTTATTAAGTGACGTATCACGTAGCCCGTGAGACGCCTCATGATGCATCGCATAACCGTGACGTATCGTCTCTGCAGCGCAAACCAAACCCAAAACGTAAGCGCGCCAGAACACGCTTAAAGATATATATATATTTTTTTTAACCTTAATTAGACAAAATCCACACGTGCACATATCACAAACGTTCAAAAAACACAATATGTCGGACTCCCGTTACGCTGCCGGTTAGCTGCCCGGTTAACGTACCAGGAAGCACCTTTACCGCGAAAAATCGCACTTTTTTTTTCTTATGCCCCGCAGGGAACTTTAATAGCCCCCTCATCAATCCTAGGGGTTCAGGAGGGGTCTGCCTTACCCCTTTCATTCATTTACACCTTTTTTTTTCCACCTCTTGTCTCTCGATCCTACCGAGAGACAAGATGGCGGCCGCTCCGGACTGTTTACAATGTTGACAGCCAATCAGCTACTCCTCAGACTCCCGTTACACTGCCGGTTAGCTGCCCGGTTAGCTGCCCGGTTCGCGTACCAAGACGCGTCTCTACGGTGAAAAAAATCGGATTTTTTTTTTTTTTTTGGGCCCCGCGTGGCTTTATAATATCCCCCTCATCAATCCTATGGGGTCAGAAGGGGTCTACCTCGCCCTCTTTCCTTCATTTCCCCCTTTGTTTTGGTCTCCTCTTGTCTCTCGATCCTACCGAGAGACAAGATGGCGGCCGCTCCGGACTGTTTACAATGTTGACAGCCAATCAGCTACTCCTCAAACTCCCGTTACACTGCCGGTTAGCTTCCCGGTTCGAGTACCAAGACGCGTCTCTACGGCGAAAAAATCGGATTTTTTTTTTTTTTGGGGCCCCGCGTGGCTCTATAATATCCCCCTCATCAATCCTAGGGGGTCAGAAGGGGTCTACCTTGCCCCCTTTCCTTCATTTCCCCCTTTGTTTTGGCCTCCTCTTGTCTCTCGATCCTACCGAGAGACAAGATGGCGGCCGCTCCGGACTGTTTAGAATGTTGACAGACACCGGAGAGCCAATCAGCTTCGCTTCGCAAAGTTCCGATACGCGAAAAGTACGCGAACCGGAGCGCAGCCCGGAGCGCTGTTACAGATATATATCTTGTTTTAAACGTTAATTTCTCAAAATCCACTGAAGCACATATATTGAGACCTAGCAAAGGCACATCGGGCTAACAGTCCCTACAATTTTGCCAAGTTTCGTGGAAATCCATTCAGCCGTTCGGGCTAAAAGTGAGGCCAACCGCCCTATGGAAATTAACATGGGAAAAACGCGTTTTGGGACCCCCCTTTTTTCTCGGCCCCCCCTTGCCAAACCCCCCCCAAATTTTCAGGGGCTGCTCAGAAACAAAATGTGCCATTTTCCTGAAAATTTCAGCCGATTCCGTCCACAAACGCCAAAGGTATTAGACATAGAATTTTCAGAAATCCCATAGGGAAAAAATCCTAACTATATATACCTACTGGCGACCGCCAGTAGGTAATATATATATATATATATATATAATATATATATATATATATATATATATATATATATATATATATATATATATATATATATATATATATATATATATATATATATATATATATATATATATATATATATATATATATATATATATATATATATATATATATATATATATATATATATATATATAAATATATATATATATTCAATGAAAAAACCATAGGTTATACTCCATATATAGTTAGGAATTAGCATTTACAAAACCTTATTTTACTCGCATAAAACCATTGAAATTCCATATATAGTTAGATGCGCTAACTATATATCGCGCACCCGCAATCCACTGCTGATGATGTCACATATTACATCATTCATGACATGGTCAGTGACATCACTGATGACATCACTGATGACAACATCTAGTGACTGTATGTTTCTGTAAAGTTAAAATATGTCTTACATATTGAAGAATGAGTGGATGTATAAATGTCTGGATGAAGTATTTAGTAGGTGCAACTGATTGTATGAGGGAGTGATTAAATGTCTCTCACTGAGTGCATGGGTTAGTGATTAAACTGTATTAATTTGTGCATCATTATATCTGTTGTTCTGAAAACTGCTGCATGTGTTGATCAGTAGCTATATGAGTAACTATATGGGTTATTGATTGGTTGCCCAAGTATTTGTATGGGAGACTGAGTATGTGTGTGGGTGGCTGGGAGGTGTATGAATCTGTGCATAGATGTGTGAGCAGTTGATTCACTAGATGTATGGTTTCAAAAGTGCATGTGGAAACAGCTGTATGGGCGGTTGACTGTGTGCATGAGTGTATTGGTGAGTGAATGGATATCTCAGTGCTACATGTCAAAGTAAGTACATATGTAAAACACAGTACATGTGAGAGTTGACATATATAAATAACTGTGCATAAGAGCCAGTGAATGTGTGAGTGGCTGTATGGATCATTGTGAACTTGTATCAGGGATTGTATAAGAGAGTAAATATGTGTTAGTATATGTTTGAATAAGTAAAGTTTGTATAACTGTATAGTTGAGGAAATGGAGGTGTGATTGATTTTTTGCATGACTGACTAGGTGTTTGAGTAACTCCATGGATGAGTGGCAGTCTCTGAGTGTCTGTTTACACTGATTGTATCTAAGGTTATATTAGAGTCTGAAGAGGTTCATCGTATTATCACATGAATGATATCATCAGTGATGTGATCAGTCATGTCAAATGAGATGTCATCAGTGATGTCATCAGTGATGTCATTTGAGATGTCATCAGTGATGTCATTTGAGATGTCATTTGAGATGTCATCAGTGATGTCATCAGTGAGGTCACTGACCATGTCATGAATGATGTAATATGTGACATCATCAGCAGTGGATTGCGGGTGCGCGATATATAGTTAGCGCATCTAACTATATATGGAATTTCAATGGTTTTATGCGAGTAAAATAAGGTTTTGTAAATGCTAATTCCTAACTATATATGGAGTATAACCTATGGTTTTTTCATTGAATTTCAATGGTTTTTTGAAAGCTAATATTTCTATCTGTAAAATGTATTTTTCTTTAAATCATAAAATATATTGTACATTTTTTTTATACAATTTTTTTTTAAAAAAAATTGTTCCGCTCCTAGTCCGCGAACTGGTCAGCTTCCCGTTAGCTGAATTCAAAGCCGCGACTTGGTGCGCGAGCCGGTAATCGCTCCTTAAGCGTGACTGTTACGTTATCATGACGTTTTGCGTTGTCGCGTAATACGTTATCCGACGCGCCAAGTTAGCGGACTCGAAAGCGGATTGGATAGCGGCGCAAAGCGCGAAACGTAAAGACAGCAGGTCATGTGACTCGATAATAACACTTTTCATTAGTTCATTTCACTTTTGGTTTCCTAATGATGTAATACTAGGTCATGTGATCTAAAATTAACACTTTTCATTGGTTTAGAACTTTGGCTTTTCCCAAATGATGAAAACCCCTCCTTCTTTCCTCACTCTGACTTTCATCTTGATGAGAGAAAGACCTTTGTACAATCCAGAGAAATGGCTTCTGTTGTAGCTTCTGGTAGTGTTCCCCCACCACCACCTCCACCTCCTCATGGAAAGAAAGGACCACCAACTCAACCAATCTTTCAAGAAGAGGAAGAGCGGGAAGAGGAGGAAGAGTCTGAATATTTGCCTGAGGAGCCCAGGAAATACAACAGGAAGGAAAATTTCATTTGGCAATTTTTCAAATTTCCACCAGGGCAAAAGAAAGTGAACGCCAGGTATGTCTTTTGCCGAATCTGTGACGAACGTCTTTCTAGAGGCACGGATAAAAAATATAGTTATGGGAATTTCACTATGCACAGATACATGAGCAGGTGGCACCCAAATAACTACAGTGCAGCTCAGCTTCGAGACGAACAACAGAATTCACCAGCAATAGCCAGAAGATCGGTTGTGCCAGAAGTTATGGGACCTGAAGCAAGGGAGCTGATCCCAAATATTCAAATGGACATGGGGGAAGTCAAACAAGTTTGTATGAGGTGCAATCAAACATTATGCTACCGCGAAAGTAGTATAACTCTCATCATTAGAGCCATCAAAAATCATGTATGTCCAAAACGCCCCCAAAAATAAATTCTTCTTTTTTTTGTTGCTCCTGTTGAGCCCTCTTCGATGAATCATTTTTGTTTCCCCCCCTCCCCCCCAAAAAATAAAAAAAATACAAAATGTTCAGAAAAAAACAAAAAAATATAAAAAATGTTCAGAAAACTAATAAAAAAAACTTAAAACAACAAAAACAAAAAAAAAGTTCTTTTCAGAACTACCTCCCCATTATTAAAAAAAATTGGTAGAATTCTTTGAACTCTGCCAAGCTCTATTTCTATTAGTTCGCTCCCAGTTCGCTATCCGGTACGCGAACTTTGAGCGCACCAAAAAAAATTTTTTTAAAAAAAGGAACAGTAAATATAAGGAAAGAAAACAGACAGCTATGTTACTATAAAGATAGCTATAGGGAGTAAAGAAAAGATACTGTGACCCGCAATTCACTTCTGATCATGTCATATATTACACTATTTTTCACATAGTCAGTGACATCATCAGCAGTGGATTGCGAGTAACAATTTTTTTTGTTTACGTCCTATAGCTGTCTTTTTTGTAACATAACTGTCTGTTTCCTATCCTTAAACTTACTGTTCGTTTTTTTAACGAGATAACAGATATGCCCAATTATTACATCATTCATAACATAGTCAGTGACATCATCACCAGTGGAATGCAGGTTAAAAAAGTAGAAAACATTTACCTTATAATTCTTGTTAATTTTTAACGAAAATTTTTCATACATTCAATCTGTAAAAGAGAGAACAAACATTTCCAAAAATATTAAAACATGTATTTAAAAATTAGAAAAAAGAAGGGAAAAGGTTCAAGAAGAAACACTTTTTAAACAACTTTGACACTTATATAAACCTCTACTTCTCTACGACCCCTACACAATCCTAAATATATTTATTTTCAACAAACAGTATCTTCATGCTGATGAAATGAGGCCTATTTTGAAATATGATGCTTCTTTTGCATTGCTTATGTCTCACAATAGTGATGCCATAACAGCGCAAAAGAGATGTGAAACCATCATAAAATTGTGTCTAACATTTAAAATGATTATTTTAGGATGCAAATAAGATGTGTGCTTTCAAGAGCTTTCTTTGAGGTGAGGCCTCTTTTCTTTTTTTAAAAAAAAACAGTACCCAGAAGTACAGCACTGTAAGCATTAAAATTGACACTTACAGAAGACTCAGCTTACCCATGTGTACCTTACATTTCTAAATGTATATCATAAGTACAAAAACCATAACATTAATTATACATGTTAAATGGTTTATTTTTGCTGTTCTCAGAATGTATCAAATTTCACTTAAATCAGTGACTTGAAGGTATTCATCATATAACAGCGGGGAAAAAAAAACACAATCAAAATGACTGTGTTTAAAAAACCCATACAACCTAAGAAATCTGATTTCAAAACTCCTTAAAATTGACTTACTTTCAATGACGTCGAATGATCTCCTATAAACAGCATCCACTCTGTTGTGCTATAAATATTTTCAGCCCGCCACTTTCTGAAAGAAAACCTCCATCGATACGTAAAATATGTTACATAGAAAAAAAACTTCTCTCATTCTATCACATGTTTCCACTAGGCCAAATCATGTTGCCGCGATTCGCAAGTCTTATATTTCTTCCAATCAAATCCCGACATTTTCTATTTACGCAACTTTCAAAAATAAAATATTTGAGATTATTTTCACAATCCTGGACTACTAATATCTTACTCTTCTTTGTCACTCATGTTCTCCTTTTCCTATGACACTGATACTGTTTACTATGAAGCAGACCTACTTGCATCAGGTTTATATAGTTGGATTTTTAATCTAGACAGCATTGCAGACTTACATTCCCTCTACTTAAAATTTTGGTTTTAAAAACACCAGGTAAGAATTTTTAAGGTCAAACGGCAATTTTTTTTTGAAAGTTACAACGGAATCATTACAGAATGACCAGCCGTTTCCAGACTTTAAGTAAGCTGTATAATGTCCTGATGTTGTTGATGGACCTTCATGATAGATAATTGCTACAGTTACAAAAGTCCTCCCTGATATTGACAGCTGAGAAGCCACAAATTTTTTTATTAAAGTTGACAATTTTGATCCATCAGGCCTACATCGTTGGATCATTAAAATGACATACTGGCTATATCTACGTATAAATAATGTTGACATCATATCACATTTACATTGGCTACACTCCATGTTGTGATCCGCTGCATTTACTAGCTTATTAAAGGAGACTGATTTACTGTCTGGCAAAGTTAAATATATAAATCTTTCTGAGTCTACACTAGTAGTACTTGATACCATACAGTTCTCGCAGTCATGCTGCCATTGATAAGAAAGCCCAAACAGGTGATCTACATCTACACCCTCATCTTGCAATACATCAAGCATATACATTAAAAACTCCTGACAATCTTGCTGATTATTTTCAGAGAAGTCTGTTTGACCTGAACATTCATCTAACAGATAACGAACTTCAGACACACTTTCTACTTTTGTTCGATCAGTGCTACATTTCTCTAACACAGAATTCAACAAGCAGCATAAACTTTGCTCCGAATTGAACACAATCTGTTCTTTTAAACTCTCTAGTGAAAAGAGAACATTAACCACTACATTTGCATAGCAGTTGACACCAGAACTGTTTTCAAATTGAAAACCGACAACATCTTCAACAGAATCCACTTTCTTTCTGCTAACAACTTTCGGTTCATTGACTTTTAGTCTTTTTGCAACAACCTCCCTACTATTACTGATATTTCTACGTTTCTGGCCTACCACACGTTTCTCAAACAAAGGATATTGAGGCAAATGTGGCGCATACTCTCTTCTTAACCTATTGTATTCCTTAACACAATCTAGATCCGCACAAATGTTTGTGACATCACAGTCAATCCCGATAAAGTTCTAACTCGTGACAATGCCACATATGCCATACCCTCCTTGAACACAGAACTGCCAATATTCACCAATGCACAGTCTACACTTAAACCTTGCGATTTATGGATTGTCACCGCATATGCCAAGCAAACAGGAAACTGTTTACGGCGAACATATAAGTCTTTAACAAGCAAAAACCTAGCAGAACAACGACCAATTTGCTGTACTTCCTCAATGCCATCAAATTTAATTCTTAAAAATTCGATTCCATCTCTATTTTTGTATTTCTCCAAATCAACAACATTACCCATTGATCCATTTACTAGACCTCTTTCTACATGTAAATTCCTTCTCAAAATGATTCGGCAATTTAAACACACATTCAAAGTCTTTTCAAAACCCGCTGTTTTAGATATAGTCTTCTCTAATGAATCCAATTTTGATTTCAAATTGTCTGACAAAATAATTGTTGATCCCATGTGCTCTAATTTGTCGATAGCTTCAAGTTTCACAATCTCTTGCTTTTCTAAATTCAACATTTTATTGTTGAAGATGGCACATTCTGCAAGAGTTGGCATGAGACATATCCCGGACTTCTTCTCAGTAATTTTCTGAAAAATATTCTCAGGCTCAATCTCTCGTTTGGGATATAAATTTGACAGTAATCGTGCATTTAAAGCTTCTCTCCCATGCTCGGTCACTTTTCCAATTCTAATATCTTGTAGAATATTCTTGTAATCTTCATCCTTTGCCTGACGCATATTTTCATGCAGTTCTGCATAATTGAAGTTTAACCATATATTGACGTTGCCAATACTCCCTAGGCACTTCCTGGTATCTTCATGTGTGAGTATTTTGAACACAGGTTGACCTTTTACTGGTGTCAGCTGCAGAAGATCTCCGAAAACAATGATGTGTTTGCCACCAAATAACACATCATATTCAGTTTTAAGTACTTCTTGCATTCTCAAATGCACAAAGGCAAGCATGACATTGGAAACCATGCTTACTTCGTCAATGATAAGTAGTTTCATTTTCCTCAAGACTCTTGAAACTTCACAGCAAGCATCCCCAGATAACTTGTTGTATTGTAATTTGTTGTCATGCTCCACCGGCAGCATCAGTAGACGATGCAAAGTAATACCTTTAATGTTATGTGCTGCCAGTCCAGTAGGAGCGGTGACAACACAAGACAGCGATGACTTAGTCCTTTCCTGCAAATAACAAGAAATTGCTTTAATAAGGAAACTCTTTCCAGTTCCCGCTTCTCCACTCACGTACAGTCGGACAGGCTTCAACGACGTACATGAGCACTCTTTCTTCTCATGACTTAATCCGTGCTCAATTTCCTTGGTAACTTCATCATATATTTTCCTCTGCTCAACGTTGAGTTGTTTTTCCAAGTCTTCTAAGTTAACTGAATCCTCCTGAGCATGTGCCATGGCTCTTTCCACTTCATTCATAGCAGTGGCAGCTTCATTTTCGATAATAGGTCCTCCAAGTGGATCTTGACTCAATGAAACAGAACTCTGACTGTCCTGAGAACTGTCTCTGGCAATCTCGGCTGCAATCGTTGCTTCCTGCTCAATTTCCAAAGTTAGCATTTCTTGATATTTAGGAAAAGCAGGACATTCTATGGACTCCTTCGCTGCATTAAAAGAGTCTTCGTAACAGAGGAAATCTCCAAGCAGTTCCTCTTCTGCACGCCAAGGCTTGAAAAGTTGCAAAAGTGCTAAATAGAAAAACTCCTTTCTTTCTGGAGATTCACCACTCAATTTTCGATGGTTTACTAATTGGCATTTTCTTTGCTTGACCAGGCATCCCTCACTTCCAATTACAACATACACTCCTTTCTCAATATCTTCTTTCATGTTCCTCTTGAATATATAATTTTGGAGAACCTCATATAGACAAACATTCTCAAGGTGACTGCTTCGATTTGGATAATATGTATCCAACATGTTGGTCTTCAAAATGTCGGTACTGTTTGGCTCCTTTTCCGCCAAATACTCAATTTCCCGGACAGGTTTTAGAACTCGATTTCGCGTTGCAGCAAGACTCGCCCAAACGATACTCCTAGATTTGGCATAGAGACTTGCTGAAGACAATCGATCTGAACATTCGTAAGCTCCGATTTCTCGATGCGACAACATCTTCAGACTGAAACTATACAACTTCTTGCTGAGGCTCTTTTCATGGGATATGTCCTCCCACATATCCTTCAGTTCTGTCTTTTCTTTTTTGGTGATGTAAGATGTCACATACCGAGCCACAGCCATGCAGTTGTCACCCACAAACTGTATATCCATGTTAGCATTCCACATGGACAAAATCACTGGGTTGTAGTCATTGATGTACTTGGACTCTTCGTTCCTTTTCAAATTGTATGTATTTTTGGGTGATTTCCTCGTCACATTATGTCGTAGTGAAGACATCAAACTGTTCACTTTTCCTTTAGAAATCACCGGCCGTGGAAAGTTGAAACGACATTTGGTGTAGAACTTGTCCTTGTTTCTGAATTTACGACGACAGTACTTTCCACAACGATGGCTTTGGAAACGTAGAACTTGTTCTCTTAGGCTTTTCTTCTCCGTTGCATTTGGAACAGCACACGTAGAATACTGTTCTATGAAATTCATCACTAAGTCATCGGGATCTGTTCCAAATTTAGGAGCATCCTTGATCCACAACAACATATGTATATGAGGAGCACCTCTTGCTTGGTACTCCTTTCTCCAAAAGAAATCCAACACCTCTCCAAGAGGTGGATTCTTCTTATTTGTGATGAAAGACATCATAGCTTCAAATTTATGATTGAAGTACCTGCATACATTCACAGGATCCAAAGAACACAGTTCTCCAGGTGTCTTGAATTCAATGTTTTCAATATTTCCATTTGCCTCTCGTAGAAATTCAAGTAAGTCTTCCCAGCCATACTCGGCACAGCTCAGAGTGAGGAACCATGTTGGAGTTCCTAAGTTCCTCAGCATACATTTTAAATCACCATGACGACGATACCAGTACTCATTAGTACCACGCTGACACGCCATGAGATTAATTAAGTGAGAATCCAAAATACTGTCTTGGACATTGACTTTATGCATAAAGTCCCTTGCCGAGATATTTCGCATCTGTATACCACTTTTCAAGATGTGGTTCACTGCATATGACAGTCCAGACAGATCGCTTTCAAACAGGAGATGAAACAAATAGGGAATGCATTGACGAAACCTAGGATCTTCTCCATACAATCGTAAAGTCCGGTATTCAGACGCAGGAATTTGATGAGATCGCTCATCATATCTTCCTCCTCGACCTGTGGGAAATAGCTGTGGGAAACACCGAGCTTCCAAACTTTCCTCCCAAACACTAATGGGACTCCCTTTGGCTTGTTTCATTTGAAACAACTCAATAGCATTCCCCATGACTTCCTTGGAATGTAATGGATGAACACTATAATGTTCATATATTTCTTCACTTTTAGAGGCCTCTACTTTCTCAATTTGCCCAGCACACAAATTGCTATCCTCTTCATCACTTACTTCCTCTTCTGCAACATACACATTCTTATAATACTTATTATTTTTCTTCAAATACACTGTTGCCTTTTTGACTTTCCTAACATCCACTAAATCTTGCCATATTTTCTTATTCTTTGTCGGAACCCCATTAACCAAGATAACCAGAGGTTCCTCTTCCACTTCTTCTACTCCAATTGTGTTAATGTTTTTATTCAAATCTAAAGGCAAATAAACAACTCTTCCCTTTAATCCTCTCTGTAAATCTGCTGGAGGCAACTTCCCTGTCTTTGGTTCCATTCTTCCAATATTCTGAAAGGGATGAATACTTTGAATCAAAATAGATTCATAAGTATTTAAATCCTTCAATTCAGAAGGAATCTCAACCAATTCAAGATTATTATGAACTGCCCTAGCAGGCATCTGGTTTTGGTTTAATTTATTACAACAATAAGTACACACACGTTGATCCGATCCCAAATCAAAATAATTTTCTACCATCAAGTATGTGGCAAAATCCTTCCATTCACTATTATTTTCCCTTTCACTTTTTGCATATAAATCCACTACCTTAGTCTGATTCTTATAATAAGTACGTCGACAACAAACACAAGTGAAATTAGGCCTCTCACTTGATTTCATCTGAAACGTGGCAATTTCCTTCTGAAAATTATCTGTACTGTAAACCTGAACATTATCTTCCACATTACTCTCTACTTCAGGGTCAATTTGAACATTCTCATCTTTACAACTAAAGTAACAAAACTCAATTTCTTCACAAATATTCTTCACATCTATTTCAGAACCATGCAAAAGAGCAGCACATAATTGTTTAAGCATAATTGCTGGACTCTTTGCATAATACAACATTCTCACTAATTTTCTCACTTTATTATGATGCACTGCTAGCATCCTGAAATGATGAAAAACACTCTGGCATACTCTCCTGGAAAGACAAGCCAGTGAATGACCACGCAAACCTGTTATTTGTCTCACTCTGCAAGGATCTAAATCTTGCAACAACTTCATTTTCTGCTTCAAACTTTTCTTATTAAATGTCCGTATAAAATCACAAAGCAAATTGATGGAAACCTGTCGCACACTGCAAATAGAACTACACTTCCAAATGTACACAGGAGCCTTAGGACGTCTTCCTAAAACCTCATCACTTAGCGCCTCTTCTGTCTCTGTTGTCACAAGTTTTTCTTTTTCAACTGGACAACCATCCTTCACTTCATAAGCTCGACCACTGATGTCAACTGCATGCACCAAATCATTATCCTGAAAATAACTCTCCTCATTAAAAAATGCCTCAGAACTTGAACTATGCATCCATTCTCCGGAAAAAACTTCACAAAAGTTGCTACGATTTACTACTCTCTTCCATCTACTGTTTGTTTTAAAATCAGAAATTACCTTGCTTAGTTTCCTAATTCTATTGATTACCAAAATAAACAACTTTCGCTTAATTTCAAAAGCATGATCAATAATTTTCTCGACATTTTTCTTCTTCTTATAAAATGCCGCTTTCTGTTTGCATTTCTTAATATTTCTTAATAAATTAACTATTATCCGATTACGGAACATTCGTTGTCGAATGTCCCTAAACTGTTCTTTCCTTCTACTATCATGCACAGAGTTATCTCTTCCTCTACCAGTAACATTTTTCATGGGTCTTTTCTTTCCATTTAAATTACTCTTCTTTTTCTGAACTGAAACATTTGGGCGAGAAATACTTTTTTTACTACAAATATTTTTTAAGAAAGACTTGGTGCTCTTACCCGGAGCTTTCTTGGTGTTTTGATAAGTATTTAGGGAAGAGGACTGCTGCAATAAAACATCACCGTGCTGTCTTTGACGTTTTCGAGCCTTTATAATTCTATTTTTGGTAGGCATTTTCCAAACTATGAAAGAATCTGCAGTTGAATCTGTTGAAAAATATAATAAAAAATGTTAATAACCACTATTACCAAACAGTAAATGAATAACACTCATCAAAAACTTAATGCCCTTCTTATTATTTAACATAGCAAATCAAGGCATATGACTGAGTATGATGTTATTTTTCTTTTTTAAATGGAAAGCGTTCTTCATGGTGCAAGTTTCTTGTAAATACGCTCCCACCTGCGAAAAGGAACTTAGCAATGCAAAGCTGCTTGGGTCCCCAGTGTCTGTCAACATTCTAAACAGTCCGGAGCGGCCGCCATCTTATCTCTCGGTAGGATCGAGAGAGAAGAAAAGGTGAAAAACGAAGGGGAAATTTAATAAAATGGGGCAAAGTATACCCCAGTTGACCCCCTAGGAATGTTGTTGGAATTTTTTAAAGGGTCCCCTGAGGAAAATAAAGAAATATATATTTTTCACGATAGAACCGCTTCCCAAACACCGAACTGGTCCGCAAACTGCACGAGAATACGCCATTTTGTGCGTCGTTTTAATTAAATTACTAGGAATAAGGAGGTGCGGGAGACGTATCCTATTTCCTTATATTTTCTGAGAGTGGCTGAGGAGTCTCATATATGTTGATACATGTGTTCCAGCGACTGTGCGTGAGCTTTTTTTAAATTCTTGCTGCGTGACGTCTGTTAACGTTCGATTCGAAGGAAATCAGGAACTGTTGACCACCAATTTCTCAGTACGATAAAATCTTTTGAGATATATTATCAAGCCTGTGCGCTAAAATTATCGCCGATAAAGCGGCGACAATGGGCTTGATAATATACTCTGTGAAATTCCAATCGAAGCCCATTTTAGATGTCTTCACATCTAGCATGTACTTCGATTGGAAATCCATAGAGCATATTATCAAGCCCATTATCGCCGCTTTATCGGTCGTTTTCGGCTGATAAAGCGGCGATAATTGAAGCGCACAGGCTTGATAAAATACCACATTGTTATAAATGAATCCTTATTGAGACACAATGTCTGCGCCAATTTGCCTTTTTTACAATGCCACAATTTTGTCGTGCACGGCAGCCATTTTACATGCCAGGCTGGTCTCAGCCTATCACCTAGCCCTGCGAATGTAGGGAAATATTATCAAACCTGTACACTAAAATCTATTTCTATATCACTACAGACAAAGCCACAATTTAAAAACACAGCTTTCTTCATCATTTTCTCCTTAGCGATAAAAAGCGGTAGCAATGCATGAATATCACGCTGAAAAGTCAGCGATATTCATGCATTATCCTGCAAATGCTCTTAGCCATGTTATCCACCTCCTATTGGATAACATGGCTAAGAACTGCTCGCAAATGCGAAAAAAACGGTTGCAATGCATGAATATCACGCTGAAAAGTCAGCGATATTCATGCATTATCCTGCAAATGCTCTTAGCCATGTTATCCACCACCCATTGAATAACATGACTAAATACTGCTCAGAGCCCCATGAGGAACGCTTTCCATTTAAAAGAGAAAACATATCATCATAGAAAAGAATCGTTTTTAAACACAGCATATAAATCAATTGTATACCTGCATTCAAGAGGAAATGACTGAAAATGTCCTTGAGACACACGAAAGCGTTTTCTGGAATACCCTAGCACCATTTTTCCGACATTATTAACATGGCTATGTAACTCCCATAATCAAAATCTAAATTTGCCAAGCGCAGGTGAGAACGTATTTACAAGACACTTGCCCCATGAGGAATGCTTTCCATTTAAAAATGAAAAAATAACATCAAAGACACTCAAATGCCTTATAAATATGACCCAAAACAACCTATGAAACTCTAACAGTACATATCCAAAATTTAATTGTTTTCAAAATGGTTTTTAAAAACAACATATCTGTTTCAGCTTACATAAAAGACCATGGAATGCGCTTCATATACAACAATACCTTGAGTTACTACATGCCGGAATCCTACACCGAATATGCAAATACAATTTCTCAAAGAAACAAAATCTATTTCTATATCACTATAGACAAAGCCACAGTTTTAAAAACACAGCTTTCTTCATCATTTTCTCCTTAAATCATTCTATTCTATATCTAAAATAAATAAATCTTTTCTCACCTTAGCAAATACTTTTTGAGTTTTGAAAACAGTCTCAGAAATACACCAAATTGTCTTCAGCAGAAGAAAACCGATGCACTCCAGAGGCTGCAGCTATTGAAAGCACAGAAATACAGATATTCATTTCACATATCTCTCATATTAGCCAATCATAACTCTTCCCTCACTTTTTTCAAATCAAAACCCTTCCCCCCCTCTGCCCTCTCTGCCTTTTTTTTGCTTAGCAACGACCTCCTGAAAGACCTCTCATGTTTGCAAGTTCACACAACAATGTTTCAATTGAACTCTGAACTCTCAGTGCACCTGCGTATCCAGTGCAATCTTTCATTAAAAGTTTCTTCCTTGACCATTGAAATTACATGTTTCAAGAACACATCCATGCACCCTAACTTTCTGTTTTCAGAAATGGAAATGCGCCAATCACTGCTAATGAATAATTAGCATTGGAAATCCACAGTTTTTTTTCTTTACAAACTCCTACTGTTTCAACTGCCCTTTCATTACCACACTTCATCTGACTGCAGCACAACCTTCTCCCACCATGTTTAACGTCTGGATTGTTGGACATAGTTACATCCACTGGGCTCAAAGGTATGCTGACAACAGAAATTTACACAACCTCAATTTACAGGATGTGGAAATTAAATGGTTGGGCCAAAGAGGATTAAAATGTCACCAATTGATACCATTGGTGAAAACCTTTATGCATTTGCCAAAACCTGACCTCTTAATAGTGCACTGTGGAGGAAATGATTTAGGCACTATGACTGGGGTTGGTCTGGAAATGCTTTTAAAGGACACCTTTGAGCAATTAATGGCACTTTTTCCTCAAACTGCCTTGGTATATTCCAATATATGCCAAAGACAGAAATGGAGGTGGTCCAACCAATTTGGTCCACAAATTGAGAAAGCGAGGAAGCATGTAAACAAATCTGTTTCAGCTTTCATGAGAGACCATGGAATGGGCTCCCTGTACAATAATAACTTGCGTTACTACATGCAAGATATCTACAGAGGAGATGGAGTTCACTTCTCAGATGAGGGCAACAGAATTTTCATTCTGAATTTAAGAATGTGCATTGGTACCTACTTATAAGTACCTAAATGGAACATAAACCCAAAAGCTCTTCTCAGAGCTACCCTTCATCTGATCACTCACAATTAATACTTTTCTCTAACTTATTTCTGTAATTTTCAACAAACTACGCTCAAAGAGCGCTACCCGGTACGCGAACTGGAAGCTAACCACCCAAAATTATTTTAAAAATGTTTTTTCTCCGCACATATGGTCCTCCTCAGCCACCCTCAGAAAACCTGGGGGGTCAAAATACTTGTACCGTGTCCCCTTCTACCCTTTCTGAACATTATTTAACCTCCATTTTATATGTTAATTCGACCGAAACACAAAATGGTGGACTCCCGTTACGCTTCTAGTTCGCGGACTAAACTGCTTCCCGGGAAGCGGCCCAAAGAAAAGGTGGGAAAGTAATTCAAAGAAAAAGGACTGGAGACACTCTCACCAAATATAGATTAACTCATACTACATAACAATCCCTTTCATTTTCACAAATTTGATTGAAATTCCATTTAGCCATTAAGCCTGTAGACCTCTCTAAATACCTTGAGGTAAATTACTTCACAAAACACATCTGAAGTGTTGGAATTGACAACCAATAAAAATCTTACTTTCATTTTCTACTTTTATTACCTGATATTTGATTGGTTATATACCTGAATATATATAAAGGAAGAGAAGAAAACACAGCCATTTTGACTGCTACTTCTTGTTGTACATCACATTTCAATACTTACCTAAGACTTCAACTTGTTTCTGAAGGTAAGTTGTATATTGAACACTATAACTTGATATGGTAGACTTTTTCTGATACATATACACTATCCCTCTGTAGTAGTTATGGATTTAGATAGACTTCTCTGTTATAGTTAGGAATGGAGTTAGGCTTCTCTTCGTTAAATTACATACACTTTTTTATAGTCCTATTTCCACTCTGATACTATACACTGCCAAAAGAAAAATTCACTGATAAAAACTACCTATCTAAAATTAATCCCAACAGTGCCCAATCTCTACTAATATATATATTTTTTATTCAAAATTTCAGGCAAAATGGAAGGCGAACAACAAGTTTCATTTTCGATTGAACTGAAGGAGAGCAGCCAAGACAAACTTGATGACTTTATGGATGACAGTAGAGACCACGAACTTCTACAATGTGTTGAAGCAGTAGACAACCTGCTTCAAAATGAAAAACAATTACACCCTATAATAAATTATGACATTTCTGACAATGAAATGTTAGAAAATTTAATAAAGTATGAAACACAATCATAATAAAAAAAAAAAATAAATAAAGAAAACAAAAAAAACCCAACAAAAACAACAAATATTTAACATACAGTATTAAAAAAATCTATCATTCTTTTATCCTTATAGTACGCTGCCCAGAGCGCTACCCGGTTCGCGTACTAGGAGATCACCACGCATAAATAATTTTTTTTTTTTTTTTTTTTCCCCCTGCAGAAACCTTTTACAACCTCCACATAAAACCTAGGGGGTCAGGGAGGATCTACTAGGCCCCCTTATCGAAATTTCCCCCTTTGTTTTGGCCTCCTCTTATTTCTCGATCCTACCGAGAGACAAGATGGCGGCCGCACCGGACTGTTTAGAATGTTGACAGACACCGGAGAGCCAATCAGCTTCGCATCGCAAAGTTCCGATAAGCGAAAAGTACGCGAACCGGATCGCTGCCCGGAGCGCTGTTACAGATATATATCTTGATTTAAACGTTAATTTCTCAAAATCCACTGAAGCACATATATTGAGACCTAGCAAAGGCACATCGGGCTAATAGTCCCTACAATTTTGCCAAGTTTCGTGCAAATCCATTCAGCCGTTCGAGCTAAAAGTGAGGCCAACCGCCCTATGGAAATTAACATGGGAAAAACGCGTTTTGGGACCCCCCTTTTTTCTCAGCCCCCCCTTGACGAAACCCCCCCAAATTTTCAGGGGCTGCTCAGAAACAAAATGTGCCATTTTCCTGAAAATTTCAACCGATTCCGTCCACAAACGCCAAAGTTATTAGACATAGAATTTTCAGAAATCCCATAGGGAAAAAATCCTAACTATATATACCTACTGGCGACCGCCAGTAGGTAATATATATATATATATATATATATATATATATATATATATATATATATATATACATATATATATATATATACATTCACAGAAAAAAACATAGGTTTCAGGCCTTATATAGTTAGGAATTAGCATTTAAAAAACCTTTAAAATTCGCTCAAAAAACTTTAAGTTTTAGGGGTGTTAGAGTTAGCTGGACATTTCACTCATACAAAACCATTGAAATTGCTCCTATATAGTTAGTTGTACTAACTATATTTCGCGCACCCGCAATCCACTGCTGATGATGTCACATATTACATCATTCATGACATGGTCAGTGACATCACTGATGACATCTCAAAAGACATCACTGATGACATCATCAAGTGAATGTGGTTTGCTTCGTTATTTAAATATCCATTATATATAGCAATTTGCATTGAAGAATGAGTGGATGTATAAAAAAAATATATTTGGATGGAGGATTTAGTAGCAATGTAATTGACTGTTTACTTTAACAATGTATAGTGTCTCACTAAATATAGTGGATAGTGACTAAACTGTGTGAATATCTGTATCACTTTGTCAGTTGTTGTGTAAACTGGTTCTCCAGTTGGTTACTAGCTATGTGAAAGTCTATATTATGTATTAATTAGTTAACTGAGTTTTTATATTAGAGAGTGAATGTGTGTGTGGTTCGGTGGGGGGTGTGTGAGTGCCCAAAGATGTGTGAATAGTTGATTCAGTAGATATATGAAGTTAAAACTACATGTTATAATAGTTGTTTGGGTGACTGAATATCTTTATGGGAGTAGTGATGAGCAAATATATCTCTCTTTGGTGCATGTCCAACAAAGTAGAAAAATAAAAGGCTGTGTATATGTCAGTTTATATTTCAGTTTTTGTATATAAATAAGTATTCATAAGACTCAATGATTCTGTAAGTGACTATATGGATGACTGTATACTTGTAATAATGATTTTATAATACAGTAAGTATGACTTACTATGTAAATAAATAGATGAAGTGGTGTTTGTATAAGTGTGTAGCTAAGTACGTATGTAAGTATGATCCATTGTTTGCATAAGTGAGGAGGATAACTTCATATTTTAATAGGTTGTGTGCTGGTGTGTAATGACAATATAGGTGTATAAGTATTTTTCATAGTGTTCTATTTTTCATTGACAGCATGTATGATTGAATCTACAGATACGTGATTAGATGTGTGTATACATCTAGGAATCACTGAGTGGGTTTTTAGATACTTGTATTGCTGTGTCAATAGATTCAAATATGATACCCTGTATTTTACAAAGAGTGATGAAAGATTTTTTATTAGTGTATGAAAAGGTGTATGTGATTGTCACGTGGATGATGTCATCAGTGATGTCATCAGTGATATCATTTGAGATGTCATCAGTGATGTCACTGAACATGTCATGAATGATGTAATATGTGACATCATCAGCAGTGGATTGCGGGTGCGCGAAATATAGTTAGTACAACTAACTATATAGGAGCAATTTCAATGGTTTTTTATGAGTGAAATGTGCAGCTAACTCTAACACCCCTAAAACTTATATTATTATTATTATTATTAGTGTGTTTTGTAAAGCGCGCAGCGGCCCCAACGGGGCATCCCGGCGCTGGGAGACTCTGAGAACTAGAGGGACAGGTCAGAGGTACCAAACTAGGAAGAAAAAAGAAGGGTTTTAAGGGATTTACGAAATGCTGGTTCTGTCTGGCATGTGCGAAGAGCTAACGGAAGCTTATTCCAGTGCTTGGAGGCACAGACCTCAAAGGTTTTTCCACCAGCGCGGGAACGCTTAAATCGGGGAGTTTCTAGGTAAAATAAGGAGTTGGAGCGTAGTGCCCTAGATTTAACATAAGGGCGAAGAGTATTTTTCAGATGGGCCGACCCATTGCCTTTAGATGCACGGAAAGCCAGCGTCATTGCTTTAAAGACGCATCTTTTCGCAATGGGTAGCCAGTGAAGTTTACGGAGGTGAGGGGAGATATGATGTCTGGCAGGGATTCTCTCCACCAGCCGAGCGGAGGCGTTTTGAACCGTCTGCAATTTGTAACATAGGCCTGCTGTGATACCGAGATAAAGGGCATTGGCATAATCGAGATGGGATATGATTAATGCCTGGATCACAGTCTTGCGGCACTCCTCCGGCAGATAGTTAATGAGCCGTTTGATTGTTCTGATTTTGGCAAAGCATGAGGCTGCGACTGTTTGTACCTGGGTGTCAAAGCTGAGATGTGTGTCCCAGCATACTCCTAGGTTTTTCACCGAGTTTTTAGGCGTGGGGGCCTGGCACAGGTCTTCAGGCCACCACAGGCTGGCATCCAGGGGAGAAGGAGAGTTGAAAACCAGAATCTCCGTTTTACCTGCATTGAGACGGAGGGAATTAGCATCCATCCAGTTGGAAATGTCTCTTAGGCAGGATTTCAGCGGGTCGAAAGCAGATGCAGAGGGGGTATCGAACGTGAAAAGTAGCTGGATGTCATCAGCGTAAGATGTGGATTTGATCCCAGTCTGGGAGATCAGCTTAGCCAAAGGGGTGAAATAAACGTTAAACAAAAGCGGGCTAAGGGAAGAGCCCTGTGGGACTCCCCATTTAAGTGGCCTGGCAGAGGAAGTGAAGGGAGGGGTGAAAACTTGTTGGGTGCGATTGGACAGGTAAGATGACAACCACTTTAGAACAGAGCCGCCTAGCCCTAAGTCCTCCAGCCTTCTCAGCAAGATCATATGAGAGACGGTGTCAAATGCTGCTGAAAGATCCAGCAGCACTAACACCGCCCTCGACCCTCGGTCAAGCGTCCATCTCACAGAGTCGGCCATTTCAATGGGGGCCGACTCTGTGCTGTGGCCCGACCTGAAGCCGTGCTGGGAGGGATGGAGGAGCCCATTGATTCGATGAAACTAGCCAATTGGGAATGAGCCAGCTTTTCCAAGAGCTTGGCTGGGGCAGGCTGGAAGGAAATGGGCCTGTAATTGCTGGGGAGGTCTGGGTCCAAGTTGGGTTTCTTCAGAATGGGGACTAGGGAGGCATGCTTCCATTTGGTAGGGAAGCATCCTGTACGGAGTGAGTCATTCCAGATGTGATTTAAATAGGTGTTAAGTAGGGGTGCCAGTTTTTTGTATTCCTTGGCTGGCCAAGGGTCGTTAGGGGAGCCTGATTTACATTTAAGGAGCTCAGTCATAGAATCTGCTTCCGATATTACTGCGAATTCAGTCAGGGAGAGTGACGATGGTGTGAGAGGAGTGGATCGCTCGTCGTCTCCTTCTGTATTAGAAGGGGGAAAGGATGTTTGGATGTTCTCAATTTTGTCCTCAAAAAATTGAGAAAGCTTGTTGCACAGTGCCTGTGAGGCGGGCTGAGATCTGGTCAACGCGGCGGGGTCTGTGAAGGATCTAACAATGTTAAAGATCTCCCTGGCTCCATTGCTGGTGAGTTTTATTCTAGAGGCCAGGAAGTTCCGTTTGTGCTCCTCTATCATTCTCCGATAGTCTTTGAGGGCAGTTTTATAGATGGCTTTACTGTCCGGAGAGTAGTTCTGTCTCCAGCGGCGTTCAAGAGATTTACAGAAGGTCTTTTTCTGCCGAAGTTCGTTGGAGTACCAGGGGGCTGAAGGTGCCGTCCTGTAAGACTTGACGGGTTTTATGGGGGCCAGGGCATCTACGGCCTGACTTATCCATGTATCTAGGTTGTTAATATCTTGGTCGGGGTCGGTTGACAGGCAGGGTTGGGAGTTGCTGAGATGTTTCTGGAGCGCATCCAAAGTGATGCGGCTCCAGTTTCTTCCTGAAGATTTAGGCGTGATAAGAGATCTGCAGGGGCGGGGAATATCAATCTCGAAGGAGATAAAGAAATGGTCAGACCAGGTAACCGGGGTGGGGGGGCCACCCGGATAGAAGAGAGATTGGAGCAGATTAAGTCCAGTGTGTGACCCGCGTGGGTAAGGTTATTAATTGGACTAGGTTACAGGCCGCTAGCATGGAGATAAATTGACTACTGTACGGGCATGAATCATTGTCGACATGGAGGTTGAAGTCTCCTAATGCGGTAAAGTTGGAGTATCGTGTACTGAGCTGGATGATATAGTCCGTCAAAACCGGTAGGTGCGAAACGTTGGAATGAGGGGGATGATAAATGAGTATTCCTGAACAGGAGGAGGACGGTGAGGTTTGGATGCTAAAAGGCAGACCTTCTATACAGTCGATGTGGTCAAATGGGGGGAAGGAAGCTGTCCAGGTGGATTTATGGATTAGGGCAATACCACCTCCCGGTTTGCCATTAGATCTATTGGCACAGCTAATACTGTAACCCTCTGGTAAGGCAAGGGAAATGGCGGGGTTCGTAGTGTCATTGAGCCATGTTTCCGTTAGGAAAAGCAGATCCCACTTGTTATCTCGGAGGGACTGCCAGATGTCAAAGGCATGTTTGGTCAAAGATCTGCAGTTAATAAGTGCAGATTTGAGAGTCAACGGGGGGTGAGCACTAGAAATAGAAGCTGAGGTGGGGGCGTGGATTGGGCGGGATGTTAAGCCAGCGGATGGCAAAGAGAAATGACAGATTGTGCAGACAAAGTCTCGGCTTTGGGCGTCCAGGAGAGAGCAAGAGTGGGTCCTGCAGCGGGGGGGTCTAAGAGACAGCAGATCGTTCCGGGTATATGGAGCGATGTTGTGGCTGGTGGGTCGGGCAAGAGGACCGGCCCCGGTTGCGTCCTGATCGCGGACGAGCGCAGACGAGCTTGCCTTATGCGCGCCTTCGGCGCGCAATCGTCGCGCCCGCTGCGCTCGTCCGCTGCGCTTCCGGTCCATACACATTTTTATGGTGGAAGGACGATGGGGGGGGCATGGCCTCTGAGTGGGCGTGTCCCAATGAGGGCGTGGGGAATGGCGTTGGAAAGCTCGGCGATTTCGCCCTTTCCAGGGCTCGTTTTTGCGCAGAGAGAAGTGCCTTCACTTAGCAGAAGTGAGACAAAGTAAGTGCAGCATCAAGTTAAAATTTCAATTTTCGAGTTTTAAAAGCACAAATAATAAGATCTAGCAGGCGGCTCCCAGCTGTGCCTCAGGAGTTGATCAGAGTATGTCAGTGCGCTTGTTGTTCAGCGCGCCTTTTATGACACTAGCGGGGGGCGTGGCCTCTGAGTGGGCGTGTCCCGATGAGGGCGTGGGGAATGGCGTTGGAAAGCTCGGCGATTTCGCCCTTTCCAGCGCTCGTTTTTGCGCAGAGACAAGTGCCTTAACTTAGCAGAAGTGAGACAAAGTAAGTGCAGCATCAGGTTAAAATTTCAATTTTCGAGTTTTAAAAGCACAAATAATAAGATCTAGCAGGCGGCTCCCAGCTGTGCCTCAGGAGTTGATCAGAGTATAGGCCCAGATGTAGGTAATAGCAAATTACCGAATGGTAAATACCAAATTTTACCGATTCGGTATTTACTATTCGGTAATTGCTATGTAAGTAAAATATTCGGTAAAAATACAGAATCGGTAAGATTCGGTAATTTCCGATTCGGTAATTACCGAATCTGTATTTGCCATTGATTCCTATGGGCCTTGAAGCCCATAGGATTCCATAGCAAATACCGATTCGGTAATTACCGAATCGGTAAATTTACCGATTTTACAAGGGGGACAGGGTGTCACTTTGACACTCTGTTTCACCCCTGTTTCTGGCTTGTGTGCCATGTGACACACATACATGCCCTTAGGGCATGTCTGTGTGCCACATGGCACAGGTGTACATGCACAGATGTGCATTTACACTGGAATTTGTTATTTACCATGGAATAGTATTCCATGGTATATAACGATTTGGTAAGGGCCTGTGGCACTGATTACAGTTCCACCTACATATGGATTTACAGAATCAGTATATTTACCGATTCGGTATTTTACCGATTCTGTAAATTTACAGAATCGGTAAATATACCGATTCTGTAAATATGAGGCCCCCTACATGTCAAATCCCAAATACCGGTCAGTAACGGCCGAAATCGGCCGTTACCGACCGGTATTTGGCGACCTACATCTGGCCCATAGTTTTTTGAGTGAATTTTAAAGGTTTTTTAAATGCTAATTCCTAACTATATAAGGCCTGAAACCTATGGTTTTTTCAGTGAATTTCAAAGGTTTTTTAAATTCTTATTCCTAACTATATAAGGCATGAAACCTATGTTTTTTTTAGTGAATTTGCAAGGTTTTTTAAATGCTAATTCCTAACTATATAAGGCCTGAAACCTATGTTTTTTCAGTGAATTTGCAAGGTTTTTTTAATGCTAATTCCTAACTTTATAAGACCTGAAAGCCCACCAGGAATCTCCAGTATGGGCCAGGGGACTGCATTGCAGAGAGGTGTAATGAAGCCACGCCCCTTTTTACACCTCTCTGCAACGCAGCCCCGTGCATGTTTGAAGAGGGGGAACTAATTCCCCTTGCATACTGGGGGTCCCTGGGGGCAAACTAGCACACCAGGAGCATCCAGTATGCACCAGGGGGCTGCATTGCAGAGAGGTGTAATGAGGCCACACCCCTTTTTACACCTCTCTGCAACGCAGCCCCGTGCATGTTTGAAGAGAGGGAACTAATTCCCCTTGCATACTGGGGGCCCCTGGGGGCCAACTAGCCCACCTGGAACCTCCAGTATGCGCCAGGGGGCTGCATTGCAGAGGTGTAATGAGGCTATGCCCCTTGTTACACCTCTCCGCAACGCAGCCCCCTGGCACGTTTGCAGAGGGGGAACTAATTCCCCTTGCATACTGGGTGTCCCTGGGGGCAAACTAGCACACCAGGAGCATCCAGTATGCACCAGGGTGCTGCATTGCAGAGAGGTGTAATGAGGCCACACCCTCTTTTACACCTCTCTGCAACGCAGCCCCCATGCATGTTTAAAGAGGGGGAACTAATTCCCCTTGCATACTAGGGGTCCCTGGGGGCCAACTAGCCCACCTGGAACCTCCAGTATGCGCCAGGGGGCTGCATTGCACAGAGATGTACTGAGGCTGTGCCCCTTTTTACACCTCTCTGCAACACAAGCCACTGGCGCGTTTGCAGAGGGGGGACTAATTCCCCTTGCATACTGGGGGTCCCTGGGTCATATCTGCCCAAACGCTGATATTCCGAACGATTGAAAATGACTTTTCTTGAGAAACATTTGGATTTGGATTATCATGTCCTATACTTTGGAATTTTTGAAAGACTGACTTTGAGGATGCTATAAATTACTCAAGTCTGCCCGAATTGTGTGGGTAAAATTGATACCCAGTCACTTTGAATAAGAATGTACTTACGTCTCATCTAACATTTGGAAGAAATATCTAGTTATATGACAACAGGATACCGACATAACTTGAAGGAAATAAGAACGCCCTGAAGAAGTTCTGTTGTACAGAACAAAACGCGTCGGAAGGCTGTGGTACATAAAGTTAAGGAAAAGAAAAGCATTTGAATATACACCAAGATTCAGCGCTTCAATAAGGACTCTAAGTGATATGATTTGATTGGACTTATTGTGCAAGTGATGCTGTGCCAAACTTTGGAATATTCTCCACTACTCTCTACCACTTACTCTCTACTACTCCACTACTCTCTAATACTCACTCTCCACTTCTCATTC
Source organism: Lissotriton vulgaris (assembly GCF_964263255.1). Classification (NCBI taxonomy): domain Eukaryota; kingdom Metazoa; phylum Chordata; class Amphibia; order Caudata; family Salamandridae; genus Lissotriton; species Lissotriton vulgaris. Next base: position 883,922,516 of record NC_141691.1, read on the forward strand.
TCTACTACTCTACTACTCCCTACTACTCTCTCTCTACTACTCACTCCCTACTACTCACTATCTACTACTCTCTACTACTCACTCTCAACTACTCTCTACTCTCTACTACTCACTCTCTACTACTCACTCTCTACTACTCTCTACTACCCTCTCTCTACTTCTCACTCTCTACTACTCTCTACTACTCACTCTCTACTACTCTCTCTCTACTACTCTCTACTACTCACTCTCTACTACTCTCTACTGCTCACTCTCTACTACTCTCTCTACTACTCTCTACTACTCACTCTCTACTGCTCTCTACTATTCTCTCTCTCTGCTACTCACTCTCTACTACTCACTCTCTACTACTCACTCTCTACTACTCTCTACTACGCACTCTTTACTACTCTCTACTACTCACTCTCTACTGCTCTCTACTACTCACTCTACTACTTACTCTCTACTCACTCTCTCCTACTCACTCTCTACTACTCACTCTACTATTCACTCTACTACTCTCTACTACTCACTCTCTGCTACTCTCTCTACTGCTCTCTGCTACTCTCTACTACTCACTCTCAACTCTCTATTACTCACTTTCTACTCTCTACCTCTCTCTACTTCTCTCTCTACTAGTCTCTACCTCTCTACCTCTACCTCTCTACCTCTCTCTACACGCACACATATACACATATATATATGCATATGCATTTATATATATGTATGTGTATATATATATATATATATATACATACATATATAATCTGCATATCTATATAAATACAAATATAAATGTATGCATACATATACATATATGCATACATATGCATGTTATTTACATGAAAGTTTTAAAAAGACTAATAAAAGCAAAGCTAAAAAGCCACCTCATTACAAACAGAATGGCTTTAACTTAAATGAGGGCGAGATCTATTGCATTATTAATGCTTGTTTACTTTGGTTCCATCAAGAAGGCATTCAGATGTGTCACACATTTGCCATAAATTCTTAAAGTTAGCACTCTAGTTGCTCATTAGATCATTGTAGTAAAGCTACTGCTCACCAGGGAAGTCTGCTGCTGGTGTTCAAAGTGCATGTTTCAGTCTGCATGTCAGAATTATTTTAATGAAATAGAAGAGGATTTGAGAAGTCACTCAAAATGTGCCCTAATGTTTCTTTCTGCAGAACTAATCATATTTTCTATGGTAAAATATACCCCCTCATTTTGTTCCTTTTTAAATTAAATGTTTTAAAAGTTACCACTTTATTCCAATCAAGATGGCTTCAGGTGTACCATACCTTTGTAATAAGTAGGACTGTTAGCAATCTAGTTGTTCTTTAGAACACTCTGGGACATTCTGTCATTGGGCTATACTTGGGCTACATCTGGTTGATATTTGGGCTACATTTGGGCTCTTTTGCCTCTGGTGGCCATCTTGGGAGACTGCATGTCAGAATTTTTTAATGAAATAGAAGAGGATTTGAGAAGTCACTCAAAATGTGCCCTAATTTTTATTTCTGCAGCACTAATCATACTTTCTATGGCAAAATATACCCCCTCATTTTGTTCCTTTTTAAATTAAATGTTTTAAGAGTTACCACTTTATTCCAATCAAGATGGCTTCAGGTATGCCATAACTAGGCTGCGGGGTTTTAGGTTTAAACCCCACTGAAAGATAAATAGCCCTCACCAGTGAAAACATATAAACACTGAAAAAACACCTGCACAACCACAAACTAAATGCCATTCAAAGAAAGGAAAAAGAGAGTGAAAGAGTCATTTTTTTCTTACTGAAGGTGTCAATACAATGTAACTTTGTTATACAAGCTAGCAGTAAGGAAGACTGGCTAACATTATTCTGCTTGAGTTTTGTTCTTTAGGAATGCCACTAAAATGTTGTTTCTTCTTCCTTTTGCTTTTTTCAGTTTTGTGGCCTTTGGTCTTAAGATGCAGGGTTTAGTTTCATGTTTTAGGTCTAGTTTAATTATTTTATAAACTGTAGAAAATCAGAAAATATCAAACTCATATTTGGATACTTTGGCTGCATTTGATTCTTTCACCGATAGGTAAAATGGCTGGTTTCATAAAAATCTTTCCTAATAAGTGTCATCACATTTACCCAAAGAGAATGGGTAAAAACCCTTAATACATCAGACCATAGTTTCTAGTGGGTCAGTATTGATAGTAGGGGAATTGCCAACACCTAAGTCTTTAAACATTCAATGCAAGGAATAGTGACAAGTATATATATCACCAAGCATCTGGGATAGTGGTGAAAACATGACACCAGACCTTTGAAAAGCATTGAACTCAGTGTCACTTGCAAAAAAGGTTCTTTCCAAGTTCAACAAAGATTGGAGTGATATTGTTTGTATTTGCAGTGATTTAGCTACGTATATAAAAAAAGTTATGCGATGACCTGTCAAAATTGATACCCGAGCTGAAGTGATTCCCTGTAAGAGATCCTTGCCACTTGTTAGATGGTATGCTGAAAGCATCTTTACCATCTTCAGAGTTAATGAGGGATGCTATTGACTTTTTAGTCCATTCTGGTGCACTGTTTTCTTAAGCACAGGAACTAAAACGCAAATATTTATAATTTTGTGCTTTATGTGGCATCAAAGAAAGAGTCATCCCAACTGTTTCCCTTAGCTGATGGTTCTCAGCCCAAGGGGTTATAAATGCTGAGAGGAGCTTTTCACAGAAGATTACATGGGAAGGAAAGAGCGATCGCACATGACCCAAAGACTCACTGAAGAAGTATTGTATGGTGTACTACAATAAGATTAATGTGCAAAAATCTATTTGGACCTTATATACACTATAAGTACACTGTCTATATACCATGTCCTTTCAGTGCAGAAAGCAAGCAATATTAAAAGCAAAAAGTTCCATAAACACCGGAAAAACACTTTTTCTGTTGTTTTTAGTGGCGCAAAAATGTGTAACCACTGATAACTGTTTTTTAAGATATTGAAAACACTGAAAAAACCCCACCAGGATTTACCAAAAATAGAAACTGAAAACAGGAAAGCCTAGCCATACCTTTGTAATAAGTAGGACTGTTAGCGCTCTAGTTGTTCTTTAGAACCCTCTAGGAGGCTGCAGTAGAACACAAAGGAATCAACTGACAGTCTCTGTCCTTGTAGGATGTACATGTTTTACTGAGAATGTCAGACTTCATTCTCACATGACTGAGAAAGATAATATGAATTTACAGAAAATATGCTTTCAGTTTAGCTTATAGATCCCCTTCCAAACCACTGTGGGAAAAGCATGAGATAATAGTTTTCTTTCAAACATGATTCATGATATCCCAGCAGAAGGCTTTTTCACATGGTAAAATCACCTTTAACACACCACAATTCCTAAAATGAGTATGGTGCCATCAACAAATGATTTATAATGTACCTAAAGTCCTAAAACCCTCTATTAAATACAATGCTTTTTAATGAGGTGCTATCATGTATATTGGTCCCAAGATGGCTGCCAACACTTCTTGGATGAAGTGCTGACAGCCAATCAGATCTCACGATGAGATGTGTGGTTAGGCTCCGCCCAGATATATATGTGTTTTTGAAGTTAATTTTCATAAAAACAACTGGAGCAATTTTCGGGGAGATTCTTCAAGCGGGGGCCGAGAAAAAAGTGGGGTCCCAAAACGTGTTTTCCCCACGTTAATTTCTATAGGGACATTCTGACAAGGCTACAGCTCAAACGGCTGAACGGAATTACACCAGATTTGGCAAAATGGTAGGGACTGTTATGCAGCAGTGCCTTTTGTATGTTTGGTGTAAATCCCTCCAGTAGTTTTTGAGAAAATGGAATTTGAAATTTTTCAAATGGCATTTTCTATGGGACCTTTAGACACGGCTACAGCCCGAACGCCTGAACGGAATTACACCAAACTTGGCAAAATGGTAGGGACAGGTATGCAGTAGTGCCTTTTTTTATTTGGTGAAAATCCCTCGAGTAGTTGTTGAGATAATTGAATTTGAGCAAATTATATATCTATATGCGCTCACCGTACGCGCACTGTGATGTCATTTGAGATGTCATCAGTGATGTCCTCACTGACAATGTCATGAATGATGTAATATGTGACATCATATCATCAGCAATGGATTGTGGGTGCGCGAAATATAGTTAGTACAACTAACTATATAGGAGCAATTTCAATGGTTTTTTAAATGCTAATTCCTAACTATATAAGGAGGCCTGAAACCTATGATTTTTTAAGTGAATATATATACGCTCAACATTCTATTGGGAATAACTTTGGCGCCGATTGAGGAATCTGCGTGTAATTTTCCAGAATTTTGACCAGCTCCGCTCCGCTCCTGCCCTTAAAGTTTCGGGGGGATTCATCAAGCGGGGGCCGAAAGGGGGTCCCAAAACGTGTTTTCCCCATGTTAATTTCCATAGGGACCTTTAGACACGGCTACAACCCGAACGGCTGAATGGAATTACACCAAACTTGGCAAAATGGTAGGGCCTGGTATGCAGTAGTGCCTTTTCTATATTTGGTGAAAATCCCTCCAGTAGTTGTTGTTGAGAAAATTGAATTTGAGCAAATTATATATCTATATGCGCTCACCGTACGCGCACTGTGATGTCATTTGAGATGTCATCAGTGATGTCCTCACTGACAATGTCATGAATGATGTAATATGTGACATCATATCATCAGCAATGGATTGTGGGTGCGCGAAATATAGTTAGTACAACTAACTATATAGGAGCAATTTCAATGGTTTTTTAAATGCTAATTCCTAACTATATAAGGAGGCCTGAAACCTATGATTTTTTAAGTGAATATATATATATATATATATATATATATATATATATATATATATATATATATATATATATATATATATATATATATATATATATATATATATATATATATATATATATTAAACAAAGGTTTACTCACGCAAGTGAAGAGACCCACACAACGTCTGGATTTCTGAAACGCGTATGGCAACGAATGGCGGCAACTACGTTGCGAGGACCTGCTTATGCCTGCTGCTGCCTCCCAATAAAGAAAGGTGGAAACAGACGTCGTGTAGGTCTCTTCACTTGCGTGAGCAAACCTTTGTCTAACATAGTGTGTCCGGCTCAGGGTCACGAGGAGAATCCCACTGCTGTCCAGGCGGGTCCGTGTCCCTGCAATCTAGGGCACAGAGACGGAGCGGCGTACCTTATTGGAAAAGCACAAACAAGCGACAAGCTACACAGGTCCTAGCAAACGACCCAACGGGAACTATTGTGTGAAAGGGAAAGGTAAAGTACACACCACTACGGAAGAAAATATCGCTCAAGACTACAATAACCAGAGTGCCGAGCGAGCACACACCCAATGTGGCGGGACTAAGAATCCAGTATCACCTGCATATAACAGCGCACTAAATCAAGTCCCCTCACTTACGCCTAGCCACTGATGAAAGATGGATTTCTGAAACGCGTATGGCAATGAAACAGACATCGTGTGGGTCTCTTCAATTGCGTGAACAAACCTTTGTCTAATATACATACATATATATATAGCTTTTGCAAATATATACTCACATGGGGAAATGTTTTTAGTGTTTGCTGGATGAGATTCCATGATTATTAAGGGGATAGTTTGTGCAGTAAATATCACATTGTAACCTACTTAACAATGTTCAGATGAGACCTGCTGTAAAACTAGGCTCTCTATGAAGTTTCCAGGATCAAGGAAACTGTCTCCTTGGCATGGTAATAAGTGTGGAGCTGTAAACTTCGTCAAAGCAGGTAACTGGGACCCAAAAGAAAACCGTATTGTTTTCTCTGTACCTAGCTGCATTTGTATGAGAAACCATTGCTTTAGCATACCTGTAAGGAGGCACTCACCCTCCATCCACCAACAATTTGCTTGGCCTTTCATTAGCAATCTGTCTAAAGTTTGTTGGGCAGGTGCATCTGACTATGAAATGGAGGAAACTGCAATACAAGGAGTGAACGATCTAGGTGTTGTAGTGCCCTACCCTGCCCTGGAGCATGCATATGAATTTGAAGTGCACACAAGCTCTAGATTATATATCTTTATTCCTCCACATGCAATCACACTCTGCTCTCTTATTACACCATAACCGGTAATAACCACACCTTAACACCTCTAGTCAATTACTCACTTCCTCGATTAAGTCTCCCTAGAGGCACAAGGTTCCTAGCATACATAGTCTCACAACATTACATCTGCCCCTTTGCTAAATGAAAAGTACCAAAAACATTTACATTATATTTTTTCAGTGAGTTTTCAAAACGCTCGCACTAGTCAGCCAGATCAAGTAGCGTGCAGGGGTTGAGATTCACTTTGTTAAAGCACTGATGGTACAGGTTCTGATGCTTGATCTGAACTGTCAGGCAAGACAGCCTCATTTGTAGGTTCAGAAGCTGAGGATCGCAGAGGTAGGTGCTTAAAATGTGATGAGTTCTGTGTGATGGACTGTCCGGGACGATGTGCAGTCACCATGTGTCCTTTGCACGCCACAACTCCCAGAGGATCAACAGCAAATGGACTGTCTGTTTTGTGCTTACGCACCTGCTTAACTACGACTAAATCACCTTCATTGAAGACTGTCTGTTGGGCTCTCCTACTGGCATAATTCTTCATTTTCCACTTTCGAGAAGGGTCAGTGACATGCACTTTGTCAGCGCTCAAGGATCAGTCTACTGTCCATTGTGGCAGCTGAGTTTCAATGGCTCTTCAAAATAGCAAGGTGTCTGGACTTTCACCCATTATGGAGTGGGGAGTTGACCGATAAGCAAGGAGGGCTTGTCACAGGACTTGCTTTAACAATCTCTTCAATTGATGAATGACTCTTTTTGAGCGTATCCAAACATCGATCCATAGCACCATTTGCTTGGGGAAACAGAGGTGTACTCTTTTGATGCTTGAAATTCATGCTGACTCGGAACTCCTGGAATTCCTTGATGTTGAATGGTGGACCGTTGTCAGATTTGAGAATGGCAGGGATACACTACGCTGTTGTGTGTCGTTTTAGATATTGTATATAGGTTTCCCGATTTACGCCCTTATATAGGCACAATTCGCATTGCCAGTATTTAGGCATATCAATCCAACCCCTATTTAGGCATTATCCATGCTAACCAAATACAGGCATGGCCACCTACATCCGTCAATCCACATCACAATAAGTTCTTGGAAAACCAAACTCTTAAGCCTTTAGGACTTCCCCTTGCATGGATTATTGATTTCTCCAAGAACTCATTTATTATACATGAACATCTATTCCTTAGGGGTTCATTCATGATGTTCCTCTACCCGACTTTTACGGCAATACTAGCATTCCTAAACACCTTCAAGGTATAAATATACCTTCACTTGCCATAGCAAGGCACGGCTACCTACCAACTGCATGACTGCATACTTGCACGGCTCAGCTGCGGCTCGCCACGGCAAGTTAGGAAGAAATTCGAGTCCCCTCCTGAAGCACTGACCAGACGCTGTCATCCTCCTTGCAGAGAATCCAGCTCCAGTGTTTCTGAATCCCCTTGCGGAGTGTTGGAGATCGAGACCCAGAAGAGATTCCAACCTCTCTCATTCTAAGGTATGGAGCAGACTAGAACCTAGAGGAACTCTTGGCAACTCTGGCAAAACTAAACTATATCTAGCTATACTTTAGAAAACAGCACCTACTTCTTACCTTGTACTATATTTAGCTTATTTACACTGGGGTAGAACTAACTAGATGAGTATTCACATTTTAACCTGTGTTATTTATGTACGTATTTTTATGAATATATGTCACAGCTATAAACCATGCTATTGCTGTATTATCTGATCTTACAGCTAACGCTGTACGTATTATACTTCACATTCTGTCTTACGATTGTAGCAGTTCATATCTCTTGCACGAGAAATAAGACTGTTTAATAAACCTTTTTATTGAAATGGCCATTTACATATATCTGTGACTTACTTTTATCCCCCAGATTATTTTACCCCACAGTAAGATGGTTGGACATTGGTACAGCAGAACGGGAGGGGACCCCCTCAGGGACGTATGCCCCCCCCTCACATGAACACTTTTCTTACTCACAACCGCTTTGATTGCCTGGAGGTTGTTGATTGAGTCGATGATGGAGTAAGAGAATTGAATAATCCGCTTCCCCCTTTGGGTGGTTGCTCTCCCGACTCATTTACATTACGACAGCCCGTGGGGCGCGAGTCTTCAAATGTAGCACTAGATATTCTGAGAAACTCTATCATTGTACCTAGCCAGGACTTAGGTGAAACCCCATGTGTCCCAATCTCCCATAAGGTTCATAGTAATACTTTCAAACTTGTTTCGTGGAATGTGGCAGGTCTGCGAAACAAGCTCTCTTTACCTGATTGGAATAATTTTATTGATGGGCATGACATATGTATGTTTCAGGAGACATGGAGCCTCGAACCTTTATATAAGCAGGGATTTTCTTGTTTCTACGTACCTGCTACTACGTTGGGGCGTGGTCGCCCCTCTGGAGGGCTTATGGTATGGGTGAGGGTGGACTTTAATCTCAAGATTTCTCACCATACTTGTTCATCTTTGGATATTATGAGACTTTCCATTGGGGGTACGAATGGTGTCCCCACTTGGGGACTCTTTAATGTATATGCTAAGGTACCCAAGGGGGGGGCTAAATCCACTACTATCGATACTTTACCTGATCTGCTTAAAATGTGTTCTCCTGACTCTGTAATTTTGGTTGCTGGGGACTTTAACTGCTCGTTTGAACCTTTGGCAGTAGATGACATTCTCGGAGTGCATGAAGATGATGCCCAATGGGGCGTTCCACCCCTTTCCCTCCCGCCTGTGAGGAGATGGTCTCCAGTAGTTATTCAGCTGAATGCCCTAGCGATTGAAACAGGTCTAAGAGCTGTGAATGGTCGCATCAGCTCCGATGCTCAGGGGGCAAATACATACAATAGAGTATTGTGTGAGAGTAGAATCGACTATATAATGGTAGATAGGAGAGCATGGAAGTTAGTGGTGGATATGGCCATCATACCATCAGTAGAGAGTGACCATAACCCCCTGTCCCTTACACTGTTGGATTTGTGGCAGAGAAGTGAACATACCCCATCAAATAGTGTGAGGCTAATAACCAAGCAAACTATACCATCCAATTGCAACCGATTCCTCAAATGGCATAAGTTTAGTATGGATGAAACTAGACTAAGTGCTCTGGATGGAATCCTTATTGAGCAGTCCCTAAGGCTTTCTGCAGCATGTAATGGCGCGGCTGGCCTTGTAGAGGCAGAAGCCATTTACACTGATACTATGGATCTGATTGGCAAACTGTTTATAGTTCCAGGGAAAAAGAGGTTGACATCTATAAAACCGGTGGAGAAATGGTTTGATAGCAATTGTAGAATGATGAAAACATAATTTAATTCTTGCAATCAAATCATGTAATCCAGTAGCTGTTCGGTTGGTCAGACTGCAATATAGACATGCTATAACAACAGCTAAAAGGGAGTGGGAAGAATCCCATTGGGAAAGCCTTAGAGATGCAAGTAATACCAAGAATGGTGATCTATTTTGGGCCTTGGTCAGAAGATCGAATGGTTGCGATCCTGACCAAATCCCCAACCATATCACAGATAATGAATGGTTTGAGCACTTTAGTGAACTCTATGGTGGTAATGAACTGCCCGGAGCCCCAGTGCATTTGAGCGGTGCCCTGGATGTTGGATCTGGACAGGCTCCTCTCCCTAGAGTTGATAAAAAAGAGGTCCTGGCTGCAATAGCCAAGATTGTGCCTGCTAAAGCCCCAGGCTAGGACAGTGTACCTGGCGACCTTTTTAAAGCGAATCCTGATGGTTGGGCCGTTTATTTTGCATTCCTGACGAATGCTTTGCTGGAAGGTTCACCTGTCCCAAATTCAAGGAAGGCGGCAGAAGTGATCCCTATTTATAAGAAGGGACCCAGGGAGGACCCTGCCAACTTTTGCCCAATTAGTCTTATAGATGTGGGCAGAAATTGGTTGGCAGGGTACTCTTGGAGAGGATTCTTTCTTGGGCTGTGGATAATAACATCATCTCACCCTTTCAGGCAGGCTTTAGGGCTTGCACAGGCACGGTAGATCAAGTGTTTAGGCTAGTGCTTTTACACTGGAAGGTGGTTAGCATTGGCAAAGGCGGTCTTTATTTGGCATTTATTGACTTGAAGACCGCCTTTCACCTGGTTCCCCGAGACTGCCTCTGGCTGATCTTGGAGGAGATGGGGATTCCTTTACCAATCTTGAATCTTCTGGCATGCATGCATGACGGTACCTACGCCCGTATTAGATGGGGATTACAAGAGCAAAAAAAACGATAGAATACCTGTGATTCAAGGGGTACGCCAGGGCTGAGTGCTAGCCCCGACACTTTTCACGTTATTTGTGAATGGTGTAGTCTCTTTTTTGCTAGAAATAAATGCTGATGCCCCAGTCCTAGCGGGTGATAAAGTCCCCCCTCTTCTTTTTGCAGACGATACACTGTTGGTATCAAGAACTCCTGCAGGATTGCAGAAGTTGCTGGACCGCTTTTGTCTGTTCTGCAAGCTTAGAGGTCTTGTTATAAATACCTCGAAAACTAAGCTCCTTTATTTTAATCCTAGTAAGTCATTCAGATCCACCCTCTCCTTGGACGGGGTGTCACTGGAACTCGTAAAAGAATTTGACTACTTGGGAATCAGAATTTTGGATAAATTAAAGTGGCAACCTCACGTTGATAAAATGGTATTAAACCATAAAAGGGTAGTTGGAGATCTAGGGCGAGAACCCTGTACATCCATCTCTAAGCCCATTGCTCCCGCATTGGATATTTACGCTGCAAAAGCTGTTGGTTGTGCCCTTTATGGTGCGGAGATGTGGGGTTTTGAGTGTGTTGATGCCCTGGTCACTTCTGAGAATAAGTTTTTTAGGGAGCTGGTATCGCTTCCAAGGGGTACTCCCATCAAACCACTATTGAGTGATCAAGGTCGCCGCTCTATTAAGGAATTAGCCAGATTACGCCCTCTCTTATATTGGGCTCGGTTATGGCGGACACCGGAGCTCTCAAGGTATTTAGATAGTTTGAGAGAAGTTATGAATCTTCATGGTGCTCATAAAATTAGCCGAATTCATAATATTAAGAAGCTCCTGTGCGAATCTGGCTTGCCAACTGACTGGGAGCCTGGGGTCTCTTTATCCAAGACTGAAACTAAGCGAGCCTACTGGACATGGGTTGATGATCAAGAACAAAGGGACCCAAACCAAGGTAGGCTGACTGAGGCATTCAGACAGCATAGATTAAAGCCTCGCTTGGAGTCCTACCTGGACTTTATTAAGAAACCCAGAGATAGATCCCTTTTTATCCAGTTCAGGCTGGGAACACTCCCTCTCCGTGATGACACCTGCAAGTGGAAGCCGCCGCACCAAACCTCTTCTGTATGCCCAATCTGTGAAGGTGTGACTGAAAACATCCCTCATGTCTTCTTTTAATGCCCAGCCTATGCAAAACCTAGGCAGAAATGGCTCAAACCTGTGTGTCTGTTGCTTGGATTCAGGGACCACTCCTCTGCACTCAGAATACTCAAGGCTGATACTAGTACAACCTTAGTGTGTGGGGTGGCAACATTTCTTAGCTGGGCCTGGCTGTTTAGATTGAAGGCTATTAGATGATCTTAGTCCTAGCTGAATCTTTTTAAATATTCACAAAGCTGCTAAAAGTTTAATATGTATTTTAAAATATTTATTGAAATATGAATGTTTTTTTATTATAATCTTTTAAAAAAAATGTAATGCTAATGAACTGTGGTTTTATATTTCTATGTGCTTTTATGATATTTTGTATATCGAAATAAAGCTTGGATGATATATCTGTGTACACTCTGTAGAAACGAAGAATGCACGATTGACTGAGTGAAACTGTTATCTATTGTTGCCACGATTCTGAGACTGTTCCGATTCTAAGGGAAACAAAGTTGTCATGTTCATGCGGTTGTCAGAAACACATCCCTTCTTGTTTATTCGAGAAGTTTCTAGTGACCTCTGAGTTAGCTGACACACACAAATAATTAAGTTTAATGTACTCGATAGAGACATACTTACCTCAGTCCTATGTCAAATCTATAGTGTATATTATTCCAATGCACAGAGCCTATCAGGGATATAGGAACTACAATACAACGCTGCAAAGATGTTGTCCAGCTACTCAATTACCTTGTCATGGGTTGCTGTGGACAACTCCTCTATCAAATGGAAACGTGAATACTCAATGACTGCCATGAGATAGTGTCCGTTTCCTAGGGGCCCAAAGAAATCAACAGCAATCCTTTCCCTAGCCTTTGTAGGAAGGCAAACATGGTGAAGGGATGTTGCATCAACGCTTGTTTTATTTTTGTGTTTTCTTGGTATTTGTAAACTTTTATTTTTGAGCAGCTGTTGGGTCCTCGCTGATATAAAAAGAAGCATTGGCTGAAAATTAAAATATTTTGGGGCCTCATAAAGTACACTTTGCCTTAGTAGTCGAAGGTAAAGGTTACTACTTTGTCATGGATTTGCTCTTTGTGAATAAGCAGAATGGCTGCCATGGGCTGACCCACTGCCCCATGTTGTATCCTGTGGTTGACAGAAAAAGGTAAATGACAGTTTAATAGACCAATGTATGAAGTGGGATGGTTGAAATCCTATATAACTAAGTATGGCCTGATTATTACTTTGGTAAAATCAGCCTGAAAAACAAATCAATCTCATTGATATAGAGGAATCACAGGCTTCATCTATTATAACTTGAGCGTTCAGATCAATGGTATGTCTGCCCCCCCTTCTGCCCCCTCCATAGCTACAGTGAGCATTTCAGGATCGCCAGAAAATAGGCCCAGGAACCAAATTAAAAGTAGGCCCCACTAGTAAAATAGAAAGCTAAAAAAGGGCCCCACGTTTGCAAATTGGGGACGTTTTTAAATTGTAAAGACACTGTAGAAGGAATTTGCAAGGTATGTCAGACTGTATGGATTTGAGCTTACTGCAGGCAATGTCTGTTTTATTATCAGGGAAATCAACAATAAAAACTGGCCAAGCTTACCATGAAACAGACCCACAAACAGCCAAACAAGCATTGACAAGGCCAATAGGTCTCACATATGCAAGAGTTAATGGCTTTGCCAACAAGTTTCAGCCATGTTGCATACCATCGCGGCTTCTGTTGAGCATTTTTTAAATGTTAGTGGGGTAAAGGAGAGTGGTGTGGAATGGAGTATCCTAAAACGAAGTGGTATGTAATTGTGTGGAGTGGTATAGAGTTGAGTGGCTGAAGCAGAGTGAAGTAAAGCCTCATGGAGTGTCATGGAGGGAGCAGAGTGTCGTAGTGTGAAAGGGTGTAGTGTGGAGTAGAGTTGAGTGACCCAGAGTGTCACAGTAGAGTAGATTGTCGTGGAGTGGCATAGAGTGTTGTGGAGAGGTGTAGAGCAGAGTGGAGTGGCATAGAGGATGTAGCGTAGATTAGAGTGTTACAGAGTAGAGTGGCGTAGAGCAGGGTAGATTGTCATACAGTGGAGTGGAATAGAGTGGATTAGTGCAGGTGAGTGGAAGGTAATAGAGTGGAGTTGAGTGTTATAGGGTTGAGTGGAGTAGAGTGGAGTTGTATATAGTAGGGTGGCATAGTGTGGAGTGGAATAGAGTGGACTGGCGTAATGTGGAGTAGTGTGTCTTAGAATCAAGTAAAGTGTCACGGAATGGAACAGAGGAAGTTGTGTTGAGGGTCATAGAGTAGGGTAGATTTGTAAAGCATCTTAGAGTGGAGTACAGTGTTGTAGAGCAGAGTAGAGTATCCTAGATTGAAGTAGAGTTTAATGAAGTAGAGTGTCTTAGAGTGAAATATTGTAGAGAGGAGTGTCGTAGAGGGGCCTTGAGTGAAGTGGCATAAAGTAGGGTAATGCAGAGTAGTTTGCATGGAGTGCAGTTGTGTAGAGTGCATTGTGTTTGAGTAAAGTGGTGTACAGTGTATTGGCGTGGATGTAGAGTGCTTAGAGTGCAATAGTTTAGAGAAGAGTACTAGAGTGCAGTGGTGTAGAGTACAATAGAGTTGAGTCGATTCTTTCAAAATGGAGTAAAGTGGCGTAGAGTTGAGTGAGTCAGGGTTGAGTGAAGTGGTGCAGAGTAGATTGCAGATTTGCATAGTAGAGTAGGTAGATTGCAGTGTTGTAGAGTAGAGTGGCATAGAGTGCAGCGGCATTGAGTGCAGTAGTGCAAAAGAGATTAGAGTGGTGTGGAGTGATGTGTAGAGTTAAGTGATGCAGAGTAGAGTGCAGTAGCATAGAGTAAAGTGGTGCAGAGTAGGGTGGTGCAGAGAGCAGTGGAATAGAGTACAGTGTTGTAGAGTAGAATAGAGTGGCATGGAGTGTAGTGACGCAGAGCACATTGGTGTGGAATACAGTGGTGTAGAGTGGTGTTGAGTTCAATCAAAGAACTTATAAAGCGCACTACTCACCCGGTAGGGTCTCAAGGTGCTCGGGGGGGGATGGTTGCTGCTGCTACTGCTCGAAGAGCCAGGTCTTGAGGTGTTTCCTGAAGGTGAGCAGGTCCTGGGTCTGCCGCAGGTGGGTGGGAGGGTGTTCCAGGTCTTGGCAGCGAGGAAGGAGAAGGATCTGCCTCTGGAGGTGGTACGCTGGATTTGTGGGACTGCGGCGAGAGTGAGGCTGGCGGAGTGGAGCTGGCTGGCGGGGGTGTAGAAGTTGAGTCTGTTGTTCAGGTAGGCTGGTCCGGAGTTGTGGAGTCCTTTGTGTACGTGGGTAAGGAGCTTGAAGGTGATCCTCCTGTTGATGGGGAGCCAGTGAAAGTCTCTGAGGTGAGGGGTGATGTGGCTGCGTCGGGGGAGGTTGAGGATCAGGCGGGCCGAGGCGTTCTGGATGTGTTGTAGTCGCTGTAGGTGTTTGGTCGGTATTCCTGCGTAGAGTGCGTTTCCGTAGTCCAGCCAGCTGCTGACGAGGGCTTGGGTCACCGTTCTTCTGGTTTCGATCGGGATCCACTTGTAGATCCTGTGAAGCATGCGGAGGGTGTTGTAGCAGGAGGAGGAGACGGCGCTGACCTGCTTGGACATGGAGAGGGAGGAGTCGAGGAGGAATCCCAAGTTGCGTGCGTGGTCCGCGGGCGTTGGTGCTGTTCCTAGAGTTCAGTGGTGAAGAGTGCAATCTTGCAGAGTAGAGTGTCATAGCGCAGAGTAAAGTGGCACAGAGAGAGTGGTGCAGAGTAGAACAGAGTGGTGTAGAGTGCAGTGACAGCGTGCAATGGTGTAGAGTGGCATAGCTTGCCATGAACTAGCGTGAAGTGGCATGGAGTTCAGTGGTGTAGAGTACAGTGGTATTGAGTTCAGTGGCCAAGTGTGCAGTCTTGCAAATTAGAGTGGGGTAAAGTGCAGTGGCACAGAGTAGAGTGTCGTGCTGCAGGGTGGAGTGCAGTGGTGTAGAGTGGCATAGAGTGCAGTGGTGCATAACAGGTTAGAGAGGCATAGAGTGAGGCAGAGTGTAGTGGCGTAGAGTGGCATAGAGTACAGTGGGCAGAGTAGAGTGGTGGAGAGAGCAGTAGTGTAGAGTAGAATAGAGTGGCGTAGAGTGCAATGGTGTAGAGTGCAGTGATGCAGAGTCGAGTAGTGTTGAGTTTAGTGGTGGAGAGAGCAATATTGCAGAGTATTGTCAGAGAGTGCAGTGGCACATAGTGTGGTGGTGCAGAGTAGAACAGAGTGGAGTAGAGTGCAGTGACATAGAGTGCAATGGTGTAATTTTCAATGGAATTGCGGGCAGTTGCATAGAGAGTAGTGGTATAGAGTATATCAGTGTATTCAGTGGCTGAGAGGGCAGTCTTGCAGAGCAGAGTGGCATGGAGTAGAGATGCGTAGAATAGAGTGGTGCAGAGTAGATTGGTTCACAGTAGAATAGAGTGGCTTAGCATGCCATGGCGTAGAGTGCATTGGTTTTGAGTAAAGTGGTGTTGAATGGATTGGTGTAGAGTGCAGTGTGTTTGAGTTGAGTGGCATAGAGGGCAATGTTAGAGTAGAGTGGGGCATAGTAGAGTGGTGTAACAGAGTGCAGTGGCGTAGAGCGGCACAGAAATGAGAAGTCTGGTGTAGAGTGTAGTGGCATAGAGTAAATTATTTCAGAGTAGAGTGAAGTGGCATATAGTGCAGTGGTGGAGGGTAGAGTGCAGTAGCATAGTGTAGTGACATCACATGCAGTAAAGTAGAGCAGCACAGAGTAGATTAGAGTGATATAAAGTGGAGTGGAGCAAAGTGGAATAGAGTAGAATAGAGAAGATTGTTTCAGAGTAGAGTGAAGTAGTGCAGAGCGGCATGGTGCAGGGCAGAGTGGAGTGGTGCAGGACAGAGTGCAGTGGCATAGAGTAGTGACATGGAGTGCACTGGCATAGAGTGGAGTGGCATAGACTGCAGTGTTGCAGAGTAGAGTGGCATAAAGTGGATTGGTGTAGCGTGGAGTGGTGTAGAGAAGAGTGGAGTGGCCTAGACTGAACTGGTGTATAGTGCAGTGGCGAAAAGTGAAGTGGTGCATAGCAGAGTGAGGTAGAGTGCACTGACATAGAGTACAATGGTACAGAGTAGAGTAGAGAGGCATAGGTGAAGTGGCGTAGAGAGTCGCACCGAAGGCCAGCAGTGCTAGAGCTGGCCCTGGTGGTACGGTGTTGTAGCTTCAGTGAAATATGTTCACCTATTTTATTGTTGACAACACACGCATTCTTTAAATAGTATAAAAACTATGTGACATATTCACAAGGGAATGGCAAAGCATGTAGTTGAGTAGGGTTGGGTGAAGAATTCTGCCCTGCCTGCAGAGTTTTGCCCACTCCAGGATCAGTGCGGAGTTCTGAAAAACTCTACGAAGTGATGCCGAGTGGAGTTTTTTTTCTCAAGCGGCTTGCCAACAGTAAGTTGCTGAACGCTTGCGAGAAAAACTTACGCTCTAGACCTCCTCCTGGACAGATTTCTACTGAGTTTCCCCTATCGCTGGCACTAAATCTAGCTGCCTAGCGCCAACGAGCCACCCTTGCACCATAGTGCAAGGGTGTCTGCGTTGGGGGAATGATTATTTATGTGCAGGAAGGCTTTCCTTCCTGCACATAAACAATCCAGAATAGGTAATTGTAACTTATATGTGTACTGCATTGTACAGCACACATAGAAGTTGCAAATCATCATTTTCTAAATGAAGGTTCATGTGCAGGAAGAAACACCTTTCTGCACAGGCACAATCACTCATGGCGATTTGTAGTTTCCATGTGTGCTGCACAATGCATAACTCATAGAAACAGCAAAAATGATATGAAATGAAGAATTTCTCCTCTTCTTTGCTATGTTAAGACCAGGTTTTGGCGCCGCCTCCTATTTATACCACTCTTGTAAATAGGGGGCAGTGTCAAAATCAATGAGTTTGACACTGCCCCTTACACAACAACACAACACCCCCTTTCACGCTAAGTGTAGTGTGAAAGGGGGCCTTATCTCCACCTTGTAAATAAGGCAGAGGGTTTATCACCACAGGAAAGTCATAAATAGTGACATTCCTCTGGCGATAGGGGGTTGTAAATATGCCCCTATGTTTTGACATAGGCAGGGTGTTTAAAGGTAGTATTGTTAATAATATAGTTGTATTCGAACTCCTGTTTGTAGTTTTCTAGAAAGCAGTAATATGTGTACTTGGGTTTGATACTCTGAATCACTGACTGTAAACAGAAGGATCATTAGACATAAACTAAAGGGTCATATAGCTATGTTAAGTTAATATAGCTTATAATGCACACAAATCACTCCGGAAGATGTATCTCGGTGCAGATCGCTTTTGAGCAAGGTAATGGGCTGACTCAATCCTGAAAAAATGCAGTTGTAAGAAACTTCCTAAAATTAACATAAACTTCATATTGGCGTATGTGAAGTGGAAGTTTGTTCTAAAAAAAGAGAGTGAAATAGGACAAATATCTGCCCCAGAACGGGATTTGAAAATACATGGAACAGAAAGGAAAGCTTTGTCACTGGATCTCAAAACTCTACTAGGACAATGGATGGGCTTAGCTGAAAGATAGTACTTGGCCTTTGTAAGTCAGGCAGCAGACCTTAACGATGATTAATTTTTCAAATCTGTAACCAACGGAGCTTACGCAGTAGAGGGTTGGAAGCTGTCCCAGCTGTGAGATCAAAATGTGACTTGCTGCTGTATTTTGAACTACTTGTAATTTACTTTAGGCCGTCTCATTTATTGCACATCAAAAGAGTGATACAGTAGTTCAGGCGACTGACAAGCAGTGCCTGGTCTAATGTCTTCCTCGCTGAATATGGGGAAAGAGAGGCAAAATTATCCATAGTAACTGTAGAATGTGAAGACATGAGCCAGTAGTGGCTGCAACCTGTTCTTTCATAGTAAGTGCCTGATCTAGGTAAGTTTGTATATCACTCGTACTACCATACCATATGCCCCTGCAGTTCTACTACTAGGGTCACCGAAAGGTGGTTCATCCATCACAGCAGCAAAGTTGCACAGTTAGAAGAGGCGGAAATTCATGACACCGTTGACCTATTCAGAGACAGAGCCCTGATCCCCTATACAGATTTAATCTCAGAAGATGGTCTTCCCCCAGGACACTCCCTACTACACTGCGCACTCATAGCCTTGCATTCACTGAAGTTGGGTAATCTAACAGAGGAGCCTCCCACACATCACCTGCTGCAATATCTCAACATAATGGGCACAGGAGGGCACTTGATACGCTGGTTCACCTCCTCCCTTTGTCAGCACACACATGTCCACTGACCTCTCTGAGACATCACTGGGAAGAGGACATAAAACGGGCTTTGTCCAAGAAAGAATGGGTGGCAATACTAGAAAGCCCAACACATATCCCTCGCAACCCGCGCTTCAGGCAGATACAATATTTTACTCTCCACTGTGCCTATCTATCTCCTGCACTGATAACTAGGCTTTTCTGTTTTCAGTTTCTATTTTTGGTCAATTCTGGTGGGGTTTTTTCAATGTTTTCAAGTGATTTCAATACCTTAAAATACAGTTGTTATCAGTCGTTACACATTTTCGTGCCACTAATAACAATGAAGGAAGTGTTTTTCTGGTCTTTATGGAACGTTTTGCTTTTATTATTGCTTGCTTTCTACACTGATAGCACATGGTATATAGACAGTTTAGCAAATTAAACCTATTGTAGTACACCATACAATACTTCTTCAGTAAGTCTTTGGTCATATGCGCTCTTTCTTTCCTATGTAAACGTCTGTGAAAAGGCCCTCTTAACATTGGTACTTGGAATGGGCAACGCCAAAACAGCCAGTACACAATTTGTTAACTCTGGCCACTGACATAGATTTCCATGCCGGGTGCAGTTGAAGATTGCGATTCTCAGGGCAGGTTCTGCAACATTTGCATTGAGCTGAGCCCTTATGCCCTCGGAGTTATTGAAGTGGTCAAAAATGAAGCAGGACTTTTGAAACTACGGAGGAAATTTCATTTTACTGAAGGGAATCTAGAACTTGTACAGAATACCACAGTGAGGTTTTATTGACTTCAAATGCCATTGGTGGTGAAGGGACATTTCTATGCATCATTGCAAACCATCTCTCATACATTATAAAGTAAATGTTCCTGAATTGCTATTCAACATTGCTTTGCTTACCAAGTGGCGAGCACTCTAACATGGAACCTGTTGCAGTGCCAAAGTCACTAAAAGTGTCACCCAGCCTACTCTCAAGGAGATGTTTCACATCTACACCAATTATGCTGAACATTTGGCTAACAAGGTCAGGTTTTAGTTTTTTTATTATCTCCACTACAGCAGTTATGTTTTCCTGTAAAAATCTAAATATGCAGTAAAGTGTACTTTTTTTTACATCACTATCAATATGCAACCAAAGATCCTCACATTTCTTGCCTTTGGCATCATCCCTCAGCACAAATTCTGTAATTGGTTGCCACATGGATAATATAGCGTTCATAGCCCCTTGGACTGAGTAGCATCAGCTAAGGGACACAGTTGTGTTGACTCTTTCTTTGATGCAACACAAAGCACAAAATGATAAATATTTGTGTTTTAGTTCGTGTGCATAAGAAAACAGTGCACCAGAATGGACTGAAAAGTCAATAGCATCCCTCATTAACTCTGAAGATTGTAAAGATGCTTTCAGCATGCCATCTAACAAGTGGCAAGGATCTCTTAAAGGGAATAATTCAGCTCAGGTTTCAATTTTGACAGGTCATCACACAACCTTTTCATGTACGTAGCTGAATCACTGCAAATACAAACAATATCACTCCAATCTTTGTTGAACTTGGTAAGAATCTTTTTTTGTAGAGCATTCCGAAGACACTGTGTTTCATGTTTTCCAAAAGTCTGGTGTCATGTTTTCACCACTATCCCAGATGCTTGGTAATAGCACTCTTTTTGCATATAATTGTCACTATACCTTGCATTGAATGTTTAAAGCCTGGGGTGTTGGCAATTCACCTACTATGAATACCAACTCACTAAAAACTGGGGGCTGATGTATTAAAGGTTTTTACCCTTTATCTTTGGGTAAATGTGATGACACATGTTAGTAAAGCTTCTTATCAAACCAGCCATTTTACCTATCAGTGAAAGAATCAAACGCAGCCGAAATATCAAATATGATTCCTGATTCTTTACAGTTCATAAAATAATTAAACAAGGTCTTAAACATCCTTCTAAACCCTGCATCTTTAGACCAAAGACCACAAAACCGAAAAAAGCAAAAGGAAGAAGAAACAATATTGTAAGTGGCATCCCTAAACAACAAAACTCAATCAGAATAATGTTAGCCCAGTCTTTCTTACTGCTAGCTTGTATAACAAAGTTACATTGCATTGGCCCCTTCAGGAAGAAAAAATGACTCTTTCACTCTCTTTTCCTTTTCATTGAAGGGCATTTAGTTTGTGGTTGTTCTGGTGTTTTTTCAGTGTATATGTTTTCACTGGTGAGGGCTATTTTTCTTTTAGTGGTATTTTATCAGTTATTATAGGTTTAAACCTAAAACCCCAAAGCCTACTGATAAGTAATTTTTTTTCACCAAGATGATTCTGTATGCCCCAGATGCCACTCGCCCAATGCAGACCTCCTACATAGGTTATGGTGTTGCCCTGCCCTGGGGGAGTACTGGATAGGGGCAGCAACCACTCTGACCCACTGCACTAAACGTTAATTTTACTTTCAATGGGAGGCGTACATCTTGCATCTCTTCACAAGAAGCAAGAAACATAAGGCTGCCACACAATTTTTAAACCTAGGCCTACTCACGGCAAAAATCCTGATAACTAAATTGTGAAAGTAACTCACGGCACCCCACATAATAGCTTGCCGCCGCTCGTTGCTCAACTGGGCCAGGCCAGAGGGCATGTCTTTGCACAGGGAGGATCTGCTGGGGATTCATAGGTTCTCCCTAGCTGGTGATTGGAGGGCTATGGTGGAAGAATTATAAAAACTAGCAGCACGAACTAAAGATATGCAAGAAGGAGCGATGATCTCAGTAACTCCGAATTGACAATGCATCACCACTAATGGATCGCTACAAGTAAGATAGCATATTGAAACGTTCTCCGTCCAGGAAGTTCATAGTATCCACAAGCAGGTACTTATCTGTAGTCACAATTATGGGCCTTAGGTCACAGGCAATCTCCCTATCCTTCATTCATATTATTTTGTCTTCATTTTGTTGTACCCTCCTCCCTCTGTTCATTGTTTCTTCAAATAGCACATATTAACAGCCACATCCATAACACATCAGTACCACAACGATCTACTCGTTTAGCTTTGTGGTCCTATCTGGTCTTATCCATGTGATGTCAATTTGGCCTCATTCTGCTTTCGCCATAATGGCTATTACCGTTGCTTCTTTTGAGCTAATACACACCAGCCAGTCATTGATACTGATCTTTTGATTGTTGTAACGTAATGTATGGAAATATAAATGCTAATAAAAGATTTAAACAAAAAAAAGTGCCTGGTGTAGGTGCATGCCCAGGTTCATTACCACTAACTTGGGACTTGGAGCTAGACCAAGTTCAGTTTTGTTTTATTGGCATTCACTTGGAGACAATTCTCTGTTATCCAGGAATCAATACCTAACATTCTTGCTGAGAAACTGGCTTTCGCACTATTTAAATCTTGATCAAGAGTAAATATCAGCTGCATATCGTCAGTATATGACAGAGAAAGGAAGCCAAACTTTCTGGAAGGTTTGCAAGGGGGACACATATATGTTGAAGGACGTAGGGCTCAAGCTAGAGCCCTGTGGCACTCCTGTTCAAGTCTCAGGGAATGTGACTTTAACAAACAAACAGTAACAGTTTTGGTGTTGACAGTTAGAAAGTCTCTTAACCATGATAAAGCCGGATCACTGACAGAATATCGAAGAGCAAAATATCCACCTGCTAAAATATTGTGGACAAAATATAGAATGCCAAAATATCGAATTCCTATCTCCAAACAGGTAAATACAAAAATATTGAATCCAAAATATCGTTGTAAATAAAATAGTTTGTTAAAATATCACATTTTTTAAATTTCTTAAAAGTAATTTAAAATTATTGAAATAAGAAATATAATTAACTAAAACTTACTTAAAAATACTTAAATAACCTTAAAATTAATAAATAATTAATGTAAGTTAAAAATAAAAAAACATGCATTTTTATTTTTTAATACATATATATTAACTTCATATTAAAAAAAAAAATTCAATATTTTTAGCATAGGATAGCGGGAGGGTAACATTTACTATTCCCACTCCAGAGAGTGCAACAGGAAATAAAGCGTTGGATAGCGGGAGGGTAAAAAATACTATTCCCAATCCAGTGAGTGCAACAGTAGGAAAAGTCTGGGATAGCGTAGGGGTAAACATTACTATTCCCACTCCAGAGAGTGCAACAGTAGGGAAAGCGTTGGATACCGTAGGGGTAAGAATTACTATTCCCACTCCAGTGAGTGCAACAGTAGGGAAAGCGTTGGATAGCGTAGGGGTAAAAATTACTATTCCCACTTCAGAGAGTGCAACAGTAGGGAAAGTGTTGGATAGCGGGAGGGTAAAAATTACTATTCCCACTCCAGTGAGTGCAACAGTAGGGAAAGTAATGATTTAATATTTAAATAAGAATACATCAATTATCAATACCAATCAAAAATAATTCAAATTAATTGGCAATTCCAAAACATTAATAATTAATTAATTATAAAGACCAATAATTATTATTTATTAAAAATAATTACCTGTTAATAATTGATTAACAACCAATTAATATTCAATACCAAAAATGTAATAAGTAATAAAACAAATCCAATTAATAATGAATTAACATTAAATGAATTATCAATACAAAAAATATATTCAATAATTACTAAATGACTTCCCGCCCTATTCCCCTATAAACCCATCACCCGCTCCGAATAATAAATTAAAACAATTAACATAATTATCAATTAATCAATTAATAAAAATGAATTACCAATTAATACAAATTAATTACCAATTAATAATTAATTAACAATACATTAACCATCAATGCCAATAAATAAATATAAATATTTACTTAATTACAATTAAATTACTTCCCACCCTATTCCCCTATAAACCCACAACCCGCTACAGAACTAAAACGCAAAATTAAATTAAAAATAATTAATCATTGCTAAAAATGTATATTTCATTTACTATAAATAAATTACTTCCCACCCTATTCCCCTATAAACCCACAACCCGTTACGGAATTAAATTACACAAAAATTAAATAATAATAAAATTCATTACTTAAAAAAAATTAAACATACATTACAAAAATAATATAAACTTTTAACACATATATTACAACATACAAAACACTTAAAAAAATATTATTAAAAATGTGATATACTTTAATGCTTACATTATGTACTTCGATATTTTGACAGTCGATATTACTTACCTGCATATCAATAATATTAACCACTATATTATGTCAATTCGATATTATGTCCATTCTATATTTTGAATCCGATATTCTGTCCATTCTATATTTTTCTTTCGATATTGTGTCTAGTTACTGATAAATCCATCCCATGAATACCAGACTCCTGCAGTCCCAGCAGCGTTCTAGCCAAAGCCAACAGTGCTTTGATAGAAGAACCTCAACGTGAACATCTGTTGGCACAAAAGTGTGTGCGCCTCCTACCTGCACGGCTTTTTTAAGGGGTATGTTACAGCCTCATAAACTGGAGCACAGTAGAGGCATTAACGGGCTACATAAGGCGAGTAATCTGCATTCCTCTTCCTTTCCTATAAACGCTCTCATTTTGAAGTCACAGAAAGAAAAGTAAACACCAAGCTCCAACAGAAGAAGGAGTCTGACATTTGACCTTTGTGTTTACATGCACAGCAAATGTAACAGGGTAAGAACAGGCATTAAAGGCCTGTTTACAGAAAGTGAGATCTCAAAAGGATAAAGTAAACAAGGTTTAGGCATGGGAAGGTATGAACTGAAGCTGGATAGTTTAAAACAAATATAGTCAGCAAAGAAAGCAAGACAATGGGAGTAACAAACCACAAAGCTAATGGTAAGCAATGGGCTCAATGCTTTCACAGAGAAGCTTTCCGTATGTCCCCAAGATGTCTTCAGCAAACCAGACAGCTGCTGGTAGGCTTTGACCTAAAAACCAGCCCACACACTGACCTCTCAGGCAAGTCCATCTGGCACTGCTTAATTGCTCTATAGGCCAGTGAGACCCTGTGGGGATTGTCCTACCCCGCCATGCTAACACATTTTATGAATGTAAGCGTGGCGCTGCCCAGCATCAGAGTCACATTACAGGAGGCTGTACCACTGTATTTTGAAAGTATATTTTAAGCATTCTCTGGGCTGAAAAAATGTATAATTAAAACTGGTGTGGTAATTCTTGTTGAGAATTCTTACAACGATATAAACCAGAGTCCTGTTAAAACATGTTACATTTTAATAATGCTGTGATCAGTGTGGTTAATGTTTTAAGAATGTTGTCTAATTCCATCCAAAGGTTTATCCGTGTTACCAGTGAATGGTTTTATTTTATTCATTGGTTGATCATTACTGAAATGATACAAGACAGTTTATAGCAATTGTTTACTTAAAAAAATATTTTGTGCTATTGTTAGCTTTCTGTTCAGTCAAGTACTTCTCTCTGCAAATCTGATTTGCCAGTGTGCATTATTCTGTCATCGTGGACTTCGTTCTCCTTGGGAGCTCAGTGTTCTTTAGCTTTTCAGTTCCTTTACCTCGCTCTTTGATAGGCCCAGGGTCAGATTGGGACTAAAAAATAGGGGCATGCGACAAAATTAAAGTGGCCCCCATTATCGAACCAGATAGCTAAAATAGTGATCAACATTTACATATCAGTTCAGGTATGTTCTGTAAAGACAGGCTGTATGGGTATTCTTCAAGGTATGAGAAAGTACATGTATTTGTGTTTGCTGCTGGCAAGGTTTGTGGGAGTATCTAGGATATCAACATTAAACAAGCTATGGCAAAACCAACAGGTTTCGACTATAAGAATATTAATAACCTTATTTTTTTAGGTTTTAGCTTAGTGAGCAGTTGAGCAGTTGTGCAATATAAGTGGAAGAAACACCGTAAAGGTGTTATGACTTGTTTTTGGCCTCTGCAAACTCTATTGGCTTTGTCAATGTTTCAGACATGTAACACAGCAGCTCTAATTGTTGTGCTGCATATCTTATAATTTACAAAAAAGCACTAAACAATATCATAAATGTGAGGCTGCTAATCTGTGGTAATAGTAAAGGTGAATGATAACAAGAACATATAATCCACTTCTGGACTTTTATGTGATAACCCGATGCACTCTGGGTATTAAAGTAATGTTATGTTTCCATTGATCAAATTAGACTAACACACCTGAAAAGAGCAATATGCAGGTGCAATGTTCAGGACTGGCGGCAGTGTGTGTGGTATCCTGGAGTTTGGTGGTCACCCTAGTGCTGTTGCAACAACCTGAAACTACCAACACAAATTAAGCACAGCATCTAACAGTAGAATTTTTCTATTTTCTCCAAATGCATTCACAGAATTCATAATTGGTAAATTATAGTGCGATCTATGGAAGTATAAGGTTTGTAAACATATTTTGAATTATAAACAAGGTAATTAGATTTAAGCAGCACGGGAGGGCCAAATTATGTGGCAGGGTAGAGTAAATTGTATATCAAGAAAAGGCAAATTTTGCCCCATTATGCAGCACATTTTGAGATAGTATTAATGTTGAATTGGGTTCTGATTATCAAAAAAGATAACATGCAAGGCTAAGCAATCAGTAACAGTTTTAGTTTATTTAAACAATAACGTCCGGGAATAGGAGCCAAATCTCTTACAGTTGTGTGCTGGAATTCAATTTATATTATGTACATGGCATGCCTAGTAACGTACAGTGGGTTCAGTAAAGTGACTATTGTCTCCGTTTTGGCAGAAAATACTGGTACAGTGGGTCATACATTTTGTGTTTAGATGCTTGATCACACTATGATGGAAGGGGCCATAAATACCTTCTGGAGGTCACATTCTGAGGTGGTCTAGGTGGCTGGGTGGGTAATGTGTGTTATCTAGGGTGATGCTTATTACTAGGCAGTATTTGGGATTTATCTGATGAATGCAACTGACCAGCTGCTCTGACATTGTGTCCTTGGGCCGAAAGCAAGCCCTCTACTGTGCATTTATTTGCGTTTATGGGTGTGTGCATCTCACTTGTTTCTTTACGTATTATATCCTGGGGCCATATGTGATTTACTGATAAAATCTTCAAGATGTGTTTGAGGCTTGCTCCATATCTGGTGTCTCTATCACAAGAAATGCTAGGGGTGAAGAGAGGTCTGCTGTGTTACATTGATCTGATAAAGGGTCACTCTAAAACCATAACAAGTGTTTTATGGTGAATTTGGGTAGCACAAGCAACAATTGTGCTGTGTTGTGCTGAACTCCTAAGAGCCTGAGCTTTCTATAAATGGATCCGTTGCTAACATTTCTTCATTATTTTGCCATTTTAAAAGTTGATAACACTATCTGAGAGTCAGTTGCACCTCATTAGTGCCAGTTTAATTCCCAAATATAGCAAGAAGCTACAGAAAAGTGACCAGTCAACTTGTGCAAAGGGCTTGCCACTGCACCGCAACATGTGTCACTGTGTTCTTAGAAACATTTGAACCACTTAAGCTAGAAACACATTTTTTTTGTTAAAATCCGCAGATTATTTAGCAGAGGATGGATTATGTGACAAATGTGGAAAATCTATAATTATGTGAAAATCTGGGAAAGTCCTTTGAAAGATTAAAGCTTGAACAACCTACAGCCAATACATAGGGTTAATCTACTCATCTCAGGAATATTCTTCCCTAACACCAAGGATGTCTCATGTTAATAGGTGTGCAGGGGTCTTTGGGTATACAATAGAAAACTACTCAGGCAATCCATTACATAAGAGCACAAACTCTTACGTTGGCGGCACAATATTGTACAGCTTGTACCAAGTGTGGTGAAAGTGTGCGCTTGTTGGACAACATAAACAGGATGGTATGAGTCTAATACCCCACACCCTCTCAGGGGGTGTTGCCTATAGTCCTGCTAGCTCACAGTGCATCATCTGAACACAGGGTAACAATGTGTGTGCAACCTTTAGAACATGACAACCCTTGCCGCCCAAGGAATCGTGGTAAGAGATAGGGGGAGCAGTATTATCCCCTCTACTGGCGAAGTTCACAAAGTTTGCCACTCCACGATCCACTTGGAGTGTGGAGTTAGGCAAAAACTCTGCCATTAAGTGGCAGAGCAAAGTTTACTGTTGCACTCACTCAAAGACACGATGTGAGTGCATGCCCACATAAGGTTCGGCTTAAAAAAATCCTTCCGAGCAATTGCAGAGAAGAGACACTTCTCTTTAGAACATGCTCCAGGTGACACCACTATCTGCCACATTCTTCTGAACGAGCGTTCCTTCCGAGACGGCACAGGTGCATGCTCTCTGGCTCTGTGACCTCTCATGCCTTTTATGAGTTGGCAGTGTTTTATGAGTTGGCTGTGTTTTTATGACACACAATACTATCTTACCTCAAACACTCATCAGTGGACATATGCCTCTTTCAGGTGACCCATCTCCTGGGTTGGGATTGGCATTGCCTTTGTTCCTGTGATTTTCCCCACCCATTTTTTTACCCTGCCTCCTCGAAAAAAGCTGATTTAGCAATCTTAATCGCTAGAGCATTCAGGGCTAGGGTGGGATCCAATGTAGCGGAGGTGAAAGGTAGACTCCTCGCATACACTGTATACATTGGTTGCAATTCCCTGGTGTTGGGCTCTATCTATGTTCCCAACAGGGTACAGAAACAATTTCTACAATGGCAGTGTCAGAGGTGATGGCCTCACAGACTAGCTTAGTGCTTGTGGGTGGAGACCTGAGCTTTGTGTTCGACGCAGACGAAGATAGATCTGGTAGTCGCACCGGTCAGAGGTGAGCCTTGTCAGTGGGAGGAGGAGGCTAAACGAGATGGAGCTGCTGGCCCTCTGGAGGTAGGCTCACCCACAAACTACCAAATACACCTTCTTCTCCCACGCTCATGAAAAGTAAGCACGTCTTGCCTATCTATTGGGGATTAGGGATGTACACAACATCATGAAGGGCTCAGTGATATAGAGCCAGCTGCGTTGTCTGATCACGAAGCGGTTGCACACTAAATCTTCCCCCTCAAGGAAAACACTTTTGGACTTGCCGACTTAGAGAGACACTACTCTAATGCCCCGCAGTGTTACAACCATTCACAACAGCAATACAACCTTTCCTAGACTTCAACGACACCTCGGACACTTCTATCTCCACATTATGGGAGGCATTGAAAACGGTAGTGAGAGGCAAACTTATAGCAATTTCGGCTGCCGATAACAAAGTCTATAAATAAAAGAGAGACTACTCAGGTCAGGGAGCTCAAACCCATACATAGCCGAACTAGGGCCCCTAAAGTTTGCCACCAACTATGTTCAGCTAGCGCTCAGCTTGCGGGCTGAGACCTAAACAGGGCAGAGTATGCTGCTCTCTGGCTGAAACACTCCTTTTATATTGGAGTAGATCAATCAGAGAGGACCCAAACAGCTGGAAACGACACCACTTCTCTTTACTTGGGTGCATCGCTGCCCTTAAAATGTCCACCCTGCTGAAGATTCTGTACCTTTTTCAGACACTGCCGGTCACTCCCCTTATATGGATGCTCACCATGTTGCACAGGGAATATTACCATTTTGTGTGGCTGGTGGCCTGACCCCAAATGAGCAGGGAGCTGAGTTATCTAGGTCCCGACGGGGGAGTACTTGGGTTTTCCAAATCCTCAGCGCTATTTTCAAGCAACGCAGATGCATTACCTGGTGGAGTGGAGTAGAGACGAATCCGAAAAGCACTGCCTATCCCAGGACAGGGTGATTGCGAGGCTTCCCCTCCAGAAAGTACCATTCTTCAAGAGAACGGATAAGCCAGGAAGCTTAGAAATGTCCCCCATCACTAAGACGATCATAAGTGTGGGAAATGTTGACAAGGGCTCTCCCACATTCCCCTCTCGATGACACCCTTGTTTGAAAATAGAGTGTTCTCCCCAGGCCTACAGCAGGGGGGCGTTCAAGGCTTGGCTCTGATCGCTATGCCGCTCTGCAGGCCATCTGCTTGAAGAGGGCGGAATCATCCCCTTTCCACAACTACGACAACAATATAACCTACCCAAGACCAAAAGACTACATTATCTCCAAATACGACAATGGCGCCTACACCCTTCTAACTTTCCAGCAGTGGGTAGACAGCTTACTCGATTTGAGAAGAGGCTGGTTACAAAAAACCATGGATAAAAGACTGACCTCCAAACTATATGTCTTATTGCGCCAGCCTGTCCCTTCTCAGCCCACACCCAGTCAAAGGTGATGGGAAAGGGAACTCGGGAAGGAGCTATCCTCCAAAGAGTTGGGTGAGATTTATTATAGGGCACACTATACAGCCCGGAATACATCTAGCATAGAAACGGCAACAAAGATAGCCACGTATTGCTATCTGACATCAGTGTGCCTCAATAGAGGCAACCCAGAGAGGAGCCCAGACTGCTGGTGGTGCTTCGGCTCAGCAGGCATGCTTCTTTAATTGCCCTGGGATTGCCCAAATCTCACAGCTTACTTGACCCAGAACTTGGAGGACATAGACTTACACTTTGATACCCAGATACCCCAGTTCCCCATCCGACATGATCCTTTATTTGCCCAACTCGCTAACCTATCCACTGAAATCCCGCAAGGGGTGACAAATGAGGCTGGCCCTGGGGGCAGTGCTCCAGAAGATCCTCACTCTCTGGGGGACCCACAATGCACCCACACACTTGGGATGGCTACAAAGACTATGGTACCCTCTGGGGATGGAGCGGCTGTGTGCTACCCTAATGACCTCCTTCTTAGACGTATGGTGCCCATTTATTACCCTTTTATCTTCTGAATTCAGAGAGCATACCTGTCCCAAATACATGCGCACCTTCGACTTGCCGAACTCATCCTGACCCTACCACAAGCGAAGGGTAGGAGGCCTGGATATTCTCCTTCACCACCGGCAAACTTTGCATTTCCTTAATGAGTACTGGGGGTGGTAAGAGAGGGGGATGGGCTTTAATGTTTGTTTACGGTTCGTTCTTATTTTTATGTTCTTTAAAATACCCACATGGTGAGCGCTGAGACGATTCTTGTCTTGAGTCACATAAGCTATGTGAGCAATGAGTGCTGTCATCTACATGCAGCATTACTACTCTCTTGATACATGTAAATAAAAAGATTTAAACCATAAATCAGGCTCACTGTCCTAAGTAGAAGGCAGAAGTAGGATTCTATATCAGTTGGTGAGTGTGTGCATCTATGAGATATGTGTGACAAAGTGTAAAAGCACTTATAAATGGGTGGGTGAGAGCATCAGTGAGAAATGTGCAGCTGTAAAAAAGCAAAAAAGCACTTAGCTTACCAATGCAGCTTCTCCACCAATATTACAATTTTTTTTTTTTAAGTATTAATTCACCTTGCCGCATACCCAATACAACAGCATCCAGGCCCTGTTCATTAATATTGCACTGACATGCAGCAGGCCCAATAACTAGGCTCAGGCACAACAATAAATGCACCCCATTAGCTAATCAGGGAGCTAAATTACTATTTGCTAAGCAAAAAGGCTGGCAGTGATCGAAAGACCTACTGGTCAGTGTTTGGTTGTTCATGGCTTACGCAAAACAATATTGTTGGGGGAGGTGCTGGGCCACTGCCAAAAATAATTTCCTTAAGGCAAAAATCTTCCTTTGATCTCAAGAAGCAAACATTTACATAGAAACCTCAGCAACTTTGTTCACAGGCGAGCACCTTGTGAAAATTCACTGTGCACTGGGTGGAAGAATAATGTAATGTAACAAAGGACCGATGAATGAAGAGGCCTCTCTACAAACCCCCTTCTAACATTTCTTTCTTTTAAATTTGTGTTCTCCTCTTGGGGCGCAATCAACATCCCCTACCCCCAGAGGAAGACACATATATAAAGAATATATATGGGCCCAAAGTGGGTCAACCCACATGCTAGAAGGACTGACCTCCTAACTACCCTCCTAGCTACATGTTTTCTTTTTGAAATGTATGTCTTTCCCTGGAGGGTATGATTGACCACCTAGGGGAAATATATATTTCAAAAAAGAAATTTTAAGGCAAAATGGGGTCAGCCTGTATCCCAGGAGGGACAACACCCCTGACAATTTCATTTCATTTTTGTAAATCTTTTTTTCAATGGGGTTGCGATTGCACCCCTGAGGAAAAACACTTCTTTTAAAAAAAATGCATGCCCCAGGGGGTCAGTCCATACCCAACAAAGGGCCTATCCCCCAAACACAGAAATCCCTGGTGGCCTAATGTGTTTTCTGTTTGAGGATCATGGGCGACCAAGATCCAAAAGCAGGATTAAGTTTCAGGGATGCATTGTTAAAAAGGAGTGATTCACCTCCTTTCCAGCAATGCCTCTCTGAAATGTGGGGAGACAAAAGAGGATAGAAAAAAACTACCAGAACAGGAGAGAGCATTCACCTCCTGACTCCTTCATGTCCGATTGGGAATCTGGATGTCAGCATGCCTTGTGGAGCACTGATTTTACAGATGGGCAAGAGGGGGGATGATGTGGGCTGAAGTGAAAGTTATTCCACTCCACCCCCACTAATTTTTTTAAAAAAGGAAGTTTCCTTTATGCCCAGCCCAGTCAGTGGTCGACAATGCACTGGGTAGGTGTGTGCGGGCCCCATCCATTTGCTGACACCCCCACCCAAATGGTTAAAGTGTGTGCTATGCTGCCACCACTCAACTTATGTTGTCCTTTCAAAAGGCCAATATTGAGCTCCAGTATGGCTTTAATATCTGCCTACTAAAGTAGCAGAGTGGATGAATGATAGTTGTCTGAAGCTGAATTTGATTAAAAACTGAAATTTTGTTTTTTGGTTGCTCACCATGCATGTGGGCAAATGCCTGGTTACCAACTGAACTTGGAGTGCCCACATCCCAGTGAATTCAGTGAGAGACCTAGGAATTAAATTTGATAACGATCTATCCTATCTCCAGGAGGTGAGGATGGTGACTGGCATATACTTTTCACTTCTTAGTCTTTAAAAACATCCTTACATTTGTGCTTGAGAATGCTCACAAGACCATTGTCCACTCACTGATCACCTTGAAGTTGCACTATGCAAATATCTTATACCTCGGTTTCCCTAACTACCTGGTCCATATGCTCCAGGCTGTTCAGAAGGATGTATGTCATTACATCGCATACTAATACCACGCATGTGTTTACAATGCGGGTATTACTACGCGATGTCAATGACAATGACATGCAATTACAATGCTAATTTTTACCATGACTATGCCTTTACCACGCATGCCATTACAACGCAAAGGCATGCGTGGAAAAGCAATACTCGTGGTGAAAGTTTGCAAGGTAAGTGACTACCCTACCCTTACAGAACCCTCCCCCACCCCATCCTCTTCCTACAATAACACTACACTACCCTGCACGACCCCACGGTACTACACTAAAACACTCCACTACACACTACAACACTACCCTAAACCCTAATTCCCTACACTACTCAAACACTACACTAAACCCTAAAACAGTACACTACACAAACTCAAAAACACTACCCTAAACCCTAAAACACTTTACTACTCAAACACTACTACACTACCCTAAAACACTACACTACCTAAACCCTAAAACACTACACTACACAAACACTACTACACTACCCTAAACCCTAAAACACTAGACTACCCTAAAACCTAAAATACTACACTACACAAGCACTACTACTCTACCCTAAACCCTAAAACACTAAACTACCCTAAACCTTAAAAGTCTACACTAGACAAACAATACAACACTATCCTAAACCCTAAAACACTACACTACACAAACACTACTACCCTACCCTAAACCCTAAAACACTAGACACTCTAAACCCTAAAACACTACACTACAAAAACACTATTACACTACCCTAAACCCCAAAACACTACACTACACAAACACTGCTACACAACCCTAAACCCTAAAACACTAAACTACCCTAAACCCTAAAACACTACACTACACAAACACTACAACACTACCCTAAAATACTATACTACACAAACACTACTACACTACCCTGAACCCTAAAACACTACACTACCCTAAACCCTAAAACACTACACAAACACTACACTACCCTAAACTCAATAACACTACACTACATAAACACTACTACACTGCCCTAAACCTTAAACCACTATACTACGCAAACAGTACTACACTACCCTAAACCCTAAAACACTACACTACCCTAAACCCTAAAACACTACACTACACAAACACTACTACACTACCCTAAACCCTACCCTAAACCCTAAAACACTACACTACCCTAACCCCTAAAACACTACACTACTCAAACACTACAACACTACCCTAAACCTTAAAACACTATACTACATAAACACTACTACACTACCCTAAACCCTAATACACTACACTGAACACACACTACAAAACTACACTACACTACACTACAAAAAAACACACTAAAACGTTATTAAAAAAAACCACACAACACAAACATTACAGCACTACTTTTACACTACCCTAAACCCTACAAAAGTAACCCCCACCCCAACTTCAAACCCCCGTACCTCTCTCCTCTCCAGCGTCGCTGTCTCTGCTCCCGGTTCCTGCTTCCAACTTCCTGCTTGGTGCACGTCGTTGTGAGGAAACAGCCCCAGTTTTCTCACAACGACTTGGATAGCCGCCGCCATTACACATTACATCGCATGCGTTGTAAAAATGCATGCAATGTAATGCTATGTGTGGTTTTTACCACGCGTTGTAACATTGCATGCGTTGTAACGCATGCGATGTAATTGCAGTGTGTGGTAAAAACTGCGTTGTTGTAATGGCTATTCTCCTGTTCAGAATGCTGCTGCAAGGTTGTTTCTTAATCTGCCTCGGCAGCGGTCTATTATTCCACATCTGGAAAGGTTCCATTGGCTCCCAGTACAGATAGAGATTCTGTTCTGTGCCTTGTGACAATAGCCCTGCCATTAGGGTTTCTGCTGTTACGTTTGAGATTTTTCCAAAGAATTACGTCTGAAGACAACCTAGAAAGTGACTGTTTGTCAACTTGGTTTCATTCGTAAATGAGCACCTTTCAAATGGCTCCATGAAAGGGTAATGATTTTGGTTGTCTTATCTAATATTCTCCAATATTGTTCAAATATTCCTCCTGTTTCCTCTGTGAAGCCAGACTTGGAAAAGTCAGATTATCGCTCAGATGTTCTAGCAGTTCAGCTAATTCAACTAATACAGAACCTTGAACAGAGCGATCCCTGGCCTCCTCATCTCCAGGATCATTATTGTAGTCATCAGTCATATCCAGCTTGGGTTCCTTGGGGGCTTGAGTTGCTGCTCTGGCTCTGAATGGTGCCTATACTTCTAATGCAGTTTCAATCATGCGTTGTAGCATTTGCATAGGTTTGCACTGCCTCTGACGCAGCAGCTTGCTCCTCAGAAGTGTTTCTTCTAGGTCAGTGTTTCCCAAACTGTGGTTCGCGGACCCCCAGGGGTCCATGACACATTCCCAGGGGGTCCTCAGGCAGTCATTTTTTTTTTATGTTTGAAAGCTTTATTAGAGGAAAATCAGGTATTACAATAAGGTGACATCAGCAAAATATGAGAAAAGGATATAGGATGGGATAAATTAAACATAAGTAACCAATATCACAATGAAAAAACAAAGCATTTTGAATTATTTGACAGGGAGGAGGGGGGGGGGAGGGAAATAAAACATGGTAGTATCATAGAGAATGAATAAAAAAATAGAAAATACAATGGATGTCAATCAGAAAGTACAGTAGAAAACATCATATTTAGCAATTACTTGAAGTAAGAACGTTTAGCAAACAGAAAACAAGTATAAAGCTAAAAAATCACAATAGCAAAATTGATAAATATCTTAAACTACAGGCAAGAGCATATGTGTTCAAGGGGGTTTGAAATTATCCGAGGAAAGTGGAGAATAAGTCTTTTTGGCAGATTGATCTAAGTATAGAGTAAGAGGTAGCCAGTAAAGTTCAACATTTTGGGAGGGTTTGCAGGAGGAGGCAAAGGCGGCATCAAGTCTGTGTGATTGACATACTAAATTCCACCAACAAGTTAGAGACAAAGTGTTCAAGGATTTCCAATTAGAAACAATATGATGTAATGCGAGGGCTAGCATAAGATCAAAAAGACCGTGAGAATGTGGAAGGAGATCCAAGTCCTCTGAAAGGCTACCAAGAAATACAAAAGAGGTGGAGAAGTGAATAGAGATGTTGAAAATACGGGAGAGGCGAGAGCATATCTGAGACCAAAAAATACGAGTTGAAGGACAGAAGAAGAAAAGGTGTAAAAGATCTGCAGAGGGAGCATTACAGGTCCAACAATTAGATACAGAATTGGGTTGAAAGCGAGAAATAGAAAGAGGAGAAAGGTATAGTCTGTGGTAGAAGAAAAATAGGGATTGAGTAAGAGAGGCAGTACGGGAAATCTTCAAGGATCTGGCCCATATTTTGTCCCAAAGAGAAGTTGACCATGAAGAATGTAAATCTGTTTCCCAAGACAATTCCAATTTCGATTTGAGACGGTCCGGGTCGGGGGCTGAGAAGTACCGATAAATAAGGGAAGCTTTAGGAATAGTAGAGAGGACGGTGAGTAGGGAGGGAGACGAGGCTGGTAGGCTTTCAGAAGGAAGAGAATAATAACGATCTAGAATGGTTTCCATAAGGATGAGGAATTTCTTTGCAAAAGAAGGAGGGCAGTGGAATTGGGATCGAAATTTAGGAAACGAGCAGGGGGATGAACCATCAAAAAGATGATGTACCCAGATGATAACTTTCGCTCTCCATGAGGGCCACGCAATAGGTCTGTTATTTATTAATAGGAGTGAGTTGTACCATATAGGCAATAGTAGGAAGGATTCCTGAGAGACCGAGGTAGGGGAGACTAAAGGCCGCAGAAGAGAAGAAGTATGTTTGAATAAAAGGGGGTTAAGGCATGGGGCTTTAGAAGTGAAACAAATTACCTCTTGTAAAGAGTATGGAAGCAATAACTCCTGTTCAACAGAAAGCCAGAGAGGAGAAAAAGGGGAGGATTCATGAGATAACCAGCGGGAAGCCTGTCGAAGTGAGAAGGACTTGTGGTAAAGGCGAAAGTCTGGAAAGTTAGTTCCACCATTAAGTTTAGATTTACGTAGGTGTAAGAGAGATATTCAAGCCTTTTTCTGCTTCCAGAGAAATTTGGACAATACAGAGTCAATGCGACGGAAATATGAGGTTGGGATGCGAATTGGAAGCATGGATAATAAGTAGATCAAAATGGGGGCAATCATCATCCTGATGGAGTCAAGACGGCCCCACCAGGAAAGAAATAGCGGGTTCCAAGAAGTGAGTAGTGAGTCTATTCTAGAGATGACTGCATTCATGTTAAGTTGAATAGAAGAAGAAATAGAGCTAGAAAAAAGAACACCAAGATATTTAATTTTCGTAGAATTCCAAGCAAAGCCAGTGGCTGTGAAAAAGTGGGGAAGGCAAAATTTGGTTAAGGGAAGGATCTCTGTTTTGTCAGAATTTATTTTATAACCCGAAACCAAAGAAAAGTTCTCAAATTCATTTAATAAAGAGGGGACAGAGGTGATCGGGTCTGAAATAAATAAAAGGATATCGTCAGCATATGCAGACAATTTAAGATGTTGTTTACCATACGGGAAACCAGAGATGGAGGGATTATTACGTATGGAAGTAAGGAAGGGTTCGAGCGCCAAAATAAATAAAAGAGGTGATAAAGGACATCCCTGACGAACTCCACGTTGGAGTGTGAATGGGGAAGTGAGTTGACCATTGACGAGAACAGAGGCTTTGGGCATAGAATATATCAAAGAAATATAAGATATAAATTTAGGGTTGAAGCCATGCCATTTTAAGGAGGCCATGAGAAAGGACCACTCAACCCGATCAAAAGCTTTCTCAGCGTCTACTGAAATGGCTGCAATGGGAATTGGTAGTGAGGGGGCTTTACTTAAAACATTAAGGAAGAGTCTAGAGTTATCCGATGTTAGGCGGCCCTTAACAAAGCCACATTGCTCTTTCCCTATAAGATGTGGTAGGAGCGGGTCAAGGCGAAGAGCTAGTAATTTTGCAAAAATGTTATAGTCCACATTAACTAAAGATATAGGTCGATAATTTTTACAAAACTTAGGGTCTCTACCATCTTTAGGGATAAGGCATATGGTAGCATCCTGAAATGAGCCTTGGGCTGATCCAGTAGAACAAAAAGACTGAAAAAGAGATAGAAGTTTAGGTAAGAGTAGGTCTGAAAAATGTAGGTAAAATTCAACTGGAAAGCCGTCGGGTCCTGGAGTCTTGCCTTTAGTGAGGGAGGATAGAGCAGTGGATAACTCTGAAATAGTGAGATCAGAATCAACGGCCGAAAAATTAAGGTGGGAGGTATCTGGTTGAGGTATGTTATCAAAATAAGATTGAATAAGCTCTGGGGTGGGGGGGTTCTCAGGAGTATATAAAGTCT
Organism: Lissotriton vulgaris; assembly: GCF_964263255.1. Taxonomy (NCBI): domain Eukaryota; kingdom Metazoa; phylum Chordata; class Amphibia; order Caudata; family Salamandridae; genus Lissotriton; species Lissotriton vulgaris. The sequence goes on from NC_141691.1 coordinate 883,960,713, forward strand.
CATAAAAAGAGTGAAATTGTTCCAAAATTTCCGCGTCTGTATGAAGAAGAATATTAGAGGGGGAATAGATAGAGTCAATATTAGTTCGTTCTTTACGCAACTTTAAATAGTTAGCCAATAATTTACCTGATCTATTGCGACCTCCATAGTATCGTGCACTGCTCCGGAGGAGAAAAGAGGAGGCAGAATCTGTAGTAAGCTTGTTATAAGCAATCTTAGCCTTAAGTAGTTCAGGAGACATAATCTTAGTAGTGGAAGTATAGAATTGATGTTCCAGCGACTTAATATGTGCAAGGGTAACTTTACGTTTTTGAAGGAATTTTTTCTTCTTTCTAGAGACAAAATCAATAATAAAACCTCAGGCTGTGGCCTTGAAAGAGTCCCAAAGAATATGAGGGGGGGTATCAGGTGTAGTTGAGGTGAAAAAATTCAGAGGCGAAAGAACGAAAAGAGGAAGAAAAAAGAGGATCAGCAAGAAGAGAAGGGTTAAAACGCCAACGAGAAGATTTAGGAGTAGGAGGAAGAAGGTCAAAAACAGTAATAATAGGAGCATGGTCAGAGATAACAATAGGCTCAATAGAGGAGGATATAAGGTGTTGAGATAGAAATGAAGATAGAAAAATGTAGTCCAAACGGGAGAAAGAAGCATGAGGAGGAGAGAAAAAGGAAAAATCCATAACATCTGGGTGAGTGAGTCTCCATGAGTCCACAAGATGAGTTTGAGTGATGGTGTCAAGGAATTGCTTATGTGGTTTGTGAGGGGAAAAACGAACAGAAGATCTACGGTCTAAAAAGGGGTCAACGATCTGATTACAGTCTCCACCTAATAGGAAAGAATCATCTTTATATTGAACACATTTTGCTGTAATGGAGGGCCAAAAAGAGGAGTCAAAACATGTAGGACCATAAACATTGAATATCGTAATTGGGATAGCATTAATGAGTAGTTTAGCCAAAATCCAGCGCCCCTCAACATCTTTTTCTTCTAGGACTACTTTACACTGGAGGCGTTTATGAATCAAAATAGCCACCCCGTTCTTTTTTTGAGAAGCAGGAGAGAATAAGACAGTTCCAACCCACAATCGTTTTAGTTTTAAGGATTCAATATCCGAGAGATGGGTTTCCTGAATAAGAACAATATCTGGATTGTAAGAGGAGAGGTGTGGGAGTACTCTTTGCCTTTTGATAGGGTGATTAAATCCTTTCACATTCCATGAAACAACTTTGAAGGTGAAAGATTATTAAACTGATCAAAACCGAAAAATGCAAAAACATACTGTACATTTAGTAATTCAAACTTTAGAGAGATAATAACCATAAAGATCATCAAAAAGGTAGAAGGAAGGATAGGTAGAGGATGGAGAAGAAAAAGAAAAAGGGAAAGGGAGAGGGGTAGGAACAGGGAAAGAAGATCAGCGAGGGAGGAAGAAGGAAGAAAAGAGAGAAGGCATAGAAGACAGTACAAATCCAAAAGGATGACTGTATTGAACATACCTGGAAGGGGAAGTACACACAAGGGGAAGGTGGGGAGGTGGTGATGAGTTACAAGATGGACGTACCAGGATCAGGAGCAGAACCACACCGAGACCGCACAAAAAGGAACATAGGATGGGACAAAATGGTGAAAGGAATATCCGATACATATCCGTCTGGGGAAAAAAAAAAAGGAAAAATCGTTAACATACAGAGCATGTGACATAAAGTATAGATCCAGAGGTTCGAAAAAGAAAGGAGAAATATATAAGATACGCAAGAGAAAGATATTCAGAGAGAAGATAAGCAAAATGAGAAGGTTAGAAACTGAGATAAGGAGTATGGAGAGGTACATGAAGTCAGAGACAAACTACTAGAAGAACAAGACATGTAGACAATAAAAGTCAAATTTCAGCCACTGTTCGAAGCAGAGGAGAAGGCGTCCATCCCTTCTTCACTTTGCAGAAGGAGAAAGTTCCTTAGTTCTCCAGGTTCCTGAAATGACCAAGTCTTATTCCGATAAGTGACTCTGAGAGTACAAGGGTGAAACAGGCCATATCTTGCTCCCATGGAGCGTAGGGAAGGACGCATAGCTAGAAATTCTTTACGTCTGGAGGCAGTGACATTAGAGACGTCTTGAGATAAATAGACTCGTTGACCTTGCCAAGTCACTTGTTTTTTATTCCTCGCTGCTGAAAGAATCAAGAGGAGATCCGTGTATTTCAAAAATAGGATGATGACTCCACGAGGTTTCGAAGAGGAATCCGTTCTTGTGCCTAGTCTATGAGCTCTTTGTATACTAATGGAAGTAGAAGGTGGTAGGTCCAGAAGTTTCGGCAGGAAAGTGGTAAAGAAAGACACTGGATTGTCACCCTCAAGATTTTCCGGCAAATTGTAAATACGGAGGTTGTTCCTCCTATTGCGATTTTCCAAATCTTCTGTATGTTTTTGTAATGAGAGGACAGTCTTTTCCAATGTGGCTATACGTTGTGTGTTGGACTGAAGCTCAGGGATGTGTTGTTCAACAGTAGAAAGTCGGGCATCCATATTCTCCCATTTGTCCTTTAAAAGCTGCATATCTGTACTTGTTTTTTCAATAAAGGGACGCATTGCTCGCAGCTCCTCCAAAATTTGGTCAGTAGGAGAAGTTGAAGGATTGTCTTCTGGTGTAGGTGAATTTTGCTTAAGGCGTTTGCCCGATGGAGCCGGTGGAGAAGGCTTACTGGTAGTTGTATGAGCCAATGATGATTTTTGAGAAGTCATTTTTGTGGAGGAATTGGATTTATTTGTACCAGATGGAGAAGCCACCAAAGTATTCACCGAGGGCGTAAAGACAAATTGAGGTTTACGTAGTCTGACCATAGAAATGAGTTCTTGTGCCACTAAGTAATCTCAATTCCCTGAGAGGCAACTAAAGGTGCGGTTGAAATGTTCCAGAAACACCTCTGAATAGAAGGTGAAGCACCATAAAGTACAAAACGTTCCGAAAAATAGATGCAAATGAGAAAATGAAGCTATCTCCTAAAGTAACGCTTGTAACTTGTATGAGAGGGCATCAGGGAATTAGAGCGAAAACATAGTAGTGGCTAAAAGAGAGAGGGTGACTAAAATGGGAGCAACTGGAAGTGCGTCATGAAGTAACTGAGGCGCATGAAAAATGGCCAGAAAGTCCCAAAATTTTAGTAGCACGCCATGAGGAGGAGCATTTAGAAGAAAAAGTGGTTCAGGGTTTTGAGTACGCTGAGATATGAAAAACACAGTTCTCAGGGTGAAGCGCTGTGGAAAGTGCGTGTGAGCCGTTTCCCTCAATGTAAAATAAAAGAAGAAAAACATAGCAAAGAGTCTTTCACATTATAAGTTTGCTCACCCCTTAAATCAGCGTTGTGAGGGTCGTTGGTGTCTGGTGACACGTCGTGTAGCGGTAAAGTTTGATAGCAGAGGCTCCGGGATTCGGGAGAGCCTCAAAATGGCGGCTCCGTGAGGGGCTGCGAAAACATCGCGGAGAAGAGCGAAAACGGCACCACAAGCGCCGCAAAGCCGCTCCGCCGACTCCGCTGGTGTTCCGCCAGCCAAATCCAGCGACGGGGCTCAAGAGCGGTCCCGTTTACATCGGGAAAACACGCTGTGCGGTTATCGATGCGGCGGAGCTCCGCAGCTAGCCGGCCATCTTGCGCGGCATCCAAGCCACGCCCCCTCAGGCAGTCATTTTAAAAGCACTACAAAGTTCCTTGTAGAATTAGCAGTTTTCCAGCAACAATAAAAGTGTCAAGATAACGTCAGTGATTAATGTACCTGCTGGAGAGAGAGATGAGTTTTGTCAACTGGCAGCTTTGAATGTAGCACAGAAGGTTAATATGCCTGCTGAAAAGAACATGTACCATGCATTTAAAAAAACAGTTTTTGTGTGAATGGGTTAGTGGATTACTGATTTTGTCACTGAGATTCTTTTGTTACTGTGGAGATTATAAGTGATCATCATAATTTAGCACAGTGACCTATAAACTGTCATCAAAGAGCTGCTTGCAAACTGCATGGTACAAGTCAGAAACATGTTTTTTCCAAGTCTTTCATTATCCTGATGCTGCTAAAAAGATTTATTTGGGTGGAAATACATTTTTATTGTTCAAGTCAATGCTAACCGCTGTGTTATGTTCTGAATCCTGAGTTTGTGCTTCTCCAGACCAAGCACTCTTTAAAAATGCCTACCAGTATGAATGACATGTGAATGCTACACCTTGTAGTTGCATTTGCCTTATGTAACATTTGCTATACACTAATTTACACATATGAATCATTGTCTCTAGGGTGCAGATTTACAAGGAAAGTGACTCAGTGTGTGTCGCAAGCCATTTGGCTACGCAGCACTGAGTCACTTTCAAAGTACAGGGATGCAACATATTTACAAGAATAAGTTGCATCTCTGTGCTTCCCCCTGCGCTGGCGCAACAATCTGCTCCCATGGGCCTGCACAGGCACATTTACACCATGGTGAAAGGATGCCTTCGTCGTGAGTAGATTGTTAATATGCAGGAAGGGTTCCCGTCCTGCACATAAACAATCAGAAATGGCCTTTTTCAACATCTAAGTGAGCTGCATTAGCACACATATAACTTGCAAAATGTCATTGTTTTACTGATTGTTTATGTGCGGAAGGGACACCTTCCTGTACATAAACAATCACCTGAGGTGATATTCTCTTTCTATGCATGCTGCAGAATGCAACACGCATAGAAAGAGGAAAAAACGAGAATACATTTCTCCTCGTTGCGCCTCCCTGCGCCTCCCCTGGGAGGCATAGCATTCAGACACATTTCCAGATTTACGAATTAAAGTAAATCTGGAAATGTGTCTGGTTTTATGGGTGTTGCGTGGGATCACCCACTGCAACACCCATGGAGCGCCCCTTTCACGCAAAGTGCTGTGTGCAAATGGGCCATAATTACAAGACCAGGAAAAGTCACGCAGGGTGGATGTTCCAGTGCGTCACTTTTTGTGACGCACCTGTGGCGCAACGGGCTTGTAAATCTGCCCCTATATGTGTGTGATGTAAAGGGCTCTGACATCCTTCAGTGGTATGAGAGATGCTACAAAACAAATGCAATACATGTCAGAGGAGCTATGGAGAGATGACTCACTGTTTGAGGTTGATAACAAGGGAATCATTGAAGAACCCAACAAAGAGTGTTGTATCCTGGTGCATAGTAAGGTCATCATCTACTATTCTTTAAAAGCTGATACAATTCAATATATAATGATAAAGTTGTTGTAGTATGCACCATTGTTTCCTAAATTGTCTTGAGGGTGGGGAGCCTCCAAATAGCCCCCTTTATAGTGGTCAGGCTCACTCACTGCACTTTGTGTGCACTGTATGGGAACTGGTCTGAAAACATTTGCCAGGGCTGCCTTGGGTTTCCAGTCTGGCCTGGGCAGGAGCCTTGCACTGCGAAATAAAACCAACCATTTAAAAGTTAGTCAGGGAGATGAAGCACTAACCTTCCTGTTTTTTGCAAATTCTTTCAATATAAAATACTAAAATCCTTAGTAATTTGAGTATTTGTTTTGTGTGTACATGTGTTTTTATTGCTTTCGAATTGCTGTTTTTAAAGTTTGAAATTTAAATCATACAAATTGCTTGGTTGTCCCCGGCTTCCATTGGTGACTCAATGGGGGTCCTCAGGAGTCAAAAGTTTGGGAACCACTGCTCTAGGTGATTCACAATGGTAGTGCTTCCATGACTCTTTGCTTGGCTGATCTTCAATAGTACTGCAGGACTACCAAGGAGGAGCTGCTGTAACTACTTCGATTTGCTTCCATTCAACCAAGGGCCTAGTTTAAGGTTTGATGGATAAAGTACAATATGTGAGGGTGACAGAGGGCTTTGCCTCCGCCACCCTGAAGGAGTACTGCCTGACCAATTTGCAGATGAACGCCATACCCGTGGTTATCTCTGTATATTGAACGGACCCTCCATCATAGTGAAAGTACAAAATGTCTGGTGGTCAGCCACCATTCGTTATTCCGGTCATAGACCAAACTTTTTTTTCTTTTTAGAAGCAAGCTCCCAAAGTGGAAGTTTCTTTCTGAAAAACAAAAAATAATGACCCTCACACCTTGGAAGTTTTCTCCCAGTGTTTAAGGGTCATTATTGTTTTTCCATTATTTTAGTTTTCCTGTTCTTCATCACCAGGCATTTCCTGGAAGGAACAGACAGGGAAAAAATACATTTCACCATCCACCCTAAATATGGCGGTTGTTTAATGGCCTTTCTCCAATGGCCCATCTTCCAATTGGCCTTCAACGAAGTCAACAGGGACTCCGTCGTAGAAATATTTAAGGACTTTCCATCTCTGAATGTTGCCGTCGGACTGAGGGTTTTGTGTGACGGTACTCTGGACCATTTGCGATGGACTACCCTGGTAAACAAAGTCTGCCAAACTCTAAATTGGCCCCCAAGTCTTGAGGCATCCAAAGTTTTGCGAGTTCTGCCTTGTCAAAAAAAGGCAGAGCATGAGGCCAGGAATCTAAATTCAAACCTTACAGTATAGGCAATGTAAGTAACAAAAAACTTAACCACATGGCTGCTGGGCGTTCCCCCCCCCCCCCCCCCTGTGCTGGAAAATGCCATTTTAGTGGCACCATGACGAGCTCAGCTCGTCATCAGCACACGACACCCGTGGGTGATGACGAGCTGAGCTCGTCATCAGCATCGAAAGGGTTAAAATATACTGCTTAGGTAAGTCTTTATATTACATTTATTCCTTACTGGTAGAAAATTAAAAAGGATAGCACGTTTACGTCTGCTAAAGCAGAGCATCACCTAAATCAAACCACACTACGAGATTCAAACAAATAAAGTGAGCCAAATTTACTAAAGCTGAGCGGCCACAGCCATCCAGATTAAGAAAGCCCACTGTAGCAGATCTTGTGTATAATACATATTTCTCAGTCCCACTAGCTAGTATCAAGTGGTATAGAATGCATCTCTGTAAACGACCTATATTGAAGGTGCTAATAAAGGGAAGAAATATATTAATCAATATTTATTTTTGAAAAATAAAATTATAAAAACATTGGAGCAGATTTATGAGGCAATTGCAATGCATTTGCGCCACCGCTGAGTCACTTCTGTGATGCAGCGGCGGCGTAAAGCAAGCGCCATGCTGCGATGGGTTTACAACGGGACGCATCTAGGCATATGCGTCATACCTCAAACCCCTACGCCACATTATACTTGCGTCAGGTATAATGTGGGCGTACCGTCGCAGTGTGGACGGTCCATCGCAGGAAAGCCTTGGAAAAGTGCTTGAGTGAAATCTACAAGATTTCACTCAGTCACTTTTCCAATGCTGCTGCGTCAAAACACTGCACCTGCTTGAAGCAGGCATAAGGTGAGACACACCATGATGGAGATAGAGAGGGTTGGAACAGTGCTGTAGTCGCCAAGGAAGACAGCCGATGAAGTACAATATAATATGCTAATTTCGGCTATAATGGAGTTACAGCAATACACTCAAATCGTACTCCAAACGAGCCTGTGGATATGATATAAAAACATGAGCTAGAAAAATCGAAATAGTAGAAAACACGTGGATTGCGTGACTGCGTGAAAGAGACACAATGAAACGTGTGTGTTTCTTAAAGTTTTAGTTAATGAACCCATCCAGTTACAATGGAGTAAGAAATACAAAAGTAAACATGAAGAAAGGTAGAAATGCATTATGTACACTTTTAAAAAATACAGTCCAACTATTTAAAAGAAATGTAAGAAATTTAAATGCTGAGGCACAGCCAAATAATGTTGTTATTTAAGAATGGAAATGGTAGTGTTGTGCACGCCTGAAGGTATCTCTTACCTTATGACAGCAGCAGACAAGTGATCCTCATCACAAGGCGTTAGAAAGCGCGCCTGAAGGCACGTGCACTTAAAACCAAAGAAAAAGTACAAATCCCCCACGCACACCGGTATCAGCATCGGGAAAAAGGGACGAATGCATGTTTTCTTTACATTAAATCAGGCTGTAAGCACGGGGTGTGCGTTCTAGCATTCTTTTACATAAGGTCTTTATTTACAGACATACCTTCAATGGGACAAGCAGAGGATTCAAAGAGTAATTTGCAGCAATTTGTAGACAGGAACAAAATAAACTTTTTGCCTATAGCACAACTGCATGTTGTCATTTTACAAAGTGATAAGTGGGAAGACATAAGAGCCCTAAACAGGGAACAATTAAAAGCATCAAATAGCAAAGCCAAATAGCTTATGCATTTGAGAGCTATTGACTCTGCCAATGCCTCACAGGATGTAAAAAGGAGAAAACGTGCAGCTGCGTCATTCTGTAGGCACACCAATGCGTCATAACGCATGCTTGTGACACGGGTGCCATTCTTTTTTATTTACTGTCTGAAAATGGATCGATAAATGGAAAGAATATGAAGATAAAGTAATGTGAAAGGGAGTGTTTTTAGTTATAAATTGGAAGGGCCAGCAGTAATTTGCTGCCTGGCATGCAAAAAAAAAGCTACAATGAAAAATAAAAAAACACACAGTGGGAGTGTAGGTCAGGGTAGCAGGTGGGTGGGTGGAGGAAGAGAAAAGAAGCACACAAGAGAGGGAGCAAAAAGGAGGGTGTGGAGATGCACAAGAGGGAGAGAGCAACATGGAGCAAAGGGAGAAGCACCCAGGTGAAAGCAACAGAGAGCAAGGGAGGCAGTAGTGCATGGGTGATAGGCAGCAACATTAAGGGGCTGATTACGATGTGGGACGGAAGCATCGTATTGGTCATGGGACCAACCGACACACAGTCAGGCCCGGACTGGCCATAGCGGGCACTGGGCAATCCCCCGGTGTGCTGCAAGGGTGGGGGACAGTTTTGAGCCCCTGGGGGCCGATTTTGTTACAGGGCCCTTTTTGCAGCATAGCTGCAAAATCGGCCCTGCAACAAAGTTGTCCGAAAACCGGCCCTAGTAAAGCGCTCAGCGGCACCTCCAAACCCCCGAGAGGGGAGGGGGGGCCGGCCGAGCACTTTGCCAGGGCCGTTTTGGGTCCCAGTCCGGCCCTGCACACAGTCGGCAGTCCCGACCGGATCATTAGGATGCGACCGAACACCATTTTGGTCGCATTCCTATATTTTACAATGGAAGCATGTATTCCGGCCATAAATTGGCCTGAATATATGCTCCGAGCCCGTCAAAAGCAAGCCGGAATGGCCGTTCGGATTCCAATCTGACCGCATACATTGTAATGAGGCGGATGGAAAGGAATCCGACCAGCATATTACGATGGTAGGAGCTTTTTCCGACAGCATCGTAATCAGCCCCTATGTTTGGAGGGGAGAGAGGGGCACATAGAAGAGAGCATCACAGTGTCTTTCATTGAGTGCTAAAACAAAAAGAAAGAAATAGTTCAACAAAAGGGAGTAGTTGAAGGACACAAGTAAAGAAGCTTTGCTCTAGGGGAGGTGCAAACAAAAGATAGACAAGGCAAACCATTTGGCGATAATCAAGGAAATGATAGTGAGAATAATGAAAAACAATGTTAAGAAATGTATAATTACAGTGTATTTTCCGATTTTTAATGTGTATTGTGTAAATACAATTTTCTGAAGTTTAGTTACTAATTCATGATTTAGTAATGGCCTTGTCAGAGCCGGTCGCTCCTCCCGCCGCCTGCTCACCGCTGCCCCCAGGGCTTAGGTGACTCTTGGTTGTGTTTACTGTGCTCTATTGTGCTCTGTGCCTAATTTTGCTTGCCCTGTACTTTCTGACTGCCGCCTGTTTCCTGCTGTATTTTCCCCGCTCCCCGCTCCCTGCCGCGGCTCCCCCGTGGCCCCACCCTCTTTTGCATTTTGTACCCTCTCCCCTCCTATTCACCACCCCGCTCCTGCCTCCCAGCTGCTCCTCCCTCCCTCCTCCCCCCCACTCTCCATTTATGGCAGAGTCCACACATACGCGCAGCGTTAACGCGCAGTGGGCATGCCGATCGTGCGCCAAAGGTGCCCATCCGCGCCTGGACCACGCCCAGCGCCAGAACCCCTGGTCCCCGCTGATGCCAGACCACACGACGGACCTACGACACTGCCACCCTCAACGCACTCAACGCCGGCCGAACCCCCGTATGGTACCGAGCCACCCCAAGGCGCACCCACGGACCCTTCACCTGCCAAGCCTGCAAATACACCTGCCTCCGGACCTACACCGCACCTGCCAAACCGATCACCGGCAGCAACCACCTCAAGTGCATCCTGCTCAACACCCGCTCCGTCCACAGACACACCGTCGAACTCTGGAATTTGCTCGACACAACATCTCCAGACGTCGCCTTCCTCACGGAAACCTGGATGAACGACTCCTCAGCGCCCAACATCACTATCGCCATCCCGGGCGGATACAAGATCAGCCGGAGGGACCGCGTCAACTAGACTGGAGGAGACATTGCCATCATACTCAAGAACACCATCCGCATCACGACCAGCTCTGACGACACCTTCAACGCCGCCGAACACCTCCACTTCCAGATACACACTGACCCCAAGACCACACTCAGAGGCACCATCATCTACAGACCCCCGGGACCATGCACACAATTCAGCGAAGACATCACAGACTTCATCGGCCCGCACGCTCTCCCCTCCGCTGACTACATCCTCCTAGGGGACCTCAAATTCCACCTGGAGAACAATAAGGACAGCAACACCACCACCCTGCTGGACAACCTCGCCAACCTCGGTCTCAAGCAACTGGTGAACACCGCCACCCACTACGCCGGCCACACGCTTGACCCAGTCTTCTCCTCCAGCAAGTAAATCTCCTTCAGCCACTCCACCGGACTTCATTGGACTGAACACAGCTGCGTCCGCTTCAGCTTCAGAAAAACCACGACCCACCACCACCCGCATCAGGTTCCCCGCAGAAACTGGAACAAGATCACCACCGACCAGCTCACCACCTCCCTCAGACAGAACCCTCCCGCTAGCACAACGGACCCCAACGAAGCAGCCAGCAACCTCACACAGTGGATCACCAACTGCGCAGACGACCTCGCACCACTGAAGACCCCTCGCAGCAGACACAGCAGCAAGAAAGCCTCTTGGTTCACCGACAAACTTAAGAACTCCAAGAAGAACTGCCGCACCCTCGAGAAAGCCGGGCGCAAGGACCAGACCACAGACAACATGACTACCCTCAAGCACGCCACCGGCAAACACCACCAGCTGATCCGCACCACCAAGAAGACAGCATTCAAAGAACGACTGGACAACAACGCCCACAGCAGCAAGGAACTCTTCAGCATCGTCGAAGAGCTCTCCAACCCCAGCGCCGGAAACAACAACATCACTCCCACGCAAGACCTCTGCGACTCACTCGCCTCATTCTTCCACCGCAAGATCGCCGAAATACACAACAGCTTCGGCGCACCAACCACGCACCCAACCACTGAACCAGCGCCCCCCACCACCACCCTCTGCACCTGGACCCCGGTCAGCACCGAAAACACCACCTGCACGATGAACACCATCCACACCGGATCCCCAACCGACCCCTGCCCCCACCACGTCTTCAACAAGGCCGACTTCATCATCGCGCCCCAACTCCGAGACTTCATCAACACTTCCTTCAACACCGCCACCTTCCCGGAAAGCTGGAAGCACGCCAAGCTCAGCGCCCTCCTGAAGAAACCAACAGCGGACCCCACCAACCTCAAGAACTTCCGCCCCATCTCGCTCCTCCCTTTTCCTGCCAAAGTCATCGAGAAGACGGTCAACAGACAGCTTGCCGCCTTACTCGAGACGAACGGATCCCTCGACCACTCGCAGTCAGGCTTCCGAGCCAACCACAGCACCGAGACCGCCCTCATCGCAGCCACCGATGACATTAGATCCCTGCTCGACAACGGCGCAACAGCGGCCCTCATCCTCCTGGACCTCTCAGCAGTGTTCGACACTGTCTGCCATGGCACCCTAGTGCAGCGCCCTAGAAACATCGGAATCCAAGAGAAGGCACTGGAGTGGATCATCTCGTTCCTCGCCGGTAGAACCCAGAGAGTCCGCCCCCCCCCATTCAGATCCAAGGCCACCGAAGTCATCTGCGGCGTACCACAGGGATCATCACTCAGCCCCACCCTCTTCAACGTCTACATGAGCCCCCTCGCAGCCATTGCACGCCAACACAACCTCAACATCATCTCCTATGCTGACGACACCCAGCTGATCCTCTCCCTCACCAACGACCCAGCCACCGCCAGAACCAGCCTACACCAAGGGATGAAAGACGTCGCCGAATGGATGAAGAACAGCCGCCTGAAACTGAACTCAGACAAGACGGACATCCTCATCCTGGGATCATCTCCCGCCGCCTGGGATGAGTCCTGGTGGCCCTTTGCCCTGGGCACCACTCCCAAGCCAACGGACCACGCACGTAACCTGGGCTTTGTCCTGGACTCCTCCCTCTCGATGGCCAGACAAGTCAACGCCGTCTCATCATCGTGCTTCAACACCCTGCACATGCTCCGAAAGATCTTCTGATGGATCCCCACCGAAACCAGGAAAACGGTCACCCAGGCACTCGTCACCAGCCGACTGGACTACGTAAACACCCTCTACGCCGGAACTACAGCCAAACTTCAGAAAAGACTCCAACGCATCCAGAATGCCTCCGCGCGACTCGTCCTGGACATCCCCCGTCACAGCCACATCTCCGGCCACCTGAGAGACCTACACTGGCTCCCCGTCAGCAAGAGGATCACGTTCAGACTCCTCACCCAAGTCAAGTCAAGTCAAATAATTTGTATAGCGCACTACATACCCAGAGGGTTTCAAGGCGCTTAGGAAGGGGAGGAGGATTATTTGTCAAATATCCACGTTTTAAGCTGCTTTCTGAACGCTAGGTGGTTCTGGGTGAGGCGAAGGTAAGCGGGGAGTGAGTTCCATGTTTTAGCAGCCAGGTATGAGAAGGATCTGCCTCCCATGGTGGTCTTGTTGATGCGAGGTACAGTGGCGAAGGCTTGGCTGGAAGAACGTAGTTGGCGGGAGGGGGTGTAGAAGGAGAGTCGAGAGTTGAGGCAATCTGGTCCGATGTCGTAGAGTGATTTGTGTGCGTGGGTAAGCAGTCGGAAAGTGATCCTCTTATTGACGGGTAGCCAGTGGAGGTCTTTAAGGTGACCAGAGATGTGTTCGTTACGTGGGATGTCCAATATGAGCCTGGCTGAGGCGTTTTGGATTCGTTGGAGTTTCTTCTGGAGTTTAGCGGTGGTGCCTGCGTAGAGGGTGTTTCCGTAGTCCAGTCGGCTCGTGACCAGAGCGTGGGTGACTGTTTTCCTTGTTTCGGAGGGGATCCAGCGGAATGTTTTTCTGAGCATGCGAAGAATGTTGAAGCAGGAAGAGGATACGGCGCTGACTTGTCTGTTCATTGAGAGTGAAGAATCCAGGATGACGCCAAGGTTCCGTGCGTGGTCTGTCGGGATGGGTGCTTTTCCGAGGGCTTCCGGCCACCAGGAGTCGTCCCAGGCAGAGGGGGATGTACCTAAGATGAGGACTTCTGTTTTGTCTGAGTTCAGTTTCAGACGGCTTTGTTTCATCCATTCGGCGACTTTTTTCATTCCTTCGTGTAGGTTAGTTTTGGCGGTGCAGGGGTCCTTGGTGAGAGAAAGGATCAGTTGAGTGTCATCCGCGTAAGAGATGATGTTGAGGTTGTGTTGGCGGGCGATGGCCGCGAGGGGGCTCATGTATACGTTGAAGAGGGTGGGACTGAGTGAGGATCCTTGAGGTACGCCGCAGATGACTTCAGAGGCCTCGGACTTGAACGGAGGAAGGCGGACTCTTTGGGTTCTTCCGGTGAGGAACGAGGTGATCCATTCAAGTGCTTTTCCTTGGATTCCGATGTTATTGAGGCGTTGTAGAAGGGTGCTGTGGCAGACTGTGTTGAATGCTGCGGAGAGGTCGAGGAGGATGAGGGCGACTGTGTCTCCATTGTCCAGTAGAGTTCGAATGTCGTCTGTTGCTGCGATGAGGGCGGTCTCAGTGCTGTGTTTTGCTCGGAAGCCAGATTGTGAGGGGTCGAGGGATTTGTTGGCTTCGAGGAAGGCGGCGAGCTGGTTGTTGACGGCTTTCTCGATGACTTTTGCCGGGAATGGGAGAAGCGAGATGGGGCGGTAATTTTTGAGTTCGGTGGGGTCCGCTGTTGGTTTTTTCAGAAGGGCGGTGAGTTCAGCGTGTTTCCAGTCTTCTGGGAAGGTAGCGGAGTTGAAGGAGCAGTTGATGACGTTTCGGAGGTGAGGTGCTATGACGGAGTCTGCTTTGTTGAAGATGTGGTGAGGGCATGGGTCTGTGGGGGATCCAGAGTGGATGTAATTCATCAGGCGGATGGTGTCTTCAGTGGAGATTGGGTTCCAGGCGTTAAGGGTGTTTACGGGGGGAAGATGGTCAGCAGCTGGTAGGGTGGGTTGGTTTCCGGGTTGGTTGTCAAAGCTGTTGTGGATGTCTGCAATCTTGTTGTGGAAAAAAGAGGCTAGGGAGTCGCAGAGGGTTTGAGAGGGGGTGATGTCGTTGGAGTTGGCCGAGGGGTTGGAAAATTCCTTGACGATGTTGAAAAGTTCCTTGCTGTTGTGGGCGTTGTTGTCAAGTTGATCTTTGAATGCTGTTTTCTTGGCTTTACGGATCAGTTGGTGGTGAGTGCGGGTGGCGCTTTTGAAGGCGTCCTTGGTGCTGGTGGTTGGGTCTTTTTTCCAGGCTTTTTCAAGGGAGCGGCAGAGTTTCTTGGATTTCTTAAGATCATCGTTGAACCATGAGGCCTTCTTGCTGCCAGGTTTGCTTTGACGTTTTTTCAGTGGTGCTAAGGTGTCGGCGGTGTTGGATAACCATAGGGTGAGGTTGGCGGCTGCTTCGTTGGCGTTAGAGGAGAGGGCTGGGGAGTTTCGAAGGAGTGAAGCGGAGATTTGGTCCGTGGTGATTTTGTTCCAGTTTCTTTGCAGGGTAGGTTGGGAGTGGTTGATGGGTTTCGGCTTGTTGTAGGTGAAGTGGACGCAGCTGTGGTCGGTCCATAGGAGATCCGTAGTGTGGCTGAAGGAGACTTGATTGCTGGAAGTGAAGATGGGGTCGAGTGTGTGACCTGCGATGTGGGTGGGGGAAGTGACTAGTTGTTTAAGTCCGAGGTTGGCGAGGTTGTCCACGAGGGTGGTGGTGTTGCGGTCGTTGAACTTCTCAAGGTGAAAGTTGAGGTCTCCCAGAAGGATGTAGTCTTTGGAGGGGAGCGCGTGTGGAGTGATGAAGTCCGTGATGTCTTCACTGAATTTAGCGCGGGGTCCTGGTGGTCTGTAGAGGAGGGTGCCTCTGAGTGTGGTCTTGGGGTCAGTGTGGATCTGGAAGTGAAGGTGTTCGGAGTTGGCGAGGTTGGTGTCAGAGCTGGTTGAGATGCGGATTGATTTCTTATGGACGATAGCGATTCCTCCTCCTGTGTGGTCGGTGCGGTCTTTACGAGTGATCTTGTAGTCTTCAGGGATGGCAATGGTGATGTCTGGAGCGGAGGAAGCATTCATCCATGTTTCCGTGAGGAAGGCGACGTCTGGAGAGAAGGTGTCTAGTAGGTTCCATAGGTCAATGGCGTGCCTGTGCACCGATCGAGTGTTGAGAAGGATGCATTGTAGGTGGTTGGGGTCGGGAATCTGTGGTGTAGTCGTGGCGGAGATGTTGTCGGTGCCGCTGAATTTGCAGGAGTAGCAGGAGAAAGGTCCATGGGTGTGTCCAGGGGCGGCTAGGACGCAGGTGGGGGCGCGACCGGGGTTAAGGGCTAGGAGGGTGGCGGCATCGTAGGTAATGCGGGGGGGCTGGGCAGCGCGAGGGGCAGGGGGTCTGGCGCTGGGCGCGGTCCAGGCGCGGACGAGCGTAGACGGGCTTACCTTTGGCGCACCTTCGGCGCGGATTGGGCGCGGTCGCTGCGCGTGGACGCTGCGCGCGGGAACTACTGTCATATATGGATAGTGGAGGGGGAGGGGCGAGGGTTGCTCAGCTGGGAGGCGGGGCGGGCTCCAGGGATCAACAACAACAACAAAATGGAGGTGGAGGGGGGAGCACAGCGTCGCGCTAGTCAGAGCGCGCAAATATAGTGAAAAGCGGCACTATTAATTATTTAAATAGCTAAGAGAGCAACTCGGCAGGCAGGCACACAGCAGGCTAATGCAATTAGGCAGAAAACAATGGCAAAAGCGGTACAGCGCTACCGAGTGCGGTGAAAGCGGCACGATTAACTAATTAATTAACTAGTACAGCAGCTCGGCAGGCAGGCACACAGCAGGCAAAAGCAATTAGGTAGAGATCACGGTAAAAGCAGCACAACGATACTGAGTGTCACGAGGGGACACTGGGGAGCGACCACTCAGCCTGAGGGACAGGAGCGAGTCACGGCGCTCTAAGGTTCTGCAGCGCTAATCAGGTCTGTGGGAGGGTTGCTCAGCTGGGAGGCGGGGCGGGCTCCAGGGATCAACAACAACAACAAAATGGAGGCGGAGGGGGGAGCACAGCGTCGCGCTAGTCAGAGCGCGCAAATATAGTGAAAAGCGGCACTATTAATTATTTAAATAGCTAAGAGAGCAACTCGGCAGGCAGGCACACAGCAGGCTAATGCAATTAGGCACAAGGCTCTCTACGACCTGGGCCCCAAGTACCTCAACAACCGCCTGACCTTCTACACGCCCACCCGCCAGCTACGGTCGACCAGCCTCCCTCTCGCCGCCGTTACACGCATCCGCAGAGCCACCGCCGGTGGAAGATCCTTCTCCTACCTGGCAGCCAAGACATGGAACTCCCTCCCCATCCACCTTCGGCTAACCATCTCTCCTTCAGGAAGCAACTCAAGACCTGGCTTTTTGAGCAGTAACGGACCCCTCTCCCCCAGCGCCTTGAGACCCTTCCAGGTGAGTAGCGCGCTATACAAATGTCATGATTGATTGATTGAGTGATTAGTTGGAGATTAGAGTAGCAACATATTGCTAATAATAATAATGTCATGAGTAATGTCACTGACCATGTCATGAGTGAAATAATATGTGACGTCATCAGCAGTGCACTGCGGGCGCGCAAGTTATAGTTAGCTGAACTAACTATAACAGGGGAATTTCGTAGGTTTTGTATGAGTAAAATGACCAGCTAACTATAACTGGTGTGAAACCTCTGTTTTTTTCAGTGAATTTGCAAGGTTTTTAAAATGCTAATGCCTAACTATAACGTGTGTGAAACCTATGGTTTTTTCAGTGAATTTCAAAGGTTTTTTAAATACTAATTCCTAACTATAATGTGTGTGGAACCTATTGTTTTTAAATAAATATAAATATACATACATTTTTTATATATAGATACTCAATGAACACAACAGCTCTTTTTAGAGCCAACCAACATCTAAACACTCAAACTTGTTATTTACCTGTATTTTTTTTTATTCATTTTTTCTGACGTGCGCGCAACATGCGCGCACCCGCAATTTTTTTCTTCAAAAAAATGATTTTTTTTTGCCCTTCGGGGTCCTTCAGGGACCCCTTGAGAAGGCCTAGGGGGTCAGGGAGTCTCTAACCTGCCTCATTTTCACTTTCTCCACTATTGTTTTTGAGTGACTTCTGCCCCAAGGGTGCGAGCACCATGCGCGCACCCCGCTATTTTTTTGAAGAAAAAACACATTTATTTTGTCCTTTGGGGTCCTTCAGGGACCCCTGAGAAGGCCTATGGGGTCAGGGAGTCTCTAACCTGCCTCATTTTCGTGTTCTCCACTATTGTTTTTGAGTGACTTCTGCCTCGATGGTGCGTGCACCGTGCGGCAACCTCGCTATTTTTTTTTTTTAATGTTTTTTTTTGTCCTTCGGGGTCCTTCAGGGACCCCCTGAGAAGGCCTAGGGGGTCAGGGCATCTCTAACCTGCATCGTTTTCACATTCTCCACTATTGTTTTTGAGTGACTTCTGCCTCGAGGGTGGGAGCACCCTGCTCGCACACCTCGCGATTTAAAAAAAATATATATATATATTTTTTTTGCCATTTGATTTTACAAATATATATATATATATATATATATATATATATATATATATATATATATATATTTTCCACAGCTCCCTCACAGGAAACAAATGGGTCGCACTCCACGGGTTATCTTTTGCAGTTTTTTATTTTTCCATTACATTCCACAGGCAGATGTTCCGATCTACGCGTTTCGGTATTTCAAATACCTTGATCGTGAGCAAGGTATTTGAAATACCGAAACGCGTAGATCGGAACATCTGCCTGTGGAATGTAATGGAAAAATAAAAAACTGCAAAAGATAACCCGTGGAGTGCGACCCATTTGTTTCCTGTGAGGGAGCTGTGGAAAATATATCAGCAGCGTGGTTCAGCTGCAGGGCGCCGCACCCGTATCGAGCGCTGTCTGAGTGGCAAAAGGAACCGGCTATGGAGAATATATATATATATATATATATATATATATATATATATATATATATATATATATTTTTTTTTTTTTTTTTAAACAAAGGACCAACGCTTCGGAGAGCACACAGTTCCGAGCATTTTCGCCGCACATTAGTTTTCCTCAGTTCCGGCAAATATCAATTTTGCCTAACGCGTTTCGGAGCCCTTGCGCTCCTTGATCACAGGCTTTAACGGACATCACAGAAATGAAGGAGGCATTACCTGACGTATCCTTTTATTGCGTCATGTGTCAGCAGTTCATTAACATAACATTGCATGCTGGTCTTATGAGTCCTTATCTGTTTCCTTTAGTAGGCTTCGGTGCCTCCTTCATCAATTATTCACCTTAGTAGGTTCCGTGTATCATCCGTTTAGAAATGTTTAGTCATTGTACATTACCCTCCAGTGGGTTGGCAGAACATCGGTAAACCAGCAAGGGTGCTGCTCGAAACTCCCAAGAAACTTGGCATGGTTCCATTGTTTCTGTGGCCCTGAGTTTGTGGTGGTGCCTCTCCACGACATGGACTGCCGCCATTAACATTTTTAAACAAAGGACCAACACTTCGGAGAGCACACAGTTCCGAGCATTTTCGCCGCACATTAGTTTTCCTCAGTTCCGGCAAATATCAATTTTGCCTAACGCGTTTCGGAGCCCTTGCGCTCCTTGATCACAGGCTTTAACGGACATCACAGAAATGAAGGAGGCATTACCTGACGTATCCTTTTATTGCGTCATGTGTCAGCAGTTCATTAACATAACATTGCATGCTGGTCTTATGAGTCCTTATCTGTTTCCTTTAGTAGGCTTCGGTGCCTCCTTCATCAATTATTCACCTTAGTAGGTTCCGTGTATCATCCGTTTAGAAATGTTTAGTCATTGTACATTACCCTCCAGTGGGTTGGCAGAACATCGGTAAACCAGCAAGGGTGCTGCTCGAAACTCCCAAGAAACTTGGCATGGTTCCATTGTTTCTGTGGCCCTGAGTTTGTGGTGGTGCCTCTCCACGACATGGACTGCCGCCATTAACATTTTTAAACAAAGCACCAACGCTTCGGAGAGCACACAGTTCCGAGCATTTTCGCCGCACATTAGTTTTCCTCAGTTCCGGCAAATATCAATTTTGCCTAACGCGTTTCGGAGCCCTTGCGCTCCTTGATCACAGGCTTTAACGGACATCACAGAAATGAAGGAGGCATTACCTGACGTATCCTTTTATTGCGTCATGTGTCAGCAGTTCATTAACATAACATTGCATGCTGGTCTTATGAGTCCTTATCTGTTTCCTTTAGTAGGCTTCGGTGCCTCCTTCATCAATTATTCACCTTAGTAGGTTCCGTGTATCATCCGTTTAGAAATGTTTAGTCATTGTACATTACCCTCCAGTGGGTTGGCAGAACATCGGTAAACCAGCAAGGGTGCTGCTCGAAACTCCCAAGAAACTTGGCATGGTTCCATTGTTTCTGTGGCCCTGAGTTTGTGGTGGTGCCTCTCCACGACATGGACTGCCGCCATTAACATTTTTAAACAAAGGACCAACGCTTCGGAGAGCACACAGTTCAGAGCATTTTCGCCGCACATTAGTTTTCCTCAGTTCCGGCAAATATCAATTTTGCCTAACGCGTTTCGGAGCCCTTGCGCTCCTTGATCACAGGCTTTAACGGACATCACAGAAATGAAGGAGGCATTACCTGACGTATCCTTTTATTGCGTCATGTGTCAGCAGTTCATTAACATAACATTGCATGCTGGTCTTATGAGTCCTTATCTGTTTCCTTTAGTAGGCTTCGGTGCCTCCTTCATCAATTATTCACCTTAGTAGGTTCCGTGTATCATCCGTTTAGAAATGTTTAGTCATTGTACATTACCCTCCAGTGGGTTGGCAGAACATCGGTAAACCAGCAAGGGTGCTGCTCGAAACTCCCAAGAAACTTGGCATGGTTCCATTGTTTCTGTGGCCCTGAGTTTGTGGTGGTGCCTCTCCACGACATGGACTGCCGCCATTAACATTTTTAAACAAAGGACCAACGCTTCGGAGAGCACACAGTTCCGAGCATTTTCGCCGCACATTCGTTTTCCTCAGTTCCGGCAAATATCAATTTTGCCTAACGCGTTTCGGAGCCCTTGCGCTCCTTGATCACAGGCTTTAACGGACATCACAGAAATGAAGCCTCCAAGCCCCCAGGCAGGACCATAATATCAGCAAAAGCAAGTTTACTAGAAAATGCTTTTAAATATATAGACTTTTTTCTGCAAGAATGGGTACAAGGTCTACCGTCCTACATAAGGGATACCAGTGACTTTTTATCAAAAATGAAGGATTTCAAATGGAATAAACAATTCTATCTATTAACTTTGGATGTATCCTCCCTGTACACGTGTATCAATTATAAGGACTGTCTTCGTGCAGTGGAATTCTACTTCAATAAGAACAAGGCAACTTGTCCCCAACACGATGTTATGTTGTTAAATATGATTAGTTTCTGCTTAAACAACAACATTTGTTTGTTTGACAATATGTTTTATCAGCAAATGCGGGGCGTTGCAATGGGAGCCAGCTTCTCCCCCAGCTATGCCTGTTTATTGATGGGCTGGTGGGAGATGCTGGTTCTCAAAGGCACACACAAAAGGTATTTGATGACAATGTGAAAATGTATTATAGATACATAGATGATCTATTTATTGTGTGGAATGGATCAAAGGAGCAAGCTATGAATTTTGTCATCGAAATCAATAAGAATGAAGTCAATTTAAGTTTCACTTCCACTATAAGTAACCTTAAAATCAACTTCCTTGATGTTGAAATGTACATTAACAAAAGCAGATTGGAAACTAGGCTTTACAGAAAGAAAACTGCGGGAAATGCGGTACAACAATTTTCTAGTTTCCATCCCGGACATCTTGTACGTAGTATCCCCCATGGGGAAATGTTACGCTTAAAAAAAATCTGCAGTAACCAAAAAGGCCTAATCCAAGCCCAACAGCAAAGCAAGAAGAGATTTCTGGCCAGAGGGTATCCCCTCAAGACTATACAAGATGCCAATAATAAAACTCATAACTTGGTAAGAAATGAACTGTTAATTCCCAAAAAATCCAGAAAAGAGATTCAAACCAAAAATCCCAGCCTTGATGACTTGGGACTCATTACATACATAGCGCCCAAGAAAAATCCATTAAAAAATTGTTCACAAAAATTGGGCTCTGGTTAAAAGTAATCCTGTAATAGGTCATGAGCTCCCAATGAAACCCATTATCCCTTATAAAAGGGCTCCCTCAATGCACAACAGTCTAGTTTCCAGCAGTCCCGAATCATCCAACTCTACTAACTGGTTGACTGTCCCCAGTGGATTTACTAAATGCAAGTCTTGCATTTGAGATGTAATCAGTGATGTCATTTGAGATGTCATCAGTGATGTCAACAGTGATGTCACTGACCATGTCATGAATGATGTAATATGTGACATCATCAGCAGTGGATTGCGGGTGCGCGATATATAGTTATTGCAACTAACTATATATGCGAATTTCTATGGTTTTGTGCGAGTAAATTAAGGTTTTGTAAATGCTAATCCCTAACTATATATGGTCTATACCCAATGGTTTTTTCAGTGAATTTTCATGGTTTTGTAAATGCAAATTCCTAACTATATATGGTCTATAACCTATGGTTTTTTCAGTGAATTTCATTGGTTGTTTAAAAGCTAATATCTATAGCTGTAAAATATATTCTTTATTACGTGACGTATCACGTAGCCACGAAAGACGCCTCATGACGCGTCGCATAAACGTGACGTATCGTCTCTGCAGCGCAAACAAAACCCGTAACGTAAGCGCGCCAGAGCACGCTTACAGATATATATATATTTTTTTAACCTTAATTAGACAAAATCCACACGTGCACATATCTTGAGGCCTTGCAAAGGCACATCAAACCAACAGTCCCTACAATTTTGCCAAGTTTGGTGGAAATCTATTCCTTTAAATTTTATTTGACTGTTTCTCTTGGTTTTCCCCTTGTTACGCTTACCGGAACGCTACCCGGTACGCAAACCGGACGCTCCAAAAACACAAGATGTCGGACTCCCGTTACGCTGCTGGTTAGCTGCCCGGTTGGCGTACCGGGAAGCGCCTCTACAGCGAAAAATCGCAATTTTCTTTTTTTTTCTTTTGCCCCGCGGGGCACTTTAATATCCCCCTCATCAATCCTAGGGGGTCAGGAGGGGTCTACCTTGCCCCCTTTCCTTCATTTCCCCCTTCGTTTTTCACCACCTCTTGTCTCTCGATCCTATAGAGAGACAAGATGGCGGCCGCTCCGGACTGTTTACAATGTTGACAGCCAATCTGCTTCTCCTCAGACTCCCGTTATGCTGCCGGTTAGCTGCCCAGTTAGCTGCCCGGTTCGCGTACCGGGACGCGCCTCTACGGCGATAAATCGCAATTTATTTTTTTTTGCCCCGCGGGCCACTTTAATATCCCCCTCATCAATCCTGGGGGTCAGGAGGGGTCTACCTTGCCCCCTTTCCGTTATTTCTCCCTTCGTTTTTCACCACCTCTTGTCTCTCGATCCTACCGAGAGACAAGATGGCGGCCGCTCCGGACTGTTTACAATGTTGACAGCCAATCATCTTCTCCTCAGACTCCCGTTACGCTGCCGGTTAGCTGCCCGGTTAGCTGCCCGGTTAGCTGCCCGGTTCACGTACCGATTTGCGCCTCTACGACAAAAAATCGCAATTTTTTTTTATTTTTTTTGGCACCGCAGGGGCACTTTAATATCCCCCTCATCAATCGTAGGGGGTCAGAAGAGGTCTACCTTGCCCCCTTTCCTTCATTTCCCCCTTCGTTTTGGCCTCCTCTTGTCTCTCGATCCTACCGAGAGACAAGATGGCGGCCGCTCCAGACTGTTTAGAATGTTGACAGACACCGGAGAGCCAATCAGCTTCGCTTCGCAAAGCTCCGTTACGCGAAAAGTACGCGAACTGGTGCGCTATCCGGTACGCTGTCACAGATATATCTGTTTTTTTAAACGTTAATTTCTCAAAATCCACTGGAGCACATATATTGAGACCCAGCAAAGGCACATCGGGCTAACAGTCCCTACAATTTTGCCAAGTTTCGTGCAAATCCATTCAGCCGTTCGAGCTAAAAGTGAGGCCAAACGCCCTATGGAAAAATGAATGGGAAAAACGCGTTTTGGGACCCCCCTTTTTTCTCAGCCCCCCTTGACGGAACCCCCCCAAATTTTAAGGGGCTGCTCAGAAACAAAATGTGCCATTTTCCTGAAAATTTCAGCCGATTCCGTCCACAAACGCGAAAGTTATTAGACATAGAATTTTCAAAAGTTCCATAGAGAAAAAATCCTAACTATATATACCTACTGGCTATCGCCAGTAGGTAATATATATATATATATATATATATATATATATATATATATATATATATATATATATATATATATATATATATATATATATATATATATATTCCAACAAACGAGTGCCCTGATGCAAGGACATGCCGACAGCAGGTTGGTTAAACACCAATCTTTATTCGGAGTCCGACTGGTTGCAGTTCAAAATTAAAATAACAGCCTTACGGGTTTCAGAGCTAGGGCAGCTCCTTTGTCAGAGGCAAACATCATGGATTGCTGGAAACTGCCCCCAAGCACCATTTCCTGCATGCAAAACAATTACTCCCAAGTGGGCTTATCGAGTACATCCTACTCAAAGCATGCTGGAGCCTGTAGTCCATAATATTTGGAGCAAACAATACAACCCAGGTGGGTCCAGCAAAATCCAAAATGGAGTGAGTTCAAAGTATTACCCCAGTGGGCTTCATACTGCAAATGCCGGTAAATAATGTCCTTCGCCGTTGTGCCATTTATGAAACCCCACACTTGCTGAGTGTCTGGCTCCATGTTTCTACACAGTGGCATGTCCTCCGCGGCCAGGCATGCTGCGTGTAAATCCAACAAATGAGTGCCATGATGCAAGGACATGCCGACAGAAGGCTGGTTAAACACCAATCTTTATTTGGACTCCGTCTGGTTGCAGTTCAAAAGTAAAATAACAGCCTAACGCGTTTCAGAGCTAGGGCAGCTCCTTCGTCAGAGGCAAACATCATGGATTGCTGGAAACTGCACCCAAGCACCATTTCCTGCATGCAAAACAATTACTCCCAAGTGGGCTTATCAAGTACATTCTACTCAAAGCATGCTGGTGCCTGTAGTCCATAATATTTGGAGCAAACAACGCAACCCAGGTGGGTCCAGCAAAATCCGAAATGGAGTGAGTTCGAAGTATTACCCCAGTGGGCTTCAGACTGCAAACGCCGGTAAATAATGTCCTTCGCCGCTGTGCCATTTATGAAACCACACACTTGCTGAGTCTCTGGCCCCGTGTTACTACACAGTGGCATGTCCTCCGCGGCCAGGCATGCTGCGTGTAAATCCAACAAACGAGAGCCCTGATGCAAGGACACGCTGACAGCAGTCTGGTTAAACACCAATCTTTATTCGGACTCCTGCTGGTTGCAGTTCAAAATTAAAATAACAGCCTAACGCGTTTCAGAGCTTGGATTGTGCACTGAACCCACTGCGGAGTTATTTGGCTCGAAAAAGACACTACAGGTACTAGCATGCTTAGAAATTCACTCACCTGAGAGGCCCATTGGGGCGGTACAAATTATAATTAGAATGCAGTTAATGGCGCCATTGAGCTTTTCAGTGCATTCAAGTTCGTTATCCTGTGAATAAGGGGCATCCTTGAGCTCCGAAACACGTCAGGAAACATGAGGACAATCGGAATGGGAAATGTCGATTTACGAAAATAAAAGGTTTTGGAAATTACTCTGCAGCTGTTGTTCCTCCTTGCTTCAGGGCAACTGTTTGAATGGATTTAACACGGCAGCCTGGCCGTGAAGGACGAGCCACCGTGAAAGCATGGGGCCCAGAAGGCTTGGAATTCTCTGAACCTCGAGGCGCAGCAGAGGATATTAAAGAACCAGGAACTTGCATTCTGAGGCCCACTGGGGTTGAAAAATAGACTTTTAAAAGACTTGGATTGTGCACTAAACCCACTGCGGAGTTATTTGGCTCGAAAAAGACACTACAGGTACCAGCATGCTTAGAAATTCACTCACCTGAGAGGCCCACTAGGGCGGTACAAATTATAATTAGCATGCAGGTAATGGTGCAATCAAGCTTTTCAGTGCATTCAAGTTCATCATCCTATGAATAAGGGGCATCCTTGGGCTCTGAAACGCGTCAGGAAATATGAGGACAATCGGAATGGGAAATGCCGGTTTTTGAAAAAAAAAGGTTTTGGAAATTACTCTGCAGCTGTTGTTCGTCCCTGCTTCAGGGCAACTCTTTGAATATATATATATATATATATATATATATATATATATATATATATATATATATATATATATATATATATATATATATATATATATATTTTACCTACTGGCGGTCGCCAGTAGGTATATATAGTTAGGATTTTTTCCCTATGGGATTTTTGAAAATTCTATGTGTAATAACTTTAGCGTTTGTGGACGGAATTGGCTGACATTTTCAGGAAAATGGCACATTTCGTTTCTGAGCAGCCCCTGAAAGTTTGGAGGGGTTTTGTCAAGGGGGGGGCCGAGCAAAAAGGGGGGTCCCAAAACGCGTTTTTAACATTGAGTTTTCCATAGGGCGGTTTGACTCACTTTTAGCTCGAACGGCTGAATGGATTTACACGAAACTTGGCAAAATTGTAGATATGGTTTGCCCGACGTGCCTTTGCTATGTCTCAATATATGTGCTCCAGTGGATTTTGAGAAATTAACGTTTTAAAAAACAGATATATCTGTGACAGCGCTCCGGTTAGCGTCCTGGTTCGCGTACCTGACGCATAACGGAACTTCGCGAAGCGAAGCTGATTGGCTCTACGGTATCTGTCAACATCCTAAACAGTCCGGACCGGCCGCCATCTTGTCTCTCGGTAGGATCGAGAGACAAGAGGAGGAGAAAAACGAAGGGGTAATTTAATGAAAGGGGGCAAGGTAGACCCCTCTTGACCCCCTAGGAATGATGTTGGGGTTATTAAAGGGTCCCGTGGGGCAACATTTTTTTTTTCGATTTTTCACGGTAGACGCGCTTCCCGGTACGCGAACCGGGTCGCTCACCGGTAGCGTAACAGGAGTTCACCATTCTGTGTTTCATTTTAATTAAATCACAAGATGGAGGAAAAACAATGTGGGAAATGGGTATAAGGGGGCACGGGAGACGTATCCTGACCCCCTAGGTTTTCTGAGGGTGGCTGAGGAGGCTCATATATGTTGATACATGTCTTCCAGCGGCTGCGCGTGAGCGGAATTTTTTTTTTTGCTACGTGACGTCTGTTAACGTTCGATTCGAAGGAAATCAGGAAGTGTTAAGCCGCCATTTTGTCACTGCGAGTAAATATATTGTTCATTTCAAAGCGTTGGAACATGGAAAAGGGAGAAGGTAGAGATTGTCTTGCTGCGTAGTTTTTCTCAGGGTGTGCAGTAAGGCCCCGGTTGTGCTTATACTCACGGTGGGGTCTTCGAACACTTTAGCAAATGATGATCCAAGCTGAGGCAAAGGAGGGTGTCAGTCGGGGGGGAGCAATGGTGATTCTCACTGTAAGATAGGTAGTGCGGACCCTTGTCCCCCCTTTTGTAATCTGTCATGCCTATCTTCTCCCCACTGATTGGTAATTGGTTCTACCCGGACCATTTATTAGAGGTAGCTCGTCCGGCCCCACCGGAGGGCACACCTAATAAAGAGGACATATATGTAAAAATACGGATTAGCCACGGTACCTTCCTAGCAAATTATGGCAAAACGAAAGGAATCGAACAAAATCAGTAGGCCACTGATAGGATCCGTTCTGACCCTGCTAAAACAAGAAACACCAGGAAATAGCCCTCCGCAAAAGTATGAAACCAGGGGGAGGAGCCAAGCTCGCGGTCCGGATGGCCACGAGGTAGTTCGGCTCCGCCGCCCTCGCTGCCTAAGCATGCCTGCCCTACCACCCACCCTGCCCAATAACCAACAAACCCTATACAAATGAAAGTCTGCCGAAACCCACTATCGGCGTCACCAGATTGGACTAGATCACGCACAATTGGACTATGTCTTTTTCTGGTTATACAGTAACATCTTTGTGCTCGTTGCCACATTACAAATATATAGCACTGCAACAAAGTAGTAGGATTATAACACTTTAATAACTTATAAATATATACAACGCTCCAACAAAGTAAACACGTTAAAATAAAAACATTTTAAACAACTATTTACTACTTAATGATAGGCGGCAGCCACAAGACTCTCAAAATGGTGGCCGGCTCTTCGGATTTGGGCCTGGTCCACTAAAATGGCCCTGGGACACCTTGGAACTTGGACGCTTGCCTGCTAGGGCATGGGCCCCATTCCCGAAAGAGTCCCCTCAGCCTTGAAGATTCTACAAAAGTCACCGGGGCCCCCGACTCCCGCAGGCTTCCGGTGGGGAGCGGCTGCCATGATTGCATGCGGAATGGCCACGACGGAGCCACGAGATGGTGGTGCTCTCATGCTGACGCCAGCTTCAGTCTGAAACAACCAGAAACACTGTAGACTACCAATTCGATCAGTTCCGGTGGAGCCCCAACGTGACCCGGTAGGGAAGAACTTGCCCTCCCCTCTTTTGACTGATGGTTCTTGTTGCCTATCCCTTCTGTTGTCATTTAACGGAACCTTTTTTGACTGCCGAAAGGGGTTCTGGTCCGACCGCTGGTTTTGACTATATCCTGGACCTGCCCGGCCTCGCCCAAAATGGCGCCGGTATAAATGGGACTCGCAACTCCTTGTTGTGTACTGGTTGCCCAGCCTTGATATCACGAGATACGTATGCAGTTTTGAAGCACATGGCGGGCGGGGACGAGTACTGATTGAACATTGGGACATCCCTATTGATATTAAGCTCTGATGTGTTATTGATTACTGTACTATTGAAAGTTCGAATTAACGTCACCCATGGTACTTGCCCGCAAATGTATATCTAGATAATTTTATTGTAACTGGCCCTGTCGTACTTTAATTATAAAATTTACGTCCACCGATTCCGCATCTTAGTTCTTGCAACCTAATGGCCCGCCCGTTACGTTCTTCTACAGTGTAAATGTCCCCTCATCATATACGATTCTAGTTTGCTCCGTGGCCGGCCCACGTGGTTATAGGCCCGTATTTGTATACTGACATTTTCACAATAAACGTTTTTAAAACAAAACATGGTAGTAGTACCTAGATTGGTAAAGTTTTAAATAATAGCCACTGTTTTCGAATCAGTAAAAGGCAAGTGAAATAAAGCAGCCCGATTACATGACGGTTAAAAGGTATAATACGCAGGAATGCTGTAAAGATAAATGGTCATGGGCTGTTGTGTTTTCCACTCCTGCAACATAAAGTGATCGATAAGAATCCGATATTCAGGCCTATCAGCGACTAAGACAGCAGGCCGAGCCTCTTTTGCTCAACGGCTCCCTCATGGGACGAAGAAACGCCCTTTTTCTCGAAATAGGAATATTTTACTTGCAGGACAGTTGTAAATTTCCCGGAAAAATACATTAGCCTGGAACATTGTTAGTGATAAACTGTAAATGCCTCTGGGTCCTTTGCTTTACAAGTCAGAGTGAGAAAAAAAAAGGTGGGGCTTTCATCATTTGGGAAAAAAAAATGTTCTAAACCAATGAAAAGTGTTATTTTTAGGTCATATGACCAAGCCTTCCATCATTAGGAAACCAAAAGTAAAATGAACCAATGAAAAGTTTTATAAACAAGTCACATGACCTGTTATGCTTACGTTACGCGCTCCGCGCCGCGCCCCGGAACGCTTCCGGGTGCGCTAACGCGGCGCTGAGGTTCCGTGACAATTGTAAGTGGTGTTTTCGACTCGCACGAATATGGTCGAGTCTGGTATCTACGAACCGCAAATGACGAGTTTAGTAAGTGTGCGCAGTTTCGCTGTGCTAACTTAAACCGTTCGTTTGTTACGTGGGTTATTCATCTGTACCCACGGGTTCCATCTTAGATACGGCATCCATTTTGTCTCTTGCCCTCAAGTAGCCAGCGAACGGACGTTGTCCGTTTCGCGACCCTTGGATTCCCAAGAAATCCAGCGGAAGACACATGTTCTTTGAAAG
Source organism: Lissotriton vulgaris (assembly GCF_964263255.1). Taxonomy (NCBI): domain Eukaryota; kingdom Metazoa; phylum Chordata; class Amphibia; order Caudata; family Salamandridae; genus Lissotriton; species Lissotriton vulgaris. Next base: position 883,990,320 of record NC_141691.1, read on the forward strand.
TGTCTTTATGACAAGGGGGATGATGCTGTAAGGCAGATGGCCCCGCTCGAGGCTCATCTTGCCGTGCTGGTCTATTGTCTCAGCCGTGCATCTCATTAGGCACGTCTCTTTGATGCCTGTAGCTCGTGTTTCCTGATACCTCCCCTTTTACACCCTTTTCGACCTCCCCACTGTTTCCATCTTCCCCTGCACCTGTTCTTGTTCCTTCTTCGATCTGTTTCACTGCCGATTGGAATGTACTAATGGTGGGAAGATGGGTTTTTACAGTTGGGAACCGCCAAATGTTTCCGCACTTATGCCCCGGACCTTGGATGTATCAAAGTGACCAAAGTGACCCCTCTCGGGGATAATTATGGGAACCGAGTTGTAAACCTTTGTGTACCATGCAACCTTATGGGAGAAATTTGTATAAAAGGAGCGATCCACAGTAGCAAATTGAAGCAGTCTCCTCGAACCTACATTCGTTGTACTTCCTGTGACTTCTGTGTTCCCTGCAGTAAATAAACCTTGAATCTTTGACGCCGAAGGAAGTGTCCCGCGTCTCTGTCATTCGTACGCCGGAGCAGGTTACCCACGAAGGTTTCAGGTGTTGTCCCCTGGCACCGCTGGGTCTTAAATAACCCAGTCCTTCAGTTGGCGCCCAACGTGGGGCTGCATCAGTGGTACCGGTCCAAGCCCGACGATCGTGAGGAACTTCGTGTGAAATCTCCGAGGGAAGGTGCACTCCGCTTCATCGATCCTGTTGTCGAAACAAGTGGCCCGAAGACTTTTCCCGCGAAGATTCCCGCCTCCTGACGGCTGCGACGGACTGCTGCCCTGACTGTAGACCTGTTTTGGCGCCTGGCGTAGACCTTGGTATAGCGAGACGACTGACGGGCCTTCCTGGTGACGCCATCGATCTTTGAGTTAAGTATTTGTGGGTCGCTCCCAGAGTTCTTGGTTGTGGTTGCTTAGTTGTTGCATGGTTCCATTGCATTTGTGGTTCTTGGTACTTTGTTATGATATTTGACGACTGCAGCCGCCAAAGACCGAGGGTGTTGCTTTTCGCAGGGACTTGGTAAATCCCGTAACCCTTGACGTTTGTGAAACTCGGCTAGTGTGCAAGATGCCTGGTCGCAGTACTTTGTTTAGTTGTTTCAGACGTTGTGGTACGGATTCCCGACTGGAGGACTCGTGTCCGATACCTCCGGTTGGAACTCCCACTTATGAGCTCTACAGTAAGCACGGGCTAGGCCCGATTACTTTTAATGATTACTGGATTCGTTATACCAAAAAAGATAGTGCCCTTAGTTGGCCACCTCATGGTAGTTTTGAGACAACGATTTTAGATAATCTTGAGGCTAAATTGTTCGAGAAAAAGTCAAGGCCGGCCATGTTTGATGCCTTTCGGTTGTGGCGCAAAGAAGCCCGACAGAAAGAGATCAGACAGACTAAACGTAATCAGAGAGATGGTGTTGCTACCATTGTAAAGAAAGCAGAGCAGTTTCAGCGTGATAAGGAGGATAAGGAAAAGGAAGTGTTTGATAGGCTACAACGTATGTCCATAGACAAATGCTATCCTGCTTTGCCAACGGAGTCGGATAAGAAGGAAGAATCAGTTGAGGATCCTCTAATGTCTTATCTTATGAAGTCGCCACCTCCGTATGTACAGGGTACCGCAGCTCCTGTGGTCCCCCCTGTACCTGTTCCTCAACCTGTTCCTCAACCTGCACCCGTTCTTCCGACTGTTCCCGCTCCTTTGCCTACTGCTATTCCCACTGCTCCTCCGCTTCCACATACTCCTGCTCCCGCTACTGCTCCTGCTTTACTTACTCCTGTTGCTTCTTCTGTTTCTACCCCTTCTCTTGTTAGTCCCTTGTGCTATACTTCTCCGTCTACTCGAAGTCATATTCCTTCGGTTGCGGCTAGTTTTTTTCATTCTCTTGGTCCTGTTCTTGGGTCCGCTGGTTCGGACGGTCCTCAAAGACGTAGTCAGCTTCCCGGTAACAGGGAACGTGCTGCGCTATATAATATGGCGATGGGTTGGATGACGCACCCTCTTAGAAATCCTCCACGTGCTGTACTTAATACGTTCTGCCAATTCAATGTACCGACACAAAGGTACGTGTTCGAAGAAATGTGTAAGGTTCTGCGTGATCAGATATCGGCCGATGCACCTGATGATGTGTTGACCGCTTTGTCTGACCTACAGCTTTAGTTCTCGAACGGACTGATAGTGGATACTAACGTTCGACGTGCTGTTGAACGGTTGCTATCTTTCCGTCCCACTCCTATACCTCAAGCCCTGTTCGTTGAGGATGTTGAGAGTCAGTTAGATGCGTCCGGTCAGTTTCCCATGCGGGAAGTTCCACCAGTGTGGATGCCAGCTAATCCACAGGCTCAACCTCCGGTATTGGCACACTTCCAGAGAGTATGGATTCATCTCCCATGGAAACGCTCTGAAGTGTTACAGGTGAAGTAATCTTTGCCTGACCCTCGCAAAAATCCTGCAGGGTACTATAAAGAATTATCGCAGCTCGTAGACGCTACGATAATGAATCTTGCCGATATCGACATGCTGTTCGGCAATATCGTACCTCAACTGGTATGGGCTAAGATTCGTCAGGAGAATCATCCAAACAAATTAGGTGGTGATTGGGCTGCCATTATAGCGGCGGATGGGTTGCAAACTGGTGGTGCTAAACCCGAGCAGTTGATTGCTGCTCTCCCTCAGAGAATAATTACGCTAATGAAAACTCTTATGCCAGCTATGAGGGTGAACTGGGACAAATTGTCAGCTTGTAAACAGAAAAAGGACGAGAGTGTCTCTGATTTCTTTACGAGATTTGAGGAGGCATTCATCGATCATAGTGGTCAGGATATGGGTACTGAGGGTGGTCAACGGTTGTTCGTGGACAAATTTGTCTCTAACTTATTGCCCGATTTGAGCAATAAATTAAAAAACTCTGAGAGTGCGTGGGCCGTTTCTACCTCGGCTCAAATATTGGCTACGGCACAGTATTATGAGAACAGAGAAAAAGAGGAGAACGACCGCGCTGATAAAAAGACGAAAGAACTTAAAACAAAAGTGTTGTTGCAGCAGGCCTATCCTCCGCGTTCCAATCAGAACGCTCCTCAGCAAAATAGACCGCAGTCGCAATCGAATAGGTCACAACCTCGAAATGACTCCTCTTCCCAAAGATCTTCGTTAGGGTACAATCAGTGTGCCTATTGTAGACAGGAGGGTCATTTAAAATTCAACTGTCCCGTTCTAAACGATCGTAACAGTGGTAACTCATCTAGAGGAGGTCGTGGTGGTTCTCAGCAGACATCACGTGGTAGGGGTCGTGGTGTTCAAAATGATTGTTTGGATAACTCATCCAATTCCAATAACTGTTTTGATCAACGCGGATCATCGCAAGGACGATCTGCGCAGTACAATGTAGATGATTATTACGTCGATCAGGAAAATGACGACAGTAATTACTAGGGCAGTAGTAACACCTAACAAAAGGTTCAGGTACACAGTTTCAATAGCAAACTACAAGTTAATACAACATTTTTTTGTTCAAGTGATAGAAAAGAAGGAAAAAAGAAGCCTATGTTTCAAAACCCATTAGAAAAAATACTCATAGTTTATTAGACATATAATTTCAGATAAAACACATTACAAATCAAATGAACGCTCATAAGAAAGTGTTGGCAAAACTAAGACAACCTAATTCATATTACCAAACACGTGGCTAACATACAAACATTACATATATAGGAGAGACAAAAAAAACAAAAAACAAATATAATGTGTCTTTCACAGTTTGTGGCCACAGAATGCGTCGATGCCGTTTCAACCGCTGGGTGACTATGCGGTCATCATCAGGACAAACAGTGGTTTGAGCGTTTTCAATAACAATATTAAAAGCAGACCATTCAGGTTTTGAACGGCAGGTGCAGGACGTTAAAATTTGTTGAATAAATCACAGGTCCACATGACACAATTCGAGGACTGATAAATAAGCTTGCATGCAAGTGTATCCTCAGTACAGCAAGAAGTCCATAGGGAGCATTTAATTATGACCCAGCGTTTGCCCAATTAATCGGCATAAGTCCGCGGGTCAGACAGGATAATTCACAGCACTGTTACACACAGTTGTAACAGTGCTGTGAATTATCCTGTCTGACCCGCGGACTTATGCCGATTAATTGGGCAAACGCTGGGTCATAATTAAATGCTCCCTATGGACTTCTTGCTGTACTGAGGATACACTTGCATGCAAGCTTATTTATCAGTCCTCGAATTGTGTCATGTGGACCTGTGATTTATTCAACAAATTTTAACGTCCTGCACCTGCCGTTCAAAACCTGAATGGTCTGCTTTTAATATTGTTATTGAAAACGCTCAAACCACTGTTTGTCCTGATGATGACCGCATAGTCACCCAGCGGTTGAAACGCCGTCGACGCATTCTGTGGCCACAAACTGTGAAAGACACATTATATTTGTTTTTTTTGTCTCTCCTATATATGTAATGTTTGTATGTTAGCCACGTGTTTGGTAATATGAATTAGGTTGTCTTAGTTTTGCCAACACTTTCTTATGAGCGTTAATTTGATTTGTAATGTGTTTTATCTGAAATTATATGTCTAATAAACTATGAGTATTTTTTCTAATGGGTTTTGAAACATAGGCTTCTTTTTTCCTTCTTTTCTATCACTTGAACAAAAAAATGCTGTATTAACTTGTAGTTTGCTATTGAAACTGTGTACCTGAACCTTTTGTTAGGTGTTACTATTATCTGTCCCTGGTTCAGGGGTTTTGGACAGCCTCTGTCGTTGTTAATGAGTAATTACTAGGGCAGCCATAGACAAGGAGAGGGAGTGGTATCAGTTCCGGTTGATCAGAGAGGGCCTTACGTCGCAGTTGCTACATCGGGCGTCGTTGAGCCTTTTCTGTTGGACACTGGTGCAGCGAAAAGTTTCATAATGCATTCGAAACTCCCTGGCGCACCTTTGTCTGGCTTAACCAATGTTTCCGTTGGATTCTCTGGCGCCCCTGTTAGCAATCCAGTTTCACGCCCTTTGCCCCTTACAATTGGGCCTCGTGAGCTTCAAGCTCCATTGATTTTAACTACTGGTTGTGGTGAAAATCTTTTGGGCCTGGATTTGCTAAAACGTTTGTATGCAACTTTGTATTGTTCTCCTGCGGGTGTAAAGCTTACGTTAGGAGAGAGGGTTGTCTCTCCTATGTACTTGTCTCTCGATAAGCTTCCACCGGAATTGAGTTCTCTTCCTGCATCTTTGTGGGCGACAGGTCCCAATGACGTGGGCCTGCTTGACATCTCCCCTTATGTTGTTCAGCTGAAATCAAATGTACGGTTGCCACGTATTCCCCAGTATCGAATCTCTCTTGATGGTGAACGAGCACTGTTAGCGATCATTTATGATCTAATCGAGAAAGATGTTATTGAAGAGACGCGGGGAAACGTGTGCAACAGCCCTGTATTGCCTATTTTAAAACGTACTGATCCTTCAAAACCACCTGTTTATCGTTTTGTTATCGATTTACGGGAGGTAAATAAAATTGTGATTCTTCAGTTCCCTGTTGTGCCTGACATCACGGCGCTACTGACTCTGATTCCAGCTTCTGCATCTTGGTTTTCGGTGATCGATTTGAAGAATGCTTTCTTTAGCATTCCGATTGCCGAAGAAAGCAGAGACCTTTTCGGTTTCTCTCTTGGTGGTCGCAGCTTCCGGTTTAAACGCGCTCCTCAGGGCTACTGTGAGAGTCCATCGATTTACAGTCAAGCCTTGAAGGGTCAACTGGATGCGTTTTCGTTGCCGGCTGGTGCGGCCTTAATCCAATATGTCGATGACTTATTGGTGGCTGCAGATACTCAGGACATTTGCAAAATTGCTACGGTGTCGTTGCTGCAACATCTCTGTGACTTACATCACAAGGTGTCACCTTCTAAACTCCAATATTGTTGTCAAGAAGTAACCTATCTAGGTCACTTATTGTCAAAGGAGGGAAGACGGCTGACCCCAGAGAGAATTGCAGCAATTGCACGAATGACTGTGCCAACAACCCAAAGAGATGTGCGTGCCTTTCTAGGTATCACGTCGTATTGCAGGCAATGGATTCCAAATTTTTCATTGCTAGCGAAACCATTGGTGGCTCTTACGTGCAAGGATGTTTCAACTCCTTTACCATGGACGGAAGAATGTCAGAAAAGTTTTTCTGAATTACGTGACTCATTGTGTTCGGCTACTGTGTTAGGTACCCAGGACTACAGCAAGCCGTTTACATTATATGTTCACGAGAGGGAAGGTTGTGCTTTGAGTGTCTTAACGCAACCTTTTGGTGGTAAGCAACGTCCATGTGCATATTTTTCCTCGACCTTGGACCCGGTAGCTAGAGCATTGCCGAGTTGCTTGAGAGCAACAGCGGCAGCTGCGGTGTCCATCCGACAATCAGCAGGACTGGTCATGGATAATATGCTTACGGTGATGGTTCCGCATGCAGTCGACACTCTTTTGAATCGTACGAAAACTCAGCACTTGACGAGTGCGAGGTTGTCTGGGTACGAGTTGATGCTGTTGGCAAGTCACATTCAGATAAAACGTTGTAATGTTCTGAACCCGGCGACTTTGTTACCAATTAGCACAGAGTCAGATGAAATAGCAGCCCATGACTGCTATCTGAGGACTGAAGAGGAAACAAAAGGTCGAGTGGACCTTAAAAACACTCCTTTGGAAAATCCAGACGGAACTTTGTATGTGGATGGTTCATGTTTTAAATTGCCGAATGGTGATGTGACTACTGCGTATGCTGTTGTGACTTTGAATACTGTTGTGAAAACTGCGAGATTGAATCAGAACTCTGCTCAGGCTGCAGAGCTGATCACTCTAACTAGAGCGTGTGTGTTGGCGAAAGGGAAACGTGTGAATGTGTTTACCGACAGCCAATATGCGTTTGGCGTCGCTCATAACTTTGGACGGTTGTGGAGAGAGAGAGGTTTTATGACGTCGCATGGTACGAAGATTCAGCATGGACAACTTGTGAATGATCTTTTGGATACACTTACATTGCCTAAGCAGGTAGCGATTGTTAAATGTAGTGCACATCGTAAGGTGACGGATGATGTTGGTCGTGGTAATGCATTTGCGGATGAGATTGCTAAGGAGACTGCCCGGAACCTTAGCACTAGAATGTATGTGACGAGTTCGGTTAGGTGGCCTACAGAGACTAGTATGTGTGAGGACACTATCGAGAGTGTGAAAGCGATTCAAGATGAGGCCACCGAGACTGAAAAGACGAAGTGGAAAGAAAATACGGGAAAGTTGGATGCGAATGGTTGTTGGGTTGATTTGTCGGAACATAAGAGATGGATGTTACCGGATGCGTATGTGCTAGCTGTTGTGACAATGGCGCATGGGTTAGCACATATTAGTGTGAAAGGTATCTGTAAGTTGCTGTCCCATGTGTGGAAGAATGATGGTATCACAAAATGTGCTGAACGATTGGTTAAGAATTGTATGGTATGTATGCTGTACAATCCTGGTAAGGGGACCCCAACTCCTCCTGGCCACTTTGCTCCCCCTTCATGTCCTTTTGAGGTGATCCAATTAGACTTCATCCATATGGAGAGATGCAACAACCTGAAATACGTTTTAGTTGTGGTTTGCGCGTTCTCCCGATGGATCGAAGCCTATCCTCTTAAAGACAATACTGCCCTGTCGACTGCGAAAATCCTACTGAAGGAATACTTTCCTCGGTATGGAATGCCTCGGATTGTATGGTCTGATAACGGAAGTGAGTTTGTGGGGAGTGTGATGAAGAGTGTGTGTAAGGGCCTTGGAATTAATCAAAAATTCCATAGCGCCAATCATCCCCAGTCAGCTGGTTTGGTTGAAGGGTATAATGGCACCCTTAAACTGAAGCTAGCGAAGATTCAGGCTACGACTGGTCTTTCGTGGCCTGATGCTTTACCCTTAGCTTTATTGTCAACTAGGGCAACCGTACACTCCCGAGTAGGGCTTAGTCCCTATGAAATAGTGTTCGGTCGTCCTGCGAATGTGTGGGGGGTCCCTAGACCGGGTGTGTTCTCCAGTCTTGAATACCCAATGTTGATTGACTATCTTCATGATCTGACTGCTAAACTGAGGTTAATTCACCAACAGGTTTACGAAGCATTGCCGACGCAGACGGAGGGTCCAGGCCACCAGCTCCAGCCCGGAGACTGGGTGGTAACCAGAAATTTTGCCCGCAAGAAGAATTTGGAACCCCGGTTTACTGGACCCTACCAGGTCCTCCTTGCCACGAGAACTGCCGTCCGTTTAGAGGGTCGAAAAAATTGGGTGCATGCCACCCATACGAAGAAAGTTCCTATTCCTTTACCGGCAGACTCGTGGGTGAGGAGGGGCATTGCTTCAGCTGAATCCGAAGGATTGCCGGCGTATGTACCTTTTAGCGACGCACAACCTGTCGGAGAATCCTCAGTGCAGCAGAAAGACACTGTTGAACATTTGTCATCAAAAGACTCCAGACAAGAACATTCGACTGATCAACAGGACTCTGTTCCCTCATCGGATCCTTTGTTTGATGAACATACACCTCCTGGGAAAACTCGATACTTTTTGCGTTCTAGCTCTAAGGACAAATAAAAGATTCTGTTCTGTCCCTTGACAATTGCATTATCCCGTTTTCCACGATCAGTCTGAACACCCGTATCATTGTAATTATTTTTGTATATACTGAGTTTCGTTCCATATGTATTTTTGCTTCCACAGCTGAGAGACATTTTACGTATACATTGTGAATAAAGGCCGTAGGGCCGCGCGTGTACTTCCTTCTGGTTAGCAGGTCTTGACGCTAGGTTAAAGACCGTCGGTTCCTGGGAACTCCTAGGGATTGACTACTGCTACACAGAACGAAGTGCGTCAAGAAACGTTGCGGACGGTCATAGGGGATGGCGTTTTCGAAGCTGATGGACTTGGAAGAAGCTCAGGCGCAAAGGTTCAAGCTACAACAACTTACTCGTACCAAATGTTTTATGTTTCAAATGTTTGTATTGCTCTTGATTGTTTCTGCACTATTGGCGGGTGGGGTGTATTACATGATGTCGTACTTCTTACCTTCTGCCATACCTACTCCTACTTCTGACCCTAAACTTACCTCCACTGCATCCCCTCATTCTTTTCATATCCTACCTGAACACGAGCAGGCTAGACGTGCAGAATTTCGAAATAATTCCTTTATTCAGCTCCTTCATCAGCACCAGTTAGTGGTTAATACTACTAATTGTTGGGTGTGTGGACTGATGCCACATACCACGGATAAGGGAATTCCATATCTGGTCTTACCGTATAGTTCCCAGGGTTCAGCTCGAGCATTCCAAACAATGTTTCGAAGCGCACTAGATTCTTACCCCAGTCGAGAGCCACGTTCTCCCTACTTTGGCACTGGCTCGTATCATAAGCCTTTGTCCATAGCGATAGAAGATTTAGATAGAGATATCTATGAGCCGTCGCTCATCCCAGAGGAAGAGGTACAAGCCTATAGGGTCCTGAGTAAGGTCGAGTATAGTGCGCTCACGAGTGAAAAACAGCTTAAAAGCTCGCCTCCGATATGGGTCGTACCCCACATTGGTAATTTTTGTCTAATGGGTCGTGGCCGAAGATCGAAAGCCCGACTTGGAGAGAGTGCTTGCACCGAGAATTACATTCTGCCGATGGTCTCGTCCCCTGTGTTTCTGGCTGCCAAGGGTACATACTTTGTTTGCCATGATCGTGCGTATGCATGGTTGCCCTCTGACTTTATGGGCTCATGTTTTATCGCAAATCTGTTGCCTCCGACGTTTACTGTAGACGCAGACTATCACAAAACTAGAGTTGTGAGAGGCGTAATTAGCGAAGAGGATACTGCCGGTCAAGAGGCAGGAGACTTTTTCAAGGGTTTCCTCCCGTTTTGGGGGCCTATGGTTAATAGTAAGAACCTGAGACAGTTGACTCGAGTGGTAGAATCGACAGCTAATATTACTGCCAGTGCCCTTGGTAATATCACCACAGAACTTCAGGCGGATAGACTTATGACGTTACAAAACCGTATGGTTTTAGATGTGATCTTAGCAGATCGAGGTGGGGTATGTAAGGTGATCCATTCGAGCTGCTGTATTTTCATTCCAGATAACGCTCCGACCGTCTATCAAGCCATCTCAAAGTTGCATAAGATCTCTGAATCCATACACGTGGATGTAGGGGATTGGACGCTACTTGGGTGGTTTTGGGGCCTGATGTCGACCTGGGGTTGGAAGATTCTGATGATCATCGGAGTCGTTGTGGCGTTCCTGTTCACGTGTTGCCTTTGTGTGCAGTGTGGTCCTGCCTTATGTGGCCTTTGCGCTACAACGTGTATAAGACAGCCACCTGTTACCAAAGGGACTCGGTTGGACAGAGCTATGTTGCAGCAACATCTAGATGGTCTGATGAATATCGAGTATGATTCCGACTAGTGCTTGCCTACATGAGGGCAAAAGGAGCGTCTGAGGTTCCGTGACAATTGTAAGTGGTGTTTTCGACTCGCACGAATATGGTCGAGTCTGGTATCTACGAACCGCAAATGACGAGTTTAGTAAGTGTGCGCAGTTTCGCTGTGCTAACTTAAACCGTTCGTTTGTTACGTGGGTTATTCATCTGTACCCACGGGTTCCATCTTAGATACGGCATCCATTTTGTCTCTTGCCCTCAAGTAGCCAGCGAACGGACGTTGTCCGTTTCGCGACCCTGGGATTCCCAAGACATCCGCGGAAGACACATGTTCTTTGAAAGTGTCTTTATGACGAGGGGGATGATGCTGTAAGGCAGATGGCCCCGCTCGAGGCTCATCTTGCCGTGCTGGTCTATTGTCTCAGCCGTGCATCTCATTAGGCACGTCTCTTTGATGCCTGTAGCTCGTGTTTCCTGATACCTCCCCTTTTACACCCTTTTCGAGCTCCCCACTGTTTCCATCTACCCCTGCACCTGTTCTTGTTCCTTCTTCGATCTGTTTCACTGCCGATTGGAATGTACTAATGGTGGGAAGATGGGTTTTTACAGTTGGGAACCGCCAAATGTTTCCGCACTTATGCCCCGGACCTTGGATGTATCAAAGTGACCAAAGTGACCCCTCTCGGGGATAATTATGGGAACCGAGTTGTAAACCTTTGTGTACCATGCAACCTTATGGGAGAAATTTGTATAAAAGGAGCGATCCACAGTAGCAATTTGAAGCAGTCTCCTCGAACCTACATTCGTTGTACTTCCTGTGACTTCTGTGTTCCCTGCAGTAAGTAAACCTTGAATCTTTGACGCCGAAGGAAGTGTCCCGCGTCTCTGTCATTCGTACGCCGGAGCAGGTTACCCACGAAGGTTTCAGGTGTTGTCCCTTGGCACCGCTGGGTCTTAAATAACCCAGTCCTTCAGCGCGTCATAAGACGCATTACGCGGTAACGTGATACGTCGCGCTTACGCGGCGCGCCACAATGTTGATTTCTAACGCGGTAGTTGCGCTAACGGAACGTTTACCGGTTCGCGGACCGGATTGCGGAACAAAATGAAGCTAACGGGAAGCTGCCCGGTTTTGCGGACCGGCAGCGAAACAAAAAAAATAATTTAAAAAAATATATATATTACAAAAATATAAAATATATTTTTGAATTAGAATAAGAATACATTTTACAGCTTTTGATATTTGCTATTAAAAAACCATTGAAATATAAAACATTATTTTTATATATGTCAATTTTAATTGACATATATAAAAATCTGTGCATAAGAGCCAGTGAATGTGTGAGTGGCTGTATGGATCATTGTGAACTTGTATCAGGGATTGTATAAGAGAGTAAATATGTGTTAGTATATGTTTGAATAAGTAAGGTGTGTATAACTGTATAGTTGAGGAAATGGAGGTGTGATTGATTCTTTGCATGACTGACTAGGTGTGTGAGTATTTCCATGGATGAGTGACAGTCTGTGAGTGTCTGTTTACACTGAGTGTATCTAAGGTTATATTAGAGTCTGAAGAGGTTCATCGTATTATCACATGAATGATGTCATCAATGATGTGATCAGTAATGTCAAATGAGATGTCATCAGTGATGTCATCAGTGATGTCATTTGAGATGTCATCAGTGATGTCATCAGTGATGTAATTTGAGATGTCATCAGTGATGTCATCAGTGGTGCCATTTGAGATGTCATCAGTGATGTCATCAGTGATGTCACTGACCATGTCATGAATGATGTAATATGTGACATGATCAGCAGTGGATTGCGGGTGCGCGACATATAGTTAGTGCAACTAACTATATATGCGACTTTCAATGGTTTTGTGCGAGTAAAATAAGGTTTTGTAAATGCTAATCCCTAACTATATATGGTCTATAACCTATGGTTTTTTCAGTGAATTTTCAAGGTTTTGTAAATGCTAATCCCTAACTATATATGGTCTATAACCTATGGTTTTTTCAGTGAATATATATATATATATATATATATATATATATATATATATATATATATATATATGTAACAATCCCTGCTACCTCTCGCCCGGAGCCCAGTCCTGGATACCGCTGCGCAGGAAGAAGAGAGGAGACCTCAGGTGCAGTGAGCAGTAAAGTTTTATTTCCTTGAGGAAGCGGCACACCACAGCATGACGTTTCGGCCTACACAGTGGCCTTGATCACATGACGCACGCTGGGGAAGAGGCAATTTTTAAAGTGCTAGTGCTCAGTGAAAATACAATCTCATAGGTAGGTTGTGGTCACATGTCACGCTGAATCATAGACATAGACAAACGGTTGTGAGCAAAACACATCACGGGATAATCCCTGAATCATCGCACATACTGCAAAAAATACACTTAATAATGTTAAAAGTGCAAGTGCTAATTGATTGTTGTAAACAATACAAGACAGGAGTCACTGGGTAATCCAATGAATAGATAATGCAGAATATACGTCATTGTGCAAAGTGCAAATTGTGTCATGCGGATAATTAATATGTTAATCAATATATACACTATATACAATACACTTCAAGTACAAAATCATGTATAACATCAAATTTTAAAGGAATGTATAAAAATATAAATCCATAAATAACGTGTTATAAATATATAAATATATATTTTAAAACCATGACTGTACAAGTATATTGACAATAAATATATATATAAGCACAGCACTATTTACACGGGATGAGACCTCTAGTGAACATGAAAGATGTTACTGCATAAATGCATTTAAACCATAACACTGAGGTCGCAGCATCCCACGATTATTGCACATACTGTTTTGCTCATATGTTTGCGCAGAGCTGGATAGTTTGGGAGCAGAGGAGATGTTAACCCTTCACAAGGAAAGGAGACCATCGCAGCCTCTGCCCCCCTAACCTCCAATTGGCTCTGAAAATGCCAGGTTGGACCTTACCCTGCCATGGATGTATCTAAGTGAGTGGTGAGAGAAACGAAAAACTGTGCACGTATTTTTATGTGATAGTTTTTTAATTTTTATGTGTATCTGTGAATTTTTTTCAGGCTCTTTCTCTATACAACCTTTCTCATTAGTTCTCTCAGTAAAAGTCAAAGTGTTAAGCTCTTAGTACATCCAAGTGCAGCCTAAGCCTAGGCTGCACATCACACTTAAACCATCCAAGCCTCTAGATTTATGCTGGTAAGAAATTGTATCTTAGTAAAAAGACAGACAGGTACACTAAGATTATATACTAGAGGGCAATCGACTACATGGAGGGGGAGGAACACAGGTGAATACGGTGGTTTACTTGTGTCATAGACACGTGTAAAAATCTTCCGTAGAATTCAACCCCCCTGGGGCTCGACTGTCCATTTCCAGTATATATCTGGTCTCCAGTTTTCTCAAAGCTCCATCTCTATCGCCTCCTCTTTTGAGAGGACCCACACAGTCAATAGCATAGTAACGCAACAGGGAACTGTCATTGTTTTGGTGTTCTTTAAAGTGGTGGGCCACCGGGTATGCTGGATCATTTGTATTGATGGCCCTTATGTGCTGGAGTATCCTCTTGTGCACCTGCAGTTTGGTACTACCAACATACCGCAGGGCACACGGACACTCCAGCACATACACCACATACTCACTTTTACAGGTAAGTTGTTTTTTAATCTTACGTACATTGGGGGTGAAGGGGATCACATACTCTGTTTTGTTCAATCCGTGCTGACAGGCCTTGCAGGATGAACACTTCCTAAAGCCCTTACTCTTCCCTAACCAATTCTTACTGGTAGGGACTTCTGGGCTAGATTTTACTAGGGCATTTTGCATAGAATATGCTCTCCTGTATGTGATAGATGGGGTGTTGGAAATCCTATCCCCTATCACTGGGTCACATTTCACCAAATTCCAATGTTTGGAGACTATTTTCCCCAGTGCCCCATGTTGCTTGTTGTAGGCCCAAATCAATCTGACTGTTTGATCATTAGTTGTGGTAGGCGTACTGCGGACTTTAGGCTGCAAGGCTTGGTCACGGGAAAGGGCATTAGCTTTAGTTATGGCCCTATCAATCACCGCGGCCTTGTAACCCCTAGCCATGAATCTGGCCCTGCTAGCTTGCTGAGCGAGACTACATTGGGCTTCTGTACTGCTCAGACGTCTAATACGCAGCATTTCGCCATACGGAATGCTGCGTATAAGATGGGCAGGATGATGGCTACTGGCGTGGAGAATTGTATTTCCAGCCGTTTCCTTGCGGTACAACCTGGTTTCGAGTTTTGCTCCTCCTGGTGTAACTGTCATATCTAGGAAATGCACTTGATCCCTGCTAATGGTTGAGGTAAAGTTCAAGTTGAAGTCATTACTATTGATTAAATCAACAAAGTGTTCAGCTTCTAGACGAGTGCCCTTCCAGACCAGGAACACGTCGTCTATATAACGATACCACCTAACAATAGATGGCCTGGCAATGTCAGAGTGTGTGCCAAAGAGGACCTGTCACTCCCAGTAGCCCATGTGGAGGCAGGCATAACTGGGAGAAAAACAGGCCCCCATGGCCACACCCCTGACCTGTTGGTAATATCTATTGTTAAACATAAAGAAATTATGGTGTAAACAGAATGAAATCATAGAAAGTAACATGCGATTATGGTCAGCCATGATTATCGGTCTCAGCCCTAAGTAGAATTCGATGGCTCGCAATCCGTCTTGATGGTTAATACTTGTGTATATATATAATCTAAATATTGTAATACAATTTATTTTTAATTATGCTATTTATGATGTTCTGTTCCACCATATTTTTGCAATCAATATTTAAAAAAAAACTCTGGTGTTGCAAAATGTTTGTTCTTGATACTATGTCATACAGTGACTGCAGCAGTCCGACTACAATGGTGGTCTGAAGCCATGTGTTCCTTGTCATACAAGTGGATGTCACAATAAGTGCTGCAGTCCACAGGTTACATTTAACTTTCTATACAGATGGTGTATTTTCTTCACCATATAATATGTTCTTATAAGAAAGATAAATCAGTCAATTAGACATTAGACATTAGCAAAAAAGTACGTGCACCAGGGTCTGTGGACATCAGTATCCCAAAACACAAGTCAACAAAATAGGGATGACCACACAAAAAGGGGCACTTTCTCAAACATACCCATTGAACAGCACTACATCTTATGGAGAATTACCCATCACAATGCAATGCATTCTAGGAATATCTATAAAGCAACCACATGTATGATCTCTCTGCGTGTATTGCCATGTGAAAGCTAACCAGAAATCCTGATGTACGAATACACCTGCAGAATTGAATTCTACCAAGTTCTTCGCACATACATCAGAAAAGCATCCGGGGGATGGACTGGTCTTTTATTCCATCTACATTTTCCTGGTAGGCTGGAGACATTGGACGCTGGATTTGAAAGCTCAGGGCTCAAGCTTGTGCCTCTGTCACTTTCCCTAGCACCTATACTTTAATAGCAGCACACGCAGGCAGGCTTTATTCAAGAGTAATAAAAGAGAGAGGAGAGAAGGTATGATCGAGAGAGAGAGAGCGAGCGAGCAAGAGAGAGAGAGAGAGAGAGAGGTAATGAATGAATGGAATCACATCCCCCTCCAAACTCGTCACAACTAAACTACATGAACTTTTGTAAGCAGCTAAAAACCTTCCTTTTCCCCTGATATGTCTTGAATCGGGTTTCTGCGTAACTTTTAGGGCTGGGATGCCTTCGGTTAACCAGGTGCTTTACAAGTGCTACCTCATTCATTTATTCATTCATTCATTCATGGAAAGATAGTGATAGAATGAGGAAAGGAATGGAGTGGGTCCGGTTTGGGCATTTTTTGCCAGGACTGTGTTTGGTAGCCCATCCGCCCCTGAAGAATACAGTATACAAAACCACAGAAATATGCCCCTTTTTAGCTTAGTATTGCAGCACAGGCAATTATGGAGGTCTCCAGCCTTATCATGGCTCATTTAGACCTACTGTTCTTCATTTATCACCTGCTGGCCAGTTTTCAAACAGCAGCTCAATGAAGACGAACAAATACATGGGATGTGGAATGAAAGTGACAGGCGTAGGGCACTGATGCACTGGCCTTTAGAAAATGTGAAAATAATTGTGGAATATTGCACGAAAAATGTAGGCCTGTCTTTATTTTATTTTAAATTCATTCCTTCCTTCCATGCCTGTCATGAGATGGTTTCAGTGTTGGGGTTCACATAGTAATTCATATTTTTATGAATGAATCAATACATCTGCAAACAGGACAACGTCCCAGATGCCTATATGTCATGGCGCTCTGAGTTCACCATATGACTGTCTTGCAATCTGAATAGCAAAACACCAAGTGAGCTTATAAACAAAAAGCATAAACTGCATTGATAACATATGAATAAATTAGAAGATCATGAAAGACGAGAATGTGTTACTAAAGCATGACATTCTACGATGGAAAGCGCTTCCCCTCTCACTGTTGGGAAGAGCAGTCCTATTTAAAATGATGTCCCTGCCTCGCTTCCTATATGCTATGCAAAATACCCTTGACCCGATACCCCAACAATACTTTAAAGAAATAGAGGGCCTTCAGAGAGAACTACTTTGGGATGGTAAACCACAAATCGCCCTGAATAAACTGACCCTAAATTGGTATGATGGTGGCATAAGCCTGCAGGACATTCAAAAATATTATTGGGCTGCACACCTGGCCGCCATAAATCATGGCTCCTATGGGTGTGGTGATGACCCAAGCTACACCATGGATAGATGGCTACTCCCCGGTGGTAACTACAACAGGACGCTCTACTCACGGCCCAACAAATACGCTCTGAGGTACTCAGCACTCAGTGATGTACTGAAGCACTCAGTCCAGGTCGGGCATGACGCAACCAATTCCCTCGGGTGGGGACGTAACCTGACATTGGCGAGCCCCCTTTGGGACTCTGAGTCTCTGGGCCCCCTATGGAGGTCAAAGGGCTTCGATAAATGGGATCTCATTGGAATTGCACAAATCAAAGATCTCTGGGGGAAGGAGGAGTTAAACCCTTCAACATACTACAGTTCGAATATGACTTTGCACCTACTGAGTACTTCCGCTATGCCCAAATCCTACATTCACTCCAAACGCTTTTACCTGCTGGCACAACTCCTCCTGAAGCCTCACCCTTAGAGGATAGAGTCCTAGATGGCCAACTTCCTGAAAAGATGATTTCCCTAATATATAAATAACTGATAAATAATATGCCTGACCCCCTTCGGCACTGAGGGAGAAGAAGTCTGGAGATGGTATTGAGATCTATGATGAAGACTGTTAGGAGGCGGTATCCTTTCCTAGAGTGGTCGCCATTCCGATGCTTCTCAGATTGGTGCAGCTAAAAATCCTCCACTGTATAAACATCACCGGGCCATGCTTGATCCATATGGGGGTCACTGACAGAGGGGAATGTAGGAGAGGGTGCGGTATGCTAGGTACCTTTTTTCACATCATATGGGATTGCAAGTTCATTAGCCCTTTATGGCATAAGGTCCACAAGGTACTCTTCACTGTATTACACACCCGTCTTCTACCGGAGGCGAGGGGCTGCCTCCTCAACATTTGGGAACCCACAGATCTTAACTCTCACCAAACACAATGGGCAACCCTGGGAATCATGATTGCCAAACAAAACATTGCGCAATTGAGGGGAGCGGCTAAACCACCTACATTGGAGATCTGGGAGAGGGATCTCGACTGGTGTATGTTTAGAGAGAAGACGGTTTACTTCGCTAGAGGCTGCCCCCAAAAATGGGCGCGTATCTGGGGCCTTTGGAATAATTATCGGGGAGAAATCTGTACACCACCTGATTGCAACAATTCAAATGTCCCCCTTAGCCTGTGATGTTCCCCTTTAATGCTGAATTGCAATCTTCATCCTTCGTTTGTCGATATTAATTCTGTACTCTTTGTGTCCTCTATATTGTTTAATTGAACCGATATTTGTTTCAATAAAAAGAAATATTTAAAAAAACATGACATTCTAAATTACTAGCTCAAGTCCCTTCGAAAACAATAAAGTCTGTGCCTGCTTGACTAGTTATCTTCGTAGCTATGCTACTGTGCTATATTTGTGCCATATGTCCAAGGAATTAAACTACACAGAGGAGAAGACAATCGTGTTTGGGCCTTGTTGAAGAGGGCTCAGTCTAACACTTTAATTACCTCCTCATAAGCTTTCCTTGCCACAACACTAACGCAGTGAGCTTCAGAACAGAACCCTCCAAGCAAATTATAGCTCTAGTCCTCCCATCCCTCCCTATTATGGCCGACCTCCTTCACTCCTGACCCAGTACAAGAGGAGGCATGACCCACCCGCTTCCTGTTTTTTTGGTTCTGCTCTGCAGACTATTCAAGAGCAAGTTACATTTAAGTGGGGTAAGGTTGTGCCATAGCGTTCCCAGATACCCAGGGGAAGCCCTTCTAAGGGGGATGGTTTGTTGGCACCTATGATTTGTGATCGGAGTCTATTGTGAACTTCTTGTTGAAGCCCTTCCTCAGTGAGTCCAAGTGGTGGGGAGGCGATCCTTGCTGTGGGTACAGCTCTGGTTCCTGACAGGAGTGTAATTTTTTTATTATTTCAGCCTGGTTCCTTTAGGGATGATATATTCTTGACCCGAGTGTTTGTCAGGATGGAGCCTGGTGAGGGACCGCATATGGAGGCAGGCCCTCGTGTGTAGGTTCCAGCAGAGGCTTCTTCCTTGCATGCCTTCCAGCAGATGATTCGGGCTGCTATCACTGCAGTTTTTAAAGAGTGTGAGGGCCCTTATTCCCCAAAGAAGCAGTGTGTTGAGCCTTCCACCAGTGCTAAGGCTGACAAGGAGGAGGGTTATCTCTGAGGCAGATAAGTGCAGGAGCAGGAACTGAAGGAGGTTTTGCAGCATATCAATGATAACCTCCCATTTTCTGTGCCCAAGGTGAAGGAGGATTCAGAGGATCGTTTCATGCAGTACCATAAGCGTGAGCCAGAGTCTCTTCCCTTGCATCCCTCTGTCAGGAAGGTGATTGATAATGAGTGGCAGGAAGTGGACAACCAGTCTTTCCCATGCTATTTATCTAAGCGCTATGCATTCAGGACTTGGCTAAGGACTTTCCCACAGCCGCGAAGGTAGATTCTCTGATGGCTGGGTTATCTTATCAGGGGTCCATCATTTCGGAGGATACCTGTCCTTTGCACCTGGTTGACAAAAGGGTGAAGGCGGCATTGAAAAGGTCTTACACTGCAGCCCACTTCTCCATTAGGGCCTCTGCTTATCTCTCCTACAACCCTCAGTCTTTTTTGAAGGACATCACTCTCTTCAAGAACTTATGGAGCATGGGGTGGACATCATGCCTACCTGGTCATGGAACAGCAGACAAGGATGTTGTCAGACATTTCTTTTGATACCTTGGGGGCTGCAGCTGCTTCTGCCGGCGCAGCTATTCAGGCCTGGTGCCAGGTCTGGTTGTGCCATTGGAAGCCTGAAGTGGTGCAGAAATCCCTTCTGCTGAAGTTTCCTTTTTCTGTTTGGCGCTCCATTGGAGGAGATGGTAAAGAAGTTGGTAGAGAATAGGGAGCTGTTGCCTCCCATTCATCCTTCTAGGGGTAGATTCTTTCGCACCAAGAAAGCCTTTGGTCTGTCTTCTGCCCCTAGGGGGAACCTGCCCTTTTGTAGGAGGGGACGTGGCCAGGGTGTCCCTTCCTCCCACAAAGTCCGGTCTCAGCAGTTGGATGTTGGTTTCAACCCCTGTACTAGGTCCTGACTCTCCTGGGGCCCATGGGTCGGTTGTTGAATATCGTGGGAACTTGGGGAAGATCAGCCTCCGACCAGTGGGTATTGCAGAATGTCAAGGACAGCGACACAATTGTCTTCGATTCTCTACCTCCAGAGTTTTTTGCTCACACTACTTTGCCAACAGTGGCCGCAAAGAGGGATGCTCTTTTGGCAGGTATTTGGGATCTTCTCATAAAAGGAGCCACTCACCCAGTTCCGCCCTGTCAGAGGGGTCAACGTGTTTTCTTGATCCTTTTCCTGATAAGGGAGGCATCGGGGACTTCCATCCCGTGCTGTATTTAAAAAGATTGAACTCATTTTGTCTCTCATGTTCAGCTCGAGATGTTGTCTTTGCAGGAGATCCTTCCTTTGCTGGTGTCCTTGGACATGCCATTTAATCCGGCATCCCAGCGGTTCCTCCGGTTCTGTGTGGGCCAGAGTATTTTCAGTTCCAGGTATTGCCCTTTGGTTTGTCCTCTGCCCCAAGGGTTTTTATGAAAGTCTTGTCTCCCTTGGTTGGGCTCATCCATAGGGACGGGATTCAGATGTTCCAGTAACTTGATGACTGGCTGATTTCTGCCTACTCTTTTTCCAAGGGGTCGGCAAGATTCTGGAGGTCCACAGCTTCTTGATCAACCACAAGAAGTCACATTGGTTCCCACCCAGGACTTGGTGATCATTGGGGGTCACCTGTACATGGTCAAGGGGCTGGTGTTTTTTCTGGCAGAGACGAGGAGAACCTTGAGGAGGGACCTGGTTTGTCTGCTTGTTCTAAATTTAGCCTTGGTGCATCTATGGTTGAGGTTACAGGGTTTGATGTCTGCAGCGATCAATGTGTTACCATGGGCTCGGTTGCACCTGTACACATTGGTGAACTATCTCCTGCCCCATTGGTCCCCTTGTTCTGCCAATTGCGATCTTCAGGTGGTGGTGCCCACTCAGATTCTGATCGCCCTGGGTTGGTGGATGGAGGAGACCAATTTGGTGAGGAGTCTTCCATTCCAAGTGTCCTCCTCCCAGGTGGTGACAACAGATGCCAGCAAGTTGGGCTAGGGTGGCAACATTAAATTCCTGGTCTATAGAGGGTCTCTTGGATCGCATGCAGGCTGGTTGTTCTACCAGCTTCCAGGAACTGAAGACAGTTCATATTGCTTGTTTGCGATCTGCATCAGCCCTCCGGGAATATCAGTGCTGGTCCGGACAGACAGGCAGGTAGTTATGGGTTATCTCAATCACCAGGAGGGTTTCAGGGTTCAGTCCTTGAGCTCCAGGCTCAGGAGATTCTGACCTTGGTGAAGAGGACTAAGTTGTCTCTGAGGGCGGTGTATCTTCTGGGAAGTGAGAATTGTGCTGCTGACCGCCGGAGTAGGGCTTTTCCCATCGTGAATTTGATTTCTCTGTTGACGGAGGTGTTCTTTGTGTTGCAGACAAGGTTCAGGTGTACCACGGTGGGCTTATTTGCATCTTAGCGGGCGTTGCGTAGTCCTCATTTGAATGAGCTGGATCCATTGGTGGCCAGGTTGATGCATAGGTGTTTTCTTCAGCGTCTTTGGGTGATTTGTTCTTACCCGGTCTGGGATCTCCAGTTGGTGTTGCATGTACTGCAGGCGGCTCCTTTCGCACCCTTGTAGTCGGTGGACATGAATTTCTTGACCATGAAAGTTGTGTTTTTGGTGGCCATTGTGTCCACTGGTCGTATTGGGTCATTTTTGCGGTCACCTCCCTTCTTGCAAGTATTGCTGGATTGCATTGTCCTGTGCTCTGATCCTAAGTTCTTGCCCAAGGTCCCCTCCATTACCAATCATTCCAGGGAGGTAGTTCTACCCACCTTCTTTCCGGTGCCTTGGTTTGGGTTGGATTCTGGTCTCCCTCTGTTGGATGTCAAAAGAGCAGTGTTGGTGTATCTGGAGTGGACCTTGGCATTTCATTTTGTAAATGTGATTGTTTGGCACTTTTGACCTGGTGAAGTCGGGGAGTAATAATCCTTCTCATTCAAGCTTGAGTCGGTGGATTAAGCAGACGATCCTTACGGCCTATGGATTGCAGAGGTTGGAAGTGTCAGCCAGGATTCGGGGAGGTCTACACGTAGTAATTCTGTCTCTTGGGCTTCTTTTAGAGGCATCCCGAATCAGGATGTTTGTAAGGCAACAATGTGAGACTCTCCTCACATGTTCATGGACCACTATTGGGTGGTGTTGGTTGGTTTAACTTCTGGGGGGTTTGTTGAGGCTATTCTGCAAGCTGACTCTGCCTGTGATTCACTGCCACCCACCTGTTTGGTGTTTGTTTGTTCGTCCTCTGTTTGATGTTTGGATTAAAACGTATTTTGGTCTGTGTTGTTTTTTTGGTGACCATGAAGCCGCATTGGCTTTTGTATATGCTCACTACGTTAGTCATGTGGCAAGGAAGACTTACTAGGAGGTAATGCCCCGGTTACTTATTGGTCCGAGTGTAGACTTCCTGCCACATGAGTTCCCATCCCTCCCCTCCCTGTTTGGGTATCAGCTTCATGTTGTTGGGTTCTGAGGCTTGGTACTTGAACAGGAAGCGGGTGGGTCATGCCTCCTCTTGTACTAGGTCAGGTGTGAAGAAGTTGACTATGTTAGGGAGGGATGAGAGGAATACAGCGCTAATTTGCTTGGAGAGTTCTTTTGGAGAGCTCAAGCTCACTACACTAGTCATCTGGCGAAGACTACACTCCTAGTAATGAAGATTACCTATAAGTAACCAGATCATGACAGTATAGTGAAGGGCTCTGTACTAATGCATGTACTCATTTCTACATGAGATGATTTTCTGTGATTTATTAATGTTCATTTTTAACCTGTTAGTGTCTTGATTTACATAGTGGCTATTCTCCGACCTCAATATGCGCAAAGATAGATTTGACTCCAACAGTGCCATGGGGCCTGAAGCTACGGAGAGAGGACGAGATCAGGCATCAACTTCTAATTATCCCATTTTCCGGCCAAATATTATGCAAGCATCTGGGAGCAATGAAATTGCAGAGCAAGACAGCGAAGTGGGCTTAGATAAGTACAAAGGCCCATCCAAAAAGCCAACATTGACCAGGAAAAGGTTGCTGAAGAAGAAACATTGTTTTAGGAGAAAGGGAATCGAGATGCCAGCGGTAGAAAGCATCCCAGAAACTAGCAGCACAGCATTACCTACTGAAAGTACCAGTGTTGCACAGAATGAGTGCCCAGATGCAAGGACTCTAGATGCACTAGGGGCAATACGAGGATTAAATCCACCAACTCCCCCTTTCTGTGCAACAGGAAAAGAAGCCAAGGTTAAAACCACTAGCATTGGCCCCTGTGCGGGTAGGGTGGACAAAACACAACTACTTGCTACTTGGAATTCATCCACCTCTTCCCCGATGCAGAAGTCTAAGGATTCCCTAAATAGAGCGAGGCTATTAGCTCTTTTCTATGTGATCCCTGAGTTAATTGTAGTGACTTCAAGGGAAATAAAGAAAGTAATGCTGGTCAACCAACAAGCTGTGCCAGGGCTGAGTAATGTTCAAATAACCAAAGTGGAGTGTGCAGTACTAAGCATAAGTAGGCTAGTCCTTAATCATCTTGATGAGTTCCATGTAATGGAAGTGGATGTTCTCCCATATTCCCACTCAACATCAAGGGATAAAGATTCTCCGTGGCATAATCGGCCACAAAGAGAGATCAAAGGGTTCCTAAGCCCAAATAATCATTGATCCCTGAGGGGTACCGGAAAGAGAAATTGATTGGGTTCTAAAGTGGATACCTATGAAAATCTCTCACCACAAGAAATTACTCAAAGATAATCAGTCTTTGAAATTTCGGAAAAACAGTGGACAAAACAGGTTGGCAACAGCACTTGGAAGCAGAACCAGAAGTATGACGAAAGGGGGCGCTTGACTGATTAACAAGGAATCAATCACTATCAGCTACTGGTAAGGGTTTTTATGGAGCACCTGGGGATAATCGAATGAGTTAAGTTTATATCTACTTCTTGTACATTGCATCATGGAATATTGTGGGGTTAGCCAGTAAATTGGAGGATGAGGAATAGCTAAAATGTCAAAATATTCACGCTATATGTTGGTTGCAGGAAACACGGGCCTGGTCTAAAAGTAATGTAAATGTTTTTTGGGAAGTTAGTGTATCGTCAAAATGCTCTAAAAAGGGGCACTTATCGGGGGCCTCTCTAAATGGGTGTCCTGTAAGTTGAACTGCAAACTAGAGTAACTGGATGCGGCTCAGCTCTCTTCTAATGTTCTACATGTTAGGGTTTCTAATATTAGTTCAGAAACCGATGTGGTTGATAATCTGAACTTCTATATTCCACCAGGCTGCTCCCCCAAGGTCCAGGTGGTCTAGGCGAATTTTGTTAACTACATTGACTATAGCGTCACTGACTGGGAAGCTCTAAAAGTGGTATTGAGGGGCATGATTAGGGGCCTCACTTGTTCACTTGCGGAGTTCGAAGGCAGCTTCAGCATGAATTTTTCAGAGAGGAGGCAGCTCTGGGATAGTTGCTGGCTTGAGAGCAACAGTAATCGGATGCTTGCAGATGGTAACAGGCAGGGCGTAGGCATGTAGCAGATATATGGGACCACCTGGATAACTATACACTTAGGCATACATGCAGATACTCCATAGGGAGGGGGATAAGTCAGGTAGACTGCTGGCATGGATTCTCCGAAGGGGTCACCCACCCCCGCTGACCACACACTTGATATCTGAGGTTGGCACCAGAAATCCCACTAGGGCTGGCATAGTGGGCGTCTTTCAACAACATCTGCGGTGCATATATACAGTGGATCCTGACTTAACACCTCCCATTCCTGGAAGTCTGGATCTCTCCCCCCTGGTGCCAGTGGATGCTGAGTCTCTGGATGCTTAAATTGTCCTGGAGGAACTTCGTACGTCAAACGCACCAGGTGAAGATGGCTTTCCACATATGTTTTACCAATCGTTCTCAGGACTCCTTGAGGTAATAATGGAGGTGTGTTAAAGTGGTGTGCTACCCCATCCATGAGGGACAGAGACACTTGCATGTTCCTCAAACGGGGTGGTATTAAGCCAGATCCTGCCACCTATTGGCCACTTATCATAATTAATGCGAATACGAAGATACTACGTAAACTAGTCACCGGCCGCCTGGTGCCCCATATCTATTAGCTGGTGCATTAGGACTAATGTGGGTTCATTCTTGGCTGGAACACCGGCATGAATCTACACACAGTCTCGCCCATGTTCTCCATGAAGTGGAACTTCGGCTGAGGAGTTAGTGCGGGTTTCCATTGACCTAGAAAAATTCTTCAAAGCAGTGGATTGGGCCTCGCGGTACTGAGAGTCATGGGCTTTGGAACTCAGGTTTGGAGTTGGGTCCTCAGTCAGAGGCTTGGGTATTGGAGAGGGGAACACACCAAGATTGCCCACGCTTGCCGCTTCTGTTTATATTAGCAATGGAACCCATGGCGATCTGGGCTCGCCAGAGGCTGGTGGACTAGGAAATTCGAATTGGGAAATCACACCATATCATATCGCTATATGTGGATGGAGCCCTTCTTTACATAGCCTCTCCACAGGTGCTGCTACCCATGCTGTTTAAGCTCTTGGATGAGTTTGGAGACCTGTCTGGTCTCCGTCGGAATTGACGAAAGTTATTGCTCTTCCCGTTGGGATTCTTGGTCGGTACACCGTTGGATAGACTCCCTAGCCTGGGGCTGCATTGGGAATTGGACCACTTTCAATATTTGGGGACATACGTGGCCCTTATAGAGACAGCAGTTACGCCTGAACATGGGTAGCGTTCTAAATGCCCTGCAAAAGTTGGTCACATATTGGAACTCTGTTTCACTCTCCTTGATGGATAGGCTGGCTGTGTCTAAAATGGTGTTGTTGCTGCGATGCCTGTGTACTTTGCAGAATTCCCCCGTACCATTCCCAGGACGGTGTTTAAGAAGCTGAATTCCATACTTACATTATTACTGTGGGCAGCATATTGTAGTAGAGTGGCTCTGATCACGTTAATACAATGATGAGAGGAGGGCAGCTTGGAAGCGCCTAGCCTCGACCTGTTCTTTTATGCTGCACACCAACAAAACGCCGCTAAATGACTGGATGAGAGAGACAATTGGGAGAAATATCTACTGGCAAGGTCGGTAGCTGCAGATCAACTGCCCATGGCACTAATGGAGGGGGCAGGAGTAGTCAAAGATCTGTCAATTTTTGTACAACACATGGCGCACATACGGCAACGCTATGTCAAAGTAGTCCTGAAGCGAGCCCTCTTTCATTGAGAATTCCCTATTTGGATACTGGTGCCGGTGTGGCAAATGATGAATAACATGACTTATCAGGCACAGAGAGATGGTGGTTGTGTACGGCTGTGAGACCTGTATCCTGGCAAACTCTTCATATCATTCGAGAACCCTGTGAGGACTTTCCTCTACGACCAGGGCATTTCTTGCAACACGTTGGACTGAGCGAAATGGTCAAATTAGCATGGCTCACATATCCCGCGGTGCCACCGTCCACACTTACGTTAGACGTGTTACCGTCTTGCGGTGTGGGTCGCCACCTGATTACGTTACTCTATAGGGTGATGAGAATGGATGCAGCTGGTGCACCTGTCAAGGCCCGCACTGCCTGGGATAATCATCTGGACTCTCTATTGGAAGACAGGGAATGGATGGCTGATGTGAACTCATGAATACTGTATCTTGTAACACCAGCTTTAAGCTGGTGCACTACGATTACCCAACAGAACTTATATGACCCCGAAGTGCCTCCAATGCATATCTCCCTCCCGACCAGACTTTTCCCTGCACTGCAATGTCGGCGGGTGAACTTCTTAGATCTAGCATGGTGGTGTTGATTGGTGCAGGTCTTTTGGGAGCAGGTGGTGACTGACTTGCAGAGACTACGCACCTACGTCTTGACTGCAGAACTTTACCTTGCTTGCTGGTATTTACCCATAGGCCCAAGGGTTGTAAGCTGGCCTACAAATTCTGCAATTTGCACTAGTCTTGGCCCAACATAGGGGCATATTCTCAAGTACTTATCATTGAGTTAGTGGCAGTTTATCGCAGCCAAAGTGGCGATACATTTATCGCGACTTACCACCATGTGACTTGAAAAAGTAGACTGTGTGTTTATTCAAGTGTAAACCAACATTCAGTATGCAACTTGGGTAGGAATTTTTCCCATCAGTTGCGGCTCTGTACCACCATTATCACATCATTTGGGTCCTCCTTACCCAGGAGTTAGTACACAGAATCGGTCACACTGTGAATGGTGTGAGGACTATGTGAGTAAGGAGACCGATGTCATATGTGTTTGTTGGATGGTGTCTTAAAAGTGATGTCGACAAGGTTACACCTGAGGGAAGCAGTGCAGTGAGGATAAAGTGAAGGTGAGTAAAATTAGGTGGAACTGAGTAGAAGAAGTGATTTATTAGTTTCTCTCAGACCCCTAAGACTAAAAACAAGTGAAAAAAGTAGATTTAACAAAATATCTACAGGCAAGTGGTCAACATGTTTCTGCATTTAATCGGAGGGTTTCCTATGCATTCTTCAGGACCAAGATATTGCTACTGCTTGCTTAAATAAGTGAGAACAAAATTAAAGGGAAAAATTTCACCTGAATATCAGGTGTAGAATCTCCGCCACAGTCTAAAACAAGTCACATAAGAGAAAAAGAAAAGAGAAAAACAACTTGTAATTATGGAATGCACTACAGACATTGCGCTATTCCTGTGTTCACGTATATTCATTTTAACACAAACATGATAACACTCACCCAATACTTGTGGGGAAGGCGCCTCACCTCACCTGGCAGGAGCTCAGGTAAAATAGGAGCACCGCTCTGTTAGCAAAAAAACAATCACAGGGACACTCAACCGATTCGGTAGAACAAAGCAAGAGGAAAACTTAATTGTTAAAAGTATACCCGGTATTAGACCGAGATTAAGGTTTTTACGTGTAACAATAAAAAGCCACGAGATCGTAGCGGGATATTACTGTTTATGCAGCCCGTATTGCTGCTCGTAAAGGACTACTACACGCATTCACCTCTCCGTCGGTGTCTCCAAACGTCCCTCTGGGCTCTTCTGGGGAGGCACCGAGCAAGGGAAATGGGCGGGTATATCAATGGAGATTATTGGGCGAGTGTGATGTATGATGGGAAATGTAGTTCCAAGATAAACGATAAACAGTGGTATTGGTTCTTTGAGGAAGGCTCTATTGTATTATAATGACATCCATGGTATAGGTTCGTTAAGACCATCTTTGTCACTATTCAATTTGTACACCCATTTTTGTTCAATTCTGAATAGGAATTTACCGACATCTGGACAGTGATCCGGTATCGTGGGCTGTTCCAGAATAGTCCATTGGAATTCACTCGGCCCATGTCCTTTTTCCAAGAAGTGTGCTGTTAGGCGAGTCGCTTGTTTTCGACAGCGGACTGTGCTTTTATGTTCACCAATTCTTATTTTGGTTTTTCGGGTTGTCATCCCAACGTACCTCTTTGAGCATGGGCACGTGATCATATAGATCGTATTCTCGCTGTTACAATTGGTGAACTTGCGCTGTTGCCATGGGCGCATGGTTCCGATGTCAACACTGGTGGATTTCGTGGTTTGGGGGCATGCCGAACAATTGCCACATGGGTGGTGACCTTGTACGGGTGGCAGGTCCCACAAAGTACCGATCTGTCTTGGTGTCTTATTTCTCGGTCTAGTATGGACCAGGTGGTCTTTTATATTAGGTCCTCTTTTGAAGGCAAAAAGGGGCGGCGGTAAAGTGTCTCCGCTGGTGTTTAGAATGGACCAATGTTTGGTTATAATCTTCCGAACCTCATTCGATCTTGTATGGAAGGTGTTTACGAAAGTCATTCTCTTAGTCTTTTCTTTTTGAATGGCAACCTCCAGCAAGGCTTCTCTATTATTGTTAGAGGCCCTTTTCTTGGACTGGCGAATGATCTTTGCAGGATATTTCTTTTCTCGCAGATACTCAGAGAGTGTCTCTGAGTGTTTTTCAAAGGATTCCTTGGTTGAGCAGTTCCTTTTGAGCCTAAGGAATTGCCCAGATGGCAAGTTTTCTCTTAGCGCTCTCGGGTGGCAGCTTTCAAAATTGAGCAGTGCGTTACGTGCCATTGGTTTTCTATATAATTCCGTTTTTAGCCCATCTTCTGTGACCACTATAAGAATGTCTAAGAAGGGCAGTTCTTTCTTGCTGCATTCCAAGGTGAATTTCAGAAACTCATTACAGTTGTTCAACCAGCTGTGGAATTCCAAAAGACTGGTCTCTGAGCCCCTCCATACAACAAGAATATCGTCTATGTACCGCTTCCAAAGTCGGAGCGATACATAGTGAGGGTTATCTTGATGTAGTATTTTCGTTTGTTCCAGTACATGGACATATAAATTCGCCAGACTCGGCGCAAAAACGCTGCCCATGCTGGTGCCAGAGGTCTGGAGGTAGATGGTATCCTCGAATCTGAAGTAATTCTCTTTCATTGCCAGCTCTGCCAATTCCATAATGAAAGAAACCGGAGTGATCGTTTGTAGGTCCCTTTCTTGGAGGATGTTGCCCACCACTTCCAAAGTCTCTGTTTGTGGGATAGATGTATACAGGGACTCTACATCGAAGGATACTAGTAGGTCCATAGTGGGGTCAAAGTCTACAGTTGGAAGCAGTCGCAGCACGTCTTTTGTATCCTTAAGGTAGGTTGGCATTTCTTTAACAATAGGATTGAGGAAAAAATCAACAAATGTTGAAAGTGGCGCCAGAATAGATCCAATACCAGAGATGATTGGTCTCCCAGGTGGTGGCCTCTGTGGTTTGTGCACCTTTGGTAGGCAATAGAAGTAGGGGATCGTTGGATGGGAAGTGCACAGGAATTGTCCCTCTTGAGGAGTTATCCATCCTTGTGATGAGGCCTCTTCGACTAGATGGTTGATCTTGGTTTTCAATCTCTCTGTTGGGTCGTCTTTCAGTGGTCGATAAGATCTGTGATCTTGTAACTGTCTGAGGCATTCCTGTCTATAGGTGTCTCTGTCCAAGATGACAATTCCTCCGCCCTTGTCTGCAGGCTTGATTATGATCGATTCATTAGTAGTAAGGGTCTGCAGAGCTAGTTTCTCTTTGTTGGGTAAGTTTACATAAGATCTTGGTTTCTTGGTTTTATAGAGTAAGTCAATGTCAGTTTCCACAGCCTCCTCAAAGGTTTGGACCCTTGTTGGTGGTCCAATTGTCGTGGGATTGAAGGTAGTTGGCCTTTTTAGACCAGTGTTGGCAACAGATTCAATATTGTCTCCAGGATTTTGTTTTGCAAAAAAGTAGTGGAGTCTCACTTTCCTAAATAATTTGGAAACCTCCACTTGAGTGTTGAATTGGTCGCCTTCGTGGGTAGCCACAAAACCTAGCCCACGATTAAGGAGATTTTCTTCCTCATTAGAAAGTACATGAGAACTCAAATTAATCACGAGGCTGGTTGGTCGGTTGTTCCGCTCGTTCCAGCTCCCTCTTGTGGTATCCTCTTGCCACTCCTCAAGTCCATGGTCGGTTGTTGTACCGGAGTTGTCCAACGGACTTGGGATCCTTGACCTTGTCTTCTTCTCCCTCTGTTGGTCCTCTGGCCATACCCTAAAAAAGGCTGTTGTCCTTGGATTTGTTGCATTTGTGGTGGGTAGAAGGGATGTCCCATTTGGGGGAAATTAGGGCCATACATCCACGGGCCTAGTTGCCAGAACGGTTGGAAGTTGTTCTGACCAAAGTTGTTGCCTCTGCGGCCTCTTCTGTTACCACGTCCTTTGAAAGGACCTCCACTTCCTCGCTGGGATGTATCGGAATCGCTGGAGTTGTCATCAGAGCTAGAGGTAGCATAGTTGGAGCCTCTTCGGCCTCCACTTTGATTGTATGTCGGTGCTACATACGAATCACTGGTATATGGATATACTTTTTCACTGGAGAATTTGGCCAAATCTTTTTTAAATTTCTCCATTTTTGTAAAGAGAATTGATTCCTTGAACTCAGTGTTCTTCTTGTTGGTATCGTCCTGTCCAGATTTGAAGGCAGGGTTTTTTAGGGTAGTCTTGATTTTACCTTCTAGGAGTTGTATCTCAACCAGGATCTTGTCAGCTACCCGTTTGGCCGTTTTTATAATAAGGACTAACCAATCCCTGGTGCACCGCCAGGCAATTAAGGACCAGTCTTTAAGGAATTCCTTATCGTCCAAGAACAATCTTGGACTGTTGGTCACAATGAGACCTGATGGTGCACAGTTCCCATGTAGATATTGTGCCATAATGATGCCGTGCACCATTGTTCTTGAGTGGGATTTCTTTAGAACCAAGATCTTATTCCAGCCCTCGTCTGGAGTATTTGTTGCGAGGGGAATATTCTCTAGTAGACTGGGATTTTCATCCAGAATGTTTTGGATTTCCGCTTCCTCAAAAGCCAAACCACTGTTTGATGCCATTGTAAATGTTTATCACTAAATCGCTTGCCAAGTTTCTACGTAAAGGGAGTGTCCTGTGATTGAAACCAACGTCAAAAACAGAGCTGGAAAACAGACAAAGAGGTTGTATGTCTGTTATTTTTCAAAAGGAAGACCCACAGCCGAGGCTGTACTCAATCACAAAAACACACTACTTAGGGGAGGGTCTAAGGGCTAGTTTTAAGACTCTAAACTGGATACATGCCCCAGTCATGAAGTAACAACAACAAAAGGTATCCAGGAGTCACGACTTAGTGTTTTAACTCGAGACTTACCACCATGTGACTTAAAAAAGTAGACTGTGTGTTTATTCAAGTGTAAACCAACATTCAGTATGCAACTTGGGTAGGAATTTTTCCCATCAGTTGCCGCTCTGTACCACCATTATCACATCATTTGGGTCCTCCTTACCCAGGAGTTAGTACACAGAATCGGTCACACTGTGAATGGTGTGAGGACTATGTGAGTAAGGAGACCGATGTCATATGTGTTTGTTGGATGGTGTCTTAAAAGTGATGTCGACAAGGTTACACCTGAGGGAAGCAGTGCAGTGAGGATAAAGTGAAGGTGAGTAAAATTAGGTGGAACTGAGTAGAAGAAGTGATTTATTAGTTTCTCTCAGACCCCTAAGACTAAAAACAAGTGAAAAAAGTAGATTTAACAAAATATCTACAGGCAAGTGGTCAACATGTTTCTGCATTTAATCGGAGGGTTTCCTATGCATTCTTCAGGACCAAGATATTGCTACTGCTTGCTTAAATAAGTGAGAACAAAATTAAAGGGAAAAATTTCACCTGAATATCAGGTGTAGAATCTCCGCCACAGTCTAAAACAAGTCACATAAGAGAAAAAGAAAAGAGAAAAACAACTTGTAATTATGGAATGCACTACAGACATTGCGCTATTCCTGTGTTCACGTATATTCATTTTAACACAAACATGATAACACTCACCCAATACTTGTGGGGAAGGCGCCTCACCTCACCTGGCAGGAGCTCAGGTAAAATAGGAGCACCGCTCTGTTAGCAAAAAAACAATCACAGGGACACTCAACCGATTCGGTAGAACAAAGCAAGAGGAAAACTTAATTGTTAAAAGTATACCCGGTATTAGACCGAGATTAAGGTTTTTACGTGTAACAATAAAAAGCCACGAGATCGTAGCGGGATATTACTGTTTATGCAGCCCGTATTGCTGCTCGTAAAGGACTACTACACGCATTCACCTCTCCGTCGGTGTCTCCAAACGTCCCTCTGGGCTCTTCTGGGGAGGCACCGAGCAAGGGAAATGGGCGGGTATATCAATGGAGATTATTGGGCGAGTGTGATGTATGATGGGAAATGTAGTTCCAAGATAAACGATAAACAGTGGTATTGGTTCTTTGAGGAAGGCTCTATTGTATTATAAGGACATCCATGGTATAGGTTCGTTAAGACCATCTTTGTCACTATTCAATTTGTACACCCATTTTTGTTCAATTCTGAATAGGAATTTACCGACATCTGGACAGTGATCCGGTATCGTGGGCTGTTATAGTATAGTCCATTGGAATTCACTCGGCCCATGTCCTTTTTCCAAGAAGTGTGCTGTTAGGCGAGTCGCTTGTTTTCGACAGCGGACTGTGCTTTTATGTTCACCAATTCTTATTTTGGTTTTTCGGGTTGTCATCCCAACGTACCTCTTTGAGCATGGGCACGTGATCATATAGATCGTATTCTCGCTGTTACAATTGGTGAACTTGCGCTGTTGCCATGGGCGCATGGTTCCGATGTCAACACTGGTGGATTTCGTGGTTTGGGGCCATGCCGAACAATTGCCACATGGGTGGTGACCTTGTACGGGTGGCAGGTCCCACAAAGTACCGATCTGTCTTGGTGTCTTATTTCTCGGTCTAGTATGGACCAGGTGGTCTTTTATATTAGGTCCTCTTTTGAAGGCAAAAAGGGGCGGCGGTAAAGTGTCTCCGCTGGTGTTTAGAATGGACCAATGTTTGGTTATAATCTTTTGATTTGTTGATTTTTTCCTCAATCCTATTGTTAAAGAAATGCCAACCTACCTTAAGGATACAAAAGACGTGCTGCGACTGCTTCCAACTGTAGACTTTGACCCCACTATGGACCTACTAGTATCCTTCGATGTAGAGTCCCTGTATACATCTATCCCACAAACAGAGACTTTGGAAGTGGTGGGCAACATCCTCCAAGAAAGGGACCTACAAACGATCACTCCGGTTTCTTTCATTATGGAATTGGCAGAGCTGGCAATGAAAGAGAATTACTTCAGATTCGAGGATACCATCTACCTCCAGACCTCTGGCACCAGCATGGGCAGCGTTTTCGCGCCGAGTCTGGCGAATTTATATGTCCATGTACTGGAACAAACGAAAATACTACATCAAGATAACCCTCACTATGTATCGCTCCGACTTTGGAAGCGATACATAGACGATATTCTTGTTGTATGGAGGGGCTCAGAGACCAGTCTTTTGGAATTCCACAGCTGGTTGAACAACTGTAATGAGTTTCTGAAATTCACCTTGGAATGCAGCAAGAAAGAACTGCCCTTCTTAGACATTCTTATAGTGGTCACAGAAGATGGGCTAAAAACGGAATTATATAGAAAACCAATGGCACGTAACGCACTGCTCAATTTTGAAAGCTGCCACCCGAGAGCGCTAAGAGAAAACTTGCCATTTGGGCAATTCCTTAGGCTCAAAAGGAACTGCTCAACCAAGGAATCCTTTGAAAAACACTCAGAGACACTCTCTGAGTATCTGCGAGAAAAGAAATATCCTGCAAAGATCATTCGCCAGTCCAAGAAAAGGGCCTCCCTTAATATAATAGAGAAGCCTTGCTGGAGGTTGCCATTCAAAAAGAAAAGACTAAGAGAATGACTTTCGTAAACACCTTCCATACAAGATCGAATGAGGTTCGGAAGATTATAACCAAACATTGGTCCATTCTAAACACCAGCGGAGACACTTTACCGCCGCCCCTTTTTGCCTTCAAAAGAGGACCTAATATAAAAGACCACCTGGTCCATACTAGACCGAGAAATAAGACGACAAGACAGATCGGTACTTTGTGGGACCTGCCACCCGTACAAGGTCACCACCCATGTGGCAATTGTTCGGCATGCCCCCAAACCACGAAATCCACCAGTGTTGACATCGGAACCATGCGCCCATGGCAACAGCGCAAGTTCACCAATTGTAACAGCGAGAATACGATCTATATGATCACGTGCCCATGCTCAAAGAGGTACGTTGGGATGACAACCCGAAAAACCAAAATAAGAATTGGTGAACATAAAAGCACAGTCCGCTGTCGAAAACAAGCGACTCGCCTAACAGCACACTTCTTGGAAAAAGGACATGGGCCGAGTGAATTCCAATGGACTATACTGGAACAGCCCACGATACCGGATCACTGTCCAGATGTCGGTAAATTCCTATTCAGAATTGAACAAAAATGGGTGTACAAATTGAATAGTGACAAAGATGGTCTTAACGAACCTATACCATGGATGTCATTATAATACAATAGAGCCTTCCTCAAAGAACCAATACCACTGTTTATCGTTTATCTTGGAACTACATTTCCCATCATACATCACACTCGCCCAATAATCTCCATTGATATACCCGCCCATTTCCCTTGCTCGGTGCCTCCCCAGAAGAGCCCAGAGGGACGTTTGGAGACACCGACGGAGAGGTGAATGCGTGTAGTAGTCCTTTACGAGCAGCAATACGGGCTGCATAAACAGTAATATCCCGCTACGATCTCGTGGCTTTTTATTGTTACACGTAAAAACCTTAATCTCGGTCTAATACCGGGTATACTTTTAACAATTAAGTTTTCCTCTTGCTTTGTTCTACCGAATCGGTTCAGTGTCCCTGTGATTGTTTTTTTGCTAACAGAGCGGTGCTCCTATTTTACCTGAGCTCCTGCCAGGTGAGGTGAGGCGCCTTCCCCACAAGTATTGGGTGAGTGTTATCATGTTTGTGTTAAAATGAATATACGTGAACACAGGAATAGCGCAATGTCTGTAGTGCATTCCATAATTACAAGTTGTTTTTCTCTTTTCTTTTTCTCTTATGTGACTTGTTTTAGACTGTGGCGGAGATTCTACACCTGATATTCAGGTGAAATTTTTCCCTTTAATTTTGTTCTCACTTATTTAAGCAAGCAGTAGCAATATCTTGGTCCTGAAGAATGCATAGGAAACCCTCCGATTAAATGCAGAAACATGTTGACCACTTGCCTGTAGATATTTTGTTAAATCTACTTTTTTCACTTGTTTTTAGTCTTAGGGGTCTGAGAGAAACTAATAAATCACTTCTTCTACTCAGTTCCACCTAATTTTACTCACCTTCACTTTATCCTCACTGCACTGCTTCCCTCAGGTGTAACCTTGTCGACATCACTTTTAAGACACCATCCAACAAACACATATGACATCGGTCTCCTTACTCACATAGTCCTCACACCATTCACAGTGTGACCAATTCTGTGTACTAACTCCTGGGTAAGGAGGACCCAAATGATGTGATAATGGTGGTACAGAGCGGCAACTGATGGGAAAAATTCCTACCCAAGTTGCATACTGAATGTTGGTTTACACTTGAATAAACACACAGTCTACTTTTTTAAGTCACATGGTGGTAAGTCTTGAGTTAAAACACTGAGGGCCATATGTAGGTAAAAGGCATTTACCGAATCGTAAATACCGAATTTTACCGATTCGGTATTTACAATTCGGTAAATGCCATGTAGGTAATTATTCTGTAAATATTACCGAATCGGTAATATGCGGTAATTACCGAATCGGTATTTACCGATTCGGTAATTGCCATTGATTCCTATGGGCCTTGAGGCCCATAGGAATCAATGGCAATTACCGAATCGGTAAATACCGATTCGGTAATTTTACCGATTTGTCAAGGGGGACAGGGTGTCACTTTGACACCCTGTTGCACCCCTGATTTTGGCTTGTGTGCAATGTGACACACATACATGCCCTTAGGGCATGTATGTGTGCCACATGGCACAGGTGTACATGCACAGATGTGCATGTACACAGAAATTCGTTATTTACCATGCCATTGTATTTCATGGTAAATACCGAATTTCTAAGGGCCTGTGGCACTGTTTCCAGTGCCACCTACATCCCAAATTACCGATTCTGTACATTTACCGAATCGGTACTTTACCGATTCGGTAAAATTACCGATTCGGTAAATATACAGAATCGGTAATTTTCAGGCCCCCTACATCTGGAATTACAAATACCAGTCGGTAACGGCCGAAATCGGCCGTTACCGACCGGTATTTGGCCACCTACATATGGCCCTAAGTCGTGACTCCTGGATACCTTTTGTTGTTGTTACTTCATGAGTGGGGCATGTATCCAGTTTAGAGTCATAAAACTAGCCCTTAGACCCTCACCTAAGTAGTGTGTTTTTGTGATACATTTATCGCCCCATTCACAAGCTGGTGCTAACAGCCAATATCACCAGTTTTCCTGTGATAGCAGCTGCAAAAAACATCGTCCCAGATGACACCTGCAACTAACGCTAATGATATGCAGAGTAGCGCTCCAGTGCAAAAAGCCGTGACAACACCACTTCGCAACATTCACAACAACCAGCCAGATAGGCGATAAGATCCCAAAACATGAGATAAGGCAGGTTAGCAGCAGGGATTTACCACCTGTTCTTACCTGGTGTAAAGTCCCACGACAACGTGCACCATAAAAGGGAGCCTAGCCCAGAGCCACACCTGAAGAGCAACAGATGCCATGGAGCTACTGATCATGCAGCTCGGACACCCAAGAGGGCCACAACAGTGCACCGAAAGTCACCGTCCCGTGGCGGTAGGCCCGTGCCGGCCGCAGTGCATATGGTGCCACCAACTCTGTGCAACGCAAGTCATGGGCCCTTTAAGATTGAGTATTGTGGTGCGGACGCCATCTTATCACCTCCGGCAGTGGGGAATGTGATGTGGTAGGGCCCTAGGCCCTCATACATAAATACTAACCACACGGATACACCCAGATAGACAGCAGAAAAGGCCTCGAACACTTGCTCCCGGCCCTTTTTATTGGCAGGGTCACGTCTCCTGGCATGCCTGTGCTGGATGGGTGTGGTGTGGTGTGGGTGTAAACCAGTCCTCAGGGAGTGATCAGCAGATCAATACAGGGAAGGCCTGGGACATTTAGCGTTGTCGTCCCCCTCTGTGAGCGTAAACAGAGTGGGATGGCCTGCTGTATGCCAGTCCAGCGTAGGGGTGTGAACAAGGACCCCGGGGCTCTGGACTTGGTTCCGTCCTGGGCTGGACAAGGAAGTAACTAATGCCTGTGTCTCTGTAGTAGTTTCAGCACCTCCCGGACCGCAATCGGTAATGTTGCACCCTGTGACTAAAGTCCCACAACTTGAGCAACATGGACGTAAGGGGGAATCACTTACCCTACATTCATCCATACTTCCACACTTGAATGATCAAAGACATGACACATCTGTGTGAATATGAATGTTTAATGCACATTCAGTGGAGTGTTGAAGCTGGAGCAGTACAGGGCCATGCAAATCCCACTTTACATAGTTGCCCCACGGAGGGCCAGCCAGAGTCGTTTCGGGAATGACCAGATCAAAGGAAGAGGAACAGTTTAGTCCGCAGTCTGATTGCTGTGTCATTGGTAACCAAACAGAATATGGCAGTCCATGTCGCTGTCCAAGGTGAGTGTCACAGATTGCATCGGGGACAGTGGAAGGTGATGATGCAGAGGACAGAACCAAGGAGAAACAGGGGATATGGCGGAGATGAATGCTACTGCTTCCTTCTTACCAGTAAGGCAGATTCATCCACATGTTCGTCCTCTGTTGTTTCATGTGCCTCACATGTGGGTGGTGATGTTCTGTCTCCAGCACTGTGTGGCAGTGACACATCAGGGGCAGGAGGTGGAATGTCTGCCGCACTGTGTGGCACTGTCACTTCAGGGTGTGGAGATGTGGTTTGAGTGGTAGCGGCGACATTCATCCGCGCCAGGCCTTGTGGCAGCAATGCCATGAAGAGGGCCTGCAGGGCATGGAAGAAGCCAGCTACTTCTCGCTGGTGTGCAGCTGTGGCAGCCGCTCTTTCCGCCTGCTTCCACTCCATGTTCTCCATGATCCTCCGTATGTGTCCCAACTCCCGGGTGACATCGCTGGAGCCACCCTGACTAGACAGTTGTTCTTGCCCCCGAGTCAGGACTACAGCGATGGCAGCCATGGATCGTTGAAGCGGACTGTGGGTGTCCGTTAGGGATTGTGAGTGGTCCCCGATGGGACTTAGACACCCACATATGACATCTAGTTTGGGAGCCCCACCCGCACCTGTTCATCCATCTTCTCCTGGAACCCCAAGACAGGGCGTTGGAAGGCCATGTGTTGTTCGTGGGGATCTTGGGAGGCAGCCAGGGTGGAGGGTGATGCCTGCTGTGTGGTCTCTTTAGGGGGTGGGGTCTCATTGATGCAGCTGGGCTGCCCTGCTCCCAGTAGCGGTGGGTAGTGGGAGTAGCTGCCGGGCAGTGACGTGGGGAGAGGGAGGGGCAGGGTGGGGGGTAGTAATCTGTGTATTACGGAGGATTCTAGTTAAGTAAACATATAAATAAATAAAACAAATTTTGTTGCGTGAACTGCATCGCATTTGGGGATGCAGTACACTCAACAAAATTAGTTTTATTTATTTGTTTGTTTACTTACGTGTAATCCTCCGTAATCCATAGATTACTACCCCCACCCTGCCCCTTCCCTCCCCACATCACCGCCCGGCAGCTACTCCCACCACCGACCGCTACTGCCTGCTCCTGGAGGTGGGGTGCCTAGACTGTCCATGAGCTGTTGGAGGACGTCGGGGTCGAAGATGGCGAGGTCCTCTTTGTCATCAGTGAAGAGTTGTTGGGTCAGCTCTGCAGGAGGTGTTGATTCTCCATCTGCAATGTGAAGGGGAGATGCAGTTTAACATTGTGTTCACATGTATCTTGATGCATTGTACATGTTTACATACAGACTGCATGACAGTGTACATTGTGACTGTTTGGGAGGAGCTGCCTATTTGATGCGGGCCAGTGGACAGTTCGACAACATCACAAATGTGTGTTTGTACTTGTACATTATCAACTCACATTTTCCTGCTATGCCAAATGTTATTGGCCAATTTCTATACACAACCTGCACCAGTTCTGTTGTGAACGTGTTGTAGTTTGTATCACATTGTTGTCAATGTTGATGGGCTTTGTATGGTACATGTATGTGTGCTGCATTTTGCGAGAGTCACCCCTGCAGCTCTGATTTTGCTGGCCTTATCACTTACTTGCAGTGTGCCTTTGACTTCTGTGCTTATACAGTGCTGGGAGGTTGCATTCTTGTGTACATTGGGCTCTTGGTTGGAGTTGGGTGTCTGGGGCATGGTTTGTCCACAGATGTGTTGTTGACGTCAGGGGTTGTTTGTGCACGTGGATGTGTCAGATTGTGACCTGCTCCTTTACGGATGTGGTCCACACTCAACCCCCTCAGTGTTATGGCGTGCAACATTTCATGATATATTAAGTGCAGCAATGCTATTCATCATGCAGTGTCACTTGCATTGTCAGTGTTGCTCACAGACACGCCGCTTTGCTGGGTTTAGCACATGTGCATGGGTTGGCTGTGAGATTGGTGGTGTGTGGGAAGGGCCCCCTCTGGGCACATAATCGATGGGGGCCTACTTGCTGTTTCTAGGTCTGCTGCAGTATACCAAGGGGATCAGAGACATGCTCCAGAGTCATTGTGGGTGTGCACTGTGCTAAACTTAATTGTGCATGTGTGCCATTGTTCCCATCTCCTCCGTCCCCCCAGTCCCTGGTCGTTACTCACCCTGTTGCTGTTGTGTCAGGTCATGTTGAGCGGTGTCCGGTCCCCAACTCCTGCCACTGTCTCCACACTGATGACTGTGGATACCATATCCTCCATCATATCCAACTCCTCCTGTGGCGCTGGACACCGACCTCCAGTCTGCATTGCTGCCTTCTGGTTGTTGGCGAGTTTCAGCTTGGTTTTGTGCTTCAGATCTTTCCAGCACCTCTTGACCTCTTCCATTCATCTTCTCAGCACTCCGACTGCATTCAACTTGTCCATGCTGGACTGCCATATTCCATTTTTGTAGCCAATTACACAGTGGAGGTGACAAACAGTTGTTGGTGGTGTTCTATCACCTCCGTTATCAGGATCCTGTTTTCCTGGGGACTGAACCCCGTCTTCTTCTTCTTCTTGGCCTTCCCTGACCCCGAGGTCCCAGGCTGGACCTCTGTGGGGGTGTGGGGTTCTGGTTGTCCTCTGTACTTGCTCCAGCTACCTCCATTGTGCTTCGCAGTTGTTTTGGTTTTGCTTGTGTTTTTGTTTTCTACTTATATA
Organism: Lissotriton vulgaris; assembly: GCF_964263255.1. Lineage (NCBI taxonomy): Eukaryota > Metazoa > Chordata > Amphibia > Caudata > Salamandridae > Lissotriton > Lissotriton vulgaris. The sequence goes on from NC_141691.1 coordinate 884,031,514, forward strand.
GTGATCTTTCCTGCCTGACGTGTGTGAATTGTAGGCCTGGCGAAGATTATCGCTGATTTTTTTAACGAGGTTGGCCCCATCCCAACAGTTTTCACGTTGGAATTTAGATTTTTATTGCCGTCCCGGTGACTTTATCGTGGACATTTGATGCTTAATTGGGAAAAAATTGCATGTTACTGCTGTGTTGTGAATAGCACGTTAACACAGAGTTATTTTCCCGCAATAGACGGCGATATGAAACATTGCATTAACCAATTTTGGCGATGATTATCTCGCGTTCTCGTGCATATACCCCATAAAGTAGCCATCACCTGTTTGGATCAGCGTGCTCCCACAGTTGAGCAATGGTATAAAGATGTGCAGGAGTGGGCACTGGCAGAGGAAGTGCACATGAGACTGAAAAGGCACGATGGAGGGATATGTTTGATGTGTTCTTAGATCCAGGCGTCTGCTGCATCTGCTGAAGGTGATGTTACAGATCCAAGGGCCCGATTCACAGAATGAACTTAAGACTAAATCGTAAACTTACTACAATTTGGTATTCACAGAATGCACTTACTACCACCTGGTATTCACAGAAAGCACTTACTACTTTCGGGATTCACAGAATGAACTTACTACTTTCGGGATTCACAGAATGAACTTACTTCTTTTCGGGATTCACAGAATAGACTTGTGCCTACTAACTTTACGTCCGCCGCCGGGCCGTAATTTCCGCCACCTGGCCGGATTTTACGGCACTTTGGCGGACTTTACGTCATATCAGCGCAAAATCCGATTACGGGCCGTAACTTACGATTACGGGCCATAAATTACGATTACGGGCCGTAAATTACGATTACGGGCCGTTGTCATGTTAGCCAAGTGGAAACACCTGGCCAAGGTCCACCCATCCCCCACCATGGAGAAGCTGACACACAGCAGCCAATCCCAGCCCTGCAGCATGTATGAATGCAGAGCAGACACAAACAATCCCTTTTCAGGATGTCACTGAACGTGTTTATAGCACTACCCCTTGCCATGCGGCAAAACTACTTGAGGAGGAGGAGGAGAGCAGAGAGGATCTACAGGCAGAGGAACAACCTATTTGGAATGTCCAGCCAGGATGTAAGGGCCAGGTACCGTTTCCCATCGAAAGTAATCCTGGAAATGGTATGTGAGTGGGAGCAGGAACTTGACTCGATGACCTGCTGATCACATGCAATACCAGCATACCTCAAGATCCTTTCTGCCCTCCACTTCTTTCCTACTGGGTCCTTCAAAAGGGTCACCAGTGACCATGTGGGCATTTCCCAGGCGAGCCAGTCACGGTGCCTGCATCAGGTACTGAGATGCATCACTGATAGAGCCCCCAACTACCTCAAAATGCCATATACACTGGACATGAGACAAAGGGCAGCAAGAGATTTTTCTCTCCTTGCACAATTCCCATGTGTGCTGGGTGCAATAGATTGCACCCATGTGGCCCTTCAGCCACCCCGCCACATTGCACACATCTTCTGCAACAGACACAGATGGTATTCCATCAATGTTCAAGCAGTCTGTGATGCCAGTGGAAGGTTCATCAATGTGCATGCAGCGTTCCAAGGCAGTACACATGACAGCTTCATATTCCGCATGTCACCTCTTGCTCGGCATATGGCTGCTGGAGAATTTGGTAACATGTGGCTACTGGGTAAGTACCAAGCACTGAAAATGAGTGATATGCGTCATTGAAATGTCTGAATGCCCCCCAATAGTAACGATTGTACAATAAGAAACATGGCCCAACAGACACTGCATGTATGAACGTATAGATCATGTTCTGTGAAAGTCAAAGAGTGAAATGTTAACACTGCCCATTCTTCCCTCCTCAGGCGGCGCTGGGTATGCACTCTCTCCACATCTCCTCACCCCTTACAGGCGTGCAAACACTGTACCTCAGCGTAGGTACAATAGGGCACACATACGTATTCGAGCCATCATCGAGCGCACTTTTGGTCTGTTGTAGTCGTGATTCAGATGTCTCGACCATACAGGGGGTGTGCTTCTGTACTCCCCAGTAGTCGTGTGCAAGATCATACTAGCCTGTTGTGTTTTGCACAACATTGCTCTAATGCATGGCTTACACATGCCTCTCGACCCTCGACTAGCTCTGAATGTGGGAGACCGGGCTATTGCACATGACCGACGTCAGGGCATGCAAGTCCGTGATCTGCTCGTTGCCACGTATTTCGCATGAGCAACCTGTAGTGCCACGGACAACATGTGGTTTGCTGTCTGTTGTCAATGATGAAATGTGGACAGACACAACAGTGTCCATAAATCCCACCCTGAGACGACTTTGCAAACCACACTAACTGCATGTAAATCACAGCTGCTGACAGAAGTCAAAAGGTGGATTGTGCCTCAGGTCACGTGCCCATGTCAGCGATAAGCGTAGTGGACATCCCTTAAACAAACTATTCACGCTGATGACAAACAAGACATGTCCTGAGAGACATAACTGGACCTCATAAGGATGGGTCACCAAATCACAAAAGGTTGCATACTCAGGCCTATGACCACTAGAGAACTGACTCCCCCACAAATGATGGGCCCAGAATGTGAGTGATGATGTCATGGTAGAATCATGCACCGTGGGTCAGATTTACAATATGAGTTGCATCTCTGCATATCAGCAGGGATGCCCCAGTAATTGTGCCTCACAGCAGACATCCCTTGCGCCATCATGGCTGTGCCGCATTTACAAAGCTGTGCGCTGTGGGCCAAGTATAGACAGAAGCGTGAAGCATATGCTATCATAAAGATGAAGCACCACTGGAGTTGGGTCGCAAGCGCAACGCAGCTCCAGCAAGGCAAGCGGCGAGCCGATGCCCAAAATGCTGCATCGATTCTCAGGCCTCCTACAAGCAGGTGCAGGGTTGGGATGCAGCATGGCCATGAAAATGACTGAGTGTAATTTTTTACATTTCACGCTGCCACTGTTTGGAGGCGTATGTGTGCTGGAACGCCCCCCCCCCCCCCTGTGCAGGAACGCACAACTGGGGTGCAGGGCCTTACAATATGACACATTTCACAGATGCGTCACGTTGAAGATACCCCACAGCATGGAGTTGGCGTAGCGCTGCTGCGCCACTAAACTTACGCTACTGTGGCGCAATTGGGGCACACAGGGGTCGTATAGCTGCCCCCATATGTATCTGACATATCCACACTTCTCCACACCAATGTTACATAACACTTCATTCAACTCTGATACTGAGTACTCAATATGAACTACATGTCCCATAATGCAAAGTATGAGAATAGGAAAGTGGGATGGATGTTGTCAGCCCCCTACCCCCTGTCAGTGCATAAATAACATGAAATTAACTGTTCCCCCTTTTGATACATAATCATGAATCACACCTGCATTGTCCTTTCACTTTCCCCTACATCAGAACAACAGGAAGGCAGTGGATTTGTTTACTGATTGTGGATGGCCCAGGATGAATAAAAAAGGGCTGCAAAATAATTCCTGTGATGTATTTCCTGTCTCCCACTACCTGTATAACATGTCCTGTATGAAATAATTTGTTCCGGGTCATTTTTGCAAGTTACGGCGCTAAATCGTAGTTTCCGGCGACGTATCGTAATGCGCATGTGCGTAAACGACGCTCCGGAACCGGAAACTACGAATTCGGGCCGTAAATTACGAAAATAAACTAGAACACATCATTGCATACAGGCAAGGTAATACATGAAGTGGGAGACAGGAAATACATTACAGGAAGTACTTGGCAGCCATTTTGTGGTCATTCTGAGTCATCCTCTATCAATGATCAGATCCTCAGGCATCCTGCTGCTATCATCTGACCAATTTCCCCATAATGGCTGAGGAATATGAGAGAGAGCCCCCCCCCCTTTCTGAGACAGGGAAATGGACATCTTGGTGGAGGGGGTGCGGGAGAAATTCCCTCGGCTATATGAGGACCCTGAGCACTGCAGCCCGGGGCAGGCTATGGGCCAACATCACCGAGCGCTGCAGTGCACTGGGAGTGTCCACCAGGAGGGCTAGGGTGTGCCGCAAGCGCTGGGAGGACCTGAAGCGGTGGGCCCGTCACAAGGCTACGGAGCTGGCTGGCCTGTCCTCCCAGCACCATGTACATTGTCCTCGCCTCTCACCACGGTACAGGAGGGTCCTGCGAGCAGCGTGGCCAACCCTCCATGCTCAGCTGGAGGAGCACGAGCAGCATAGACCTAGTAAGTGCATCATATGCAATATGAGTCTGGGAGTATGATGTGAGTGAAACAGTGCTGTACCATTGTGTGTCCCATGCCTCCATTAGCCAATTCCATGTCCAAGCAGCAGTCACCAAGTTTCAAGAGGCACACTGTGGCATATGGACTATACAGGGCAGAGTGCAGTTTGGGAGTCGTACTTTTTTAATGACAACTGGGTAAATGAGCCACACTCATGCATCCATATTGAATTCTGCTCTGCCAGCACCACTACAATTGTACCAAGTCTATCATAACAGATGTGTGTATTGGATGAGCGATGGTACAGAGACTGTCCAGTCTGCACATGGCAGGTCATAGGGGATTGGATGTTGTGATTAGCATTGCACCTGTAACGTTGTGTTCCAATTGAGACAGATCATCATGTGCCTTGGAGTCAAGACAGATATTGAGGTCCTTGCATCACTCACAAGTTTTCATAGGTCTGCAAGGTGTGTCCACTGACAGACGTCTCACCCTCAGTGGTCTGTATGATATTTTACATGTACAGGTAGCTGTCACAACTGCCCACCACTGTTCAGCGGTGTACTGCACTACCTAGTTAGTCAAGTAAGCCACTATGTGGCACTGGATTGTCCGAAGATGTGTGGGGACATCAAAAGGCTAGACACACAATGTAGCTAGAGGAGTACTCCAGACCCCACGTGGAAGTGTGACCCACATTTGTCTTGTCCCATACAATGCTACAAAGCAGATGACACTTGTCCAGACGTTAAATAGCTGCAAATCAATATCAATGGCCAATATCTATTATATCTGGACTCTTCATGTTCTCCTCTGGTGGACTTGTAGTTGAACTGGCACATGCAGCAGTGACACGACACACAGATCACAACAATGCCAAGGTTGAGGTTTGGATAATGCAGTTGCGCAAGCCACAATAATACACATGAGATGTCCATGTCAAACTCAAATCAGTATATGACAGTGTGCATACATGTAATGTAAGTGCATGGACAGAATGGGGGTTGGGAGCACACTGCCTCACAGTCCCAGCACGGTTTGTCCCTTTGCATCCTGGTAAATGCAGTACACATTCCAAACTTACTTTGGAATAATCTGGAGTCATACACCAAATTTGCTGCTGACTTTGCTGTAAATCCCTAGACACGAGTTCCTGGAATGAGCGCTACATCAGTAGAGAGCAGCAGTTTCCGAGAGAGCAAAGTAAATCATCTTGGTTTGCTGTGTGCCTGTGAGTGTTACTGTGACCTGAGAATAACTTGGCAGCATTCCCAGCAAACACAGATGATTCAGGAGTTAGTTAGTACTGTACACAGCATATACCCGGATGCAAAAGGGCAAATTGTGCTGGGACTGTGAGGCAGTGTGCTCCCAACCACCATTTAGTCCATAAGGTCTGATGGGCAGATCAACAAGGCACTTGCGCCTCTTTGCACTGCCATTGGGTCACTTTAGTGACGCAGCGGCGGAGCACACAAAGCGCCATGCTGCTGGATTATTACAACGTGACGCATACGGTGCAGGATCGCATCCTAAAAGTGGCTGAGTGAAACTACAAGATTTCACTCAGTCACTATTAGGGCCAAGCGAAGTCAAATCTACGCACCTGCTTGAAGCAGGTGTAAGGATTGCCGCAGCATGTTAGCGATCGTGCACCCCCGAGCCTTGCTGGAGGCGGGTTCACACTTGCCACGCCACTCCAGCAAAGCCTGGCTCTTCCACCGGGGATGCATCACACATCTGCCCACCCAAGCGCCACGGTGTGCCACTTTGTACATGTGGTCCATCAGGGGTGACGCACGGGTTGGCTGATGTGTTGCAACTCATCAGCCACACCTCTGCTGATTAGCGGAGATGCGCCAGAAGTTGTAAATCGCCACCTGATAACTGTACAGTGTGATCAGAGATAAACAAATTTGGACCTAGGCTATTCTATTTATGTGTAGCGTCATGCATGGAACAACCACCACATCAAGATTTTGCTTACACTTCTGCAGGCACGGTTGATGAGACAGGAGATCCGCAGGAACAAGTCCGGAGAAGTAGACCATCAGTTCGGCGACGGCTAAACCCTCGAGGAGGAGGAGGAGGAGGAGGAGGAGGAGGAGGAATCAACATCTGCAGGCCAGAGGGTTTCACCCACCCGGGATGAAGACGAACACAACACTGGTACTATGTCCAGGGTGGAGGCTGTGGACATTGAAGGGGGGGTGAAGGACCGGACACCTCGGACCATGATGTGGGGGATAGCCCCTCACCCACACGTACATTACCAGTGGGTCACAAAGAGGTGTCCCCAGGGCAGGCCAATGTTCAATCTGGGCCTGCCATCTGCCCCACCGTACCTCTAGAGTCCCCCATGCCATTGGGGGCTCCTGCTCAATCCCCTGATACCTGTCCCTCTCCTCTTTGCCGCCAAGCCAAACCCATCCGCTCCGGACCTGAGGCACCACGTCCCTTCTGTCCCCCACCACCCCCCCCCCCAGTGCCGGTGCTGTTCCTCCTGCGGCTGTGCCAGGGGACTTGAGTTGGACGGTCGAGGGTCAACCTGACATGTCCGCTCGCATCTTGCTACAGGTGTGTCTGGAGATACGCTCGATGCAAGCGCACCTAGTCCGATCTATGGACAACGTCGGCACCCAAGTCCAGTCCCTGAACACAGCCATTACGTCTTTCATCTCCCAAGTGCCTTTCCATACCACCGTCAATGTGTTCCCCTGTCCATTGGCCCACACTGGTTCCCCCCATACTCCTCGTGTGTCACGTTCCCATGTGGTGCCTGTTCCTGCATCCGCCAGACGTCTGGATGTGTCCGACCCTGCGGATAGAGACATTGTGCTCCTGGATGATGACCAGAAAGATACTTGACTGTTGGACTGAGACATTGTTTTGGATGAAGATTTCTTTCTCCCCTTGTGAATAGAATGGTTCCCATGGCGCTACCTGACGTATTATATTTGTTTTGCCTCACCCGAATCCAAGTTCCCTTCTCCTTCTGCGCACCACGTCCCTTCTGTGTCCTCCCCCCCAGTGCCGGTGCTGTTCCTCCTGTGGCTGTGCCAGGGGACTTGAGTTGGACGGTCGAGGGTCAACCTGACATGTCCGCTCGCATCTTGCTACAGGTGTGTCTGGAGATACGCTCGATGCAAGCGCACCTAGTCCGATCTATGGACAACATCGGCACCCAAGTCCAGTCCCTGAACACAGCCATTACGTCTTTCATCTCCCAAGTGCCTTTCCATACCACCGTCAATGTGTTCCCCTGTCCATTGGCCCACACTGGTTCCCCCCATACTCCTCGTGTGTCACGTTCCCATGTGGTGCCTGTTCCTGCATCCGCCAGACGTCTGGATGTGTCCGACCCTGCGGATAGAGACATTGTGCTCCTGGATGATGACCAGAAAGATACTTGACTGTTGGACTGAGACATTGTTTTGGATGAAGATTTCTTTCTCCCCTTGTGAATAGAATGGTTCCCATGGCGCTACCTGACGTATTATATTTGTTTTGCCCCACCCGAATCCAAGTTCCCTTCTCCTTCTGCGCACCACGTCCCTTCTGTGTCCTCCCCCCCAGTGCCGGTGCTGTTCCTCCTGTGGCTGTGCCAGGGGACTTGAGTTGGACGGTCGAGGGTCAACCTGACATGTCCGCTCGCATCTTGCTACAGGTGTGTCTGGAGATACGCTCGATGCAAGCGCACCTAGTCCGATCTATGGACAACATCGGCACCCAAGTCCAGTCCCTGAACACAGCCATTACGCCTTTAATCTCCCAAGTGCCTTCCCATACCACCGTCAATGTGTCCTCCTGTCCGTTGGCCCACACTGGTTCCCCCCATACTCCTCGTGTGTCACGTTCCCGTGTGGTGCCTGTTCCTGCATCAGCCAGACGTCTGGATGTGTCCGACCCTGCGGATAGAGACATTGTGCTCCTGGATGATGACCAGAAAGACACTTGACTGTTGGACTGAGACATTGTTTTGGATGAAGATTTCTTTCTCCCCTTGTGAATAGACTGGTTCCCATGACGCTACCTGACGTATTATATTTGTTTTGCCCCACCCAAATCCAAGTTCCCTTCTCCTTCTGCATTAAGATCATCATTTGGTTTCCCTTCTCCCTTCCAAACGGACTGTTTGTTTGTGTTCCTACATAAATAACTTTGCAGAATTGTACTTTGTCTGACTAGTTTGACTTCATTTTGAATGTCTATTCCCAAATATAGACACATATTTAGTAAGTCATATGCTATGCGTACTACAACGTGTTGCTATGATGTGTTACACTTGTACCTGTCTCACACACACACACACATGCCTACATCATCAGAAGAGACATAGTACACAACAGGATATTACTGTAGTAGATATTTATTGTCAAAATACTCCTAAGGAGCCCAAAACAAATAAGCCATTTCAATGGCGGTCATGTTTGCATTTCCGCAATTGTGGGGGGGAGGAACACGGTGAGGGGTGAGGTTGAGGTTGTCGCCTTCGTGTCTGTGGGTGTTGTCCAGGCTGATCAAGAGATGCAGGTGCCGATGGTGTTTGCACATTAGGTGTCTGTGGCTGGACAAGAGCTGGTTGATCAGGTGGTTGAAGTGACTGTGCAGAGGTTGGTGTTGTTTGGGCAGGTAGTGGGGGTGGTGGGAGTGACTGTGCAGAGGTTGGTGGTGTCTGGGCAGGTAGTGGGGGTGGTGGGAGTGATTGTGCAGAGGTTGGTGGTGGTGTTTGGGCAGGTAGTGGGGGTGGTGGGAGTGACTGTGCAGAGGTTGGTGGTGTTTGGGCAGGTAGTGGGGGTGGTGGGAGTGACTGTGCAGAGGTTGGTGGTCTTTGGGCAGGTAGTGGGGGTGGTGAGAGTGACTGTTCAGGGTGCGGGTGTGTCTGTGTACCTTGGCTGTGGTGCTGTGCAGTTTGTGCTACAGGTGTGGGGATGTGCTGTCCTACAGGCCGACATGATTGTTCCCCTCCCTGCGTTGACCGTGAAGGTAGACTTTGGATCACTCTCACCATGCCCTCCATCATCTTCATGGCCAAGGCATGGTGTCTTGCACTCTCTTCCCTTTGGATGGATATCAGGTCTCTCATATTTCTAGACATTTCCTGCCAAGTGCTATCCATGCTTTCCAAAGCTTGGCCCACCCTGTCCACCACCTGAGGGAATTGGGCCATGTCCTGCAGGGACCCAGAAATGTCGGACAGGGTAGCCCCTATGGCCCGAATGTCCTGCCTCACATCTGCCTGCTGTCGGAAGAAGTCCTGCTCCCACTGGCCACCATCGTCATGTGCAGGCCCCCTCAGCTGGTGTCTGCCAGGGATGAGATGAGCAGGTCCAAAAACAGGGGGGCTGGCAGGTAGAAGTCTGTGGGCAGGAGAAGGGTTCCCAGGGGATACCTCGTCCACAACAGGGCTGGTACTTCCCACAGATGATGGAGACAATGGCAGGGATTCACTGCGTAGGGAAGAGTGGATAGGGGAACCACCATGTCAGTCCCGGATGTGAGGGCTGTGAGTGACTGATGTCTGTGAGTGGATGTGTGGTAGCCGTGGCTGTATTGATATTTGCCGTGGTATTGATGGTTTGAGAGGAGGCAGACGGGCGTTGCTTGTCAGAAGATGTGAGGCGGGGACGTCAGTATTGTCATCCCTGGAATCAAACAAATTGTACTCATCATCCTCCTCAAAGGCAACGTCCTCTTGATCTTGATCCTCCTCCTCTCGGGCATGAGTTGCAGCCGACATTGCTGCCTGGAGTATCAGGGGATTCTCCCCTCGGATTTCCTGTCAGCCAGCACTGGTTGTCCGTCTGTCAGCCTCTCCCACAGCATCATCTGAAACACAGAGGTTGCAACTGTATTGGTGATTGACCAGGTATTACATGTGCAGCAACACCAGGGTTGTATTTACTGCACCTTGAATCAGCAGATGAGGATCATGTGATCTGGTTTGGGTACCACCACAAATGGCCGCTCACACCATAGCCCTGAGGTGTTACACGAAGATCTACATGATACTAGCAAACTCACCAGTTCCAGCCACAACTCTCTGTCCCTTTGCGTTCCCTCCTAGTGTATCCTGCTGCACCTGTCTCACCATAGTTGTTATAGACATAGCTGTAGAGGGTAGAAACAACATTCTCAACAATCTGCCTCACCAAATGACAGACATGCATATGTGTCACTCCTGGTCTGTACTTCACTTTGTAATCAACAACTGTTGATTCCATGTAGAAGGGGATCTCAATCTCTGTAATGGCTATGTAATCTAAGCTGTTGACACTACTCATGCCCGATTTACCTGAGGGACAGGTGCGTGACAGTTTCACAGCTGCAGCCAGGATGTCATGCATCCCCGGGATGGAGTCCGCTGCAGTGGTCTCATCCTGTCAGCACCTGTGATGAGAAATATATGTCCATATTTTCGTACAACAGATTGTAGCTATGAGAACAAATTACATTCTCATTAGCCATTTGTGGATAATGAAGGACGCGGTGCAGCATGCGTAGCTCATTGACTTAACATCTGGGCACCTGCTCACAAGCAGCATTTGCAAGCTTACAGCCATGCGGCACTGACATCAATAAGATGACACATCAACTGACGGACTTGTATGAGAAGGTTACCAATTTCACCCTTACCATTGTGACTGACTATTTTCATGGGTGTAATGTTGTCTGTTGACAAGTCAGTAAGGAGTTCATGTGTGAGATGTGCAATTGTCAGGGGCCTGATGTTGCCCATATGTGCTCCGTTACCCATGAGGTCACACAGCTCATTATTAAATGAGAGAACACAGATTACTATTGTCCATCCTTTGAGTGTTCTCTGTTCCCATGCTCAATTTCCAACATCATGGTACTACTTACATGACAACAGATAGTGTCTTGTGTGTGCAGCAGACATCCAAGCAGAAGACAACATTTGGTTTAGATCACACATTGCAGATGAGGTGAGAAGCTTTGAATCCACGCACCTGCACTGGATTATCCTGTTGCTCTTCAGCAAAATAATTTTGCAGGTGTAACTGCATGAAGAATCACCTTAGCAGCCCCTACACCCATCTCACAGGTACACAACTGGCACCAGTGTGTGCCTCAGCCATGCCAATTTCATAATGATTTGACCATGTTAATTTTGCTAGGGATTTAGCATATCATTGTGGACGTTTCTTATGACACATTGTTGTATTGTACGTCCATTGTGCACACACTTGGCATACATTTTGTGTCAGCATCTCATTTGCCACCAGGGTCTGATTGGCCATGTGTTCAAATGCCCTATGTGAGCATATTGTGATGCAGGATAACAGTGTTGTACAACACATACGGTGGAGGTGAAAGGCACAATTTATAAGCATTCAACAAGCTTGACTTACCGTGGCCCAGCACCGGAGCAGTCTGTGGTCCCTGGGCAGATGTGAAGTCCAACCTAGTAGCAGAAGTCAGTGGGCGTCTGGGGTTATAGGAGGACCGCATTGGACCTACAATGATAAGTTTGTTTGGCAACTTTATATTCCTGCTGCCACATGTGATGCATTGGATTCCTGGCACAGGACGGGCACAAGCAGTCATGGTCACCACCGTTGCAGAAGTGTGTCATACATTATGTAATGAGTGATCCCACATATAACTTAGATTGGGCCCACTACCTTGATGCTACCTGTATCACAATGACATGCCTACGAATCCAGAGGTAAAGTCCCCTATCGTGTTTTGTTGATGTCCGGAAATTATCCATCCAATGTACGCAGTACATGATCAGCTGTGTGGACTGTGCTGAACAAAGTATGTATGAAAGATTAGAAGTTGGACAGTGTATGCATTATCAATACTACAGAGACTGGTATCTCCCCGTTTTGTCTTCATTTCCGTATCGGTGCAAATGCTACTTCTTGATTAGGTCTACAAACACTATTACAATATAGTGTGTACACCCTTTTGACTTGTTGTGGCCCTCGATTACAGTATTGCTTTCCCCGTTCTGGGTCTGTTGGTGTAATACATGTTGTGTACCACATTTACAAAGGTATGATGAGGCAAGACATTTTATAATTTGTCTTTCGCTGTTCACAAATGTCATATGTTAAAGGTGAATGTCCATTGACATCTCCAATTGTAATGCAGAAAATGTAGCATAAATGGTTGTCTTACATAGCTGGGCACTATTTGTCCCTCTGTTGTCTTCTGACAATGTATGCATTTTGACCATCTCCTGTCCACTTTGACTTACCAGTTAGTGTGGTTGACATGCCTTCATCGGTACGTTGCCGATTCCTCCTATGCGATGCGGTGACCTCTGCTACTGAAGTTGTTGGTGCTCTGGCTAGATGTGTCAATGGGTGAGAAGAGAGAAAAGTAGACAAATGGAAATGTGCTTGTGTAACGTTTCGGGGATTTGCCCATTTGCCCATATCTTCTGTGTGATAACAGTATTGCGTGGAACTGCCACAGACGGGGCAGGTAGGAGCAGTGGTGTGTTGGGGATGTAATGGCATTGCAGATTGGAAATTGGACAACAGGATAGGTGTTGGACATATTCACATCAGAGGATACTCTCACCATCTCCTTTGTGATTTAGGCCGGCACAGGGTGATGTACTTTTTGGAGACTTTTGTGGCAGGTTTACAAGCCCCTGGGAAAAAATATTTACACTGTTGTTGCATCACTTCTGTGACACAACAGTGGTGTACAACAGACAACACATTTAGGATTATTCGCAACGTGACGCTACTATGGTGAATCGTCATGTTGTGAGGCCCTGCGCAACGTCAGCTTGGAGGTAGGCAGGGTGTGCACTCCTTTGGAATATGCCGCGTCCAAGTGAGTCAGTGTAATCTACATCAGTGGTTCCCAAACTTTTGACTCCTGAGGACCCCCATTGAGTTACCACTGGAAGCCGGGGTCCCCCATGCAATTTGTATGAGTTAAATTTCAATCATTTTAACAGTAATTTGAGAAAAATACACACGTGTGCACACAAAACAAATACTCAAAGTACTAAGGATTTTGGGGCAAGATGTGCGACCATTTAGTTTAGCGCCTCGCAATTTGCGGCACATTTCGAGTGGCAAATTGCGAGTCGCTAAATGAAATGTACAACAGTGTGTTTAACAATGTCTGGGATTCCCAATGGGGTCGCAAATTGCGAGGTTCATCAATATTATTGAGCCTCTTGAAATTTGCAAGCCCATTGGGAATGCCAGCTCTCCCAGGTATGGTGGCCTGCTGGGCTCTGCAGGCCACCATGTCGGGGACAGCTTTTAAATAAAGCAGTTTTGAAAAGAAAATGCTGCCTGTTTACAATGCATTTAATAAAATGAATAAAGAAAATGAAAAGTTGTCTTTACAATTTCTAAGGGCAGGCAGAGGTCCCTGGGACCACTGCCTGCCCTTAAAAAATAATTTTGCATGCATTTGCAAAGGGGAAGGGGCCCCTGGAGACCCCTTCCCATTTGCGAATGCATTACCATCTACTTGAAGTAGGTGGTAATTGTGACTGTTTTGCGACCACAAACATTTGTACATGGTTTTGAGACTCGCTATTTGGAAGGGAATGCCGCTTCCAAATAGCAAGTTGCAAAACCTATTTAGAGAGTTGCAAACAAATTGCAAATCGCAAAATCGGCTATGTGAATGGCCCAATAGGTTTTTGCATGCGCAAACGAGTTAGCGAACCCGTTCGCGCATATTAAAAACGATCGTACATCTGGCCCTTAGTGTTTTATATTGAAGTAATAGGCCCTCTGTCAAATGTTTTTCATTTGTTTTATAGCATCTTTCATACCAATGTAGAATGTCAGAGCACTTTACATCACACACATATAGAGACATTGAATCGTACATGTAAATCAGCGTGTATATAAAATGTTTAAAGAGTGCTTGTTCTGGAAAAGCACAAACTCAGGATTCAGAACATGACACAGTGGCTAGCATTGACTTTAGCATACAAAATGTTTTTCCACCCAAATATTTCTTTTGAGCAGCATCAGCATAATTAATAACTCGGAGACAATTTCAGTTACTAACTGGTACCATGCAGTTTGCAGGCAGCTCTTTGATTACAGTTTATAGGTCCCTCTGCTAGATTACGATTGTCACTCATGAAGTGCACAGTAACAAAAGAATCTCTCTCTATGACAAAAGCAGTAACCACCAACCTAGGTACATACAATACTGCTTTTTAAGATGCATTTTATACGTTCTTTGCAGTAGGCACATTTACTCTCTGTGCTACATTAGTTAAATTACAGCTGCCACTGAACAACATTCTCCTCATGCTCCAGCAGGTACAATAATCACTGGCATTCTCTTGACACTTTTATTGTTGCTGGAAAGCTGCTAATTATACAAGAAAGTTTCTGTGCTTTTCAAACTGTTGCCTACGGACCCCCTTGGGAAACACTGATCTACATGATTTCACAGTATCACTTATCAGAGGCTGCTGCGACGCAACCTTACGCCTGCCTGAGGCAGACGTAAGGAGTGGCACAGCACGTTAGGTATGGGCAGTGCATTGATATTGTTGGAGTTGCAACGCTCTTGCGACACAACTTCAGCAAAGCCCCCCTAGACACCATCAGATTCAACACACATCTGTCTATCCCTGCACCACAGTGCACCACCATATGTACACAACACATCAGTGTTTGCGCAAGGGTTGAATTGGTCACATGTCACATTGGTACTGGCGCTTCCCTGCTAATGTTTATCTTTAGCTAATTTATTTATTTAACTTAATTTAAAATTTCCATTTGTCATTGCACATTTTCTGTCAATATGTACAGTTATTGAATTAGCTGGGTTGTGTATGTATGGCATCAGTGCTGTGCACATATTTTTAATTGAGTGGGGGGGGGGGGGGGGTATTAGCCTTTTCTGATGCAAAAGATTCTGGGACTTGTGGTGCTACGTAGTGGGTGACACATGAGTCTCTGACTAACCATATATTTATATGCACTTAGGACAATTTCCATGATCACTATAACAGTGTAACACAGACAATCTCTTCATGCACATTTTCTTTTCATTCCACTTACCTGGTACCACGTGGCGGACGTCACTGACAGGCAGCCCATGGACCAAGTGAGGGTGTATTGTTGTCAGGATATCCTCCTCCAGTGGGGCGAGCTGGATGCGGGGTCCAGGGCATGCAGCAGGGAGGATTCTGCGCAGTTCTATCCGGGAATATTTTTCCTTGACCCTCTGCTTTTCGTCCGGCCACTTTTTTTAATGTCCTGTATAGTTCGCCTCTCCACCCCCAGGGCTGAGACAGCAGTGGCTATCTGCTGCCATAGTGCAATATGGTGGTAGCCCATATAGGCGATTGTGGTGCCTTACTATGTATTCCACTAGCATGGTGGTCTCCTCCGCTGTGAAATTTTTTTTCCTTCTCATCTCCATGCTATCTGGCACTGGAAGCGTTGTAATAACAGTCTCTCTGTGGCCAAACCTGTTCCTTCACTGTGTGCTGCTTTTATGTGTTTTATGGTACTGGTCAATTAGTGTTAATTAGCTTCAGCTGGAGCGTGGTAGGGGATGGTAGGCAGTGGCAGCATACACCATGGCAAAATGGAGCTGTCGGCTTAGATTGGCTGCTGTGTGTCAGCTGATCCATGCTGGGGGATGGGTGGACTGGCCAGGTGTTTCCCCTTGCTAACATGACCAACGGCCTGTATTCGTAATTTACAGCCCGTAATCGTAATTTACGGCGCATAATCGTTATTTACGGCCCGTAATCGGAGTCTACTATGATTTGCCGTAAAATCCACCAAAGTGCCGTAAAATCCGGCCCGGTGGCGGAAATTACGGCCCGGTGGCGGACGTAAAGTTAGTAGTCGTAAGTCTATTCTGTGAATCCCGAACAGTAGTAAGTTCATTCTGTGAATCCCGAAAGTAGTAAGTTCATTCTGTGAATCCCGAAAGTAGTAAGTGCTTTCTGTGAATACCAGATGGTAGTAAGTGCATTCTGTGAATACCAAATTGTAGTAAGTTTAGGATTTAGTCTTAAGTTCATTCTGTGAATCGGGCCCCAAGTGTGGATAAGGACTCGGAGTCGGACAAGGGAGGGACTTGATTCTAGCATTTTTTGATTGCTTAGTAGTATGAGCCTGAGGTGTTGCCAGGAAATATGACGTGCTGGAGGTGGTGTAACTGAGCGCTCGATGGCTACCCGTATGTGTCAGCTATTTTGAACCACAGTGTGTTGTATATAGTACTGCCAATAATGCTGCTTATTGCTATGTGAAACTAAAAAAATAAAGGTTTAAAAAAGCCTACATTGGGGTCGAGGCTTGGCACCCGAGGGTTATGGCGGCGGACGAGCGAGGTTCCGGGAAGACCCGTACCTTCAAGCGGACCCCTCCTGTGCAGAGGACAACTACAGACGTCAGAAGGTGTCGGCCATGCATTGAAGCACTTGGCGACCTTCCTGACACATATTAAGGACTTTCAATCGAACACAGTGAGTTTTCACGGTCCACTAATCGGCGCAATAGCAATTTTTCCTCATAAAAATCCTCAAGTGCAACGTCACGCCATACTGACTATTCCTTGTATTCCCAGCATGTCACAAGAGGCAAGTGAATGTTTTTTCTGACACAACTAAGGTATCAGGCGCTAAACTTTATTGACTGAATTTAAAATAAGCACTTTAAGCGCAGTAAGTGTGGCAGCCATTTTAGGAATACAGCTGATTCCATATCTCCTCTTTAAATTACTGCCGCAATGATGATTTGTATAACAGCGGCATGCTTTGCCCTTATTACATCCTGGACTGAGAATTTTTGGTCTTCTTAACTATGTCATTTTCAACTAGGACTCCGCTGCTTAATATTGCAATTTTTTTTTCAATCTGAATCTTGTTCAAGCATCGACGAGGCAAGTTGTGGAACAGCCATTGTAGGTTCATAACCAATTATCCTTGGGGCGTATTCTTCTCTAATTTTATTTTACACGCAGTTTTATGGAGGGCATGTACTTTCGCTATGATTGCTTTATTTAAATATAAGAGTCCTTCATGTTTTATTACCATTGGTCTATTCACATGCAGCCCCTATAGTCTCTTTTTCATGAATCTTCTTCCTTCAGCATGATTCTCACTGCATTACGCTCTACTCTCATTACGCTTGCGCTAACAAAGAGAATGTGTTGAGCAACATTTATGGGCAGAACAAGGCCATCACATTCTACACTGTCCAAACAAAGCATATTTTTGTAAAGAATACAAAAAAAATTCTGAATTTTCCAAATTAGAGGACTCTCTGGAGTCAGCCTCTCAGATATCAGGAACAACAATGGAATCCTCTCCTGCAACTTCAGGGAAGTCTAACACCAAGAGACTAAAAAAATATCCCCCTTTACCCCCTAAATCAGCATCACCAGTGTCCATGGAGTTATTACTAGAAGAAATCAGAGCCTTTCGACCTTTCATGGAAGAGACAAACACCAAACTACAAGTCTTGATGGACAATTGGTCTCAACTCGAAACAAGGGTCTCCTTAGTTGAAATAAGTGTTACTTCCTTAAAAGACACTTGTGTCAATGTTTCTCACCTCCATTCTCAAGTTTCTACACTCCGAAAGCAGGTCAAAGACTTGAAAAATCGAAATAGACGAAACAATATACGTATTTATGGCCTGGGAGAAGGACTTGAAGGATCTGACTCTCTCTTACTTTTTTCAAATCATTCCTTCCTAAGATTCTCAACATGCCAGAAGGAACAATACTAAATATTCAGCGAGCACATCGGTTAGGTCGCATGTCACCTCATTCTTTGCCCTCATCAAGACCAAGAGGAGTCATTCTGTATTTCTTAGAATATTCAGACTTATTGAAGGTATTGCCAGCGGTCAAATCTTCTCCAAAAATTACATGGTCTGGTTCATTCTTGTTCTTTGCGCAGGATTATGCTAAGGCTACTGCCAATCAACATAAGGCCTTTCTGAATATGAGAGCTGATCTTCGTTCAATAGGAGCAAGATATGGTCTCCTCCGTCCCTGCTTATTCAAAGTTACGTACAACAACAGGACAACCTCGTATGAAGATCCGCTACGCCTGCAAAGTTTCATAAACTCGTGCAAAGTAACTGCGACGGTTTCCTCCGGACCTTCTTCTTCATTTCCTGTTTGATGCTAGTTTTTCTCTAAATATGATGTTTGAATTATGCTCTTTTTATTATAATCTTCAAGAGTTCGAGAACTGAGTTTCTTAGATAGCGCTACATTTAATGGTGCTTTTCTTAAAGTTTAAGGTTTCATGAATTGTTAATTGTTATCCTTGACTATTATTACTCTTATCATTGTTTGTTCTAATTTTTTGTCCTAACCTTTTATTATTCTTTTTTCTCCCGCATCCACAGATGTCCTATCTTTGTCTCATGATGTCTTCCTGGTTCCCCGCTCAGCCGACCTTGGGTGTGTCATCTATCCCATGTGGTTCCATCCCTCCCCCATGTCTACCTGTGTCTCCCCTCATGTAGGTTTATTACCCTCCTACATTTCTATACTATATCTAGCCCTAACTTTCTTTCTCTTTTTCTTCCTAACGATTTTCCTTCCTTTCTTTCTGGGTGTCATTGTTATCTTTTTTCTTTGTAATATTCTTCATCAAATCATTCCATTCTTTGTTTCAATTTAATGCTGCTAATGGTATTCTCCAGCTAATATTGTTATTTATCTTTGTTATTTTGCAATTAATATCTCACTTCTCCCCTTTAAACGTTAGCCTCAAGTATGGCTTCTTCTATTTTACAGCTTTTTCCTATCAAACATTTTTTCTTCCTCTACTATCTTCTAAGCACTCTTTACTCCTTACTCCAGTCATAGCAATTAATCATACAGTATTTTCTGTCTCATGTGCTTTTTCTATTTGCTTTCCCAATTTACATTGCTTGACGAATTTACATTACTATTGTTTATTCTCATCATTTGTTGTCCCTTTAAGCCATCTATGCCTTTAAAATTAGTATCGTGTAATATTAGAGGGATGAACTCCCCCGTAAAAAGACAAACAGTTCTATCCCATTTGGCCAAGTTCAATGCAGATATAATATTTTTGCAAGAGACTCACCTCAATGAAAATGAGTCAATAAAGCTAAAAAAAGGTTGGGTGGGAGAAATATTTTACTCTAGTGGTGATAGTAAGCGTAATGAAGTTATGATATTGTGTCGCAAATCACTCCACTTCAAACTCATCTCACAAGCATCGGATGCAGATGGCCGCTGGCTAAATGCTAAGTTGATGCTGTAGGATGTTCCAGTTTCTTTTATTAATGTTTATGCCCCCACTGGTGGTGATTCCTCTTTTGGGCTTTCAGTAGCTAAGCAGATCACTATATGCATAGAAGATAATATTATAATGGCAGGGGACTGCAACCAGATCTTTGACTCTTTCATAGATCGGAATTCCAAAGTTTCATTCATTCCCAACAAATCACACAAATCTTTTACCCATACCATTAAACAGCACAAACTCCTTGATGCTTGGAGATTGTGCAATCTGACTACAAGAGAATATACTTTTTACTCCCCGGTGCACCACTCACAATCTCAACTTGATTATTTCTTTGTATCTCACAACATTTTGCAAGCACTCACATATGTGGAAATAGGACCTATATTACTATCAGATCACGCTCCCATCTCAATAGATTTAAACATCTTACCCAAATTTAATGCCCCAAGACAGTGGCGATTTAACAATTCCCTCCTTCTAGATCCAGAGTTCTCTTCCTCATTCAATGCCTTTTTTGTTGAATATTTTTCCATAAATCAAACTGATAGCCTCCTTTTCCAATTGTTTGGGACGCTTTTAAAGCTTTAGCAAGAGATTTTATCATAAACTATGTGGAAAAAAACATAGCATTGCTCGCACTCATACACAATCATTATTACAAGATATCAAGAGACTGGAGCATTCTTTTTATACATCCAATTTGAAAGATGTTCTTAATGCGCTTATAAAAGCAAAGTTACAGTTTAATAAGGAATCAACAGATAATGCGTCGTTATAGTTATTGAAATCCAGAGCAAAGTTCTACGGTGGTAGAAACAAGGTAGGAAAACCTTTGGCCAACTATTTAAAAACTCAGCACAACAAATTGAATATTGATTCTATTCATGATGATAGCTCTACTTTAAAGTTCAAGGACATGGACATATTAAATGAGTTTGCATTATTTTACAAATAACTATACTCTTCCGAAACAAAGTTTACAGACCACATGCTCTCACATTTTTTCTCCCCTATACAAAAACACCAACAGTTTTTGCTGATTTATCATCCCTAGATACTGAAATAACACAACAAGAACTCCTGGGTGCACTTCAACATCTTAAAAAAGATAAGGCTCCTGAGCCAGATGGATTCACTGTTGAATTCTTCCTCCACTTTTCCAAATTATTAATGCCCAAACTACATCTCCTGATTACTTCCTTTTAGTCTTTAGGGAAATCTGACGGCTCTTTTTCAGAAGCCCACATATGTTTAATACCCAAAGCAGACAAAGACCCGAAGTACTGTAAGAATTTTAGACCCATTTCACTTGTCAATATAGATTTCAAGATTTTCTCCAAGGCACTGGCCTTACGCTTAGACCCCTATCTTCCAGATATATTAGGTAAAGAACAATCCGGCTTTGTAAAAGGGCAGGTTATTCAAGACGACACAATACTTTTTTTCAATATCTTATCTAAAGCGTCACATCTAAACCATTTCCTGGCAGCTATAACGCTAGACGCAGAAAAAGCATTTGACAGGGTTGAATGGCACTATCTATTTTACACCCTTAAGGGGTTTGGTTTTGGACCAAAATTCATCTCCCTAATTTCACTACTATACTCCAAACCTTGCGCCGCTGTTTGCGCTAATGGCCGAATTTCACAATTTTTTGATCTGGGAAGAGGGGTGCATCAGGGATGTCCTTTATCCCCTTTTCTCTTTAATTTGGCCCTAGAACCCTTTATCTCAAAGATTCGTCAAAACACACAAATAAAGGGCTTTCAAACACCCACAACCAATATTAAACTTGCAGCGTATACCAATGACATTCTGCTTTTTATTTCAATACCCACTGAATCGATCCCTGCCTTCTTAAAGGAAGTTCAATCCTTTTCGCTAATCTCGGGTTACAAATTTAACAGTGATAAATGTGAAACCCTGCCCTTGACCAAATATACTTTTAAAGCTGATTTCACTCCAACCAACTTTACTTGGAAGTCATCTCATATCAAATATTTGGGTTAAAATTTTAAGCCGACAATTAAAGGCACAGTATCATTATGCATGAATAATTGTACTTAAAAACTCTCAGAACTCACAACTAAATAGCACCCCCGTTATTTATCATGGTGGGGTCGCCTGGACACTATTAACATGATGCTCTCCCCCATAGTTTTATATACCATTTCCAACATTCCAATCACCATATCCACTAAACTATTTAAACCTATTAACTCAATATTATCCTCTTTTTTTATGGAACAAAAAGAAACCACGTATTTCTATTTCCAAGCTAGCACGCCCTAAGGCTGAAGGAGGGTCTGATTTTCCCAATTTTTCTGCTTATCAAAAAGCTTTTCTATTGAGACTAAGCATGAGCGAATTTTGCGGATCTCGCGTTCGCGAATTTTGCGGATTTGCGGATTCGCAATCCGCAAAATCCGCGAATTCCCGCGAATTTGCGGATTTTTTTTTTTTTGTGTTCGCCCGTGTTTCTGCCAGTTCGCGAGGGTTTTGTACACTTTCGCAAATTGCGAACTTACCTGTCGGGTCGCAAGTTTCGCGAACTTGTTGTTTCTACGTGTCCAGCCTGTTTGGGACACTCTTCTTCATCACTGCCACTCTCTGTCACCACTGCCACTCTCTGACTACTCATGCCACCCTCTGGCCCACCCATGCCACCCTCTGTTTCATCACCACACCCTCTGGTTGTCCAGTGTACATTATTTTCGGCAAAGCAAAGCACACCTTCCCTGCCTCAAGTGACCTGAATTAATTTGGGGCAGATTCATGTGTCACAGAATATTTTTTTAGCTGGCACCTGCTTCCTTAGTGCGCCCTGATTAGTGATCTTTTGCACTTGCTAAGTGCTTTCATTGTTGCAAAATTAGTTACAACACCTGCCCTGCCCCAACTGACAATAATGAATTAGGGGCTGATTAATGGATTTTAACTTCCAGCCTGGCTCCTGCTTGTCTCCCTTAGCTGTAATTCAGGACCTTTGTGGCATATGTGTAACTATTCTGAGGTTCAGAGCAGGGTCACATACTAGTTTCAACTGGCAACTGAACTCTGGAGGGGCCCCTCAGGAAGCACTCCAGGAAATGGCTACTAATGATGAGCCTGAACTTTTGAACCTGGTAAGTAGTTACTTTCAGTTTTGCTAAGATCGTATTTCTGCAATTTTGCACTTATTCGCGGGGCGCGAACTCACGCGAACAGTGCGAGCAGTGCGAGCAAAATCCGCTGCTCGCGGATTTGCGGATTTTGCGGGAAATTCGCAAATCTCGCGGATTGCGGATTTCCCGAAAATCCGCAAAATCCGCGAGCGGAACGGATTTTCCGCCCACGCCTAATTGAGACAAGCCTCATATTGGCTACTTGATTCTACAGATGACTATCCCCTATGGACATCAGTTGAACTCTAGTTTTTGTCTCCCTTTTCATTTCAGGAATATCTCTCCTTCTTCCGTAAAAAAATGGCCCATTCCTTTATTTAAGCTAACATCCAAATTATTAAGCCCTATATATTCCACAACTCATGACACTCTTGACTCTTTTCTATCCTCAACTATATGGCACAATAAAACTTTATTAATGCGTAACAAACCCTTTTACTGGAAAACATGGAGACAACGTGGCTTAATATTGGTTCACCAATTATTCTCCAATAAGGAATTTTTTTCGTTTTCTTCGCTTAAGCAATTATACACTTTACCCACCTCAACCATTCCTAAATATTACACCCTTCGCAAAACTGTACTTGATATATACAATCAATTATCTAGCAAAGCTCCCCAGACTGATACTGTTCATTTGCATAAGGATTTATCTACTCTGCTTCGGACTCAACCTAAAGCATCAGCTTTATACATATTTGTTCAATCTACAGGCATGTCGGGATAGAAATCTAGTGTTGAAATTGCATGGGAGAAATATCTTAATACAGTGTGGCCTATATCATTGTGGAATAATATTTGGACTAAATTACGCAAATCTTTAAGAGCAGCTAGTTTGACACAAACATTGTTTTACATATATAATAGGTTTCTATTACCCCCACATGCCCTAAACAAAAGATTCACTAATACACCGGATACCTGATAGTCCTGCCCATCTCCAGTCCAAATGCTGATCTGTTTCATATGCTATTCTCATGTTCATCAGTACATAACTTATGGAAACGTGTCTGGTCTCAAATTAATTAAATCTTTGGCGTATGTGCCCCATTCTCTGTAACAAATATCTTTTTAGGTAGCCTTTCACCAATTTGGGACAGTAATGGTACTAACTTTAAAATAATTGATTCATTAATAGTGGTTGCCTTTCAGCAAATAACGAGGAATTGGAAACATTTCACAAACATTTCATATAAGGCATGGTGGTATGATATATGCCACAACCATAGGTTAGATACGTTTTCCACCTCACCCACACTTATGATAACAAAACGAATTCAGTTATGGTCACCTGTTATAACGTTCTTTGATACTTGTGCCAAACAACATTCCTTACTAAATCCTTCCCAACAAGAAGTACTTAAGCCCCCAAAATGTTTCTAATTGTTCCTCTGATTATTACTTGAATTTGTATTATGTTATTTCTTACTTTTTCATTGTTATGATTTTTTATCCTTTATTTCTTATTCGTGTATCTACGCTGAGATACTTTTATGATGCATTGTTCGATGATTAATCACGTGTACTGTATATGGTCACCCCTTTACTTCTAAATAAAGCTCTCGTTTGAAACTGGGAAAAAAACTACATTGGACATATTAGTGAGGAGTGCGATACTCGAAAGGTACTTGGGGAAGGTAAAACGGGCAAGCATTTGGTATATTGATATGCAGTGATTTTAACATGCAATCATCCATCACCATTGTTAATAGAGAGGCATTGGTTGAAGGCCATTGTCTAGGCATCTCTGAGCCATCTGTGAGTTTATTTAAAACAACTAAGAAGGGCAAGGCCTTCTCATCATTCTTTTCTTTTTTACAATTTTTTTAAGATAATCAGTGCATTTTCATGACAACATAATTTGCATGACGTGTAAATAGATCACAATATTAGATTTACAATTTTCTACATCATTCTCATAGTCCCACATTTGGATGTCTCCCTTTCCAGGGGTGTGGAATTTAATAAAATATCTACTTGTCCATGGGGCAGGCTGCTTAATAAATCTACTTGACCTGTAACAAAATCCACTTGTCCCCTTTGTGCCATGTAATGCAGCAACAAATTACGCAGCAATCTCATTATATAAGAGTTCTGATATAGCCTTTCTGATTATGCCAGGGTTCATACCATAGTAGTGTTTGAATACTAGCAATTCCCTTATGCTGCTATGTTTCTGCAGGTCTACATACTGGGGCTGAAGGTAGTGGTAAGAAATAGTTCCAGAGTTGGAATGCCCTTTTTAGTCTGTGCAAACCTACTAACGTGCATGTTTTAAGGGTTTTCAGCAATTCTTCTCCAATCATTTCCGATACTGAGAACGGTTGGAAATTTACTACTGACAGTGGCAGACTTAAAACTTCTTCCAGGGTTGGGAAAAAGTGGTTGGAGGAAAAGTGAACATGAAAACATTCCGATTTGCCCATAAGCAAATCTACACCTGCATATTTGCTCATGCTAAAATGCAGTTCACAAATATTTTCTGGGAGTACTATTTCTTGGCCTACTTCTGTAAATTCTTATGAATTCATGGAAACTGTACATATGCACTTAATGCAAAGATATATACCATGGATGCACTTTTGAGACTTTCTTTAATAATTGGGCCTTTAATTAGGCCTGGCGTTAACCATGACCTTTTGTTTTGTTTTTTATTCTGTCTCTCTCCGTCTGTCTATTAGCTGGTGTCCCTGTAAGTGACAGTATTTTGCTCTTTTAGAAGAAGCATATTGGCATACAAAGTAGTTTTGTTCAGTGCCCAGAAACGCTGTGTGGCAATGTGTGCTGAGACCAACATTTTTTTGTTTTGCTTTTGCCAATGCTTGTTAGAATGATGAGGACGCAGCAGCTTCCACACTATTAAGGTTTTACAAAAACCATGCCTAAACAAGTCATGCCTTGACAAAATCAAAAGGCTGACCGCCAATTTCAGACCCACTAGCTTTGCCATTGCTTATTTGTTCTTGTTTTCCATATTCATATTTAAACTGGTTACACTGATATTCCATTCCGAATATTTTTGGGAAATACTAACATGCATCAACATGTTACTAAATGATGCTGCAAAGATACGGAACCTAAAATCTTACAGTAGTTTAGCTAAATGTTTTCTTTTCTTACATGCATTTTTTGTGAACGTTTTATTTTGAAAGCAAAGAATCATCACTCTGCTTTCAAGCATCTGCAAATATTTGCATATAATCAGAGAGCATTCTGGGTGCATTATACAGAGCCTCATATTATTAAACTTTTAAAATGTGTGTACACTTTTATACTGGAACCACCGTCAGTAGTACAGGCTGAGCTTAAAACATTTACTTTCAGTGCTCACCCTAACAATAAAGGCTATGTGTTAATGAACAATATATACAAGTTTGGACAGCATTAACACACATATTACATATAACACACACTTTACCTTAATTTTAGAGAATGCCCTTCCCTGAGCCACAATGTGGTACTGTAAACTGGCAGCCAAAGGGTTTGTGTTGCAGGGGGTTGGGCCTACTTATTCCAAGGACAAAATGCACATTAAAACTGGTTGCCCTTGACCCCAAACAATATGTCCCGGACGTCGGGCTATAGGAATTCCACATCCCTGCTTTCGTACCCCTCCCTCGTACATATGGTTATTCTCTAACAGTGTGCACGCTTAGTGTATTCAAGCACTCGCATCCGAATCAGAGTCTTCAGGAGGCGGTGGTTCACATATATCTCCCCGATAGGAGTTCCATCCCCCCAGACCTTTTCCCATTTCTTCGGACAGCCGCGGTGCATAAAAACTGACCTTTCTGCTACCATTGCGAGGTCCATATCTTTGCTCCATTGGGCAAGAGTAGGGCCAATCCTAGACCTCTAGCTTTGGGCAATATTCCGCTTCGCTACTGTCATGCCAAGGGTCACCCATCCCTGATCTGTCGTGTTTAAGTCTGTGGGTTCCCCTATATTGAGCAGGCAGCACCGCGGCTCGGCAACACAGTGACTCCTGTGACCTGGGAGAGCGTCCTCATCACTGCCATCCAGTATCCCACTATCCTAGGGCAGCCCCAGATGGTGTGGTCCCCAGCTCCCCGCCATCCCTGAGACAGTGCGGCGGGTCTGTTCTCCAATTCTATGGAGTAGTACCCTCGTATAGTAAGTACGGTGGAGAATTTTAAGTTGAACAAGCCGTAGCCTAGACGGAATAGCCACCTCCTGAGGAGAAACCAGCGCCTCCCGCCAGTCTGCCTCGTGATTCTCATCATTCTTGATAAACAAACTGTGTTAATAGTTAACAAAGGTCGGACCCCTCCAGATTGCCCATGATAATGATAGTAAGGCATCACTAATAGATAATATTATAATCAATGCAGATTGTTGGAAGAATGTTCTTGATATGGCTGTTATTAAAAGAGTTGAAAGTGACCATGAGCATGCCATTCTATCTATTAAATCAAGCTCCAGGAGGCATCTTAATGTTGGTATGCACAGGAAGGTGGAGTATGGTCCTGAGAGTTTTCCAACCAATAATAGGAGAAGTATAAATGGAACAAAAAGAAATTACAAAATGAAATCATAATCTTTGAAGCTGTTACGATAGAATATGGTACCACGATTCTGAATGGTCAATTGATAACAGTGACAACACAAGGCACCAGGCCCAGACTCAGTGCACATCGACATTTATCAGGAGGACCCCCAAATGTGGGCTAGAGTTCTCACGAAAGTATCTAACTCCTTACTAGCTATTAAAAGCGCCCCCTGTTGTTGGCGTGTAGCTATTTTGGTGCCCTTTTCTAAGAAGGGTGACCGAGGTTGTCCCTCCAATGACCGGCCCATCTCTCTTTTGGATGGGGGGGGGGGGAAATCTTGGCAACATTTTAGTAAATACATTGGAAGACTGGGAGAACATTTTAACTGAGGCTCAAGCTGGTTTTAGATCAATGGTTGGAACCTTAGACCAAGCAGTACATGTGTATATTTTCAGCTATAAGTGTACAATATAAAGAAAGTCCTTGTTATTCTTAATCTTTGTTTGACCTGAAGGCAGCATTTAACCTTGTGGATCCGGGGAAGTTATGTAGATCTTTGGTAGAGCAAAGAGTAGGCATCACTCTTGTGCACACAACAGTGGCGCTTCATACAAATAACACAGCCAGGGTTAAATAGTGGCTTTAAGGTGAGTGCAGTGAAACTTTCCCCTTTGAAAAGGGATATGGCAAGGTTGTGGATTAGCCCCTCTTCTTTTTTTTCTTTTTTTTAAAAAACAATATAGTAGACTATTCAATTCAATTCAAAATTTCTTTATTCGACTGAAAGAAAAATCAGTCATAAAAGTACAGAGAAAAAAGGTAACACATATATAAACAGTTCATCACTAAAAACATTAAGTAAAAAACAGTGGATCACAATATAGCCTATCACATCTCATGCGGGAGCAACGGTACAAATCATCAGGAAACTTATTAGCCTTCCATACTTTTCCTAAATCTCAGGGCTGTCTTTAAAAAATTGACTACGTATAAAGTGCTTTCACAATGCAACATTTTGAGATAAATTAGTGCAGGCCTTATTTGAACGAAATTCAATTTTTTAAGATGAGGTTTTAAAAACATTTTTCGAGGTAAGATGTAGTAGGAGCATATAAATAAAAAAGTGCGCCAGATCTTGCGGAGACTTATTGTCGCAGCCGCAAGCTGGCAGCACTTGTCCCCTCTGGGCACCACTGGGCACGGCTAACATCAGATGAAAAAGGTCAAAACGAAATCTGGTCAATAAAAACCGCTCATATCTGGAGGTGGCCCAGGATAAATACGGTTCTATTTGGATACATGTTTTGGATAAAGTGTGACTCAACACACTGCCCTTCTTCAGTTCAGACTCTTCCCTCGTCATCTGACGGGTCATTAGAAAAGTAGTCTTTACAGATGTTACGTCATATTTTGTTACTATCTGTGGTGTTAAGAAGAGGTCCAACCTGCCCAGATCCTGAAGGCAGTCTCGGATGTACTTTATCCAGGGTATCTTTAGCTTCCCGTCCCATGTGAGTGCTTCAGATAAAATATTCTGGGTGAAAGGTATTTCCTTGTTCATCCAGCAGTTTAGCCAGCACAAGAGGGGGTTTACTGTGATTTTATCCTCTAAGAATGGCGTGCCCAGTTCCTCATGGGTGGAGAAGTTGGCCGTACTCTTCGGTAAACATAAAATTTGTTTTAAAAAGTTATTTTCTGTAGTTGTTAAATCAGGCACTGGTAAGAACCCCCAGAGGTCGCTCCCATAGCAGGCAACAGATGTGCTTTTGGCATGATATAATTTCATTATCGCGAACACAGGTGTGTTACCCATCTTGCGAGCAAAGTCAATTATTGCCGCGTTGGTCCTTATTAGGTCTCCTTTCTTTTTCTTTAGTGCTGGTCCCCATGTAAGTTTACTGTCGAACAATACACCGAGGTAGGAAAAGGTTGTTGTATAGGGTATTTTTTCCCCGTTGACGGATAAAGGATAAGTCTTCTTAGACCCATGACCTACCTTCATGATGTATGACTTGGCATTGTTAATACTCAGGCCTCGTGAGTTCATAAAATGAAAAAAAGAGTCCAATAAAGTTTGAAGGCCAAGTGCAGTTCTTGAAATAAGGACGGCGTCGTCAGCGTAAAGAAGGACAGGGACGCCCCTTTTACCTATGTATGGGTAGTCAGTGTTTGTTCTTAAAAGATGCTCCTCTAAATCATTAATGTATAAATTAAAAAGAAAAGGCGCCAAAATACAGCCCTGTCTGACCCCCCGATTTATTTTAATATAGTAGACTATTTATTGGAAGAAGCCATTGACACCCCTATTACAGCCGGATAAAGGTTCAGATCTTGCTGTTTACTGATGACTTAGTCCTGTTGGCCCGAACAGAAAATGCAATACATAAATTATTAAAGAGATTTGTAGATTATTGTCAGAAGAAGGCCTTGACTATTAACTGCATTAGGACACAGAGGATGGTGCTGAGACCGTCCCCCAGGTTTAAGAGGAGGTTAATGGTAAATGGTGAGCAGATTGAGTGTCAAGTTGTATGATTATCTGACAATAGGTTTACTAAGAAATTAAGGGCATATCATCAATAAACTGCGATAAACATCGCAGAACACACTTAGTGGAAATTTGTTGAACGCCGGCTACCGCCGGATTTGATCGCCGAGATAACGCGTTATCATCAACGCTTATCTCCATGGCGATGGAAAATCCGGCGATAGCGGCAAAATGAGGGAACATCGCTGGAAATCAGCGATACAACTACAGCGCCAAGGGAATCCTTGGTGATAGGGAGATGTGGATTTAGGCTTAGAATCCACCTCCCTTCATGAATATAGCTAAGTCTGAAATATTGCAGATGTTAGCTGATGGTAATAACCGCGGTTAGCGCAGCTTTTTATATTGCTATGGGTGTCCTGGGTTCAGCTTGTTGATAGAGAGTAGTGCAGTTAGCGATATTTCCCATGTTGTTGTGAGAGGAAATGCCTTCTTTGCATCTCATTAGAGATACGATGCGAGGAGTTAGTGGAACGGCGGCTGACACAAGGAAACATACGCTGATGCCTATTAGTGTGTCCTTGCTGATAGTGAGGTTATTTATTTGCTGCTTTTTGGCCAAAAACGCCCGTTAAAGTGGTGGGCATAGCCCAGGCAGTATGTTTTACCTGGACTCGATTCAACCCAAACAAAAACGTATGCTATATGTCAGGTTCAGATTGGGTATTTTGCCGACCACTAGTTAGGTGCTCAAAGCTCACCATGGAGAGTGTTTACTGTGATTGTAAGATTGGAAAGGGGGATAATTTATTGATTTTTTTCACAAAAGAGCTAATACGTAAAAGATTGCTTCTGCCCCTTTTAAGATTGCACAAGAAAAAATCTATTAGATTGGTACTATCGTTTTGCTTTAGGACGGAGCAGTATGGCCCCATATGAAGGAATTGCCAGCCATTATAATAAATTGACCAAGTATCGGTATGAATACAGAATGTTGGTGGAAACATTCGGTTCACCATATTACCTTTAAATGAAAATTCCTGGTGGATTAAAATGTTGCTATATTTAAACTGTTGTTATGCTTTTACACTTTGTTGGAATGTTGGTAGGCAGCTGCAGGTCAAACAGGTATCCCCCTTATGCATCTTATAGTTTGGATATGCTAGATATGAGATTGCTGTTTTATGAGTTTTAATGTATTTATTTAATAGTATTATTATTGTATAGTTGAAAGGTCAAACAATAAACAAAATATTTAAATTTAAATTTGTTTACATAACTGCAGTGATTGTGCTCTTGCACTATGAAAAATGTTGTGGGACTGCTATGAAGTTTAAAGAATGACGTGTGACGCCTGTTCTTAGAACCCTAGCGAAGTATTGCATAACAGGCAATATTTTTGAAGGGTACTGTTATTTACCACTTGTGTCACAGGGCAATCAACATTGATGAAGCCACCGGGCAAATCAATTTTTCCGAATGCTTGATTCTTCAGGGTTGGAGAAACTGTGCTGTCTAGGCTTACTCTAGGTGATGATAATGGTTAAACACTCAGATACACATTACTGGGTAATTAATACACAAAAAAGCTTAATGTTCAATCAGAAAGGAGAATATGACTTTACTTAAAGATAGCGACATTTTTACACAATTCTTTTTTTATTCAAAACCAAAAACTGAACTTCTTAGTTACCGTTACACCGAAACATGAACTGAAAATTATATATAGAGCTTACACCCCATGCACGAGATTTTATTTAAAAAACTATCTGTACCCGGCCACGCGTTGCTATGGCTTAGTCTGGTTAAATGGAAGAGAAAGAAAATAGTAAGCGCACTTTTCTAATATGTTTAATTTCACAATGCTTGTGGGTACACAATATGTTTTTGTGACTATTGTCTATATGCGTCCCTTGTAGTTGTTGCGCAGCAAGCAAATCGATAGGGTCTGCTCGGCCTTTCAATTAAAAACTTGTGCCTATTGTACACGCGCGCATTCAAATCCAACGCTGTGGATATATAAACATGCGCTAATGTTGCAAAGTGAACTAACTCTTCCTGCTCCCTCCACCCACTTCCCAGTCTGCCATCCTGACACCAACTGTCCATCCTAATATATGTAGACTATTGTCTCTATGCGTCCTTTCTTAATGTTACATAGTGAACCAACCCCTCCCCCTCCCTCGACCCACTTCCCGGTCTGCCATCCTGACACCAACTCTCCATCCTAATATATGTAGACTATTGTCTCTTTGCTTCCCTTGTAGTTGTTGCCCAGAAACCAAATCAATAGGGTCTGTTCGGCCTTTCGATTAAAAACACGCACGTATTGTACACACGCGTATTCAAATCTAACGTTGTGTATATATAAACACACGCTAATGTTGTAAAGTGAACCAACTCCTCCCCCCTCCCTCCACCCACTTCTCTGTCTGCCATCCTGACACCAACTGTCCATCCTAATATATTTAGACTATTGTCTCTATGCGCCCCTTTTAGTTGTTGCACAGCAACCAAATCAATAGGGTCTGTTCGGCCTTTCGATTAAAAACACACACATATTGGATAGGCGAGTTTCCAAATCCAACATTGTTATATATGAGCACGCACTTAATCGAATCTAACATTGTGTCAAAATTTCAAAGCAATCGGTGAAGAACTTTCGGAGATTTAGGATTTTGAACAAATGAACACTGACATTTTTATGTGTCTGTTTGGGCTTTCGATTAAAAACATGCGCGTATTCGACACGCGCGTATTGGAATCCAACGTTGTGCATATAAAAACATGCGTGTATTCCAATCCAATATTGTGTCAAATTTTCAAAGCAATCGGTGAAGAACTTTTGGAGATTTGCAATTTTGAACAAACAAACATATACATTTTTATTTATATAGATTTGTCACATAGCAAACATCAGGGTATGGTGAAACATCTGGATGCTTATGAAAATCTTACTGAAATTTCAGCTTTGGAGGCAGATTTACAAATATCATATCACACAACGCAGAGAGGCAACTAAAGTTGCTAAGCTGTGCTCTGTTGTGGGGAGAGCAGACTAGAACTATATCTACAAAGATGTTGCACTGTTTCTCTCCCCGACTGCACTGGCATTCTTTGAGCCTGCCTTGTGCCAAGCACACACCCTTGCACAACAGTGCAAGGGTGTGTATGCTCTGCTAAGCATACATTTTGAACTGGAAGGACAGCCAATATATTCATATTAATAATAATCAATATACTGATAATAATCATAATGTCATGTAAAAGCTTCAAGCAAGATAAGCAAACCTATCTCGAGTTCAGGCTCCCTTCAAATATACATACATAGATCTGCCACGTGGCCGGTAGGGACCTTGTCAGTATCGCTAAGTTAGCATGGGCCCTGCAGCTATGATGTTGCTTTTGTGCATGTTACTACATGGCTTCGCTTCAACACAACTCTGTTCATGCCTTTCGCATGAGAACTGTCTGCTGTGTTTTTTCGCTGCCTGTTCCTGGAGTTTAGTCTGAACATTGCGAGCAAGGTCGATAAACAATGCCCCTTGTTATTCTGTTCTGGTCAGGCCATAGCACCTAGACAAAACATACTAGTGCAGCTGCTGTTGGGGGCTCGTGCCTGGATATGAATGGAATACACGTTTGGGTGGGTCACACTTGGACAGGGACCTTTCCAGGGAGAAGAGCAACGCGCACCTACAATGTAAAAATACCATCCATAGTCTAAGGTATGGGGTTTGCTGACAAAGACTAGAGATCTTCCTTGATATAATAATACTTACTCTTTCCAAGGGGAGGGATGTTAGGCACTGTAGTCCTTTACTCCACGGTCTTTATGTGATGATATCTCCCTTTATGATATATGGCCTAGCGGCAATGCTAACTATTTTAGTGTTATGCATTTTTCTGTTTGTGTTGGCACGGATGCTGCATGTTAGAGCATGATAGTTAAAATAAACTTTTTAAACTATATTTGTGTCTCGGTCAGGTCTTATTTTGGACAAGTAGGAGAGCGTAATCGAAAAGGTGTGTCTTGTTATCGCGATTCCTGAGAGATCCATGAGTGTTGTGTTCTGGGGTGTCTAATCATTTGTTTCTTTGTGATTGTTTAGGAGGACATAGTAGCCCCTAAAGTTAGGACACCTAACTTCTGTGAATACTGAAATGATTAAGTGCCTTCTGTGAATACCAAAATGATAGTAAGTCTAGGATTTTGTCTTAAGTTAGTTCTGTGAATCGGGCCCCCTGTATCTGTGGTCCATCTTGGCCCATTGTCGGTCAATAGGGCCACATGGCACATTTTGGTGGAATTCACACCACATCCGAATTATCAAGGTGTTACACATGCAAAGCTACACATATTACACACAACTTTGATTCACATGCACATAAGTGTCATACAGTTTATGTCTCATAACATATCCTCAGCACCAGCTGGTGCTGCTCTGCCACCGGGACAAGGTGGTGGCTTGGTTATTAGTCGCACCATGATTAACTCTGTGATGGGAAAGCAACCTCAGAATAGGGATGAATTCCCGTTCTGGTTGGCAGAAAAATGTAAGCAACTTGAAGCTGTTTTTCCGCATATATCTCCTGTTGATAAACGCCGGATCCTCATGATCAGTTTACCTAAAGGTTTAATTCCCTGTCTAGCTGATTGCACAACTTAGGGAAATGTGTTTGCAGTGGTTTATTCACTGTGTTTTAGCACCCCATCTATGACCATACTCCAAAGTTCAGGATGAACACGGGGAGGAAGCAGCTCTGGAGGTGGCGATGCGCCTGGTGGGGGTGTTCCTTATAGTTTCTGACATGATACTTGCTAATGTAAAAGAGGAGGCTGTTTGTCAGCACCTAGAGGGAGTAGCTGATGTTGATAAACAACGTGAATTGCCAAAGATTATTGCAAATGCATATAAATCATTGGGAAACAATAATCGGTGCATTAAACCTTTTAATCAGCCACAGAATAATCCTCAGCCTACAAAGGAGGGGCATCCAGTCTTTCCTAAAAAAGGCTTGGAATAAAAATAAGCGGCAGCAACAGCAGAAGGGTGGTTTGGGTGCTGGTTCACCGCCACCTGATGTATCTGAACGTAAATATGATTTGCATGACCGCTCACAAATTAAGACTCCTGAAAGGTTTCAGGATCCTGAGCCTCGCTCTCCTCGTTCCTTTCAGGAATCATCGAGTTCACAGTTCGGTGGAGGAAAGCAGCAAGATCGCAGACAAGGGGAGGCCACTCAACAGCGACGTGATCAGCCACATCAGTTTGACGTGAAAGCCAAGCCTGAGGAACCACCTCAATTTAGAGCCCCGTTTCAAAAGAAGAAAGTTGCCGCTTTAACAGCCAAGTATGCCTCAGACAGTGAGAACCCTGCTCCAAGATTGAAGATGGGCTGTGACACTCCACCACAGCGAAGCAAAAGTTACAAAAGTGCGGGAGGCACTCCGTCCTTGTCTGGAGGCGAGAGCAACTAAAACTTTTATTACAGTGGAAACAGCCGATACATGAATTGCACCCCGATAAACTTTATGACATAGACGTACAGATTGAAGGTGATATCAAACGCACTATTAGGGGAATCTTTTGAGACAACCTCACATCTTCTTATGACATTCAATTGGCAGAGGTTGACTGGCCTCCACCTTTTGTCCTGGCTTCTTCAAGAGGTGAGACGTTATACTTTCCAGTTTTTCCCATTATGTCTCGGAGGAGGCAAAGCAAGCATTTGCGGCAGAGTGGGCATTAGTCCTTGTGCCTGCAGTATATCAAAATCAGGAAGGCTGTAATGCTGATTCTTCAGCGCACGAACTTCTGTTGCGTTCCTTGCCAAAAGCCCCAGTAATAATATGAAATCAAACAGGAAGCGAAAGCATCCGTGCTTGATATACTGGCACAATTTGAATAGGTTCGTAGAATCCTGTGTTTCATCAAAGAATAATCCTCTTTTTCCGATAAAGAAACTGGACAGTTCATATCATATTGTTTTAGATTACATACATTTAAATAGTCATCTTCGTACATTTGCTGTACAAAACACATAGCCCTGCGTTAGTGCATAACATCGTTCGTGAAAAGTACAAAACTACTTTGGATATTTCAAATGCTTTTTATAGTCACGATTTGGCTCCTGAGAGCCGTAGTTAGACAGCATTCACTGCTGTCGGCACTCAAAAAAGGTTTACACATTTGCCTATGGGCTATAAGAACAGCCCTGGGGCTTTTGCTGCACGATTAGTGTCACTTCTGCATGAAATTGATCCTGAGGCGTTCTCATATGTTTATGATATCTATTTGATGGACAATGAATTGATTCAGTATGTTAGGCGCATGGATCACATCATAATGAGTTTTGCTGCCTAGTGTTACAAATTCAACTTTGCAAAATCCCACATCGCCTGCATGGCGGTCTTTTTTCTGGGATATGAACTGAATAATGAAGGTCGGGGATTGGCTCCCCACTTTCTAGAGAAATGTGCGCAATTGTGCACTCCAACTTGTTTGAAAAAACTACAATCATTGCTGGGTTTTTTTAATTTCGAGAGAACATACATTCCTGATTATGCCCTGCGTATCAAACTGCTTTATGCTTTGATACATCCCGATTATGCACGTTCTAGCTGGCAACCGGAACATGAGGAAATTCTTTGGTGTTTGCAGTCTGATCTGCCTGCGACCAACTACTTGTTAACTCATGACAATTCCAAGAACTTAGGGGTCGATTAGGATAGCGGACGGACAAAGTCCGTCCGCCATCCTGTCAGGGCAGGGACCGTCCGCCACAAGGGCGGAGGTACCGTGCCCCGAATTAGGATGCACCCGCCACAGTGGCGGGTGCATCCCGCATTTTTAACATTGCGGCCCACAGTGCTGAAAGCACCGTCTGCCGCAATGTCAAAAATGCATGTTGTGCGTTTCACAGCACAACATGACAGGCACCGCGCGGTGCCTGCCATGTTGTACTGTGAAACGCAGGTACCCCCCATGTGCACCCCCACCCCCCCTTCACCCTGGGGGCCCGCAACAGGCCCCCAAAGCAAAGCCCGTAGGCCTTTCCGTGGCGGCATTGCCGCCACGCAAAGGCATCTGCATCCGGCCATCCTAATATGGCTAGCGGTGTCTGATAGACACACCACCATATTAGACCTTTTCTGCCGCGGTCGGAAAAGCGGCAGACGGTCTCCCCTCCGCCACGGTCCCCCCGCCATTGTAATAAGGTGGGGGGGAAATAGGTGGCAGACAGGCAAGGATGGCGGATGGATGGCCACCGCCTGCATGGCGGTGGCGATCCGTCCGTCATCCTAATTGACCCCTTAGTCATCAGAATTGTGCCTGGAACAGTAGGGTTCACTTACTTGACTTTCAATGAAAGTGACACAGTTCCCACTGCATACAAATTGCACTTGTACACATCTGTGGGGATGAGCTTTTCTACAGTTGAGAACATTCTTACAGCAGTCCAGATGGCGATTCTAAAGGAACATTCTCTGGCGCAAGGAAAACTTATGGTCTCACCAGTCCTGGCCCTAGAGGCAGTGACAAAGGTGAATGTCTCAAATTCTAAAGCTTTGCATCCCTGTGGGATACAATGAGCTAGTTCTTTGACATCCTCTGATGTCACTTTTATCTTGGATCCCTCCTTACAGACACAGGAGTTTTTACAGTATGAACATGTTCAACCTCCACCTTTGTCTTTACTTCCTCATGATCAGTACAAATGTATCATTCATTATGACGGATCAGCGCAACCAGCCATTGGGTCCAAACAGGCTTATTCGGCGGCGTGTGCAATATAATGGTGGGCGGAGCTGGCGTAGTGCCTCTATGTGTAGCTCCACGCTGTTTAAAAAAAACTCTGTGGAGCTACGCATAGCTCCACTCCGCTCCCTCCCCGCTCCCCCCTCTCAAATGCTTTAAAAATACTAAAAAGAAGGAACTTACCTGTGTTTCTGACGCCTCCCCTGCCTGGTCACTCTCCTTTCCGCTCCTCGCCACCTCGCATCCTTCTTCATTGAAAAAAACACTACCTTGTACGTCTTGCGCGTGCGCATGCCCACTAGCAAGACATACAATGTAGTGTTTTTTTCATGAAGAAAGACGTAGGAGGAGCAGGAAGGAGAGCAGCCAGGCAGGGGAGGCGGCAGAAACACAGGTAGGGTCTTCTTTTTAGTATTTTTAAAGTAGTTGGAAGGGGAGAGGGAGCGGCTAACACTGCTCTGCCACTGAGGCGGACTTTTGCCTATCTCCGTGTTCGCCGCATAGCGCAGAGTAGGCAAATTTCCGCAAACTCCGCTGGCGGAGCGGAGTTACCCGCCCAGGGCTAGTGCTATAGTGGCCTGCTCAATGGTTAATGGTGAGTTTAAATCTTCCATAGTACACACGCGGTTACTTGGTGACTGTACAGCTCAATTGGCGGAGCTGCGTGCTTTGATTCTAGCTTTAGAATTTGCAGATCCAGATGTAAATACTTTAGTTGTGTGCAATTCTTACTACTGTGTGCAAGCTTTCAATGACAATCTATTTTTTTGGTCTCAGAATGACTATCAAGACTCTAAAGGTAGCGAAATTAAGCATAAAACGGTTTGGGTGACCGATTTTAAGAGACGTTTGCCACTCACGCATGTTATCCATACTCTTGGCCATCAGGGTGTGGGAGCACATGCTGTTGGCAATTCTTTGGATGATTAAGCGGCCAAATCTGCAGTCCCCAGATGAACAGTTGCAGCTGTTACTAAGTCCATGACAAAAATTGATACTGATATTCTGGCGGCAATTGCTGCCTCTAAGGATGGCACAGGAATTCCTCAGGGTTTCCCTCCTCATTATACATATAATTTGTATCCTGATATTATCCGGTTAGCAACAATTCAATCCATTGGGATTCGGATGATTCCCAATGAGGACCGTAGACTTTCTTTGATCATAGCCGCCCATGAGGGCATGGCTTTGGCTCCTGCCGGAGTTTCGGCGACACTTTCTATTTTACAACAACAATACTGGTGGCATGGATTATACAAACAGACACGTTATTACATACTGTCTTGTGACATTTGTCAACAGATTAAGCCATCTACGGTTGCCTGTCCACCGCATACGCAGTTATATGTGTCAAGTCAACCGTTTGGTTGTATTTATCTTGATCACTGCTGTCCTATGACATCAGACACTGCATATAAACATATTTTAGTTGCAGTGGATTCGTGCATGAGATTCCTCTGGGTTTGGTCGCAATGAAGTGCTGACGCTCGAAATGCCATTAGAGATTTGCTTGTCTTGGTCAGGACTTTTGCCTGTGGCACCTTCCATTCAGACCAGGCTCCAGCATTTGCCTCTAAGGCTTGCAAGGATACAATGAGGTCATTGGGGGTGCTGTTGCAGTTTTCATCTCCATACAGGCCTGAGGGCACTTCTACAGTGGAGCGAATGAACGGGACTTGAAGCAATCTTTGACAGCTAGAGTCTTAGGTACTGATAGGGGTTGGGTGAATCATTTGTACTGAGTACAACGTGGTCTTAATAATCTCCCTCAAAGATCTCTGGGTGGGCAGACCCCATACGAAATGCTCTTTGGCATTAGAATGTCGGTGCGTAGATAACCATTCTGCTATGTTACAGGAACTTCAAAATACCTGTGATACCCTGGCTAAAGAACATTTGCCCTCGTCCACTGAAGCAGCGTCGCTGATTCCTGTTACTGG
Organism: Lissotriton vulgaris; assembly: GCF_964263255.1. Taxonomy (NCBI): domain Eukaryota; kingdom Metazoa; phylum Chordata; class Amphibia; order Caudata; family Salamandridae; genus Lissotriton; species Lissotriton vulgaris. Next base: position 884,070,836 of record NC_141691.1, read on the forward strand.
TTGGATTCCTCGATTTGGTGATTTGGTACAAGAAAAGCTGGAGAACAAAAAATAATTTGGTCCGTCTTATCGTGCACCAGTCCCTGTTCTTGGATTAAAGGGTACTCGTACTATGATTTCGCCTCCGTTGCCTGGTCGCAAGAACAACAGCTTTATTTCTTTTGAGAATGTCAAGCTACACCATTTGGCCGATACTGAATAAGCCTCAGAGTATTCCATGCCGCAACATTTCCCTGGTTCCGATGGCATCGGCTTCTTCGGGTACTGCTCATGTAAGGGAGGAAGAGTTACAATCTTCTGTTGATTTCTCACCTGCTCTGCCTTATTCTACCACCATTGATGTCGAATATGAATCTTCTAGAGTTGAGGTCATAATTGACATTCCTGAAAGTACCGTACATGATCTGTCTGATGCTGCACTACCTCCATTGTTTCAACTGGGAGCGAAACGACTGCTTGAAACTCGTACAAGCATTTTCATTTCCTAGTTCAAAAAGACATATTTGGTTTCCCCATGGACGTACATCTGGATGGTGCTCACACTCATCTTTCTTTTCATGTGGATAGGATTTGTGACTGTATTCTTTTTGCTCATCAATGGTCATTATTTGCCTGAAAGCTCTGCTGTAAAATCTATCGATGGTGTTCTGGCTCCCCATACATTGTCCCACATAATGAAAAGAGACCAAGCCCTGGTGAAAATTTCGGCTTGCCCACTTGCTGATGGCATCGTTTGGGATGAAGTTGCATTCAATATCCATGGTCCAACTTAGGTCCTGAACATTCCATTTGTGTTTCGTGTTTCTTTAGGTGCTGTAGTATCAACTGACATATTTTCAGAATACTGGGATGTTCAGGCCATTCATGCATTATTTTCTGATTTAAGATTTGTATTTAAATTCGGCCAATTAAGCAGATTAATTCTGTTTACAACATTATGGATATCATTACTTGCACACAACAAATACATTGAGACTAGTTTTTAATTACACTCAGTGGGAACATTGTCCGACTCCTTTGAGGGGGAGTTCTAATGTTTTACGGAGTAAATTCACATATTTTACCAATTACGATGTTTCAAATCCTAAATACTATTATTTTAGGTTAAAACCACCCGATCAAACCAAAGTTATATTGATATACACTAAATTGATGCATTCACATTCCTTCGGAATTAGTTAGCCTTACATGGGTATTACCATTGGAAAGCCAACATTAATTTGAAATCGATTTGGTGTGCTGAAAAATGGCTGGTCCGGGGAACCACCCGCAGCATCGTTCTTGTTTAATTCCGAATCTAATTTTGTTTTTGAATGTCTTGGTGCAGCAGACTACTGTCTTGGGTTTAGCAATGACAAAAAGCTTGAATCTTACTTCTATTCCCACATTGACTGAATATGATACATGGCATAAACACACCAATCTTACGATTGATGTATTGCAGGCCCTGCTCCACAATGGAAGCATAAATTCCTCTGATGTTGATCCATTAGGGTGGCTAGAATGGCCTTCGAACTCGAATGCATGTCAACTTCGTTTTATTAATTCAACTTCCAGTTTCACACAGAGCAGACCTGATCCATGTTTCCCTCATTCTCATTCTGCAACAACATATTCTGAGGGGAAACTGCCAGCAGCAGTTAGGACACTTTACACTTTTGTCTGTGAAACAACGCCTGTCCCTTCTGTCAAATGACATTAATTTGGCTGATTTTCTTTTGGGTCCAAAATAACCTAGATCTAAACGATTTATTTATGAAGCATATAATGAAATGTGGAAACTATCACAGATGGAGGCAGCAATGCACCTACGCTTTAGACACCAACACATTCCTTAGGTAATAGCAGCAAAGGGCTAGCAGTGGGCAAATGCTGAAAGTCCTGGGTTCATTATCGCTGGGGAGGAAGGCAGGAGCAGGCAGTAATCCGCATATGATTTTTAAAGGGAGGATAGTCAAACAACTGCACTCACCCAGCCACCATCTTGCCAAGACAATGGCCTGGATGTGGGGAGGAATTTTTCCTCCCCTGGCAAGGAGAAGAGTTGGAGTGGACCCACAAATGTAATTAAGTTAAAAAGGGCCAGCCTCATCACAACTATATGCCAGGTGACACCTTTAGAGGACCTGCCTTTGCCCCTTCCCCCACAGTCAGGTTGGCACTAACCTCAGTGGGAGGAGACCTACACCCAGAACCGGCTTTGAGTAACACAATAGAGGAGGAAACTGCTCATTGCCTTGGCCCCACCTCTGGGCGATCACACCGGCTCTGCGAAATGGGCTAAGGGTTTCCCCATCTTGGAGTCTGAGAATAAGGAGCACTGTGGGAATGTTTGCAGTAGGCCAATCAAGAGCTGCTGAATATGTGAGAAAAGTTTCCCCTGGGAACATTTACCTTATTGGTTAGGGAGGAGCAAGGAGTCACCCCCACTGACTAGCTGGTGCCAAGCATAAATGTGGTACTCCAAGGCACCATTTTCAGAACACTTTCTGGGCCTGTGGAAGAACAGAGGAAGTACTGCACACTGCTGTTTGAGACCTGTGAGGAGACATGAAAGGCTGAACGTGCTCCTGCTTGTACCCAGGACAAAGAAGTGGACTTGAAGGGTCAGTTTGCTGACCATGTGTGTGAATATAGGAACACAACAAATGGAGATATGCCTTTCCCTGAAGTACGCAGCTGACCAGTAGCTGCAGGACCTGGGCTGAACCCTGCTGGTGGCCTCTGATGGAGTGAGTATTGACCTCCAAGTGCTGTTCCTGCGGTCCTGTTTCCCTTGGCTGTGTCTAAGTGGACTTTGAGTAACATAAATCCAAACGCTGGCAGCTTCATGCAGAGGACGCGCGTAGAGGGCGTGCTGACGGCGTGCCAAAGGCAAGCCCATCTGCGCCCGTCCGCGCCTTGGCCGCGCCTAGGGCCAGGACCCCTGCCCCTCCAGAAACACGTATATTCAGTTATAACACCATGGACCTACTTCGCCTTAACAGGTTTGAAGATAACTGTTGCAAGCTAATACCTGGCAATGAACAATTAGTCTGTTCTTGCGGCTTTGCCCTCCCTGAACCTCAGAGGACCAAGGCTTTTTCAGCCGTCTCAGAACCTCGAAAATAACAAGCCTTCCCCATTTAATAAGAACACTACTTTACTTATAAATGTTAGATCGTTAGCCAAACATAAATATGAAATCTCCCACCTCATTTCAGACCATGAACTGGACCTACAGTGTCTAACTGAAACCTAGGCAGACACAGCCTCTGACCCGGACTTTGTGACCGCTAACACGGCAGGTTACCAGGCTCTAAGGGTTAAAAGGCCTTTCAAACGAGGTGGAGGGGTGGCCATTATCTTAAGGGAACACTTCCCGGTCAGATTTTACTCGGCCTCCACACCTTGCTATGAGGCCTCACTTTTTATAATCGAGCTGAGCACAAAGCAGACTTTTAAGGCTATTCTTTTATATCTGCCAACTGGCTTCAGGAGCAATTTCACAGCTAACCTAGATAGCCTCCTCGAGCCCACTCTACAAAACGATGAGTTCACCATTTTTGGAGATTTTAATTTTTATCTCGAAGATAGAAATAACAGAGAGACAGAGGCTCTACTGGATACTTTGGAAGCAGTGGGTCTCAAGCAAAAAGTTCAGACCCCTACCAATGAAGCTGGTCACACGTTAGATGGCATCTTTACATCAGTTAACAGCCTTGTCCCTACTGAAACCCTGTCTCTAATTTGGTCCAACCACTCATTTATTAAATTCACCCTACCAATTACCTCTTTTGGAACTATCCAGATGGATGTATGTTGTTACAACGCATGCTTTTAACATGCATGCCTTTACAACGCAGGTTTTTCAACGCAAGTCGTTACAACAACTTGCGTTGGGGGGGTGCTCGATAGTGAATAGTTTAATTTACTATTCCAACACCAGTCCCTGTGGATAGTAGGGAAGGTGTTGGATAGTAAATGTGACTATTACCTATCCTAGAGGGCCCCCCAGCGCAATTTGTTGTAATGACTTGCGTTGAAAAACCTGCGTTGTAAAGGTACTGCGTTGTAAAAGTTGCGTCTTAAAGGATGTTTCCCATCCAGACGGCCAAGACCCCTGTGGCGACAAAAAGAAACTGGGATTTGATGGATAGAAATTCTCTCCGCTCCCAGCTAGAGGCTTCCCATCGACATCTACTCGGGCCCCCGAGACCACAGCCCCTAAATTTTTCAAATGGTTAAACGACGCCTTCAATACCGTCGTACCCATCAAAAAAATATCAGGAAATAGGCAAACCCTTCAGCATCTTGGTTTTCTGAGGATCTTCAGAAATAAAAACAGATTTGCCGGCAATTAGAAAGACGCTAGCGGGCCAACTACTGTCCGAACGAGAAAAAAACGTACAAAACAGCCCTATCACCATACAAATGCCATCTGATAGCGGGAAAAAAAGATTTTTAAACCAAACAAATCAAAGAAGCTAAAAATTCATCCAAAGAAATGTTCGCAGTGGTGAACAAACTCCCCACTGCAAAGACCCCGGGGATCAAGAGTGACCAAAAGCTATGTGACAACATTGCATCCGCCTTCAAAACAAAAGTGATGAACATCTTTAAAAACTTTCAGGACTTAACCCATCCCTCCCCAAGGGAATCTGCCACTAGAGAGCCCAACTCTAATACGCTTCTCGCGTTTTCACCTATCTATTCGGGCACTGTAGCCAGATTTATTCAAGATTCTAAATCAGGGTCTCCTACAATTCTTAAAGAAATTGCTGAACTGGTTAGTCCAGGTCTCACAGAACTTTTGTAACTCTATGTTTATTTCTGGAACCTTCCCTCCCATTTGGAAAGATACTTCCATCCTACCATTGCTGAAAAAACCTTCGCTGGATGCTTCAGATCCCAATAACTATCGGCCCATAACCAGACTACCACTGCCGGCTAAAATAATCGATAAAATTATGAATTCCCAGCTGACCTAATTCATTAATGAGAATGACTTGCTGGATTCCTCACAGTTTGGCTTTCGTCGCGATCATAGTACCGAAACAGCACTTATGAAAGCCACAGAAGAGATCAGGGCGGTGATGGATCGGGGTGGCACAGCGGTACTGATACTCCTCGATCTGTCAGCCTCCTTTGATACGGTTGACCATTCGCTGTTGCATAAGCGGCTCGAGAGATTAGGGGTCGGTGTTCAGCATTGGCCCTGCTGTCCTCCTTTCTTAAAGATAGTAGGCTAACGGTCTTGGTCGATGCATTCCACTCAGATTCTTACACCCTTCCTTGTGGAGTGCCTCAGGGCTCCTCGCTGAGCCCATCACTCTTCAATGTGCATATTTTGGAGCTGGCCCCACTAATTCAGAGTTTTGGGTTCAGCCTCACATCTTACGCCGACAATACTCAGAATGTAGAAACAGCATACATAAATGAGACCCCCACCCTACAATTTCAAAATTGCATGTGTATCGTTAATCATTGGATGAATACTCATTGCCTTAAACTAAACTCTGACAAAACAGAGATTTTGATCTTTGGCAATTTGCTACCGAGCTGGGGCAAACTATGGCGGCCAGCGGAAAAGAGTGAACCCCCAAAACCGGTGGAAAAAGTTAAGAATCAGGGGGTGTGGCTGGACCACAAACTTTCTCCTATCCAACACACTAATGACGGTTTTGGCCAGTCACTTTCTCATTAAAAAGGTAAGGAAGATCCTTCCATACCTTCCGGTAGAAACACGAAAAACAGTAGTGTCGTCCTTAATCCAGTCAAAACTTGATTACAGTAAAGGACTACTGGGAAACGCACAGAAACAATGCTTGAACAAACTTCAAAGTGTACAGAATTCAGTGGCACGGCTACTATCTAACATCCCTAGGAACAACTCGGTCACCGCTGAAATTCGAAAATTGCATTGGCTTCCAGTGGAGCAACGGATTAAATTAAAGGCGCTCTCTCTAGCCTACAAAGCCTTGAGCCAAAAAGGTCCGGTCTTTCGGCAGAATTTGTTCACCTGGTAAGAACCTACCAGACACCTTCGCTCCTCCGGCACAAAACTTCTGCAGGTGCCAAAAATCCGCACCTTACAATGGGCTGGTCGCAGCTTCCACTTCTACACCACCAAGCTCTGGAACTCTCTACCATCCGAGCTCAGAAGCCCCCCCACCCTCATCTCTTTTAGAAAGGGCCTGAAAAACTGGCTGTTCTAAAACTAGTTGTCAGCGCAGACCCCCGCTGTCCATAGCGCCAAGACAACTCCGGGTATACTTGCGCTTTATAATTTAAAATACCGTAACATAACCTCTGAAAAGTGATACCTCAGGTTCTGCTTATTGGATTCCTGTCATTTTGGTGCCATTTTGTTTATTATATATTTTCTATGTTTATAAATTGGAGTGGGATTTTTATCGTTTTATGACTTTGATATTTTAACGGTTTTCATACCCTATCCTTGAACCCTATCTGCTCTGTGCCATTGCCACCAGGAGTTTCAGGCTTAAATTACAGAAACCTTTGACTAGACCTAACAGGTTAGAAAATATTACTCGTGGTGGCCTACCATCCATAACAATTAATAATTTACTTTCTTAAAGAATGTCTTCCCAGGATTCAATTGTAGTAACCCTAGGTTGCATTGTGCTTCAATAACAAGCAGGGCAGTCGCCGTTGGCTCCTCAGCAGTCGCGTAAGAGCGTCACCCCACTGCCTGGTTCAGAGCCAACACATGAAAAATAAAACGATGTTCTAGCATCGTTTTATTTTTCATCTGCCGGCTCTGAGCCAGCTTGTGAAGGGAGGGGCAGGGTATGGGAGGAGGAATGCTATGTGCACTGGCCAGCCATCTCAGGCTGGCCAAACACACATGTACACTTGGTTTTCAATGTAGCCGGTTGGAGAAACTCCACAGACTCCCTGTCCTGAGCAGAGCGTCTTTTCAGCCTGCTCAGGCCAATCCCTATGCTGCTGTCATACGATGAGAACAGCACAGGGATTGGATGGAAGTCTGTCCCAGGGGCTGCTGGGCCCAGGAAGAGGACATGAGGCGCGATGCGGGAGGCGGGCATCACCTTCAGTTAAGTTGTTTTTTTAATATATATTATTGCAAACACCCCTTCCCCCAGCACGCTCCCCCTCACTTGTTCGCTCCACCCGGCCCACCACCCTTTGTTTGTGGCGGCCACCACTGAGTACAGTGTGTTGGGTAAGAGTTCCTTTGTTGAAGTGCTGTTTGGTAGGTTAATCTTTCTAGGCTCCACATGGTTGGATATTGTTCTTAGAACGGTTTACCGTGTGAAGAATTATTTCTTTACCTGGGATGCAGTGCAGAGCAATGCTCTCAGACACTATAATACCAGTACCAAAGGTGACTGACGCTCAAGGATGAACTACAGTGTTAGCGGTTACCATTCCTAGGACACAGTGCAACATGGTGGGTTAAAGCCCATAGGATACAGTGTAGTATGGTGCACTTAGGAAGCAGTGCAAAGTTGTGCAGGACTAGAGTAAAAGCCAATTCAGCCATGGCAAAAATGTTCAACCCACCCGACAATGTGCAGGGAGATTAGAATGGGGCCCAAGACGTCTGGTTGGGTTATGTCAGCCCACCCTGCTGTGAAAGCGCCTTCCCGTCTAGCATCCATGTCAAAAGTGTCACACTGGCAATTGCTGCTCTGGTATTTTGAGTTAGTGTCCACACGTTGAGCTGGTTGGTGCTCATACGATACCGTGCAGTGTGACGCTTGTAAAAACACTGAACAGCATTGTCAAGAAGAAGCTACGTGGCATGCTGTTTAAACAGAATCGCAGCTTGTAGTTTTGCCCTCACATGGTTAATGACTGCAGGACTTTACTTGTAAGTCACTGTTTGAGTGCTGCTGTGGTCAGTCGTGTGGCGACGCCTGCGGGACTGGATCTTCCCCCTCACATCTCTCGGACATTTGCTTCACTGTTTCGCCGGATCAACGGTAAATGATTATTCTGTCCTTAAAATGCTTGTAGTTTTGCTAAAATGTGTTAAGATGATTACCTGCCTGGCATAAGACGAATGTTAGGAATTTAATAGTTGGCCGAGCATGTGCTGACTGAGCTGTTTTGTGTGAGAAGATTAGTAGTTAAAGTTGATTTGCATGAGGTACTTCACAGGTCCTTCGTATTGCGGCGGTTGAAAAAACAAGCATTGATAATGCCAATAGGTCTGAGAGTTAGAGCTACTGGCTTAGTAAATGACAATGTCCTCTACCCATGTGTCTTTTGGCTTGGAGTGGCGTGGATGCCGGGACGGCTTTAACACCGGTGGCGCCCTGTGCAACAATGTTTGTTGGCGCGCCCCCATCCGCCCCAATTACCACTGTTTATCTTACTAGTACCCCTAAGTCACGATAACCACTGTCTCTCAGTCAGAGCAATTTACATCACACATACATTGCACAGAGACAATCATATGCTTTTAAATCAGTGCATAGGAAATGTTACATCAGACAGGACTACAAGGTGTAGTGTAGGAGTCACATACCATCGATACTGGTAGGCAATAATAGTTTAAGAGTCCTTTTTCAGGAAAAGGACAAATTCAGAATTTGAAACATAATATCATTGTTAGGGGTTCTCTTTAATAATAATTGTTTTCTACCAAAATTAACCCTTTTGGCAAGATTAGGATAATAAAAGACTGGGCAAAAAAGATATAGCTCTAACATATACCTTGCAGTTTGCACGGATGTTCTACATTAGGATTTTTATATATAAACAAAAAGTAACAAAAGGAGCTCTCTTACAGAAGCAGCAACCCACTGACCTGTTTATTTTATATGCACTTTGTTATCTGCATGGTCCATGTTCTTGGCAGCAGGCATGTTAACCCTCTGCACTACCTTAAAATGAATCAAAACGTCCACTAGACAAACCTCGGTCTCTTTCCAGGAAGACGATTAATCACCAGAGTTATCTTGATATTTTAATAAATACCTGAACATTGCTGGAGGTGAACAGGGCAGCAGGTTCTCTTAAGATGAGAATATACTTTTCAAAAATGACACCCCCACTCCAAGTCAGCGCCTGGTGTGGTGGCACCAATTGCACCGCCCTAGAGCCGGCCCTGTGTGAATGTATGTGGTTTGGAGTGGAATTATGTGGGTTGGATTTTGAGTTGTTATCTGTGGAATTGTGTGGCTTGGAATAATGTGGTTTGGAGTGGGTTTGCATAGTGCAATTATGTGGCATGGTGTGTAGTGGAACTTTGTGCCTAGTAATTATGTGGTATTGAGTGTGGAGCATAATTATGCGGATTGTTATTTTGTGTTGTGGAATGGTATATATTTATTTATTTATTTATTTATTTTGTGTACTTGTACAGCGCGGTCCTGTCACCCAAAGGGCATCCATATATTGGAGTTTCTTTATGTGGTGTGCTGTGGAACTTTGTGGCATGATGTAGAATTCAGTGGTGTGGTTTGGAAGTATGTGTTGTGTTGTGTGATTGAGTTATTGAGTTGAATTATGTGGTTTGTTGTCGAATTATGTGGTGGAATGGAAATGTGTGGAGTTGAATTGTGTGGCAAGGAACTCTATGGCATTGAGTGAAATTATGCTAATTGGAATTATGTGTCATGGTGTGGTGTGTATCTATGTGGATTGTTGCTATTTAGCAAAAGTGTGGTTTTATGTGAGGTGTATTTATCTGGTATTGAGTAGAGTGTAATTATGTTGAGTTGAATCATGTATATGGGGTGCAATTAAATTGTGTGTGGGTGAATTGTATGGTGAGTAATTGCGTGGTGTTGTATGTCACACTAAACTCTATGTATGCCAAAGGTACTCAGGCAAGTGAAGCGATTCTGTTTATTTAGCATCTTCTTAAGACTATTCAAATAGTATTCACGTTAATGAGTGTCTAACATTCATGAGTAACGCAACTGTGTGGCCAGAATTCTGAAGACGAGAGCCGCCCGACCCTTACCTTGCGTCATGAACGTGTGTCTTCCTATGTCTCCTAGCTTCATAAGCAACGCAGCTCCATTGAATGGGCTTCAGCAGACGAGAGCCATCTGGTCTGATTACGCAAGTGTGCAATTGATGGGGGCTCAGAGCCAAGCAGATCATACAACAAGCATTGGCAAAGGCAATAGGTTTTGCCTTAATTTTACCAACAATTGTAAATACGAGCGTTCAAAAATGTTGTTTGCATGCATTGTGCGCTCATATGTTGTTATCACACAAGTGTGTATCCACTGGCAGCGTGTGTGTTTAAAAATATTTCCGAAGGTAAAAACACAAATCCACTCCTTTAGTTTCTTCTACTAGTTAATTTGGTCTAGCACCCCTGCCGTTTCTTTATTTGCCTGTTTGACTTTGCCAAAACAGTTGTAATGTTCCCATCTCTCACAAGATTACAGTTTACCTTGTGGGAATGTTAACAGATGATATTCAGTGCACAAAAAACACCAAAGAATTACCAAGATCTATGTCATTTAAAATCCAAAACACTGGCTATGCCACTGTTTGTTTTACTTTGCTGTTCATAGGTGTGTATCTGTATGGGTCGGGGGCAGGAATGAACGTGTCCACCAAGCAGCAGGTGCAGTATGATCTGCTGTTACTAGAGGGCAGGCTGACTCACAACAACCAGCTGTCTATTTTGGGTAATTTGCATACCCAGAAGCCACTGCAAAACCATAAGTAGTTCCATTTCATTGTCTCGTGTAAAATATTATTAATTTTTAGCATTGAAAATTGGAAGTAGGGTTATGCAGGTCTATATACCGGACAATGTTACATGTTTTTTCGGTTACCGTGATATTCATACGTTATATGCATAATAACGATAGGCAGAGGGTGAACTAACGCAAAGGAAGATGATGTTGAGGTTCATCTGCACTCCGCATGGTAATGATAAACAACAAGTTACTAAATTATTTTTTGGTGAGTTAAATATCAAGAAAACCCATTGCAAAGTTCGATATATATACCTTAAGAATAGGTACTAAAATACAAATCACTGAAGGAGATGAAGGACATGACATAATCAGTTCATTGTTTTCACTAGGATGTATCTGGGGCGATAGTGGTGTGCAGTTGGTTACAGCCTGGTTCACTCAGGAAGGATGCAATACAATGGGGAGCCAAGAGAGAAATAAGGGTACTTTAGGTATTGCCCTCCACTCAATAAGCATCAATACAAAAAGATCCCAGTACCCTGGACCCGGATTAATATTCATCTAATAAGGCATATCTCTGTGCTGGAAAGTATACACTTAGATTCCTAGTCACCCGCCTACTCTACATTGAGTTAGGCGTTTGTCTTCATCCATCGTACATATGGAAATCGGGACCGTAAATTGATGATTTACGGTCCCGGTGTCCATACGTACGATTGATGAGACAATCGACGATTAGACTGAGAGTCTCTGCCTCTTCCAGCTGGTATGAGAGGACATGGCTGGATAAGGTTTCCACTATGAGGATGTCCAACACTGGTGCAGTGACCAAGTGGTGAGCCCTGATGAATCTGCCAATAAGTGTGTAGGGCAGTGAAACATGTTGGCTATGGGTATTGGTATGCGATGTTAACCTCATGCGCGCTAGCGGAATTCCGCTCGTACGCTGAGATTTTTAAAAGCGCATGTTACGTGACGAGCTGGGCTCGTCATCAGCGTGCGAGGAGGCTACGCCATGACGAGCTGGGGTCATCAGCGTGGAAGGGGTTAAGCTACCAGCCTTTTTAGTACACCAGTACACACCATAACCAGTAATAAATGTGTAACTTTGGTGTGACTGTTGATTTTAATCACTTTTTCTGTGTCATATCAAGGAGTGAGTCCTTGGATGGTCTTGTCTTTCACCTGTCTTTTCTGCACAAAACACGTATGGTTTTGTTTATGGACACTTTATTTTGAAGAGGAATGGCGACCAATGATGAGAAAGGGGCAAGAAACTGGTAAACATCTGCCAAGGGCCCCGAGGGTGTTCTCCCGTGAGGTGCCTTCCTCTTCACCACACATTTTCTATGTTTGTATTGTTCTAAGTGTGGGATCATGTACTGTCTCAGTTGAGCAGTCAAAGGTGGTTGTGTCGAGTTGAAAGCAGTTTTTGGATTCTCCCCCCCTGTTTTAATGGTTAGAAATAATGATCTGTTTTTGACGGATAGGCATTTGAAGACAAACGCCTAACTCAATGTAGAGTAGGCGGGTGACTAGGAATCTAAGTGTATACTTTCCAGCACAGAGATATGCCTTATTAGATGAATATTAATTTGCGTCCAGGGTACTGGGATCTTTTTGTATTGATCACTCAGGAAGGAGTCAGCACAGGTTTTGGGTATCACTGAATGAACTTACATTTGACAGATGTACGCGTGAAGCTGCAGAAACACAGTTTGAGGTGCTACAGGCCACAAATGATCGGGGGAGGTGCAATGCTCCTCCTTGACGCAATAAAGCAGGCTCCTCCAGAATAAAACAAGCTCCGTTGATCATAATCTGCATACCTACAATCCTGCCTGCACATACACTGCTGAATGGCATTTTAAATCATTAGAAACAGATAGGGTGCTGATTGGTTCCTGGGTCAGTGATTCTGTTAGATGTAGGACTTAGGGTCAGTGATCTGATTGGTGGATAGGTTTAGGGTTTCTGATTGGTTCTTGGGGTCAAGGTATCTATTGGACATAGGGCCTAGGGCTTACTGCATGATTTGCTGCTGGGACCTGGGTTGAGACTACCTTCCTTATGTGTATATATATATATATATATTCACTGAAAAAAACATAGGTTTCACACCAGTTATAGTTAGCTGAACAGTTTACTCATAAAAAACCATTGAAATTCCCACGTTATAGTTAGTTGGACTCACTATAACTCCCGCGCCCGCAATCCACTGCTGATGATGTCACATATTACATCATTCATGACATGGTCAGTGACATCGCTGATGACATCACTGATGACATCTCAAATGACATCACTGATGACATCATCCAGTGAATGTGTGTTCCTGTAAAGTTAAAATGTGTCTAACATATTGAAGAATGAGTGTAGGTATGAGTGTCTGGATGATGGATTTAGTAGGTGCGTGACTGACTGTATGAGTGACTGATTAAATGTGTCTTACTGAATGCATTGGTTAGTGACTAAACTGTCTGAATGTGTGCATCAGTATGTCTGTTGTTGTGTAAGCTGCTCCATGTGTTGATCAGTAGCTATATGAGTGGCTATACGGGTTATTGATTGGTTGTCTAAGTATTTGAATGTGAGGGTGAGTATGTGTGTGGGTGGCTGTGAGGTGTGTGACTCTGTGCATAGATGTGTGTCCAGTTCATCCACTAGGTATATGGGTTCAATAGTGAATGTAGAAACAGCTGTATGGGCGGTTCACTGTGTGCATGGGTGTGTTTCTGAGTGAATGGATATATCAGTGCTACATGTCCACGTAAGTACATATATAAAACACAGTGCATGTGAGAGTTGGCATATATAAATGACTAAACATCAGAGCCTGTGATTGCGTAAGTGACAGTATGGATCAATGTGTACTTGTATTAGTGATTGTAAAAGAGAATAAGTATGTGTTAGTATATGTTTGAATAAGTAAGGTTTAGTGTGTGTAAGTTTGTAGTTGATGAAATGGGAGTGTGATTGATTCTTTGCATAACTGACTAGGTGTTTGAGTAACTTTGTGGATGAGTGTCAGCATGTAAGTGTCTGTATAGGTGTATGAGTGGATATGATAGTGTTGTATTGATGATTGTCTGTATGTATGAGTGATTGTATGGGTGAATGAGTGGATGTGTGTGCAGGCCTAGGAATCAGTGAGTGCGTATGTATTTACTGGTATTGGTGAGTTTTTATTTTCTGGATTAGTAGTTTGTATTTAACACTGGGTGTATCAAAGGTTAGATTAGAGTGTGAGGAGATGCATCGTATTATCACATGAATGATGTCATCAGTGATGTCATCAGTGAGGTCATTTGAGATGTCATCAGTGATGTCACTGACCATGTCATGAATTATGTAATATGTGACATCATCAGCAGTGGATTGCGGGCGCGCAAGTTATATTGGGCCCGATTCACAGAATGAACTTAAGACTCAATCCTAAATTTACTACTATTTTGGTATTCACAGAATTCACTTACTACTTTTGGCATTCACAGAATGCACTTACTACTATTGGCATTCACAGAATGAACTTACTACTTTTGGTATTCACAGAAGTTAGGATTTTGTCTTAAGTTTGTCTTAAGACAGACTTAAGACAGACTTAAGACAAACTTAAGACAGACTTAAGACAGACTTAAGACAAAATCCTAACTTCTGTGAATACCAAAAGTAGTAAGTTCATTCTTTGAATACCAAAAGTAGTAAGTGCATTCTGTGAATGGCAAATGTAGTAAGTGCATTCTGTGAATACCAAAATAGTAGTAAGTTTAGGATTGAGTCTTAAGTTCATTCTGTGAATCGGGCCCATTGAGTCCAACTAACTATAACGTGGGAATTTCAATGGTTTTGTATGAGTAAACTGTTCAGCTAACTATAACTGGTGTGAAACCTATGTTTTTTTCAGTGAATTTCAAAGGTTTTTAAAAAGCTAATTCCTAGCAATAACGAGTGTGAAACCTATGGTTTTTTCAGTGAATTTCAAAGGTTTTTAAAAAGCTAATTCCTAACTATAACGAATGTGAAACCTATGTTTTTTTTTTGTGATTTTCAAAGGTTTTTTAAAAGCTAATTCCTAACTATAATGTTTGTGAAACCTATGGTTTTTTCAGTGAATTTCATAGGTTTTTAAAAGCTAATTCATTTGTATATCGACTTTGTAACCTATGATTATTTTTTTTGTTAGCTGTTTTTTACAACAATTAATTATATATATTTTTTAAAAAAAACATTTGTTAAATGTATATATATATATTTTTTTTTTCCCGGTGCGCTCTGGGTGCGCGTACCGGAGAGCGCACCCGGGAGCACACCCAGCGCTTACCCCACAACATTTTTTAAAAAAACCAAAATGTTTTTTTGCCCTTCAGGGTCTTTCTAGGCCCCCCTCAGAAAACCTCAGGGGTCAGGGGGTGTCTACTCTGCCCCCTTTTAATTAAATCCCCCTTTCTTTTTTCACCTCTTGTGTCTCGATCTACCGAGACACAAGATGGCGGACTCTCCGGACTGTTTAGAATGTTGACAGACACCCGACAGCCAATCAGCTTTCCGCTCGCGCACTCCCGTAGCGCGACGGGTGCGCTCCCCGGTACGCGCACCGGTGAGCGCTCGGAGCGCGCCTATAGATATATGTGTTTTTGAAGTTAATTTTCATAAAAACGACTGGAGCAATTTTCACCAAACATAGTAAAGGCACATCTGCGTACCAGTCCCTACAATTTTGCCAAGTTTGGCGTAATTCCATTGAGCGGTTCGGGCTGTAGACTTGTCAGACCGTCCTATGGAAATTAATATGGGGAAAACATGTTTTGGGACCCCCCTTTTTTCTCAGTCCCCACTTCACGAATCCCCCCGAAAATGTCAGGGAAGGAGCGCAGAGCAGCAAGACCATTTTCAGAAAAATTACAGGCAGATCCCTCAATCGGTGCCAAAGTTATTTCCAATAGAATGTTCGGAATTTCCTATGGTAGCCACTCCTAACTATTACTACCTACTGGCAACCGCCAGTAGGTAATATATATATATATATATATATTACCTACTGCCAGTCGCCAGTAGGTAGTTATAGTTAGGATTTTTTTCAATGCAAAATCTCAAAATTCTATTGTGAATAACTTTGGCGCCGGTTGACGAATCTGCCTGAAAATGTCCTCAAATTTGCCTCGCGGAGCTTCGGTCCGTCCTTGAAAGTTTGGGGGGATTCGTCAAGTGGGGGCCGAGATAAAAGGGGGGTCCCAAAACATGTTTTCTCCATGTTAATTTCCATAGGGCGGTCAAACTCACTTTTAGCCCGAACGGCTGAATGGATTTCCACCAAATTTGGCAAAATTGTAGGGACTGGTAGCCCGATGTGCCTTTGCTATGTCTCAAGATATGTGCTCCAGTGGATTTTGAGTAATTTAGGATCAAAAAAATATATATATCTATAGGCGCGCCCCAGTACGCGCACCGGGGAGCGCACCGGGCGTGCTACGCGACTTGCGCACGGAAAGCTGATAGGCTCACGGGTGTCTGTAAACATTCGAAACAGTCCGGAGCGGCCTCCATCTTGTGTCTCGGTAGGATCGAGACACAAGAGGAGGCAAAAAAAAAGGGGGAAATGACCATAAGGGGGCAGAGTAGACCCCCCCTGACCCCCTAGGTTTGATGTGGGGGCTATAAAAGGGCCCCGCGGGGCAAAAAAAAAAAATTGATATGCGCGGGAGGAGCGCCCGGTACGCGCTCCGGGGAGCGGACCGGTGAGCGGACCGGTGAGCGGACCGGGGAGCGTAGCATGGGGAAAACCCAGTTTATTCACTGCGTCACCTCTACGACCCTTTCTTGCGTCAATACGTCCCTTTTGCATACATTACACCTGACATAGGTATAATGTGGCGCAGGGGCTTACAAAGTGACGCATCTACCTAGATGCGTCACTTTGTAAATATGACTGAATAAGGCGCATTTTTTACAGCACTGGTGCGTCCCAAAAAGTGACGCGCCGGTATTAAATATATGACGTATTGTGTCGGAAGTACTTACAGATACGTTAGTATTTCAGACGTATCTGTAAGCGCAAAAGTGATGCATTGCTGGAGTGTGTCACAAAAATTATGCAACTCCAGCAATGCATCCTTTCACATGGGGCCAGGCCCCATGTGAAAGGGCCTGCATGCCTGCTGTGAAACAGGCGTAAGATTTGGACACAACAGCGTCATAAAAGTGACGCAGTGATATCTCATAGATTTTACTGCGTCACCTCTACGACCCTTTCTTGCATCAATACGTCCCTTTTGCATACATTACACCTGACGTAGGTATAATGTGGCGCAGGGGCTTACAAAGTGATGCATCTACCTAGATGCGCCACTTTGTAAATATGACTGAATAAGGTGCATTTTTTACAGCACTGGTGCGTCACAAAAAGTGACACTCCGGTGGCGTTAAAGTGACGCATGGCCTCATAAATGAGGCCTTCAGTCTTCTAGTCATGCGTCACATTAAATTTATGACTTATTATGTCGGAAGTACTTACAGATACATCAGTATTTCAGACGTATCTGTAAGCGCAAAAGTGATGCATTGCTGGAGTGTGTCACAAAAATGATGCAACTCCAGCAATGCATCTTTTCTTACCCTTCCACACCCCCGTTTCTTTTCAACATTTTCTTTGAATATCCATATTCCCCATGTTCACTCTCCTTCTCCTTACTTTCCTTCCCAACACTCACCTTCTTTCAGTCCTCCTACTTCACTTCTTTTCTCCTCTCATACCTTTCTGTTCTTTCTGACTCATTTTCCTTTCCATTATCAATGCACTCCACTTCACTTACTCTTTTTTATTTTTTTAAGAATATAGCTCTTTGATGAGAATTGGAGGTAGTTCTGAAAAGAACTTTTTTTTCTTCTTTTTTGTTTTTTTAGAACAAAAACAAAAACAGGGAATGGAAACTGCTCAACAGGAGCAAGAAAAAACAAAGAAATTAGGGCTGGGAATGGCAGCGATGGTTCTCCAATGCTCGAACCATGAGCAGGACACTTTGCTCCCTAAAGGTAAGTAGCTGATCGCAGTATCTGCATTTCAGGACGCCTTTGTTGAATGCAGGCTGAATGTTTGGAACCAGCTCCTGAGATCGCCCCCTCACTGAAGTAGTTGCTCCTCCGGTGGATGTAGAGGCCCCATCACTGGGAACCTCTTGTGCCAGAGCCCTGACACTTTCCCGGGCAAAATTCTGGGGGTGCCTCCTCTCCACATGGCAAAGCATTGTGGAGTTCCCAAAATAATATTTCTTAGTGGGGTCACCCCGTGACAGGACTGTGTGGCAGATCCTGCACTCCACTTTTGGAGCATTGACCTTCTTCTGGTCATCTGGTATGGAAAAAATTTTCCAGATGAAATGCTCTTTCACCTTCGGCTGAGGAGGCTCTTCATCAATGAATTCAGGCTCATCTTCACTGCTGCGCGAACGTAGGCGCTTCCGGGGGCGCTTACGCGGCGCGCCGAAGTGACGTTTTGATAGTTTCACGGAAATGCAACATTATTTTCATTTCCTTATTCAAAAAAACTGCTTTTATATGTATGGTACTAAATGTCTTGCGTTATTATTTACTTTTCATTCATATTTTTTTACACGAACGCAAGTAGCGCTCTGGGTGCGCTTTCCGGCGAGCTTACCGGTGCGCGGACCCAGAGCGCCCCAAGAAAAAATGATAATTTTTTTTGTTGTAAAAATATTATTATAAAAAAAATAATACTAATTAATACTCACACAAAACAGCAAATTAAAAAAATCGTAGGTTACAAACTCGATATAGAAAGGAATTAGCATTTAAAAAACCTATGAAATTCACTGAAAAAACCATAGGTTTCACACCAGTTATAGTTAGGAATTAGCATTTAAAAAACCTATTAAATTCACTGAAAAAACCATAGGTTTCACACCAGTTATAGTTACCTGCAAATTTTACTGACATAAAACCATTGAAATTCCACGTTATAGTTAGTTGGACTCACTATAACTTGCACGCCTGCAATGCACTGCTGATGACGTCACATATTACATCACTCATGACATGGTCAGTGACATCACTCATAACATCACTGATGACACCAGCTAGTGAATGTGTGTCTTCTGAAAAATAAATATGTTTTATATATGTATTTGTAAAGGTTGATGGAAGAATAAATGGTAAAATATGTGTCTAAATGGATGTTTATGTTTATTATGTTTTTTATAAATAAATTGTTTGGTTCACTGCCTTATTAAGTGTATTTTAGTGAATACGTATATTAACAAGTAACTTTTAAATATTGAAATATATGTATCAGAGTTTCACTTTGAGTATAAGTAGTTGCATGGGTTGGTGACTGACTCACTGTTTGTATGTGTTTTGAAGACAGCATATGTGCAGGACTGTATAGGTGGATGAGTGTGTATATGTGTGTGTTAGTGAGTGAATGACTGTCTCACTATTGTCTTTTTTAGTAACAACATATGTTTTAATCTAGTATATGTGAGTATTGATGTATATAAGTGAGTATATGTGAGAGTGAGAGATTGTAAGAGTTCCTGTTTAAATAAGTATGTGTTTCTATAATTGATTGTTTGAGAGAGTGAGTATGTGTAAGTTTCCTTAGAAGTAAAGTGGTAGTGTGTGTATAGCCGTATATGCAAATTAATGGATGTTCAATAGTTTATTTGCATGTGTGAGTATGTGTGTGAGTAACATTTGGATGACTGTCGGTGTGTAACAAGATGTATAGGTGTATCACTACATATGATGAGTGAATATATGTATGAGTGACTATATAGAACTGTTGGTGAATGAGTGGATGTGTATATAGATGGTGGTATTACTGAATTGGTTGTTGTAACTGGTATGGGTATCTCCATTTTTGTGAAAATTTTTGTTTCTATTTGAGCGGGCACATAAGTCTCTGTGAGTGGGTGGATGATCCTCTGAATGTTTATGTGAGTACCCACATGCCTCTCTGACAGAGTTGGTGAGTGGGTGCATTATTATCTGAGTGGGTATGTGAGTGGGTGTATGGATGTCTGAGTGGATATTTGAAGGTACATGAATCTAAAACTGTAACCATCGAGGGTGTGTATATAGATATAGATACTTTTTGTTTTATATTTCCACCAATATTCATGAAGGTGTTGCGATAGTCGCAACGTCCCTGTGATGTTCTACAGGGTGCCTTGCCGGCAGTCTCTGCGTCATAGTGAATATTGCACATGATTAAAAAAACAATTTTGGACATATAACTTGTGCCACTAACTTCACAGAAAAGAACAAAGGTTCCAGGAACGTTAGACATAGGCTTAGATTTTGCTTGTTCAAAACCAGTGAAATTCAGCAGTTATAGTTACCTGAGCTAACTATAACTCCCACTCCCGCAATGCATTGCTTATAACTTCCATATTACATCACTCATGTGATGTAATAATTAGTAAGTGCTACCTCATTGGGTAATAACTAGTGCATATTCTATACTGCAGCTGCGTAATGGACCAGAGTGAAATGTCTCCAGTGACCTTGTATCCGTTTAGGCACTCTTCATTCAGAAATCTCTAAGAGCATGAATTTTCCTATAGAGAAGATAACAAGGCTACAAAGAGGTGAATTTGCACTAAACAAGGGTACTTCCCCTTAACGGCATTAAGCAAGTGCCTCTTTGTTTGGTGGAGAAACCCTAATTTTCTTCGATTCAAAGAACGCGTCATCAAAATCTGTGAAATACGTGCTAGGGGGCCTCTTCGTAAGTTGTCCATCCTCCTGGCAAAAGGCAGGAACACCTCAGCATACTAGTAGTATGATACTACTAATATGAAAGGGGCAGGGCCAATCAGGTGGAGCATCAGGTGATTATGCACATTTAAATACTTGTCGTCATTTAAAGATAGAACCATATACTCTGCTCTCACCAGGAGAGGCCAAGAAAGCACCTGTTCAGAGTCACCACAGATTGTGCTCTGATAGATCAATGATGCATTCACCTTCACCAAGGATTTCGGGTAATTTTTCACACTTTCTTTACCTTCGCTAAGCCCAGGAAGTTGGGATAGTTTGCCCTTTACAGAAGTGGAGCTTCAACAGGGGCACGTACTATGTGTATATTTGTAAGTGCTTCCCGTTGAGGTTTAATTTCTGGCAAATGAGTATCAGGGCCTAGGACGGGGGCCACGTGGCTTACCTCCCTTCTTTTCACTACTTTTGTACCCCAGGGAGGTCAGAGTCCTTGGGCCAATTAGAAATTTGGAGGGTGGTCCATACTCATCTAGGGACATCCAGGACGAGTCTGGCAGGGGCATAATACGTTGTCGAAGGAGGTGAGCTGCGATCTGTGCATAGAGAGTGTTGCTGTAATCCAGTCGGATGGAGGTGAGGGGCTGGGTAATGGTGTGTCTTGAGTTTTGGGGTAGCCATTTGAATATCTTATCAAGCATGCAGAAGATGAAGAAGTAGAATGAGGCGACAGAGTTGGCCTGTGTCATCTTGGATAGCTTGTCCAGAATGATTCCTGGGTTCCTCTGGGAAGCTTTTGTTTCCAAAAGTCAGCACTTCTGTCTTGTTGAGCTCCAGGCAGTGGTCCTTCATTCAGCTGGAGACGTCTGTCATGCAGTTGTAGAAGTTGGTCTTGGTGGTGTCTTCGGAGAGGGAGAGGATGAGTTGTGTGTCGTGGGCATAGGATATGATGTTGGGTCCATGGGTTTTGGCAATGTTGTCCAGATATGTCATATATGTATTGAAAAGGGTGGGGCTGAATGAGGACCCTTGGGCTACTCCACAGATGATCTCCTTGGATTCAGAGATGAAGGAGGCAAGGTGGACGTTTTGCGATTCAAGAGGCGATCCATCTGAGCGGTTCCTTGGATGCCAATGTTGTACAGCCTTGTGATGAGTGTTTGGTAGGAGACCATATTGACGGTTGCCAAGAGGTCTAGGAGCATCAGAACCACAGTCTCTCCTCAATCGAGTACGGCTTGGATGTCGTCGGAAGCTGAGATGAGGTAAGCCCTAGAGCTAAGTATGATTGTGCATGTTGAAAGTTGTATGGTGCAACATTTATAAATCACACAAAGGTTTGGGGTAAGTATTACTCCATACTCAACAAGCTAAAGGCAGAGCATGCCTGATGTCGTTTGCCAAGGTATGTTGTAAAGTAGGTCATGGCTTAAAGCCAAAACCTGGTCTAAAAAGCTGTGAAAAGGCCTTAGCTTTTGGTGACAATAGATTGTATATAGTGGTTGTCTGGGCATGTGCCTATATTAACTAGTTGTAATACAGTGCGAAAGACAAATTCTTTTTAGAAAGGATGCTTATAAGGTGTAGATGGACATGATTGGGGAGGGAGGGTACTCAAGAGACAGTGGGGATGCACACAGCCAAAGGAGGGTTGTCAGAAGTGGCTCAGGAGCCACATGCAATATGGATGGTGGGGAGGAGGGCATGGGGGAGCAAATGGACAACACAGGGTGGGTGGGAGGGGATGAGCAACAAGCTGACAGTGGAGAGTGGGCAGGAGGGGATGTGGCAGCAAGCTGACAATGAAGGATGGGTGGGAAGATATTAAGCTGACAACAGGGAACAGGCAGGAGGGGCTTGGGCAGTAAACTATCAATAGAGGGTGGGTAGTAGGAGCTGGGGTATCAGTAAACAATAGAGGGCAGGCAGAATGGACTGGGGATGCAAGCTGACAATGGATGGTAGGTGGGGGTGCAGGGCAGAAAGCTGGAAATGAATAGTGGGCAGGAAAGGCAGGGGTGAACATGGATGGTATAAGTTTGGCAGGAGGGGCTGTCTTCAGCCAGGATAGCTTGACTCCAGTGGTGTGGAGAGCACGTCTGCGCATACCCGTCCCACTCAGGGTGACAAATGCAAAAACAACAATTGATGGACAGAATGCAGAACAATGTCATACATTCACCCCAGTAGAGAGATCTGGGCCTAAATCCATATTTTGTTTGCACTCCACACCACCCCAGTTCAGACATGGCCATATGCAAATCAGCCTTGACCCTGTGCCTCATGGGAACAGTCCAGCCCGAACTACTAAGCCACGTCTTCCCTGGACCGGAATCAAGCATCCTAGGACCGGTTTCTGGCTATCAGCCGTCTTCAGCCAGGATAGCTTGACTCTAGTGGTGTGGAGAGCACGGGACTCATGTCTGAGCATACCCGTCCCACTCAGGGTGACAAATGCAAAAACCACAATTGATGGACAGAATGCAGAACAATGTCATACATTCACCCAGTACAGAGATCTGGGCCTAAATCCATAGTTTTTTTGCACTCCACACCACCCCAGTTCAGACATTGCCATATGCAAATCAGCCTTGACCATGTGCCTCATGGGAACAGTCCAGCCCGAACTGCTAAGCCATGTCTTCCCTGGACCGGAATGAAGCATCCTAGGACCGGTTTCTAGCTATCAGCCGTCTTCAGCTAACAAATGCAACATGCTTTCAGCCATGGTATTTTCCTGCATAACTTTAGCGAGTCACTAAGAACAATGAGGAGCCATGGATCACTACTGACTGACCAACAGATTGCGGCGTTTGGCCTGTGTTGGTGGAAAGTGACTGAGGGTAATGTGTTCTTTCACTTATAGTTGAGGGATGTACAGCTGTGTGGCCACTTTTCGTAGATAAGTACTAGCTGCACATTGATTTTTAATTTAAAGATTCCATGAGCAGCGCAATTAGTTTATGAACTCTTTGGAGGCTAGCATATAACCTGAGGATCTCAAGTAGGAATTCTATTGTGTACATTTTATTTTTAGGATATTCTTATTTTTAGCTCATGAATTCATAATAATTGGCACTTTAAAGTGAAATCTTATAGTTGTTTGGCAATACAATGGTGACTTTATTTCTTGGCGAAGAATTACCAGGGAAGATTGGGCGAATACATTTGGAAAAACATATTCATGAAGCTAGTTGTTACGAATTAAAATATTGTAATATTAAATGATCAAGTGAATTGTTTGCTTAGGAACGGCACCACACTTCATTATTTTTACTGATTTTTGCCAGGGAATACCCACAGAAAACAATGTGTAAGAAAGGGTGGGCAGGTTGAGGGATAAAAGGCAAGAAGGGGGGGGGGCGGGTGGCGGATAAAAGGCAAGAAAGAGTGGGCCGGTGGGGGATGAAAGGCAAAAGAGGTAGGGTGGACTGGATAAAAGGCAAGAAAGGGAGGGCAAGAGGATAAAAGCCAAGAATGTGCGGGCAAGAGGAATAAAAGGCAAGAAAGGGAGGGCAGGAGGGAGGGATAAATGGCAAGAAAGGGAGTTCAGGAGGGAGGGATGAATGGCAAGAAAGAGAGGGCACGAGGAAGGAAGAGATAAAAGGCAAGTAAGGAAAGGCGGTTGAGGGATAAAAGACAAGAAAGGGACAGCGGGCAGGGGATAAAAGCAAAGAAAGGGACAGCGGGCAGGGGATAAAAGCAAAGAAAGGGAGGGCTTGGGGGGATTAAAGCAAAGAAAGGGAGGGCTGGAGAATGGTAAAAGGCAAGGAAGGAAGGACGGTGATAAAAAGCAATAAAGGGAGGGCAGAACGACACATGATTCAGTCAGATAAAGTTTTCTGAAAAGTTTAGTGAAAATTTTCCAGGAGTGGTCAGTTATTAGGACATGAAAAAACACTTTTGATATGTTCTATGCATGTAACTATAAGTAGAGAGGCAATATTCCTGCACGTGTGATGGTTCATAATATGGGTTCAATTTTGCATCTCACTCACAGCTCTCCATCACTCGTCTTCTGGTACTACAAAATGTTCTTCATTATTGCTTTGCTATTGGGAGGGTTGTATGGAGCACGCGCTCAGATGGGTGTCTAGAACGCTTTGCAAAAGGTAGATGAAAGTAGAGATGAATATCTTTGGGAAGGCAGAGAGGGGTCCATTTTTCCCAAAAAATTGGGGCCCGATGTAGGTAATCCCAGATTACCGATTCTTAAATACCGAATCATACCGATTCGGTATTTAAGAACAGGCAAATGGGATGTAGGTAATTTTAACGAAAAAATACCGAATCAGTAATTCTCGGTAATTACTGAATCGGTATTTACCGATTCGGTAATTGCCATTCATTCCAAACATTGAAGGGTGGCAGGGTGTCACTTTGGCACCCTGTTGCACCCCTCAATTTTGCATGGGTGCACATGTTGCAGACATACATGCCCTAAGGGCAAGTATGTCTGCAACATGGCACTGTAGGAAAAGCAAAAAAAA
The DNA here is from genome assembly GCF_964263255.1 of Lissotriton vulgaris. NCBI lineage: Eukaryota > Metazoa > Chordata > Amphibia > Caudata > Salamandridae > Lissotriton > Lissotriton vulgaris. The sequence goes on from NC_141691.1 coordinate 884,095,695, forward strand.
TGCTTTGTAAAGGGTTTCATTATTTACCACCAACTTCTAGTTGGTGGTAAATAACAAATCCTTAACTGAGGAATGCACTAACTTGAGTGCTTCCTACATCCTGGATTCGGTATTTTACTGAATCGGTATGTTAAGAATTCGGTATTTTACAGAATCCTTAAATTACTGATTCGGTAAAATACCGAAACCTTAAAAAATGTCACCTACATCTGGATAGCCCAATATTCGTCGGTAACGGCCGAAATTCGGTAATTTCGGCCATTACCGACCGGTATTGGGCAACCTACATCTGGCCCTTAGTGTTGTGTGAACCACTGACCTGAACAATACTAGGTCGTAAGATATCTAACAGCCTCACAGCGCTGTACATGCATCAATGCACATAGAATGGGCCGTATCCGGGAACAAAAGATAAAAAATTTTGAACAACCATATAGTTTATATAAAAAAATATTAGGCGCATACGTCAAAAGTAACCCACTGAAGTTGCTGCCTTTAAACACAAACAGCGTTTACCTGTTGGGCTACGAGCTTAAAGTAACACTGCCTCTTTACCTGGCTAAACACTGAAACCCACGAAAATAAACATGACTGATTATCACTGCGTACCTTCCTATCCCTTCAATCTATTGCAGAGGAGCCACACGCTGTCCATGAGTACCGCTCGTGCACCTCTGCTATCGCCTGCCATGCTCACTCGTTACCAAGCAACAGTGGGCACGTCTCTTGAGCAGCGGTATCGTAATCCATGGAATGAAGTAATGTATGATCAGAGTGCACACATAAACTTGTCTCTTAAGTTTATTCAATGTTATATATTGGGACCTGAGTGTGTAGCTACATGAAAGCGTGGTCATCTTTTTGGAACTTGATGTCTACGAGCCCGATTCACAGAATGAACTTAAGACTAAATCCTAAACTTACTACAATTTGGTATTCACAGAATGCACTTACTACCATCTGGTATTCACAGAAAGCACTTACTACTTTCGGGATTCACAGAATGAACTTACTACTTTCAGGATTCACAGAATGAACTTACTACTTTTCGGGATTCACAGAATAGACTTACGACTACTAACTTTACGTCCGCCGTCGGGCCGTAATTCCCGCCACCTGGCCGGATTTTACGGCACTTTGGCGGACTTTACGTCATATCAGCGCAAAATCCGGTTACGGGCCGTAAATTACGATTACGGGCCGTAAATTACGATTACGGGCCGTAAATTACGATTACGGGCCGTTTGTCATGTTAGCTAAGTGGAAACACCTGGCCAAGTTCCACCCATCCCCCACCATGGATCAGCTGACACACAGCAGCCAATCCCAGCCCTGCAGCATGTATGAATGCAGAGCAGACACAAACAATCCCTTTTCAGGATGTCACTGAACGTGTTTGTAGCACTACCCCTTGCCATGCGGCAAAACTAATTGAGGAGGAGGAGGAGGAGAGCAGAGAGGATCTACAGGCAGAGGACCAACCTATTTGGAATGTCCAGCCAGGATGTAAGGGCCAGGTACCGTTTCCCACCTGAAGTAATCCTGGAAATGGTATGTGAGTGGGTGCAGGAACTTGACTCTGTGACCTGCTGCTCACATGCAATACCAGCATACCTCAAGACACTTTCTGCCCTCCAATTCTTTGCTACTGGGTCCTTCCAAAGGGTCACCAGTGACCATGTGGGCATTTCCCAGGCTAGCCAGTTGTGGTGCCTACATCAGGTACTGAGATGCATCACTGATAGAGCCCCCAACTACATCAAAATGCCATACACACTGGACATGAGACAAAGGGCAGCAAGAGATTTTTTTACCCTTGCACAATTCCCACGTGTGCTGGGTGGAATAGATTGCACCCATGTGGCCCTTCAGCCACCCCGCCACATTGCAGACATCTTCTGCAACAGACACAGATGGTATTCCATCAATGTTCAAGCAGTCTGTGATGCCAGTGGAAGGTTCATCAATGTGCATGCAGCGTTCCCAGGCAGTACACATGACAGCTTCATATTCCGCATGTCACCTCTTGCTCGGCGTATGGCTGCTGGAGAATTTGGTAACATGTGGCTACTGGGTAAGTACCAACCACTGAAAATGAGTGATATGCGTCATTGAAATGTCTGAATGCCCCCCAATAGTAACGATTGTACAATAAGAAACATGGCCCAACAGACACTGCATGTATGAACGTATAGATCATGTTCTGTGAAAGTCAAAGAGTGAAATGTTAACAACTGCCCATTCTTCCCTCCTCAGGCGACGCTGGGTATGCACTCTCTCCACATCTCCTCACCCCTTACAGGCGTGCAAACACTGTACCTCAGCGTAGGTACAATAGGGCACACATACGTACTCGAGCCATCATCGAGCGCACTTTTGGTCTATTGAAGTCGCGATTCAGATGTCTCGACCGTACAGGGGGTGTGCTTCTGTACTCCCCAGTAGTCGTGTGCAAGATCATACTGGCCTGTTGTGTTTTGCACAACATTGCTCTAATGCATGGCTTACACATGCCTCTCGACCCTCGACTAGCTCTGAATGTGGGAGACCGGGCTATTGCACATGACCGACGTCAGGGCATGCAAGTCCGTGATCTGCTCGTTGCCACATATTTCGCATGAGCAACCTGTAATGCCACGGACAACATGTGGTTTGCCGTCTGTTGTCAATGATGAAATGTGGACAGACACAACAGTGTCCATAAATCCCACCCTGAGACGACTTTGCAAACCACACTAACTGCATGCAAATCACAGCTGCTGACAGAAGTCAAAAGGTGGATTGTGCCTCAGGTCACATGCCCATGTCAGCGATCAGCATAGTGGACATCCCTTAAACAAACTATTCACGCTGATGACAAACAAGACATGTCCTGAGAGACATACCTGGACCTCATAAGGATGGGTCACCAAATCACAAAAGGTTGCATCCTCAGGCCTATGACCACTAGAGAATTGACTCCCCCACAAATGATGGGCCCAGAATGTGAGTGATGATGTCATGGTAGAATCATGCACCATGGGTCAGATTTACAATAAGAGTTGCATCTCTGCATATCAGCAGGGATGCCCCAGTAATTGTGCCTCACAGCAGACATCCCTTGCGCCATCATGGCTGTGCCGCATTTACAAAGCTGTGCGCTGTGGGCCAAGTATAGACAGAAGCGTGAAGCATATGCTGTCATAAAGGTGAAGCACCACTGGAGTTGGGTCGCAAGCGCAACGCAGCTCCAGCAAGGCAAGCGGCGAGCCGATGCCCAACATGCTGCATCATTTCTCAGGCCTCCTACAAGCATGTGCAGGGTTGGGACGCAGCATGACCATGAAAATGACTGAGTGTAATTTTGTACATTTCATGCTGCCACTGTTCGGAGGCGTATGTGTGCTGGAACGCCCCCCCCCTGTGCAGGAACGCACAACTGCGGTGCAGGGCCTTCCAATATGACACATTTCACAGATGCGTCACGTTGAAGATACCCCACAGCATGGAGTTGGCGTAGCGCTGCTGCGCCACTAAACTTACGCTACTGTGGCGCAATTGGGGCACACAGGGGACGTATAGCTGCCCCCATATGTATCTGACATATCCACACTTCTCCACACCAATGTTGCATAACACTTCATTCAACTCTGATACTGAGTACTTAATATGAACTACATGTCCCATAATGCAAAGTATGAGAATAGGAAAGTGGGATGGATGTTGTCAGCCCCCTACCCCCTGTCAGTGCATAAATGACATGAAATGAACTGTTCCCCCTTTTGATACATAATCATGAATCACACCTGCATTGTCCTTTCACTTTCCCCTACATCAGAACAACAGGAGGAAGTGGATTTGTTTACTGATTGTGGATGGCCCAGGATGAATAAAAAATGGCTGCAAAATACTTCCTGTGATGTATTTCCTGTTTCCCACTACCTGTATAACATTTCCTGTATGAAATAATGTGTTCCGGGTCATTTTCGCAAGTTACGGCGCTTAATCGTAGTTTCCGGCGGCGTATCGTAATGCGCTTGCGCGTAAACGACGCTCCGGAACCGGAAACTACGAATTCGGGCCGTAAATTACGAAAATAAACTAGAACACATCATTGCATACAGGGAAGGTAATACATGAAGTGGGAGACAGGAAATACATTACAGGAAGTACTTGGCAGCCGTTTTGTGGTCATTTTGAGTCATCCTCTATCACTGATCAGATCCTCAGGCATCCTGCTGCTCTCATCTGACCAATTTCCCCATAATGGCTGAGGAATATGAGGAGAGAGCCCCCCTTTCTCAGACAGGTAATTGGACATCTTGGTGGAGGGGGTGCTGGAGAAATTCCCTCAGCTATATGGGGACCCTGAGCACCAGCTGAGCACTGCAGCCCGGGGCAGGCTATGGGCCAACATCGCCGAGCGCTGCAATGCAGTGGGAGTGTCCACCAGGAGGGCTAGGGCGTGCCGCAAGCGATGGGAGGACCTGAAGCGGTGGGCCCGTCACAAGGCTATGGAGCTGGCTGGCCTGTCCTCCCAGCACCATGTGCATCGTCCTTGCCTCTCACCACTGTACAAGAGGGTCCTGCGAGCAGCGTGGCCAACCCTCCATGCTCAGCTGGAGGAGCACGAGCAGCATAGACCTAGTAAGTGCATCATATGCAATATGAGTCTGGGAGTATGATGTGAGTGAAACAGTGCTGTACCATTGTGTGTCCCATGCCTCCATTAGCCAATTCCATGTTCAAGCAGCAGTCACCAAGTTTCAAGAGGCACACTGTGGCATATGGACTATACAGGCCAGAGTGCAGTTTGGGAGTCGTAATTGTCTCATGACAACTGGGTAAATGAGCCACACTCATGCATCCATATTGAATACTGCTCTGCCAGCACCACTACAATTGTACCAAGTCTATCATAACAGATGTGTGCATTGGATGAGCTATGGTACAGAGACTGTCCAGTCTGCACATGGCAGGCCATAGGGGATTGGATGTTGTGATTAGCATTGCACCTGTAGCGTTGTGTTCCAATTGAGACAGATCATCATGTGCCTTGGAGTCAAGACAGATATTGAGATCCTTGCATCACTCACAGGTTTTCATAGGTCTGCAAGGCGTGTCCACTGACAGACGTCTCACTCTCAGTGGCCTGTATGACATTTTACATGTACAGGTAGCTGTCACAACCGCCCACCACTGTTCAGCGGTCTACTGCACTACCTTGTTAGTCAAGTAAGCCACTATGTGGAACTGGATTGTCCGAAGATGTGTGGGGACATCAAAAGGCTAGACACACAATGTAGCTAGAGGAGTACTCCAGACCCCACGTGGATGTGTGACCCACATTTGTCTTGTCCCATACAATGCTACAAAGCAGATGACACTGGTCCAGACGTTAAATAGCTGCAAATCAATATCAATGGCCAATATCTATTATATCTGGACTCTTTATGTTCTCCTCTGGTGGACTTGTAGTTGAACTGGCACATGCAGCAGTGACACGACACACAGATCACAACAATGCTAAGGTTGAGGTTTGGATAATGCAGTTGCGCAAGCCACAATAATACACATGAGATGTCTATGTCAAACTCAAATCAGTATATGACAGTGTGCATACATGTAATGTAAGTGCATGGACAGAATGTGGGTTGGGAGCACACTGCCTCACAGTCCCAGCACGGTTTGTCCCTTTGCATCCTGGTAAATGCAGTACACATTCCAAACTTAGTTTGGAATAATCTGGAGTCATACACCAAATTTGGTGCTGACTTTGCTGTAAATCCCTAGACACGTGTTCCTGGAATGAGCGCTACATCAGTAGAGAGCAGCAGTTTCAGAGAGAGCAAAGTAAATCATCTTGGTTTGCTGTGTGCCTGTGAGTGTTACTGTGACCTGAGAATAGCTTGGCAGCATTCCCAGCAAACACAGATGATTCAGGAGTTAGTTAGTATTGTACACAGCATATTCCCGGATGCAAAGGGGCAAACTGTGCTGGGACTGTGAGGCAGTGTGCTCCCAACCACCATTTAGTCCATAAGGACTGATGGGCAGATCAACAAGGCACTTCGCCTCATTGCACCGCCATTGGGTCACTTTAGTGACGCAGCGGCAGAGCACACAAAGCGCCATGCTGCTGGATTATTACAATGTGACGCATACGGTCCAGGATCACATCCTAAAAGTGGCTGAGTGAAACTACAAGATTTCACTCAGTCACTATTAGGGCCAAGCGAAGTCAAATCTACGCACCTGCTTGAAGCAGGTGTAAGGATTGCCGCAGCATGTTAGCGATCGTGCACCCCCGAGCCTTGCTGGAGGCGGGTTCGCACTTGCCACGCCACTCTAGCAAAGCCCGGCTCTTCCACCGGGGATGCATCACACACCTGCCCACCCAAGCGCCACGGTGTGCCGCTTTGTACATGTGGTCCATCAGGGGTGACGCACGGGTGGGCTGATGCGTTGCAACTCATCAGACACACCTCTGCTGATTAGCGGAGATTCGCTAGAAGTTGTAAATCGCCCCCTGATAACTGTACAGTGTGATCAGAGATAAACAAATTTGGACCTAGGCTATTCTATGTATGTGTAGCGTCATGCATGGAACAACCACCACATCAAGATTTTGCTTACACTTCTGCAGGCACGGTTGATGAGACAGGAGATCCGCAGGAACAAGTCCGGAGAAGTAGACCATCAGTTCTGCGACGGCTAAACCCTCTTACCACCAGGGGGGGGGGAGGAGGAGGAGGAGGAGGAGGAGGAGGAGGAGGAGGAGGAGGAGGATGACACCTCGGACCATGATGTGGGGGATAGCCCCTCACCCACACGTACATCACCAGTGGGTCACAAAGAGGTGTCCCCGGGGCAGGCCAACGTTCAATCTGGGCCTGCCATCTGCCCCACCGTACCTCTAGAGACCCCCATGCCATTGGGGGCTCCTGCTCAATCCCCTGATACCTGTCCCCCTCCTCTTAGCCGCCAAGCCAAACCCATCCGCTCCGGACCTGAGGCACCACGTCCCTTCTGTGTCTCCCCCCCAGTGCCGGTGCTGTTCCTCCTGTGGCTGTGCCAGGGGACTTGATTTGGATGGTCGAGGGTCAACCTGACATATCCGCTCGCATCTTGCTACAGGTGAGTCTGGAGATACGCTCGATGCAAGCGCACCTAGTCCGATCTATGGACAACATCGGCACCCAAGTCCAGTCCCTGAACACAGCCAGTACGTCTTTCATCTCCCAAGTGCCTTCCCATACCACCGTCAATGTGTCCCCCTGTCCGTTGGCCCACACTGGTTCCCCCCATACTCCTTGTGTGTCACGTTCCCGTGTGGTGCCTGTTCCTGCATCAGCCAGACGTCTGGATGTGTCCGACCCTGAGGATAGAGACATTGTGCTCCTGGATGATGACCAGAAAGACACTTGACTGTAGGACTGAGACATTGTTTTGGACGAAGATTTCTTTCTCCCCTTGTGAATAGACTGGTTCCCATGACGCTACCTGACGTATTATATTTGTTTTGCCCCACCCAAATCCAAGTTCCCTTCTCCTTCTGCATTAAGATCATCATTTGTTTTCCTTTCTCCCTTCCAAATGGACGGTTTGTTTGTGTTCCTACATAAATAACTTTGCAGAATTATACTTTGTCTGACTAGTTTGACTTCATTTTGAATGTCTATTCCCAAATATAGACACATATTTAGTAAGTCATATGCTATGCACACTACAACGTGTTGCTATGATGTGTTACACTTGTACCTGTCTCACACACACACACATGCCTACATTGTCAGAAGAGACATAGTACACAACAGGATATTACTGTAGTAGATATTTATTGTCAAAATACTCCTAAGGAGCCCAAAACAAATAAGCCATTTCAATTGCGGTCATGTTTGCGTTTCCGCAATTGTGGGGGGGAGGAACGCGGTGAGGGGTGAGGTTGAGGTTGTCGCCTTCGTGTCTGTGGGTGTTGTCCAGGCTGATCAAGAGGTGCAGGTGCCGATGGTGTCTGCACATTAGGTGTCTGTGGCTGGACAAGGGCTGGTTGATCAGGTGGTTGAAGTGACTGTGCAGAGGTTGGTGTTGTTTGGGCAGGTAGTGGGGGGGGTGGGAGTGACTGTGCTGAGGTTGGTGGTCTTGGGGCAGGTAGTGGGGGTGGTGGGAGTGACTGTGCAGAGGTTGGTGGTCTTTGGGCAGGTAGTGGGGGTGGTGGGAGTGACTGTTCAGGGTGCGGGTGTATTTCTGTACCTTGGCTGTGGTGCTGTGCAGTTTGTGTTACAGGTGTGGGGATGTGCTGTCCTACAGGCCAACATGATTGTTCCCCTGCGTTGACCGTGAAGGTAGACTTTGGATCCCTCTCACCATGCCCTCCATCATCTTCATGGCCAAGGCATGGTGTCTTGCACTCTCTTCCCTTTGGATGGACATCAGGTCTCTCATATTTCTAGACATTTCCTGCCAAGTGCTATCCATCCTATCCAAAGCTTGGCCCACCCTGTCCACCACCTGAGGGAATCGGGCCATGTCCTGCAGGGTCCCAGAAATGTCGAGCAGGGTAGCCCCTATGGCCCGAATGTCCTGCCTCACATCTGCCTGCTGTCAGAAGAAGTCCTGCTCACACTGGCCACCATCGTCATGTGCAGGCCCCCTCTGCTGGTGTCTGCCAGGGATGAGATGAGCAGGTCCAAAAACAGGGGGGCTGGTAGGTAGAAGTCTGTGGGCAGGAGAAGGGTTCCCAGGGGATACCTGGTCCACAACAGGGCTGGTACTTCCCTCAGATGGTGGAGAGAATGGCAGGGATTCACTGCGTAGGGAAGAGTGGGTAGGGGAACCACCATGTCGGTTCCGGACGTGAGGGCTGTGAGTGAGTGATGTCTGTGAGTGGATGTGTGGTAGCCGTGGCTGTATTGATATTTGCCGTGGTATTGATGGTTTGAGAGGAGGCAGATGGGCGTTGCTTGTCAGAAGATGTGAGGCGGGGACGTCAGTATTGTCATCCCCGGAGTCAAACAAATTGTACTCATCATCCTCCTCAAAGGCAACGTCCTCTTGATCTTGATCCTCCTCCTCTCGGGCATGAGTTGCAGCCGACATTGTTGCCTGGAGGATCAGGGGATTCTCCCCTCAGATTTCCCGTAGGCCACCACTGGTTGTCGGTCTGTCAGCCTCTCCCACAGCATCATCTGAAACACAGAGGTTGCAACTGTATTGGTGATTGACCAGGTATTACATGTGCAGCAACACCAGGGTTGTATTTACTGCACCTTGCATCAGCAGATGAGGATCATGTGATCTGGTTTGGGTACCACCACAAATGGCCACTCACACCATAGCCCTGAGGTGTTACACGAAAATCTACATGATACTAGCAAACTCACCAGTTCCAGCCACAACTCTCTGTCCCTTTGCGTTCCCTCCTAGTGTATCCTGCTGCACCTGTCTCACCATAGTTGTTGTAGACATAGCTGTAGAGGGTAGAAACAACATTCTCAACAATCTGCCTCACCAAATGACAGACATGCATATGTGTCACTCCTGGTCTGTATTTCACTTTGTAATCAACAACTGTTGATTCCATGTAGAAGGGGATCTCGATCTCTGTAATGGCTTTGTAATCTAAGCTGTTGACACTCCTCATGCCCGATTTACCTGAGGGACAGGTGCGTGACAGTTTCACAGCTGCAGCCAGGATGTCATGCATCCTCCGGGATGGTGTCCGCTGCAGTGGTCTCATCCTGTCAGCACCTGTGATGAGAAATACATGTCCATATTTTCGTACAACAGATTGTAGCTATGAGAACAAATTACATTCTCATTAGCCATTTGTGGATAATCAAGGACGCTGTGCAGCATGCGTAGCTCATTGACTTAACATCTGGGCACCTGCTCACAAGCAGCATTTGCAAGCTTACAGCCATGCGGCACTGACATCAATAAGATGACACTTCAACTGACGGACTTGTATGAGAAGGTTACTGATTTCACCCTTACCATTGTGACTGACTATTTCCATGGGTGTAATGTTGTCTGTTGACCAGTCAGAAAGGAGTTCATGTGTGAGATGTGCAATTGTCAGGGGCCTGATGCTGCCCATATGTGCTTCCCTACCCATGAGGTCACACAGCTCATTATTGAATGAGAGAAAACAGATTACTAATGTCCATCCTTTGAGTGTTCTCTGTTCCGATGCTCCATTTCCAACATCATGGTACTACTTACATGACAACAGATAGTGTCTTGTGTGTGCACCAGACATCCAAACCTCATATTTCATACACTCACCTATACATGTGAATATGGTAGAAGGGAGGCAAGCAGAAGACAACATTTGGTTTAGATCACACTTTGCAGATGAGGTGAGAAGCTTTGAATCCGCGCACCTGCACTGGATTATCCTGTTGCTCTTCAGCAAAATAATTTTGCAGGTGTAACTGAATGAAGAATCACCTTAGCAGCCCCTACACCCATCTCACAGGTACACAACTGGCACCAGTGTGTGCCTCAGCCATGCCAATTTCATATTGATTTGACCATGTTAATTTTGCTAGGGATTTAGCATATCATTGACTATCAAGCCTGTTGTGTTGTGGATGTTTCTTATGACACATTGTTGTATTGTATGTCCATTGTGCACACACTTGGCATACATTTTGTGTCAGCATCTCATTTGCCACCAGGGTCTGATCGGCCATGTGTTCAAATGCCCTATGTGAGCATATTGTGATGCAGGATAACAGTGTTGTACAACACATACAGTGGAGGTGAAAGGCACAATTTATAAGCATTCAGCAAGCTTGACTTACCGTGGCCCAGCACCGGAGCAGTCTGTGGTCCCTGGACAGATGTGCAGTCCAACCTAGTAGCAGAAGTCAGTGGGCGTCTGGGGTTATGGGAGGACCGCATTGGACCTACAATGATAAGTTTGTTTGGCAACTTTATATTCCTGCTGCCACATGTGATGCATTGGATTCCTGGCACAGGACGGGCACAAGCAGTCATGGTCACCACCGTTGCAGAAGTGTGTCATACATTATGTAATGAGTGATCCCACATATAACTTAGATTGGGCCCACTACCTTGATGCTACCTATATAACAATGACATGCCTACGAATCCAGAGGTAAAGTCCACTATCGTGTTTTGTTGATGTCCGGAAATTATCCATCCAATGTACGCAGTCCATGATCAGCTGTGTGGACTGTGCTGAACAAAGTATGTATGAAAGATTAGAAGTTGGCCAGTGTATGCATTGTCAATACTATAGAGACTGGTACCTCCCCGTTTGGTCTTCATTTCCTTATCGGTGCAAATGCTACTTCTTGATTAGGTCTACAAACACTATTACAATATGGTGGTACACCCTTTCGACTTGTTGTGGCCCTCGATTACAGAATTGCTTTCCCCGTTCTGGGTCTGTTGGTGTAATACATGTTGTGTACCACATTTACAAAGGTATGATGAGGCAAGACATTTTATATTTTGTCTTTCGCTGTTCACAAATGTCATATGTTAAAGGTGAATGTCCATTGACATCTCCAATTGTAATGCAGCAAATGTAGCATAAATGGTTGTCTTACATAGCTGGGCACTATTTGTCCCTCTGTTGTCTTCTGACGATGTATGCATTTTGACCATCTCCTGTCCACTTTGACTTACCAGTTAGTGTGGTTGACATGCCTTCATCTGTACGTTGCCGATTCCTCCTATGCAATGCGGTGACCTCTGTTACTGAAGTTGTCGGTTCTCTGGATGGATGTGTCAATTGGTGAGAAGAGCGAAAAGTAGACAAATGGGAAATGTGCTTGTGTAACGTTTCGGGGATTTGCCCATATCTTCTGTGTGATAACAGTATTGCGTGGAACTGCCGCGGACGGGGCAGGTAGGAGCAGTGGTGTGTTGAGGATGTAATGGCGTGGCAGATTGGAAATTGGACAACAGGATAGGTGTTGGACATATTCACATCAGAGGATACTCTCACCATCTGCTTTGTGATTTATGCCGGCACAGGGTGATGTACTTTTTGGAGACTTTTGTGGCAGGTTTACAAGCCCCTGGGAAAAAATATTTACACTGTTGTTGCATCACTTCTGTGACACAACAGTGGTGTGCAACAGACAACACATTTAGGATTATTCGCAACGTGACGCTACTATGGTGAATCGTCATGTTGTGAGGCCCTGCGCAACATCAGCTTGGAGGTAGGCAGGGTGTGCACTCCTTTGGAATATGCCGCATCTAAGTGAGTCAGTGTAATCTACATCAGTGGTTCCCAAACTTTTGACTCCTGAGGACCCCCATTGAGTTACCACTGGAAGCCGGGGTCCCCCATGCAATTTGTATGAGTTACATTTCAATCATTTTAACAGTAATTTGAGAAAAATACACATGTGTGCACACAAAACAAATACTCAAAGTACTAAGGATTTTGGGGCAAGATGTGCAACCATTTAATTTAGCGCCTCGCAATTTGCATCACATTTCCAGTGTCAAATTGCGAGTCGCTAAATGAAATGTACAACAGTGTGTTTAACACTGTCTGGGAGTCCCAATGGGGTCGCAAATTGCGAGGCTCTTTAATATTATTGAGCCTCTTACAATTTGCAAGCCCATTGGGAATGCCAGCCCCCCCACTAATGGTGGCCTGCTGGGCTCTGCAGGCCACCATGTCGGGGACAGCTTTTAAATAAAGCAGTGTTGAAAAGAAAATGCTGCCTGTTTACAATGCATTTAATAAAATGAATCAAGAAAATGGAAAGTTGTCTTTACATTTTCTAAGGGCAGGCAGAGGTCCCTGGGACCACTGCCTGCCCTTAAAAAATAATTTTGCATGCATTTGCAAAGGGGAAGGGGTCCCCTGGAGACCCCTTCCCATTTGTGAATGCATTACCATCTACTTGAAGTAGGTGGTAATTGTGACTGTTTTGCGACCACAAACATTTGTACATGGTTTTGAGACTCGCTATTTGGAAGGGAATGCTGCTTCCGAATAGCAAGTTGCAAAACCTATTTAGAGAGTTGCAAACAAATTGCAACTTGCGAAATCGGCTATGTACATGGCCCAATAGGTTTTTGCATGCACAAACGGATTAGCGAACCGGTTCGCGCATATTAAAACCGATCGTACATCTGGCCCTTAGTGTTTTATATTGAAGTAATAGGCCCTCTGTCAAATGTTTTTCATTTGTTTTATAGCATCTTTCATACCAATGTAGAATGTCAGAGCACTTTACATCACACACATATAGAGACATTGAATCGTACATGTAAATCAGTGTGTATATAAAATGTTTAAAGAGTGCTTGGTCTGGAAAAGCACAAACTCAGGATTCAGAACATGACACAGTGGCTAGCATTGACTTTAGCATACAAAATGTTTTTCCACCCAAATATTTCTTTTGAGCAGCATCAGGATAATTAATAACTGGGAGAAAATTTAAGTTACTAACTGGGACCATGCAGTTTGCAGGCAGCTCTTTGATGACAGTTTATAGGTCCCTCTGCTAGTTTACGATTGTCACTCATAAAGTGCACAGTAACAAAAGAATCTCTGTGACAAAAGCAGTAACCTCCAACCTGGGTACATACAATACTGCTTTTTAAGATGCATTTTATACGTTCTTTGCAGTAGGCACATTTACTCTCTGTGCTACATTAGTTAAATTACAGCTGCCACTGAACAACATTCTCCTCATGCTCCAGCAGGTACATTAATCACTGGCATTCTCTTGACACTTTTATTGTTGCTGGTAAGCTGATAATTATACAAGAACGTTTCTGTGCTTTTCAAACTGTTGCCTACGGACCCCCTGGAAATGTGTTACGGACCCCTGGGGGTCCGCGGAGCACAGTTTGGGAAACACTGATCTACATGATTTCACAGTATCACTTATCAGAGGCTGCTGCGACGCAACCTTATGCCTGCTTGAGGCAGACGTAAGGAGTGGAACAGCACGTTAGGTATGGGCAGTGCATGGATATTGTTGGAGTTGCAACGCTCTTGCGACACAACTTCAGCAAAGCCCCCCCTAGACACCATCAGATTCAACACACATCTGTCTATCCCTGCACCACAGTGCACCACCATATGTACACAACACATCAGTGTTTGCGCAAGGGTTGAATTGGTCATATGTCACATTGGTACTGGCGCTTCCCTGCTAATGCTTGTCTTTAGCTAATTTATTTATTTAACTTAATTTAAAATTTCCATTTGTCATTGCACATTTTCTGTCAATATGTACAGTTATTGAATTAGCTGGGTTGTGTATGTAGGCATCAGTACTGTGCACATGTTTTTAATTGGGTGGGGGGGTATTAGCCTTTTCTGATACAAAGGGTTCTGGGACTTGTGGTGCTACGTAGTGGGTGACACATGAGTCTCTGACTAACCATATATTTATATGCACTTAGGACAATTTCCATGATCACTATAACAGTGTAACACAGACAATCTCTTCATGCACATTTTCTTTTCATTCCGCTTACCTGGTACCACGTGGCGGACGTCACTGACAGGCAGCCCATGGACCAAGTGGGGGTGTATTTTTGTCAGGATATCCTCCTCCAGTGGGGCGAGCTGGATGCGGGGTCCAGGGCATGCAGCAGGGAGGATCCTGCGCAGTTCTATCCCGGAATATTTTTCCTTGACCCTCTGCTTTTCGTCCTGCCACTTTTTTTAATGTCCTGTATAGTTCGCCTCTCCACCCCCAGGGCTGAGACAGCAGTGGCTATCTGCTGCCATAGTTCTTGCTTCTGTGCTCCACTGGTGCAATATGGTGGTAGCCCATATAGGCGATTGTGGTGCCTTACTATGTATTCCACTAGCATGGTGGTCTCCTCTGCTGTGAATTTTTTTTTCCTTCTCATCTCCATGTTCTCTGGCACTGGAAGCGTTGTAATAACAGTCTCTCTGTGGCGAAACCTGTTCCTTGACTGTGTGCTGCTTTTATGTGTTTTGTGGTACTGGTCAATTAGTGTTAATTAGCTTCAGCTGGAGCTTGTTGGGGGATGGTAGGCAGTGGCAGCATACACCATGGCAAAATGGAGCTGTTGGCTGGGATTGGCTGCTGTGTGTCAGCTGATCCATGCTGGGGGATGGGTGGACTGGCCAGGTGTTTCCCCTTGCTAACATGACCAACAGCCTGTATTCGTAATTTACGACCCGTAATCGTAATTTACGGCCCGTAATCGTAATTTACGGCCCGTAATCGGAGTCTGCGATGCTTTGCCGTAAAGTCCGCCAAAGTGCCGTAAAATCCGGCCCGGTGGCGGAAATTACGGCCCGGCGGCAGACGTAAAGTTAGTAGTCAAAAGTCTATTCTGTGAATCCCGAACTGTAGTAAGTTCATTCTGTGAATCCCGAAAGTAGTAAATTCATTCTGTGAATCCCGAAAGTAGTAAGTGCTTTCTGTGATTACCAGATGGTAGTAAGTGCATTCTGTGAATACCAAATTGTAGTAAGTTTAGGATTTAGTCTTAAGTTCATTCTGTGAATCGGGCCCCGTATTAGTATTTTCCCTAGTAAATTGGGTCACAGACTACACGTGCCTTGGAAAAAAGAGGAGGAAGGGCAAAGTTCAATGGAAATCATGACGTAATGCACTTCCAACCAGACTCCACACGTTTGACAGCAGTTCAAAAACATTCTTGTAGGAGTGACAAGCTAATTGCGTGAATGAACACTACGCGCCGCCTGACAGAGTGCTGCGGAAGCAAAGTACATTCATATGACAAAAGAATGGTATATGGCTGCGCAAAATCAGGTTACCTTCTTATTCTGAGTTTAAGTTTGACGCTTTTTAACAGGATCTTCTGGATTGGACCACACAAGCAAAAACAAGAGCGCGTGCGCCTCGCGCTGCAAGTTAAACAAGCCGGTAATGTTTGTGTAAACAAAACGTGCGGGCACGAACAGGAGTTGTGTGCGCGCGCGCAAGTGAAAGAGATCAGCAACAGAACATTGGAGAGGCGCGCGCTTGTGCGCGTATTAGCAAGCTGGTGGCCGACAAAAGCCTGTGGCAGCACTTGAAAAACCCACTTACTAAATGTCTTGCCAGCTCAGCGCATGCGCTAACTCCAGCAAGACCTAAAAATATTTCTGGGGTGCTGCTGCGCACCCCACAGCCTCCTACAACATAAAAAAAAACATTTGGTGTTCCCTTGCCCCTTCTTGGGACACGATTCAAAAAAGAGGGTGGTGATGAACAGAGTCTCTGAATTAAGCAGACCACTCTTACCCAGTCCAAAGATCAGGGCTTGATCCATCACCGTTATTTAGCTCACTGCACCATCCCAGCTCAGAACCTGGCTATATGCAAATTAGTCTGTCCCTGGCCCAGTGCATCATGGGAACAGGGCAGACCAAACTACCAAGCCAATTCTTCACCGGAAAGGAGACAAGCTTCCGGGGACCGGTTTCTGGCATTTCAGCCGTCATCGGCCCGGCTTGCTTGAATCCTGATGGTGCTGTGAGCAAGGGACTCATGTCTGAGTATACCCTGCCACACCTATAGTGGCCAAAAACGATTCAAAAAAGGGGGTGGTGATGAACAGAGTGTCTGAATTAAGCAGACCACTCTTACCCAGTCCAAAGATCAGGGCTTGATCCATCACCGTTATTTAGCTCACTGCACCATCCCAGCTCAGAACCTGGCTATATGCAAATTAGTCTGTCCCTGGCCCAGTGCATCATGGGAACAGGGCAGACCAAACTACCAAGCCAATTCTTCACCGGAAAGGAGACAAACTTCTGGGGACCGGTTTCTGGCATTTCAGCCGTCGTCGGCCCGGCTTGCTTGAATCCTGATGGTGCAGTGAGCAAGGGACTCATGTCTGAGTATACCCTGCCACACCTATAGTGGCCAAAAACGATTCAAAAAAGGGGGTGGTGGTGATGAACAGAGTGTCTGAATTAAGCAGACCACCCTTACCCAGTCCAAAGATCAGGGCTTGATCCATCACCGTTATTTAGCTCACTGCACCATCCCAGCTCAGAACCTGGCTATATGCAAATTAGTCTGTCCCTGGCCCAGTGCATCATGGGAGCAGGGCAGACCAAACTACCAAGCCAATTCTTCACCGGAAAGGAGACAAGCTTCCGGGGACCGGTTTCTGGCATTTCAGTCGTCATCGGCCCGGCTTGCTTGAATCCTGATGGTGCTGTGAGCAAGGGACTCATGTCTGAGTATACCCTGCCACACCTAAAGTGGCCAAAAACGATTAAAAAAAGGGGGTGGTGATGAACAGAGTGTCTGAATTAAGCAGACCACTCTTACCCAGTCCAAAGATCAGGGCTTGATCCATCACCGTTATTTAGCTCACTGCACCATCCCAGCTCAGAACCTGGCTATATGCAAATTAGTCTGTCCCTGGCCCAGTGCATCATGGGAACAGGGCAGACCAAACTACCAAGCCAATTCTTCACCGGAAAGGAGACAAACTTCTGGGGACCGGTTTCTGGCATTTCAGCCGTCGTCGGCCCGGCTTGCTTGAATCCTGATGGTGCAGTGAGCAAGGGACTCATGTCTGAGTATACCCTGCCACACCTATAGTGGCCAAAAACGATTCAAAAAAGGGGGTGGTGGTGATGAACAGAGTGTCTGAATTAAGCAGACCACTCTTACCCAGTCCAAAGATCAGGGCTTGATCCATCACCGTTATTTAGCTCACTGCACCATCCCAGCTCAGAACCTGGCTATATGCAAATTAGTCTGTCCCTGGCCCAGTGCATCATGGGAACAGGGCAGACCAAACTACCAAGCCAATTCTTCACCGGAAAGGAGACAAGCTTCCGGGGACCGGGTTCTGGCATTTCAGCTGTCGTCGGCCCGGCTTGCTTGAATCCTGATGGTGCAGTGAGCAAGGGACTCATGTCTGAGTATACCCTGCCACACCTATAGTGGCCAAAAACGATTAAAAATGGGGGTGGTGATGAACAGAGTGTCTGAATTAAGCAGACCACTCTTACCCAGTCCAAAGATCAGGGCTTGATCCATTACCGTTATTTAGCTCACTGCACCATCCCAGCTCAGAACCTGGCTATATGCAAATTAGTCTGTCCCTGGCCCAGTGCATCATGGGAGCAGGGCAGACCAAACTACCAAGCCAATTCTTTGCCGGAAAGGAGACAAGCTTCCGGGGACCGGTTTCTGGCATTTCAGCTGTCGTCGGCCCGGCTTGCTTGAATCCTGATGGTGCAGTGAGCAAGGGACTCATGTCTGATTATACCCTGCCACACCTATAGTGGCCAAAAACGATTCAAAAAAGGGGGTGGTGATGAACAGAGTGTCTGAATTAAGCAGACCACTCTTACCCAGTCCAAAGATCAGGGCTTGATCCATCACCGTTATTTAGCTCACTGCACCATCCCAGCTCAGATCCTGGCTATATGCAAATTAGTCTGTCCCTGGCCCAGTGCATCATGGGAACAGGGCAGACCAAACTACCAAGCCAATTCTTCACCAGAAAGGAGACAAGCTTCCGGGGACCGGTTTCTGGCATTTTAGCCGTCGTCGGCCCGGCTTGCTTGAATCCTGATGGTGCAGTGAGCAAGGGACTCATGTCTGAGTATACCCTGCCACACCTATAGTGGCCAAAAACGATTAAAAAAAGGGGGTGGTGATGAACAGAGTGTCTGAATTAAGCAGACCACTCTTACCCAGTCCAAAGATCAGGGCTTGATCCATCACCGTTATTTAGCTCACTGCACCATCCCAGCTCAGAACCTGGCTATATGCAAATTAGTCTGTCCCTGGCCCAGTGCATCATGGGAACACACAACAAATTTAAAAAATGCAAAGATAAAGCCTTCGGTGGCAAAATGGGGCGCTGCTCTCTAGAGCAGTGAATATTTGATGAGCGGCTAAGTTGCTCTTCTCTGTTAAATCGGTCTTGCGACACATAATTTTTCATTTTATTTTATTTTATTAGGTGACACGGTCCCATCTGGGGGACTCATAACATATTGTTTGGTTGGGGGGCCATGGCTCCCATGGCCCTGTCGGCACCAGAGCAAGCATCCATCTTGGGTGCCAGCGTAAGCCGGCTACATTTGTATTTTTAGTCAGTGCCCCGGTTCACACCATAAGACTTTTTGAATATCAAACAGGATTGCAAAAAATTCCCAAAAAAGACATTCAATTCTGAAAATATTGCTATGGTGTTTTCCTTTGTCATTGTATGATTTCAATTATTGACATTGCAAATTGTAAATATCATTGTCTGTATGTATGTTTGTTTTGGATGAGAGAGAGAGTGAATGTTTGAATGCAAATGTTGATCAACCAGGGATGATTGTGTCTTGTTATTGTTGAACTTTTTATGATGATGTCATTTTTATAGATATGTCTTGTATTGCTTGTGTTCTCTATATTTGTAAAATTTGGTGAACTTTAACCAACGAATTGTTTGAAAAATATTCCGTAAAAATAAAAGTGATTAATTCCATGAAATTCATTTCCCATTCCGCACTAAGTTTAATTCTTTGCGCGTAGATGATTGAAAACTAAATAGTAATCACAGTACTGGCAGTTGTTTTGTTTGGTCCGGTCCCACCAGGAGCACCCAAAACACACTGTTTTATTGGTGGTTGGGGGGGACATGCCCCCCTCAGCCAGCAACCATCCTGGGTGCCCCTGGGAGCCAGCAACAGAGAACTTGCTCCTGCCTGGCCAGAGCTTAATTTCTACTCCTGATGTGGGATCACATTCACTGTTCTTTGTCAGCACCTTCAGAAAGGATATCTTCTGGAAGCCTTTCTGCTCCCTATTTGTCAGGCTCGGGGGATTGAGCCTCAGGCCAATACCTGAGTCAGCAAGGCAGGCCAAACTCAGGCCCCTTTCCCAAATGCATTATTTGTTTGTTAATAAAAGAAGTGGGGATGGGTTCCTTTGGGCCAATACCTAGTTCAGGAGGGGGTTAAGGCATGCCCTCTCTCCCCCTCCCAAAAAAAGCACCGTTCTCCGGGACCAGGTTCACCCTGGGGGGATTATATTGGAAAATAGTAGGCCAACTCTGTTTTTTCTTTTCATTACAGTAAATTACATTTTTCAGTTTTTGACCCCACGCCTCACCCCCAGAAGTCCTAATGGGGCAGGGTTTTCCAATCCAGCCCCCTTACATATTTGTTTTCCTTCCTACAGCAAACGTTCTAAAATGGCACCCAGACATCTTTTTAGATGTTGATGGAAGTCAATCATATCTTATCTTTTGATCTGCTGGTCCTGCTGTGCTATCAAAGGATGAAATATCTTTAATTTTGAACCTTAATTTCTCAAAAACCACTGAGAGAATTTATACCAAACTACAAAAAGCACACTTTCCGAGTAAAGCTCAAGCTGTCTACCAAATTTGTGTAATTCTGTTCAGCCATTTTGGGTGTAGCACTGTTCAAAATTCAATATGGGAAATGCATGGGGAAATTTTGTTTTGGACCCCTCATTTTACCAGTCCCCACTTAACGGATCACCTTGAAATTTTCCAGGATGGAGCTGAGGTGGATAAAGGATTTTTTGGGAAAGCTTTGTGAAGATTTGTCCAGCATGGATGGCACTTGCTAATCCTAGGCTTAAAGACGTTGATCTAAAAAAGGCCAAAGGCTAAATCACTATCTAGCTTGGTATGAATGCACTGTGCTAATCCTCCGGTAGAGAAACAGACATTTGAGATGAGAAGATTCAGAGTGTTGGTGGTGTTGTCGGGTGCTCCATACAGGAACTGCTCTCCACCTAAACTTGAGCACTACCCAGAGCTCCTTGCTCCCTTTTTTGCATAATTTATCAATATATAAATATATATATTTTTTTACTCAAAACCATTTTTATTGTTCTTTGAAAAACAAAAACAAAATACACATTACAATAAACAAAGGACACAAGCCAACAGGATCTCAGAATACAGGTCCCTACAGCACACTAGTTACTGTTCCTTCATACTATCAGCAAGCGCAATCTTGTTTTAATTGATGACAGCTTTAAAGGATCACCTTCCGTACGACTCATCATATAATGTACAGTAAACATTAACAAAAGCCTTTCTAAATATCTCCACTATTCCTGCGTTATACCTACACGGGAAAAAGTTGAAAAACACGAGGATGTTGTAAGAGAGAGAAAACATTCTAAATTTATAAGAGATGTCAATGATTATGCAGAGGGGCAAATTTTTACATTCGCTCGTAAATTTGATGTGATAAAAGAACAATTAACTTGGAGCAGCACAACAAGTGTATCAAGTAGTGCGTCATCACTGATATTGAACGAAGAAACGGAAGGAGAAGGAACAAATAAAAGCAAATTGTCATTTTTAGTGGACATACGCCTCGTACTTCAACAGCGGCAGTGGGACCAAAATCATCCCACATTTCAACAACAAGGGAGAAGAGGAAGAGGGCACCAGAGAACTCAAAGAAACCACAAGAAGGGGTAAAAGGCGCCGGTGCAAGTACGGAGAAAATAGGAGCAGAAACCCGGAGTATGCGCCTGAAGAGGAAATAATGGAGGAACTACAAGTGGTGAATCTGTCCAATCGTACGATAACGGACAACAAAATTACATTACTGAAAAAGGGCATACAATTTTGTCCAACGAAAAGAATGGACTTAGCTCAAGTGAGAATTGATTTGTATCTTTATCTGTGAAAAATCAAATTGGCAAAATACTTTTTGGAGAAAGAACATATGAGAACGCGGAAGAAACTAGTTGAAAACATTGGAGGCTTACCAGTCAAAGACTCAGAGAGTTACTTGACATTAGTGAACTTGGTTGTATGACGATCCATCGCAATCCAACTCCTCGCGGCCGTTCGCATCGCGGCCAATACATCGCAATGACACTTACATCGGCCATTTTTTCATCGCACGTCTTTGCAACGCAAATGCGGCCGTGGCCTAGGATCGGGTATAACATCGGCGACATTACATCGCCCGACATGACAACGCGATGTTTCACAGAGTTATCTACCCTCCAAGCAACGGCACCCGGCGTTCATAAGGTGCAGTCTCATTCTCATAAAAAATAAAATCTTAGATTTAAACCCGAGGAAAGAGAAAAAGTAAAGAAAAAAACAGGACTATGCCTGGGTGAAGCCGGTCATGACCTCTTACCCTGGGGAGGATGTTTTTGATCCGAGATGACTGCATTGAGAATGTGCACAAGTGCTGAATGGCATGAGGCTGTGTCATGCCTTTAACAATCCGCTCTTTCTTCGTATGCCACTTCTAGGCTCTGTCACGCGTCACTCTGCAAACGTCGCAGCTGCGTTTTCCTCGAGATTCCACTGTGCTTAGCTGGAAACGTAATGTAGTGTTAGGTTACTGATCTCCCACGGCTGCAGGGCGGCGCGCGAGGACCGAGGGGCCCGGGAGCTGGTTTGAGGGCGCCGGGAGGACTTGAACTGTTGTGCTTGGCCCGGTCATCCCTGGGTGAAGTCATTGCATCTGTGCGTGAACCATTGCGCGCATACTCACTAACCTGGCTCTGTGGAATTGGTGCTCTGGGACCACTGCTTGCACACCCACAGACCTGGCACTGCGGGGTGACTGCCTTCTACGAACCTGGCACAGCGGTGTCACCTATGCATGCATAGGAACCAGTCACTGACGAGCCACTATATGCACACCCACGAACCTAGCGCTCTGGGATTGATGATACTGGAGGCCACTACCTTCATGGCTATAGAACTGGCCCTACGGAGCCGCTGCCTTCTACGAACCCGACACAATTCTGTCGCCTTGTGCATCCTCGCGACCGTGACACTGCGGGGCCACATTGTGCATACCCAAGAATCAGGCGCTGTAAAATTGATGTTGCGGAGGGCCTCTATGTGCACACCTATAGACCTGGTGCTGTGAGCTACTGCCTTCATACTCGTGGACCTGCCACAGGAGTTGCACCTCGTGCATCTAACTAACGTGGCACTGCACTGCCGCCTTGTGCATACCTAAGAACATGGCACACCCACGACATTGAATCAGATGGGCCCCACTGTGCATATCCGAACACAAGGTACCGAGGGTGGTCCATTTCAGTGAACCCATTTTCAAATTGAGGCCACCACGTGCGGAGACCCAAACTCCATTACATACCCTACCTACTCTTACATTGAACACAGTCACATCACTGCAAACCCCCCTAACGGATTCTTGATGGAAAGTAACTCAATTGGAGACCCTTTCCTCCCCATGTACATAACGACTCATTATGTCTCTCACCACCCTCGTGTACCATGAAAACCATCTGGATCTGTTTGTTACACAGGCCTGTGACTGGTATCTTTTAAGGCTGCATACTGTGTATGTGTTTTATTTATGTAAATATATGGTGTATTGCCCGGTACCCGGATATCTGTGTGTTTGGGTATAGCCCTAGATAAAATAACATATTGAGCATTGTATGCTTTATATGCGCAGCTTTGCTTGTTATGTAATTGTGCGCATATTGCAATGTGCTCGCTTCCCATTTGAATTAATTTTATCATATTGATCACATTGAGCACATTGAACATTGTATGCTTTAAATTGCGCATATTGCAATTACTTAAATAAACATTAATTAAATATTACTTAAATAAACATTAAGTAAACATTCTTCATATGCGCTGCATATGCCGGCGCGAACCGTGTCTGTCAGCACCAAAGTCTGTTTGTTTCCGTTAGTCCACGTGTTGTTGCAGTGTCATTGTGCGCATATCGCAATTACTTAAAAAAACATTGCTTCCCGTTTTAATGTCCTTTTTTTGTGCTCGCTTCCCATTTGAATTAAAACATTGTTCTTTTGAAGTAAAACATTGTTCTTCATATGCGCTTCATATGCGCTGCTTCCCGTTTTAATGTGCTTCCCATTTGAACAAAATTTGCGATGTCATCGTTAACGATGTATTAGCTAATGCGATGTACTTGCATGCGTCCTGATGACATGCGATATGATGACGGGCACGATGTAATGGCTACGTTGCAATGTCAGCGCGATGCGATGTATCCGATGTAAGGGGTGCTTCCCAGTGAACTTGGATACATCAGAAGGAGAAGAAATGTCATTGGAAGAGGCATGTGAACAAAAAGGCTGT
Source organism: Lissotriton vulgaris (assembly GCF_964263255.1). Lineage (NCBI taxonomy): Eukaryota > Metazoa > Chordata > Amphibia > Caudata > Salamandridae > Lissotriton > Lissotriton vulgaris. The sequence goes on from NC_141691.1 coordinate 884,119,740, forward strand.
GGTTTAAGAGGCCTGAAATTGAAGTCCAAATTTTACCCACAATTGGTGCCGGGAAATAAAATTGACCTATTTCAGTGAGCCGTAATTGAAGACCTTCATAAATTGAAAGTACGAGATCATAAGGACAATTTGTCCAAACAAGAGAGAGAAGCCCTTAAAATCTTACAAACGATACCCAACTAGAGATCAAAATGGCCGATAAGGGCAGGAATATCGTCATTTAAGAGAAAGGGCATATGTTCTGGAAGCCCACCATCAGCTATGGAACAATGCCTACTATGAAAGATTAAAGAGGAATCCAACATAGGAAATAAAGGAATATTTGGATTTAAAACTTCATGAATGGGCAATGAATGGTCAAATAAATGAGGAAGAATGTAAATACCTAACGGTAAATCATCCTGTTATGGCAAGAATTTATTTTTTGCCGAAGTTGCATAAAGATCAAAAGAGACCCCCAAAAAGACAGATTTTCTCTGCGAAGGGATCACTCCTGGAGCCTATGGCAAACTTCATAGACTATTTCCTGCAACCTTACGTGACACAATTGAGCTCCTACATTCGTGACGCAACTGACATTCTGAGAATATTACAAAACGCTCCGTGGCGGGAGACATACCTGTTGGTAACAATGGATGTCCTATCCCTGTATACCACCATAGGGAATGACTTTGGCATGGAGGCCTGTACCTTTTTCCTTCAAGAGCGTAATTTGGAATATCAAGAACACAACAACATGCTCAGACAAATGATTGAGATTTGCCTGAACAAAAACATCTTTCTATTTGGTGTAGAAGTGTATCAGCAACGAAATGGCACAGCCATGGGGTTTTCTTTTAACCCAAGTTACGCCTGGTTGACCATGGGATACTGGGAAAGGGAGGTGGCGTGGAGACCAGAAAATGATAGATTTCTAAGTAAGATCATAAGCTGGAAAAGATTCATCGATGATCTTTTGATCATATGGGATGGAACAGCAGAGGACTTCAAAGAATACTTTGAAATATTAAACAACAGTGCTACCCAATTGAAATTCACGTTTGAAACAAGCAAGGACCGGGAAGTTTTCCTAGATACAGAAATCTACATAAGAGATAATCAAGTCCACACCACCCTGCACAGAAAGAGTACAGCAACCAACTCAACTCTAGAAGTAACCAGCTTTCACCAGGAGTCCCTAAAAGCAAGTATCCCGTATGGGGAATTCCTAAGAATCAGGCGTATATGTAGTGAGGAAGATGAGTGGAGGAAACATGGAAGACACACAGCAGAACGTTTCAAGAAGAGAAAATACAACAAGAAATTGGTTCTGAAAAGCTGGGAGAAAACGAATTTGAAATCAAGAGAGGAATGCCTAATGACGAAAGAAAAAGACAACATGATGGAAAAAGAACCAATACGTTTAATAACGGATTTCTCAGTAGAAAGCAAACCAGTGGTGGGTATACTGAGAAAAAAACTGGAAAATCCTACAACTGTACAATACAGTAAAACAAGTAGTAGGTAAACATCCCGTTGTAACGTACAGAAAATCAAGAAATCTAAAAGATCACTTGATCCACAGTCATTTCAAACCAAAGAAAAAAGATGGAACATGGCTCAATACAAAAGGATTTGTGAAATGCCACATGTGTAAGGTATGTCAGATAGCCAAATAGACGAAGGAGATCAAAATGGATAACAATCAAGTCTGGGAGATTCGACATCTTATAACATGCAAAACACAATACGCAGTGTATATAGTGGAATGTCCGTGCCCATTGAAATATGTGGGAAGTACTATTTGTGAACTGAAAAAACGCATTTTGGAGCACGTGAGGGCCACAGTGCATGAGTATTGTGCCAAGGTTGTGGCAAAACATATGGAACAATGCCATCAGGGGGACTGGAAACAACTGAGATTCTATGGAATAGACAACGTCCCGAAAAAGGAAAGGGGTGGAGACAGAGAAAAAGAATTGCGCCGAAAGGAATCGCGCTACATCCTGAAACTAAGAACGATGCATCTGTTCGGCCTTAACCAGTCGGAAGACCTCTACATCCATCTATAATGATGAAAGGATTAGTAAAGAATCTCCAATAAAGGCTTCAGAACATGAAGGAAAAACAAAAGTAAGAAATAGAAAATTACAAACAAAAATGAAAAGAATCAATAAAAAAGGAAAAGAAGATAAGAAAATGGGATTACTATAAATCACATCTCAAAAGGAAAAGAATGGATGACTCCAGAAGAAAAAAGAACTAGAATTCAAAATGAGATCATGGAAAAAGAATAAATATAAGAAACAAGGGAGAATCAAACGAAGGACTACCCACTAGAGGGGTGATTTTAAGGCATATAACTGTGGTAAAAATATTTGGTAATTCCAAAGAAAATAACATATAAAAACATGAAATAAGAAAGTCAGTTGGGACAATAAGAAAAGATTAAATAATGTAAATAATGAAAAATTATGAAAAACTACAACCTCCAGAAGGCTTAGAGGCATCATGAACAATGAGCAGGAAGTGACGCCACGTCACTTTAAAAATACTTCCACCCTGTGACCAGGTGATCGTGAGCAAGGGAGAGGACTCCCGAAACACGTTGATCTGTGTTTGCTTTGCCATAACTTCTATTGGAAGGCTTAAAATTAAATAAAAAGAGGAAAATCGCTAGTGCACGTGAGTTCGTCCTAATTATTTGCCCTGAGAAGGGTGAATTGGGTTTGCATTGAAAGCGGCGTGGTTCTGCCGCAAGGATTACGAACCGAACACTTAGAGCGCTGCATGTCCCTGGCGTGAGAGGAACCGTGAGGAGGAATATATATATATATATATATATATATATATATATATATATATATATATATTACCTACTGGCGGTCGCCAGTAGGTAGTTATAGTTAGGATTTTTTTCAATGTTAAATCTCAAAATTCTATTTGGAATAACTTTGGCTTCAGTTGACGAATCTGCCTGAAAATTTCCTCAAAATGGCCTCGCAGCGCCCTGGTCCTTCCCTGAAAGTTTGGGGGGGCCGAGATAAAAGGGGAGGCCCAAAACGCGTTTTCTCGATGTTAATTTCCATAGGGCGGTCGATTTCACTTTTAGCCCGAACGGATTTCCACCAAATTTGGCAAAATTCTAGGGACTGGTAGCCCGATGTGCCTTTGCTATGTCTCGAGATATGTGCTCCAGTAGATTTTGAGTAATTTAGGTTAAAAAAAAAATATATATCTATAGGCGCGCCCCGGTACGCGCTCCGGGCGCGCCACGTGAGGTGCGCACGGAAAGCTGATTGGTTCTGGGGTGTCTGTAAACATTCGAAACAGTCCGGAGCGGCCGCCATCTTGTGTCTCGGTAAAATCGAGACACAAGAGGTGGCTAAAACAAAGGGGGAAATGACCATAAGGCGTCAGGGATAGACCTCCTCTGACCCCCTAGGTTTGATGTGGGGGCAATAAAAGGGACCAGCGGGGCATTTAAAAAAGGAAGCCTTTTTTTAGAAATTGGAGGTAGTTCTAAAAAGAACTTTTGTTTTTCTTCTTTTTGTTGTTTTATATTTTTTTGTGTTTTTTGAACATTTTGTACTTTTTTTGGCTTTTCAAAACAGTTTTATATTTTTTTTGTATTCTTTTAGGGGGAGAAACAAAAAAAAGGGAATTGAAACTGGCTCAACTGGAGCAAAAAAACAAAAAAAAAACAAAATTAGTTCTTTTTGGGGCACTTGTGATTGTCACCTGCAAGGACGATGAGCTTTATGCTCTGTTCACCATAGGCGATAAGCTTGCCACATGCAGTACAAGTGATTTTAAAATCAGCAAATCTTGGCTGAATACAAGGCATCATGTCTGATGTTTCTGGTCCTGATGAAGTGGGTTCGTTTCTTTGGGAGGTGGTCCTTGAAGACTGGGGGAGGTTACTGGCCAGTTCCCTGAGCTCTGCACGAGAATAGTTGTTAGGGTGCTTACGGGTCATATGTCGAATCATGGTATAGTTACCAAAGGAATATTTTTTGTTTGGGTTGCCCCTTGAGAGTTCTTCATTGCAGATTAGGCAAGTTACCTTGGCCGCATTCACTTTTTTCTTGCCCTCTGGGAGTGAAAAAAACTCCCATACAATGTGTGGCTTGGGCTTGTATGGGGTATTTTCTTCAGGCAGCCATCTTCTCCTCCCCTCCTCCTCTTCCTCTTCCTCCTCCTCCTCTTCTTGACCACCAATATAATCTTGAGCTGGTCCTGTTGGTGGTGGTGGTGGTGGTGGTGGGGCAGATGCACCAGCTGCTGCTGCTACTGAAGCCATTATAAAGATCAAAAAGGTACAGAGATGTACAAACAGGTCTTCCTCAGTCAAAGGACAAAGTCAGAATAAGGAAAAAAGGTGGGGTCTTTCATCATTTGGAAAAAAAACTGTCCTGAACCAATGAGAAGTGTTATTTTCAGGTCACAAGACCAGGGGCTTCATCATTATGAAACCAAAACTGTTATGAAGCAATGAAAAGTGTTATTTTCAGGTCACATGACCCGACGCGCTTACGCTACGCGCCCCGGGGCGCGCCCGGGGGCGCGCTTCGGGTCGCGTAGCGTAAGCGCGTCGGATGTTTACGTTGCGCGATCGTATTCGCTCGAGTACCTCCGGGTGCGCTTACGCCGTGCGTATCACGCGGACGCGGCTACGCGATACGTCACGATCATGTTTTCGTTCGCGATATTGGCGCTCACGGGACGCTCCCCGGAGCGCGCCCCGGGGCGTTTCATAGAAGTACGCTTTCCGGGGCGCTCCCCGGGATGCGCACCGGGAGCGCTCCAAAAAAAAAAGGGATAATTGTAGGGACAGGTAGCCCTATTCTGAAGTGGTTTTTATGAACATTAACTTTGGAAAAATATGTATTGTGCTACATTGGGCTTTATATAAGTTAGAGCCAAAATGTAGCCCAAATGTAGCCCAATGTAGCCAAAAGATGGCCACCAGAGACAAAAAAATACAAATGTAGCCCAAATATCAGCTAGATGTAGCCCAACTGTAGCCCAATGACAGAATGTACCAGAGTGTTCTAAAGAACAACTAGAGCGCTAACAGTCTTATTTATAAAATGAGACTTATAGTTAGGAATTAGCATTTAAAAAACCTTTGAAATTTACTGAAAAAACCATAGGTTTCAGACCAGTTATAGTTAGGAATTAGCATTTAAAAAACCAATGAAATTCACTGAAAAAACCATAGGTTTCACACCAGTTATAGTTAGGAATTAGCATTTAAAAATTATATTCACTAAAAAAAACATAGGTTTCACACCAGTTATAGTTAGCTGGAAATTTTACTGATATAAAACCAATGAAATTCCACGTTATAGTTAGTTGGACTCACTATAACTTGCGCGCCTGCAATGCACTGCTGATGACGTCACATATTACATCACTCATGACATGGTCAGTGACATCACTCATGACATCACTGATAACACCATCCTTGTGACAGACTGACAGACCTCCTTTCAGTGTAATGTAACCCTTGAAACACATATTCAAACAATAGAAACTAACATTTTCAAAAAAATGGAGATACCCCTACCAGTTACAATAACCAATTCAGTAATTCCACCATCTATATACACATCCACTCATACACCAACAGTTCTATATAGTCACTCATACATATTCTCACTCATCATATGTAGTGATACACATATATACATCCTGTTACACACCGACAGTCTTACAAAAGTTACTCACACACATACTCACACATGCAAATAAACTATTGAACATCCATTTATTTGCATATACAGCTATACATACATTAGCACATTACTTCTAAGGAAACTTACACATACTTACTCTCTTAAACAATCACTTATAGAAACACATACTTATTTAAACAGGAACTCTTTCAATCTCTCACTCTAACATATACTTACTTATATACATCAATGCTCATATATACAAGATTAAAACATATGTAGTTACTCATAAAGACACTAGTGAGACAGGCATTCACTCACTAACACACACATATACACACTCATCCACCCATACAGTCCTGCACATATGCTGTCTTCAAAACACATACAAACAGTGAGTCAGTCACCAACCCATGCAGCCACTTATACACAAAGTGAAACACTTATACATATATTTAAATATTTAAAAATTACTCGTTAATATATGTATTCACTAAGATACACTTAATAAGGCAGTTAACCAATCAATTCTTTTTAAAAAAAACATCCATTTACACACTTATTTAACCATTTATTCTTCCATCGTTCTTTACAAATACATATATAAAACATATTTATTTTTCATAAAGACACAAATTCACTGGATGGTGTTATCAGTGATGTCATGAGTGATGTCACTGACCATGTCATGAGTGATGTAATATGTGACGTCATCAGCAGTGCATTGCAGGCGCGCAAGTTATAGTGAGTCCAACTAACTATAACGTGGAATTTCATTGGTTTTATGTCAGTAAAATTTCCAGCTAACTATAACTGGTGTGAAACCTATGGTTTTTTTAGTGAATATATATATATATATATATTCGCGCTCAAGCCCCTGCAGGTTCCGGGAGCACTCTCAGACGGGTGCTTGATGCGGTTACAGGACCCGCAAAATATTCCGCTCAGGGTTTCCACCAGGTTCACAATAGAAACCACGCACTCCGGGGGTATTCTCAGATGTTATTTATTATATTTGCAACAGACGCGTTTCGGCGCTCCGCCTTCCTCAATGTTACAAACATTGTGGGGAGACGCCATGTTTTAACAACCATCTCTGCATACGTTTGTGGTGAAAACAAATAAGGGACTTTGATCAGTCACCATATTGGGTGCTCTACACATTGTGCATCACGATATGTTGCAGTAAAAGAATATTTACATCGTAGCTCATCTATTATACATTTAGTTAAGCTACACAGTGCTTGTATCGTTTCATAAGCAAAAAAGGGTTTTTTACGCGCACATTATGCATTCATGTCATACCATTATGCGCATAATCCTGCGATCACGCCTTCACGCCGTATATCGGCTCCACAACACAACAGTATCTGGGTTACCTATTTTCTCATAAAATTAATCCTGCCACAATTAACTGGTTAGGCGTATGTTTTTCGTAAAAGCATTTCGAACTGCACTCCTGATATTTAGTAACAGTGCCTATTTCCGGCAGAGCCATCTTGGTAATCCCTACCCAGATCAAGCTATATCATTTGGCCGTGTATCAGCATGATCAATATACTAAAACATATCCTATGACGCTGCAGCTGATAAGGCCGTGGATCGGCAAGCCTCCCTTGACAAAAAATTGTTTTCCCAAATCTCCTTTACAACTTATTTTTTTCTCTTTCATGTTTCATCAGTTCAAAAACTTCATTAGGGAAGGGTCACTCACACTTTATACAGTAATTTATCAATAGTTCCAAAGAATTGAGTAATTTACGAAATTGCAAGATTACAAAATATATGTGTCTATTCAAATATCGTTACATGTTTAAACTTCGAAAGATGTTTTTTTTTTGGGGTTTTTTTTGTGAAATCAGAACTTCACACAGCCATTAATTTCATTATTTCCATATTGATGTCACACGGTAGTATAACTCGGTTTTTTGGTTCAATTGTTTATCACTCAGTTTTTTATTCTGTTCTCCGAGTATGTTCGGGTTTCATTTAGAATCCAATATGAGATGTCAATTCCTCTCCTGCATTTAGTCCCTTAGGATATTTAGTCATTAGATCTATTATGTATCGGGACTCAAGTCTTCTTAGCCTGTGGAGTCTATCTCCCCCTCTGGGGCTTTCGGGTGGGAAACACCAATTACATCGGTGTCAACACATCGCGGTGCCATCGCACCGCGATTTTTACATCGCATGAACGTTGACATCGCAGCCTTCTACTGCGCATGCTAAAACGGCGCGATGCCATTAACATCGCATGCAATTACATCGGTAATTGCAGCCTCGTGCTGGAGACCTGCCCCACGTACTGTACTTGACAACGTGTTTTACAAAACCGGTGACAGGTGCACATAGCGAAAATGCAGACTGTCACATACTTTGGGGGGAGACCGCGTGCACTTAAATGTTGCCCCAAAGAAAATTACTTTAAACAATTACAAAACCAATACAGACTGTCAAATGCAGACTGTCACGTACTTTACTACTGGTGACAGGTGCACATAGCAAAAATGCAGACTGTCACATACTTTACTTTAAACAATTACGGCCTTTTCCTTGAATGATGCGATGTTACCCGATGTTGGGAGGATGTGCCAGCAATGCACGCCTTTTTATTGCAGACTGTCATTATGTGGTATGACGGATAGCTCTGCCGTCTTAACTTTTTATATACAAAATTTTTAAAAGACAGTGCCTATCACTAGTGTGGTGAGTGGCTGGGTGGATGGATGGATGAATAGATGGTGGGTGAATGAATGGATGGGTGTCTGGATGGATGCATGGATGGGGCCGGGGTGGATGGGTGGTTGGATGAATAGATGGCGGGTGAATGAATGGATGGGTGTCTGGATGGATGCATGGATGGGGCCTGGGTGGGGGGTGGGTGGGTGTATGGGTGGTTGGATGCATGGGTGGATGAATGGGCGGATGATTGAATGGACGGATGAATGGATGGATGGATGGATGAATGGATGATGGCAGACCGTATGGTGGGTGGATGCATGGATGGGTGGGGGGGTGAATGGATGGATGGATGGATGAATGAATGCTCAAGGATGGATGGATGAATGGATGGATGAATGAATGCTCAAGGATGAATGGATGGATGGATGATGGCGGATCGTATGGTGGATGGATGCATGGATGGGTGGGGGGGGATGGATGGATGGATGGATGGATGGATGCATGGATCGATGAATGAATGCTCAAGGATGGATGGCTGAATGGATGAATGAATGCTCAAGGGAGAATGGATGGATGGATGATGGTGAACCGTATGGTGGGTGGATGCATGGATGGGTGGGGGGGTGAATGGATGGATGAATGGATGGATGAATGAATGCTCAGCCTCGCAGATTATTTCCACGCCTTTTTATTGCAGAGTTTATTTGGGTGAAGTAAATGAAAACTTTACATGCAACACCGGATGTCCTGGGAAGGGTTAGTTCTGCGACGCTGTTTGCCAGCTCAAGGTCAGGCCGGGACAGGCAGTGGACAACACACACAGAGTCCCGTCATCTATGGACTGTCTGCCCTTCTCTTGGCATGGCATTAGAACCCCCGCACTGGCACTGTATTGAGACAGCAGCCATCGGCTGGTGGGGCACATCCTGAACTGCAGTCTCCATCGGGGCGGCTGCTGTGCCCTCCCACCTGAAAGGTCATTGCAGGAGAGAAGGGGCGTCCACATGCTTGTATGAAGCAAGGTGGCAATGCCCTTCCCTTCATTGGTAAAGATAGCAAACATGGCTTGGCAACATCCTGTTTACCTTTTGTAAACTACTTTTACTTTTCTCGCAGGAGAATAGCCAGAGGTCGCAAGAGGGAAGCCATGGGTCTCAGCTGAGACACTTGGCGACTCCCAAATGTTGCCCGTGATCCAAGAACCAGACTTGGCAGTCGCTGGTGAATTCCTGCTGTGACTCACGGCCACGAAGGTAAAACAGATAAAAAAAGATATTGCTGCAGAAAGTAAAATTAAAGCACTTTGTGTGAAGCACAGTGTGACTGAAGCCGGTGCAGAGGCATTAACATAGAACAGGGAACCCCTCAAACCGGGTACTGTGAGCACATACTGCTGCTAAAAATGCACGCACATCGAATAACATGTTTTTAGAGTGCAACATGCATTTGCATTGTAAGACAGCTGTTTCCCTAAACAAATGTTAACTAATGATGTGAAGTTATTTCCCATCTCAGCTGTATGTCACCCGACGCCTATTGGAATGAATACATATGACGCGTATGGGTAAACACCATCCAGCTGTTTTACGTGCCCCCTGCAGCTGCTGCAGATGACTACCTCTGCCGGCGCTGCATGCGGGTGCATAGAGAGGATTAGGGGGGGTCAAAATGCATCATTACATTCACATTTCACCGGAAAGTCACTGATTGAAGGTAAGTTAGGTTTGGACTGTGAGACCGATTCACTCACCTTTCATGAAGACAGCAATAAGGTCCTTGAGCAAACACTCACGAGCCGCACTTCCGATGGGCAGCGTCCTGGCAGCGAGGCCGGTGACGAGGGAGCTAAGGGTGAAGAGACAGGACACCCTGGGAAACCTTAACCTGCAGCCTTCCTCGGCCGTCAGATTTCCACCGCTATATAAGCCTGCACTTCATCAGTTGCACCCCCCGGGGACTTTATCCCCAATGCTGGACAAGGCAACTGCAGAACCACTGCAGCGTCTTGAGGCAATGATCGATGGCTTAGACGCTGCGTATGAAACCTTTAAATGAACTTCTGATGGGTAACTGCATGAGATGTTAATAGTAGGTTCATACAAAATATTAATCCATATAGAGAATCTATAGTTGTGTAAAGTCTCCATCATATAACCTCATTCAGGCTGTCAACCGTACACAAGCGAGGACGTTCATTCCTGTGAACTTCGATACCCATGAGTGCCACGGCACAAACATCCGTTGTTATGTCGCACGATGTAATGTCGGCGATGTAACGCGCGATCCAATTAAAAGGCCGCATTTGCGGCCAAACAACGCGCGATGTTTACATTGCCGATGTCATCGCCGTAGCGATTTAAAAGCCGCGATGTAAATGCGCGCGATATCTATGTCCACGATAGCGTGTCATACAACCCTTTCGGGTATGTGATCCAGACCAAAATATTGTAATTGGTGTCTGTTACTAGAATGTTTTTCTTGGAAATGTCGGGCGACAGGGTATGACTGATCATTTTTGTCGATCGCCCTTAAATGTTCAAAAATTCTAAGTTTTAAAGGCTTGATTGTACTTCCGATATATGATAGTCCACACGGACACTTGAGACAGTACACTGCATACGGGGTATTGCAGGTGAGATATTTATTGATTGTTTTTATTATCCCTGTGTCCTGTATCTCATAGCTCTTTACCCTTTTGCTGTGCGCACAAGCCTTACAATTATGGCATGGATGAAAGCCCTTCAGGTCTGCAAGCGTATTGGGTTTCCTTTCCACTTTCTTCAGGTGACTTTGCACCAACATGTCCTTTAAAGATCTAGATTTCTTGAAAGTTACCAAAGGAAAAGCAGGAATATCATCTTTTATGCAACTGTCGGTCTTTAATATATGCCAATTTTTTCTAAGCATATGTTTCAAGTAGTTGGCTTCCGACGAATATGGGGTTACCAGCCGGAATTTTCCCATTTCGGTACTATCATCAGCAGTTGTTTGCTTCTTGTCTATTAATAGGCTTTGTCTTGGCAGCGAATTCACTTTGTGCAATGCACTTTCCAAAGTGGCCGCGGCATAACCTCTCATCTTGAATCTGCTGATGCACTCTGATGCTGCAATTTTGAAATCTGAATCTCTGGTGCTACTGCGTTTGAGCCTAAGCAGCTCCCCATAGAGGATACTCTGTATTAATGCAGTAGGATGATTACTAGTTGCATACAGAACAGAGTTACCCGCTGTACTTTTGCGGAAAAACGATGTTTCAATCTTGTTGTCCACTATGAACACTTTTAAGTCAAGATATTCCACACAGGTGTTGCTTATGGATCCACTGAATTTCAGATTTCTATCATTCCTATTGAGGACATCAATGTAGGCTTTGGCAGTGTGTTCTGATCCTTGCCAGATTATGAACAAGTCGTCTATATAACGACACCACTTGATCACACAGCCTTTTTCGCCATCCACTTCTAGCGACCTGGGCACCTGCTCCTCCCACCAGCCTACGAATAAATTTGCATAACTGGGGGCAAAGCAGGTACCCATCGCTGTTCCAGACGTTTGTCTATAGTAGACATCCTCAAATAAAAAAATATTGTTTCTCAAACAAAATTCCACAAAGAATGCCAGCATCTGGTTGTGTTCCAAAAACCTCAGTTGTCTCTTCTTAAGATAATGTTCCACTGCTTCAATGCCCTTGTCATGACTGATGCACGTATATAGACTGGTTATGTCTAATACTAGTATTCTGTAACTGGGATCCCATTTGATTTTTTCAATTTTTGACAAGAAATCCTTCGTGTCTTTTATGTATGAGTCCAGTTCTTGTACCAAAGGGCTGAGAAAGTGATCAATGAAAGTGGAAAGATGTTCGGTTAAACTGTTTTGTGATGAGATTATAGGTCTGCCCGGGGGATCAATGCTGTTCTTATGTACTTTTGGAATGTGATAAAATGTTGGTGTTATAGGGTTGTCACTTCTCAAGAATAAATATTCCTCTTTTCCCAGCATATTTTTGCGATACCAGCTGTAAATCAGTTCGTCATATCTTTGTATGCTGGCAGGGCTGAAGGGCTTTCATCCATGCCATAATTGTAAGGCTTGTGCGCACAGCAAAAGGGTAAAGAGTTATGAGATACAGGACACAGGGATAATAAAAACAATCAATAAATATCTCACCTGCAATACCCTGTATGCAGTGTACTGTCTCAAGTGTCCGTGTGTACTATCATATATCGGAAGTACGATCAAGCCTTTAAAACTTAGAATTTTGGAACATTTAAGGGCGATCGACAAAAATGATCAGTCATACCCTGTCGCCCGACATTTCCAAGAAAAACATTCTAGTAACAGACACCAATTACAATATTTTGGTCTGGATCACATACCCGAAAGCCCCAGAGGGGGAGATAGACTCCACAGGCTAAGAAGACTTGAGTCCCGATACATAATAGATCTAATGACTAAATATCCTAAGGGACTAAATGCGGGAGAGGAATTGGCATCTCATATTGGATTCTAAATGATACCCGAACATACTCGGAGAACAGAATAAAAAACTGAGTGATAAACCATTGAACCAAAACAACCGATTTATACTACTGTGTGACATCAATATGGAAATAATGAAATTAATGGCTGTGTGAAGTTCTGATTTCACACAAAAAAAAAAAAACGTCTTTCGAAGTTTAAACATGTAACGATATTTGAATAGACACATATATTTTGTAATCTTGCAATTTCGTAAATTCCTAAATTCTTTGGAACTATTGATAAATTACTGTATAAAGTGTGAGTGACCCTTCCCTAATGAAATTTTTGAACTGATGAAACATGAAAGAGAAAAAAATAAGTTGTAAAGGAGATTTGGGAAAACAATTTTTTGTCAAGGGAGGCTTGCCGATCCACGGCCTTATCAGCTGCAGCGTCATAGGATATGTTTTAGTATATTGATCATGCCGATACACGGCCAAATGATATAGCTTGATCTGGGTAGGGATTACCAAGATGGCTCTGCCGGAAATAGGCACTGTTACTAAATATCAGGAGTGCAGTTCGAAATGCTTTTACGAACAACATACGCCGAACCAGTTAATTGTGGCAGGATTAATTTTATGAGAAAATAGGTAACCCAGATACTGTTGTGTTGTGTAGCCGATATACGGCGTGAAGGCGTGATCGCAGGATTATGCGCATAATGGTATGACATGAATGCATAATGTGCGCGTAAAAAATCCTTTTTTGCTTTCGAAACGATACAAGCACTGTGTAGCGTAACTAAATGTATAATAGATGAGCTACGAAACATATCGTGATGCACAATGTGTAGAGCACCCAATATGGCGAATGATCAAAGTCCCTTGTTTGTTTTCACCACAAACGTACGCAGAGATGGTTGTTAAAACATGGCGTCTCCCCACAATGTTTGTAACATTGAGGAAGGTGGAGCGCCGAAACGCGTCTGTTGCAAATATAATAAATAACATCTGAGAATTACCCCCGGAGTGCGTGGTTTTTATTGTGAACCTGGTGGAAACCCTGAGCGGAATATATATATCTATATATATAAAAATTCAGTGAAAAAACCATAGGTTATAGACTATATATAGTTAGGAATTCGCATTTACAAAACCTTATTTTACTCACACAAAACCATTGAAATTCCATATATAGTTAGTTGCACTAACTATATATCGCGCACCCGCAATCCACTGCTGATGATGTCACATATTACATCATTCATGACATGGTCAGTGACATCACTGATGACATCACTGATGACATCTCAAATGACATCACTGATGACATCTCAAATGACATCACTGATGACATCACTGATGACATCTCATTTGACATTACTGATCACATCACTGATGATATCATTCATGTGATAATACGATGAACCTCTTCAGACTCTAATATAACCTTAGATACAATCAGTGTAAACAGACACTCACAGACTGTCACTCATCCATGGAGTTACTCACACACCTAGTCAGTCATGCAAAGAATCAATCACACCTCCATTTCCTCAACTATACAGTTATACAAACTTTACTTATTCAAACATATACTAACACATATTTACTCTCTTATACAATCCCTGATACAAGTTCACAATGATCCATACAGCCACTCACACATTCACTGGCTCTTTTATAGTTATTTATATATGTCAACTCTCACATGTACTGTGTTTTACATATGTACTTACTTTGACATGTAGCACTGAGATATCCATTCACTCACCAATACACTCATGCACACAGTCAACCGCCCATACAGCTGTTTCCACATGCACTTTTGAAACCATACATCTAGTGAATCAACTGCTCACACATCTATGCACAGAGTCATACACCTCCCAGCCACCCACACACACACTCAGTCTCCCATACAAATACTTGGGCAACCAATCAATAACCCATATAGTTACTCATATAGCTACTTATCAACACATGCAACAGTTTACAGAACAACAGACATAATGATGCACAAATTAAGACAGTTTAGTCACTAACCCATGCACTCAGTGAGACACATTTAATCACTCACTCATACAGTCAGTCATGCACCTACTAAATCCTTCATCCAGACACTTATACATCCACTCATTCTTCAATATGTAAGACATATTTTAACTTTACAGAAACATACAGTCACTGGATGTTGTCATCAGTGATGTCATCAGTGATGTCATTTGAGATGTCATCAGTGATGTCATCAGTGATGTCACTGACCATGTCATGAATGATGTAATATGTGACATCATCAGCAGTGGATTGCGGGTGCGTGATATATAGTTAGTGCAACTAACTATATATGGAATTTCAATGGTTTTGTGTGAGTAAAATAAGGTTTTGTAAATGCGAATTCCTAACTATATATAGTCTATAACCTATGTTTTTTTCAGTGAATTTTCAAGGTTTTGTAAATGCTAATTCCTAACTATATATGGTGTACAACCTATGGTTTTTTCAGTGAATTTTCAAGGTTTTGTAAATGCTAATTCCTAACTATATATGGTCTATAACCTATGGTTTTTTCAGTGAATATATATATACATACATATATAAACATATATCATCTGTATATCTATATAAATACAAACATAAATGCATGCATACATATACTTATATGCATACAGATGCATGTTATTTACATGAAAGTTGAAAAAACACTAATAAAAGCAAAGCTAAAAAGCCACCTCATTACAAACAGAATGGCTTTAACTTAAACGAGGGCGAGATCTATTGCATTTTCAATGCTTGTTTACTTTGGTTCCATCAAGAAGGCATTCAGATGTGTCACACATTTGCCATAAATTCTGAATGTTAGCACTCTAGTTGCACATTAGATCACTGTAGTAAAGCTACTGCTCACCAGGGACGTCTGCTGCTGGTATTCAAAGTGCATGTTTCAGTCTGCATGTCAGAATTTCTTTAATGAAATTGAAGAGGGTTTGAGAAGTCACTCAAAATGTGCCCTAATTTTTCTTTCTGCAGCACTAATCATAATTCATATGTCAAAATATACCCCCTCATTTTGTTCCTTTTTAAATTAAATGTTTTAAGAGTTACCACTTTATTCCAATCAAGATGGCTTCAGGTGTGCCATACCTTTGTAATAAGTAGGACTGTTAGCGCTCTAGTTGTTCTTTAGAACACTCTGGGACATTCTGTCATTGGGCTATACTTGGGCTGCATCTGGGTGATATTTGGGCTACATTTGGGCTCTTTTGTCTCTGGTGGCCATTTTGGGAGACTGCATGTCAGAATTTTTTAATGAAATAGAAGAGGATTTGAAAAGTCACTCAAAATGTGCCCTAATTTTTCTTTCTGCAGCACTAATAATACCTTCTATTGCATAATATACCCCCTCATTTTGTTCCTTTTTAAATTAAATGTTTTAAGAGTTACCACTTTATTCCCATCACGATGGCTCCAGGTGTGCTATACCTTTGTAATAAGTAGGACTGTTAGCGCTCTAGTTGTTCTTTAGAACACTCTGGGACATTCTGTCATTGGGCTATACTTGGGCTACATCTGGGTGATATTTGGGCTACATTTGGGCTCTTTTGTCTCTGGTGGCCATTTTGGGAGACTGCATGTCAGAATGTTTTAATGAAATAAAAAAAGGATTTGAGAAGTCACTCAAAATGTGCCCTAATTTTTCATTCTGCAGCACTAATCATACTTTCTATGGCAAAATATACCCCCTCATGTTGTTTCTTTTTAAATTAAATGTTTTAAGAGTTACCACTTTATTCCAATCAAGATGGCTTCAGGTGTGCCATACCTTTGTAATAAGTAGGACTGTTAGCGCTCTAGTTGTTCTTTAGAACACTCTGGGACATTCTGTCATTGGGCTATACTTGGGCTACATCTGGGTGATATTTGGGCTACATTTGGGCTCTTTTGTCTCTGGTGGCCATTTTGGGAGACTGCATGTCAGAATGTTTTAATGAAATAGAAAAGGATTTAAGAAGTCACTCAAAATGTGCCCTAATTTTTCATTCTGCAGCACTAATCATACTTTCTATGGCAAAATATACGCCCTCATGTTGTTTCTTTTTAAATTAAATGTTTTAAGAGTTACCACTTTATTCCAATCAAGATGGCTTCAGGTGTGCCATACCTTTGTAATAAGTAGGACTGTTAGCGCTCTAGTTGTTCTTTAGAACACTCTAGGAGGCTGCAGTAGAACACAAAGGAATCAACTGACAGTCTCTGTCCTTGTTGGATGTACATGTTTTACTGAGAATGTCAGACTTCATTTTCACATGACTGAGAAAGATAATGTGAATTTACAGAAAATATGCTTTCAGTTTAGCTTATAGATCCCCTTCCAAACCACTGTGGGAAAATCATGAGATATTAGTTTTCTTTCAAACAATATTCATGATATCACAGCAGAAGGTTTTTTCACATGGTAAAATCACCTTAGAACCCACCACAATTCCTAAAACGAGTATGGTACCATCAACAAATGATTTATAATGTAACTAAAGTCCTAAAACCCTCTATTAACTACAATGCTTTTTAATGAGGTGCTATCATGTATATTGGTCCCAAGATGGCTGCCAACACTTCTTGGATGAAGTGCTGACAGCCAATCAGATCAGATGTGTGGTTAGGCTCCGCCCAGATATATATCTTTTTTTGAACCTAAATTACTCAAAATCCACTGGAGCACATATATTGAGACCTAGCAAAGGCACATCGGGCTAACAGTCCCTACAATGTTGCCAAGTTTCGTGCAAATCCATTCAGCCGTTCGAGCTAAAAGTGAGGCCAACCGCCCTATGGAAATTAACATGGGAAAAACGCGTTTTGGGACCCCCCTTTTTTCTCGGCCCCCCCTTGATGAAACCCCCCCAAATTGTCAGGGGCTGCTCAGAAACAAAATGTTCCATTTTCCTGAAAGTTTCAGCCAATTCCGTCCACAAACGCCAAAGTTATTAGACATAGAATTTTCAAAAATCCCATAGAGAAAAAATCCTAACTATATATACCTACTGGCGACCGCCAGTAGGTAATATATATATATATATATATATATATATATATATATATATATATATATATATATATATATATATATATATATATTCACAGAAAAAAACATAGGTTTTAGGCCATATATAGTTAGGGATTTGCATTTACAAAACCTTATTTTACTCGCATAAAACCATTGAAATTCGCATATATAGTTAGATGCGCTAACTATATATTGCGCACCCGCAATCCACTGCTGATGATGTCACATATTACATCATTCATGACATGGTCAGTGACATCACTGATGACATCACTGATGACATCATCCAGTGACTGTATGTTTCTGTAAAGTTAAAATATGTCTTACATATTGAAGAATGAGTGGATGTATAAGTGTCTGGATGAAGGATTTAGTAGGTGCATGACTGACTGTATGAGAGAGTGATTAGATGTGTCTCACTGAGTGCATGGGTTAGTGACTAAACTGTCTTAATTTGTGCATCATTATGTCTGTTGTTCTATAAACTGCTGCATGTGTTGATCAGTAGCTATATGAGTAACTGTATGGGTTATTGATTGGTTGTCCAAGTATTTGTATGGGAGAGTGAGTGTGTGTGTGGGGGTGGCTGGGAGGTGTGTGACTCTGTGCATACATGTGTGAACAGTTTTTTTACTAGATCTATGGGTTCAAAACTGCATGTGGAAACAGCTGTATGGGTGGTTGACTGTGTACGAGTGTATTGGTGAGTGAATGGATATCTCAGTGCTACATGTCAAAGTAAGTACATATGTAAAACACAGTACATGTGAGAGTTGACATATATAAATAACTGTGCATAAGAGCCAGTGAATGTGTGAGTGGCTGTATGGATCATTGTGAACTTGTATCAGGGATTGTATAAGAGAGTAAATATGTGTTAGTATATGTTTGAATAAGTAAAGTTTGTATAACTGTATAGTTGAGGAAATGGAGGTGTGATTGATTCTTTGCATGACTGACTAGGTGTGTGAGTAACTCCATGGATGAGTGACAGTCTGTGAGTGTCTGTTTACACTGATTGTATCTAAGGTTATATTAGAGTCTGAAGAGGTTCATCGTATTATCACATGAATGATATCATCAGTGATGTGATCAGTAATGTCAAATGAGATGTCATCAGTGATGTCATCAGTGATGTCATTTGAGATGTCATCAGTGATGTCATTTGAGATGTCATCAGTGATGTCATCAGTGATGTCACTGACCATGTCATGAATGATGTAATATGTGACATCATCAGCAGTGGATTGCGGGTGCGCGATATATAGTTAGTGCAATATATATATTGTATCAGGGATTGTATAAAAGAGTAAATATGTGTTAGTATATGTTTGAATAAGTAAGGTGTGTATAACTGTATAGTTGAGGATATGGAGGTGTGATTGATTCAGTGCATGACTGACTAGGTGTGTGAGTAACTCCATGGATGAGTGACAGTCTGTGAGTGTCTGTTTACTCTGAGTGTATCTAAGGTTATATTAGAGTCTGAAGAGGTTGATCGTATTATCACATGATTGATGTCATCAATGATGTTGTCAGTGATGTCATTTGAGTTGTCATCAGTGATGTCATCAGTGATGTCACTGACCATGTCATCAATGATGTAATATGTGACATCATCAGCAGTGGATTGCGGGTGCGCGATATATAGTTAGCGCATCTAACTATATATGCGAATTTCAATGGTTTTATGCGAGTAAAATAAGGTTTTGTAAATGCAAATCCCTAACTATATATGGCCTAAAACCTTTGTTTTTTTCTGTGAATTTCAATGTTTTTTTAATACCAAATATCAAATGCTGTCAAATGTCAAGTACATGATAGGTAAAAACATTTTCGTGTTGATGCACGCTGATGTGCTTTGAACGCTGATCCCCCCCTGCCCCCCCTCTTTTCTCTTAGCAGTACTCTCTCTTTGCAGATAGTGAAGGGTAGTTAACGCAGGCATTTGCCCCCGTTATAATCCGTCGTGCTTGCTTCTCTCTCTATTTGATTGATTGCTATCCAAGCATTTACTGTTTTAGAATTGGTTCTCTTTGGTTCATTCTGTATTTACAAACAAGCACAGAATCGCAATAATCTGTTTAGTCTTTGCAGATAGTGAAAAATAGTTTAAAAAAACAAAAGGAATCGAGCAAAATCAGTAGGCCACTAATGGGATCTGTTTTTGACCTCGCTAAAATAGAAACATTAAGAACAACCCCTCATGAGAAATACGAAACTAGTAAGATGAACTTAGCTCCACACCATGATGGCTGCAAGACAGCTCGACTCCGCCGCCCACCCCACCCCACCCAAAATAACGACAAACCCTATGCAAATATTATAAATATATACAACACACCAGCAAAGTAACAGGGTAAAACGTTTTATTAAATAACTATATACATGACAGCCTGCTGCAACATCGATCCAAATGCCTTTTGGTGACTCTTCCATTGTGAACATTGTCCCACAATCCGTTTGACCTGAAACGATTACACAAATAAAACATTTGTGAGTTTTAAATTTCCGGAGAAGTATAATTCACCAATAGTTTTCTCTGTAGATCTTTTTCCATTAACAATCCCAGTTCCATCACCCGCCCAGGATATCACTACTGTTAGTTGTCATTGTTGCTTCTGTTTTAATAAAAAATGTTTTAAGGTGTTTACTGTTTTTGTTGCGATGTATATATTTATAAGTTATTAAAGTGTTATAATCCTACTATTTTTTTTATCGATTATTGCTGTTTGAGATATTCCCTATCTACAAACAGAGAAGAATAGAAATATTCTGTCTCCCTTTGCAGATAGTGAAGGATAGGTAATGCGGACTTTTGTCCCCCGTTGTAATCCGTCATGCCTGATTGATTGATTGGCTGGAAATTTATTGTTCAAGGAATAGTTCTTTCGAGGTACTCTCTGTTTGCAA
This sequence comes from Lissotriton vulgaris, assembly GCF_964263255.1. Taxonomy (NCBI): domain Eukaryota; kingdom Metazoa; phylum Chordata; class Amphibia; order Caudata; family Salamandridae; genus Lissotriton; species Lissotriton vulgaris. The sequence continues at coordinate 884,140,526 of NC_141691.1, forward strand.
ATAACGTGGAATAGAAATATTCTGTCTAGTCTTTGCAAGTAGTGAAGGGTGGGTAATGCGGACCTTTGTCCCCCGTTGTAATCTGTCACTCCCCACTGATTGAGAAACTACTTCCACCCGGACCATTTATTAGAGGTACATCATCTGACTCAACCGGAGATAACCCCTAATAAAGAAGACATATGTAAAATACGAAGTAATTCCTGTATCCTGTTAAACAGAAACTTTAGCATGAAACACACTTGAAAAGGAAAGGAAAGAAATCGAACAAAATCAGTAGGCCTCTGATGAGTTTTTGACTTCGCTAGAAATAAAAAACATGAAAATGGTGAAAGAAGCCAAGCTTGATGTTACGGCAGCCACAAGGTAGCTAGGCTCCGCCACCCCCCACTGCTCCAAGCATGTCTGTCCCACCGCCCGCCACGCCCAATAACGGTAACATGAAATAAATACAAATCAGCAGATACCTACCCCCATTCCGGAAACTCCCGAAGTGCAACAGGTCCACGGTTACGCCCATCCGGAAGATGAGGCCTCGACACGTGCAGGGCGGGGCCCGACTAGCCGCCATCAGCCGGAGAAGTCGTGGGATGGTCGGCCCGGAATGTACTGGTCTTCCCATTCTCTTCTGGCACCCTGCAGGCCACGGGGGGGGATGTCTTGCCTCTGCCTCTGACCCCCCCGCCTCGTATCTCCTGGTCTGGCCTCGGCTTGATATGAACTCCCCGTTCTGGCCTGAAGCGGCGCCCTGCAGGCCACGGGGGGGATGTCTTGCCTCTGCCTCCAACCCCCCCCCTCTTATCGCCTGGTCCGGACATCACGGATATCAACGCCAGGTGTCGGTGTGGGGTGCGCTGGGAGGGAGAGGCGGCGCGAACGAGCCTCTCCCACCCCCCCAGGTGGGGGCCCCTCAGCTGCACCCCCAACGCTCCACTCACCCAACAAAAGGGTTCGTCCACTCTTGCGATACAGCGACGCTCCACTCGCCCAACAAAAGGGTTCGTCCACTCTTGCGATGCAGCGACGCTGCACTCACCCAACAAAAGGGTTCCTCCACTCTTGCGATGCAGCGACGCTGCACTCACCCGACAAAAGGTCTCGTCCACTATTGCGAGGCAATGATGCTCCGCTCACCCAGCGGGGGTCTCGTCCACTGTTGCGGTGCAACGGCGCTTCTGAGTTCAACTAGAAAATGAGTCCTGCATCCAGAAACGTTCTCAACTTTTTTTTTTTACAAAAGTTTTTTATTACAAGCCGTAGGTAAAGATAATACATTGGTACATAAATTTCTTCATAATTAGACACATTTAAATCCCAGAGACAACCCTAGACAATAGAATACCACAGTAAAAATAAAACATATTTTAAAATTATCCAATCAGTAGACAATAGACAACTGGTGATAAAGGGGCAACATCACAAATAATATTGCTATTATTATACCGAACAAAGAGTGCAAATTCAAAGAGTAGAACGACCGACGCTTGAAGGTGTTGTTATGTGCAACATGTAGCCTTAATAAAGTGCAAATGCATTAAAGTGCCAATATATAATTATAGAAAATATTTTGTTCATAAAGTGCTAATGCAAAAATAAAAGGAAAGAAAAAAAAAAAAAAAAAAAAAAAAAGAATTTTTCTCTTTCCTATTCCTTTCTTCTTCCGCCTGTATAAAGTAACTAGTGCCATAAAGTACTGGTATATAGGAACAAAACTGTTAACATAATAAAGGTACTTAGCAATTAGATATAGCATAGCATACAAATACTTATATTTCCTCTTATATAAACGTAATGCCATCTTTTAATTAACTAGGATATAACAATCACCTTCCTTTTAATAGTTCAAGCTGGTCAAGATATTTCCAATTCCTTTCGAATCTTGCAGTTGCACCCACTCTACCTGCATAGGCTCTCTCAAAATTATAAGTTCTCTTCATTTTATTAACCCACGTAACATGGCAAGGACACACCGTGGATTTCCAATTTTGCAGAATCAGAGACCTTGCTACGACAGAGGAAATAAAAATAAACACTTCTTCAGATTCATTGAACTTAGTCCTGTCTTTACTAATGCCAAAAAGGGCAACTTCTGCTTCTGGAGGAAGAGTTTTCCCTATTGCCAACTCCAGATCTATGAAAATCTCTCTCCAGAAGGGTTCTAACTTTGGGCAAGTGAAGAAAATGTGATGCCAGCCACCCTGTCCCCTAGTTTTGCATCTAAAACATTTATTTTCGTATTCGGGGAACATTTTTTGAAGAGCTTCCGGGGTATAATATGCCAGCCAACGACAACAAAAGGACATCCTCTTATAATTGGCTGCTCGGAGTGCCCTATTTCCTAAGTAGCTTATTGTCTCCCAGTCTTTGTCAGACACCACACACTATGTTATGAGACTTATTTTCTCCAGATGGTTGCCTATTATATTGGTTGAACCCGGAAGAGGTAACTTTTTATACCAAAATCCAATACCCTTATGTTTTTCCCCATATAACGCGATTAACAAAGCATTAGGTGTTCTATCAAGATTTCCTATAACTTTTTTTATAAAATAACTCAATTGTAAATATTGAAAAAACATGAGCCGATTCGGATGCCTTCTATCTCTGACCATTTGCCAACTAATTAACGTATTTTGCGTGAGAAGATGCCTTATTTCACAAAAACCGGCCAATTCCCATTCTGACAAATGGTTTGAAGAGATCTTAAGACCCATTTTAGTACATTCCGAAAGTTTCAAATGGATGAATCCATCTGGGCCATGTTTTTCAAATAAAACCCGTAGTCTTGATGAATACCCCACCAGTGTCTTATATCGTGTTCTCTTTGGAAGTTTTGCCGTTTTTAGAAAAATAGAAATTTGAGAACCAGATTCCTCAAGCATTCTATTAAAAAAAAAATTGTCTCTTGTCTGACTAGTCTTTAATATTCCTGCCATTATATCAAAAAAGGCTGCCTCGTAGTATGTATAAAAATGGGGAAGAGCAAGTCCACCTTGGTTAACAGGAAGTTGAATTACCGCAAGTTTGACTCTATTGGCCTTTTTATTCCAAATAAATCTTCTTATCATGGAATCTAGTTCATTAAAAAAGGCCAAATTAACTTTAATTGGGATATTACTAAACAAAAATAAAAGCAGAGGTAGTATGTTCATCTTAATCAATGCCACTCTGCCAATCAATGATAGGGGCAGTATATCCCAATGTTCTAAAAGGCTCTTGATTTTATTCATAGTTCTTGCGTAATTTAATTGAAAAAGTTCTTGATAGTCTCTGGTCACGTAAAGCCCTAGATATCTTATTGGGTCCCTTTTTGCAGCTTGAAACTGTAAATCTGACGGAAGGAAATCTAAATCGGTATTCAAAATAAGAACCTCAGTTTTCTTTTCATTAATTTGTAACCCCCTACCTTCTCATATTTCTGTAGCCATCTTTAATAAGATGTTCTATATTTTCTTTATCGGGAGCCATATAAAGGATAATGTCATCTGCGAATAATTTTAACTTCGACATTCCGGCAATTGGGGCAGATATTGCGTTATTATTTCTTATTTTTATTACCAGGGGTTCAATAAAAAAGGTGAAAAGTAGGGGAGATAAAGGGCAACCTTGCCTTGTGCCTCGTTTTATTCTAATCTTCCCTGCTTGCTTGGCGTTTATTATCACCTGGGCAGATGCCCCCCCATAAATGTTTTGTAGCATATTAATAATAGGGGCGGGGAATCCAAAATAGCCCAAGGAAAAAAATAACGTTGACCAATTAACTAAATCAAATGCTTTTTCTGCATCAATCATCAGAATGCATGCAGAAGTAGAATTAAGATTAAAATAATCTAGTGCCTGCAATAAATATTCTGTATTAGCAGCCATATAGCGTCCTGCTATAAAACCCGTTTGATCTTGATGTATCACCTCCTGGACGGCCAATACAAATCTTTGAGCCCATATTTTCATAAAGACCTTATAGTCAGAGTTTAAAAGGCTAATAGGTCTATAGGAATTTACGTCCTCCGGATTCTTGCCTTTCTTTACAAAACTAATAATTGTGGACTCTTTAAACTCTGGGGGGACCCCACCACCTCGTTTGATAAAATTAAATAAATGTTTCAAGGGATCCTCCAGTTCCTTCAGAAAAACCTTATAAAATTCAATTGGGAATCCATCAATCCCTGAAGCCTTTGCTCCCGCTGTGGTTTTTATACTATTTTGAATTTCCAAATAACTTATATCGCCGCTTATTTGATTAGATCTAGATTTAGAAATTTTGGGGATATTCAAGTTGTCGAAATATTCCCTGATTAAATTTTCTTCAATTTGGATATCAGTCGAGTATATTCTCTCATAATGATCAAGGAATATTTTTGCGATTTCCTCACTTCTATTATTTATCCTACCTAATGGATCTTGAATTTTTACGATGATGGAAGATTCTTGTTTTTTCCTAATCGAATTTGCCAACAGCTTGCCCATGAGTTGACTATCTTCATAAAGCTTTTGTTGGAAGGCTTTTGAGCTATTTATTTCTTCCAAAATGAAGAAGTCCCTAAGTAATACTTTAGCTTGTTCCCAGTTGTTTGGTTTTTGTTTAAGTTTCAAGGCATACTCATTTTCTGCAGCACCCTGGAGGGCAGATATTTTTCTTTTTCGTTCGTTTGCTTTGTTGGAGGAAAATGCTATGATTTGCCCCCGAGCTGCTGCTTTAAATGCTCCCCATACTGCGAAGGGTTCTGTTGAATCCTTATTTACTAAAAAAAATTCCCTTATCCATTCTTTAAACCCCTCAACCCATATCACATTCTGTAAAAGGGTGCGATCCAGCTGCCACCTAGGTCGCACCCCTACCGTGCCCTCCAATATTAATTCAACCTCAATCCTCCCATGATCTGAAAATGGATTGCAACCTATCAATGCGTTGGAAATTTGGAGCGATCTTGAGGATAGAAAGAAATCTATTCTAGAGGCTGAATGAAACCTATTAGAATAGCACGTGTAAGATTCTAGATTGGGATTTAGGGAACGCCATGGGTCCTGCAGTTGATATTCTGACATAAAAGCCTCTAATACCCCTTTTGTTTTTGGTTTTAGCTGTTTCTTACTCTTATTAGTGGTGTCCTTTTTTAAGTCCTGAATATAATTAAAATCACCTCCTACTATAATTTGCCCAGCAGTACTCCTTAGAATTTCACTAATTTCAGTCAGGGCCGAGGTGTCATCAAAAATTGGGCCATAATAGTTAACAAAATTGTATACCTTTCCCAACAATTTCGCTGACACCCGAAGCCATCTCCCTTTAGAGTCCCTTTGGATTTGTAGAATCTCCCAGGGTAAATTTTTTGAGAAATAAATAGCTACACCCCTCTGGGCAACACCAGCAGAGGAAAAGAACCCATGGGAGAAATATCTAGGAAGAAACAACTTTGGGGAGTTTGATTTCAAGTGCGTCTCCTGTAGGAAAACTACGTGAGGTTTAATAGCGATTGCTCATTTCAAGAGTGCTCCATATTTCTGTTTATTTAACAGTCCATTCGCGTTAATGGACAGGATATTACATAAGTCCATTGTCATTGTTAAGACTGTGAGATTTTAAACTCCTTCTGTACCAACTAAAGCTAAAAATAGAAAACCTACTTCTCTTGTATTTTTTTACTGCATTCACCCCCCCACCAAAGACCCCCCCATGGATGCGGGACCCCCCTCCTGACCACGCTGCCCACATCCCACCCTTTCTTCTACTTCGGGTGTCTTCTTGTTACACCCCGGTGTGTCCTGGTGTGATCCTGTACCCAGGAACCCCCGCCTATTTTCAAAACTCTCATTATTTTAATGCCTCATATTCAATCATTCAACATTCGACATTCAATATAGCCAAGCCACAGCGCCTAGGCCCTTGTTGATATTTCATCAAGAAGGGTCTGTGCCTCTTCTAAATCAGTAAATAGAAAGAATTTTCCTTTAACGATAACCTTCAACTTCGATTGCTGTGCAATCGAGGCCTGGGCTCCATTAGCCTTGAATAACTGTAGCAGCTTTACAAACTCTTTCCTTCTCTTAGCCGCAGTTGCTGTCATATCTGAGAAAATCCTGCATTTAGTAGTTTCAGACATGAAAAACTGGCGTTGTTGATATGCTTTAGAAAGTATTCGTTCCTTAATTCTGAAATCCGCAAAATTTAATAGACTAGTTCTAGGATATGGAGAATTCGCAAAGCGCTGAGCCGGAACTCTATGGGCTCTTGTTATTGTCAAGTCTCCTTCAAAATCTGGCAGTACTACTTTCTGAATAAAAGAGTTAACCCATTGCACTGTATCGGAACCTTCCGTTCCTTCCGGAACCCCTACGATCCTCAGGTTAGATCGACGGGAGTGGTTTTCCAACTCCTCGAGTTTATTCTCCATAGAAATCCTTTTTTTTGCAGCCTCTTTAGTTTCTCTTGAAGCCTGATTCATCTGGTCTTCAAGGACTGCTATCCTTGACTCAGCTTCCAAGACCCTGTTAGGGAGCGCCAATGTTAATTCCTCGAGCTTATCTATTCTAGCGTGAATAGCAGCAAGTTCCGTTTGCTGATTATTTTTGATTTCGCGGATCTCATCGAGGATCAAGTTGAGCATCTCGCGGATATCTAGCTGAAATTTTACCTCCGATCTCACTTCCTTGTCTATAAGACTGGAATCGAGTCCTAGAATTTCTTCGTTCCCGGAAGCCAACTCTTGTATACATCCCCCATCTCGAACCGCACCGTTTGTTACATTTCCTGAAGACGGTTGGGTTTGAGATGGAGATGGAGATGGAGATGCTGTCATGTCAGGGTCTTTAGATAACTCCTTAGAAGCTGGAGGATCCAAAGGGTGAGAGACCAAAGAGGGCTGTGATGAATTAGAGAGGGAGGATTTCGGAGTAGTTCTTTTCATAAACAGAGGGTAATCTCTCATCTCCTTTTCTCCCGTTCCACTTTTTCTCCTCTCTTCTACCGCCTGAGGCGCTGTTGTTGCCAGTGCCGGTGTGGGATCAAGGGTTAGAGGACGGGTTTCTATTTCCACTTGTGGCTGTGCAATTACATCTGCAAATACAACATCCTTCACCTTATCCCCCTCTTTTGTCACTTCTTGCTGCTCGTTGTGCTGAATGGAAATAGAAGAGGAGGGTGACTCATTATCTGAGGATTCAGGTGTTGTGTCGTCTGTTATAGGGCACCCCACTTCCTCCCTATTTGTGTCTTTATTTTTTCCACAAGCCGCTTTTTGTGCAGCCTTTTTAGCAAGAGCCAGGCGAGTCTTAGCTTTCTGGCGGGCAGCCACTTCCACTTTACTAAGTTTTACCGTGTCCTCATCTTTTAAAAGTTTCCCCATTATTGTTTTATTTTAGAGGAAGTAGGAAGTAGAAAGAAAGTATATTCCCCCTTTTTTTCTGAATAGGAATGCGATTTTTAATGTCTCTTTATGCTCCCAATGAATTCAAGAACACCTTCAAACACTTTCCCTCAGTGTGCTTCAGTGTGCTTCAGTGTACTTCAATGTATTTACTCCTCCGTGGGGAATTAGCTCAGCCTGACACAGCCTGACACAGTCTGTGGAAGTAATTACTCAGTGGCTGACGTGTGTATCATACTAGCCTGCACCCCACAGCCTCAAAGATGTAATTGCAGCAGGATGTAGAAAAACTCCTTAACTGTCCCGTAATTAAAGACACCTACTTGCTCTCCTCAGGAAGAAAACAGATGAGCAGCATGTCTTACGCTGGCCAGGCTTTTTTTCCGAGCCCCTGTCTGGCTGCCGGATCGAAAGCAGCTCCTACAGCGGCAGCATCATCTCCCCCGACACGTTACAGCATTTCTTCGGAGCTCTTCCGCTCCTCCGTTCAGCGCCTCCCTTCACCCGTGAATTAAGTCTCCTTCCGATTTTAGCCTCCCGGCGCCAGCACTAGCAGCGGTAGTAACCGCGTCTCAGCTTCTCAGCGTCTCGGCGTCTCGGCGTTCACCATTACAGAGGCGGGGCCATGGGTCAAGGATCACGGGACCCTAGGCAGAGGCGTGGAGCTCTGCGGACCAAACGTTCTCAACTTTGAAGATTCTATAAGAGCCACGGGGGCCCCCGACCCCCAATGGGGAATGACTGCCATGATCACCCACGGAACGACCACGACGTAGCCGCGGGACGTCGGCGCGCTCATGCCGGCGCCGGCCTCAGTCTTGAAATCACCAAAATTCTGCAAGACTACCAACTTGATCAGTTCCGGTGGGACACCAGTATGACCCGGTAGGAGAGACTTTTGCCTCCCACCCCTCTTTGACTGATGGTTCATGTCGCCAGTCCCCTCTACTATCCTTCAACGAAAACTTTTGGACTGCCGAAAGAGGTCCCGGTCCAACCACGAGTTGGTGGAGACATTTTGACTATACTTGCACCTTCCAGACCTCACCCAAAATGGCGCCGGTACAAATAAAACTATTGTGCCCCGATTGCTCAGCCTTGATATCATGAGATATGTATGCAGTTTTTAGCACATGAATTGAAATGGGATAAGACTGATTATATGTTCGGACAATGAATTGATCCGGGATAAGACTGATTATACGTTCGAACAATGAATTGACATGGGACTTGTACTGATTACACATTCGGACAATGAATTGATATTAAGTTCTAATGCATCATTGATTACTATATTTATTGAATCTTAGAATTGTCGACACTTTTGGTACTTGCTCACAATGAATTATCGATATGATTTTGTTGCACTTGTCGCACTTTTTACTGATTATATGTTCGGACAATGAATTGATCCGGGATGGGTATTGAAGTTCGAACAATGAATTGACATGGGACAGGTACTGATTACACGTTCGGAAAATGAATTGATATTAAGTTCCAATGCATCATTGATTACTGTATTTATTGAAGTAATACTGATCTCTCCGCGTGAAATTAATTTTCCACATGCTACACAAGTCAATCTCATCTGCCCAAAGTTCTTTTGCAGATTTGGGACCGTTTCCCTTGCCTCTGACTCACTTATTGCTAAGTCATTGGTGGATGTTTTTGCCGGTCGGGGGTTATCCCCCATATCTCAAAGTTATGCTTTAGAATAATTAAGAGGGTGCCACCTCTCCATGTGCCGATGCATGGTATGATTACCATAGCGCTATTTTTTTTCGGTCCCTCTCGAGAGTTTTTTTTTTGCAGATGAGGCAGGTAACGAACCTGGCTTTAACTTTCTTTTCATGAGAAGGAAAAGAAAAAAATTGCCAGATAAAATTCACTTTCACATGGGACGTTCTTGGCATTTCTTTTAGTTTTTTTAATGTACATGTTCATAAAACGATTACACAAATGAAACATTTGTGAGTTTTAAATTTCCGGAGAAGTATAATTTACCAATAGTTTTCTCTGTAGATGTTTTTCCATTAACAAACCCAGTTCCATCACCCACCCAGGATATCACTACTGTTCCCCATGTCATAAACCATTGTTGCTTCTGTTTTAATAAAAAATGTTTTAAGGTGTTTACTGTTTTTGCTGCGATCTATATATTTATAAGTTATTAAAGTGTTATTTTCCTTCTACTTTGTTGGAGTGCTATATATTTTTAATGTGACACATAATTGTGAAGACTTTGATGTACAAAAAGGCATCCCTGGAATCTTCCGCTTCAGGCTCGGACCCACACACCCTCACAGTGAGAATCCCCTCCCCAAGCACAATACAGGATGGTTATCAGATAGTAGGAACGCGTGTGGTGTGACGGATCTCATCGGGTGGGGGCCTTGATCTACTGTAACTCCTTTGAACAGGGGTGATTCTCTACAGCTGGAGCCATAAACTACATCGGCAGCGCTAAGTGATAGACTGAGACCGGCCTGCACAATCAGACACAGAGGAAGAGGAGTGTCAGAGAGTGCGGTAGTGAATAGGGTGAAAGGGAGGTGTCGGGCGGGCACAGGGTGTGATTCTCAGAGAAGAACAGCGCAGATGGGAGGAGGTTTCTGGCCCATGCATGAGAGAGAGAGCGGGGTGACTAGTGCGTGGGGGAGATGCTTGCGAGGGTGGGGAGCCGTGCTGAGGATCGACGGCGTGCAGAGAGTGGGTCTGGTCAAGGCATCTAAAATGGCTGCCGTTCACGACAAAATTGTGGCATTGGAAAAAAGGCAAGATAGCGCAGACAATGTTTATCAATAAGGATTAATTTTTAACAAAATATTTTATCGCAGTGACAAAATGGCGGTCAACAGTTCCTGATTTCCATTGAATCGAACGTTAACAGACGTCACGCAGCAAAAAAAAAAAAAACGCTCACGCACAGCCGCTGGAAGACATGTATCAACATATATGAGCCTCCTCCGCCACCCTCAGAAAACATAAGGGGTCAGGATACGTCTCCCGTCCCCCCTCATACCCTGTAATTTAATTAAAACAAAACACAAAATGGCGAATTCCCGTTTCGCTACCAGTTTGCGGCCCAGTTCGCGGCCCGGGAAGCGCTTCTACCGTGAAAAATCAATTTTTTTTTTTTTCCCCACGGGACCCTTTAATAACCCCAACATCATTCCTAGGGGGTCAAGAGGGGTCTACCTTGCCCCCTTTCATTAAATTCCCCCTTCGTTTTTCTCCTCCTCTTGTCTCTCGATCCTACCGAGAGACAAGATGGCGGCCGCTCTGGACTGTTTAGAATGTTGACAGACACCGGAGAGCCAATCAGCATCGCTTCGCAAAGCTCCGTGACGCGAAAAGTACGCGATCTGGAGCGCTATCTGGGACGCTGTCACAGATATATAAATTTTTTAAAACATTAATTTCTCAAAATCCACTGGAGCACATATATTGAGACCCAGCAAAGGCACATCGGGCTAACAGTCCCTACAATTTTGCCAACTTTCGTGCAAATCCATTCAGCCGTTCGAGCTAAAAGTGAGGCCAAACGCCCTATGGAAATTAACATGGGAAAAACGCGTTTTGGGACCCCCCTTTTTTCTTGGCCCCCCTTGACGAAACCCCCCCAAATTTTCAAGGGCTGCTCAGAAACAAAATGTGCCATTTTCCTGAAAATTTCAGCCAATTCCGTCCACAAACATCAAAGTTATTAGACATAGAATTTTCAAAAGTTCCATAGAGAAATAATCCTAACTATATATACCTACTGCCTATCGCCAGTAGGTAATATATATATGTATAGATATATATATATATATATATATCCACAAAATCCTCTTCACTCCTTGAAAGGACGACAAGCCACACCAGCCAGGTACGATTAGAGTATTTTAATCGGGCACAAACAGACGCGTTTCGAGCTCACTGGCTCTTGGTCACATGACCACCACATTCGTTCATCAGCTGATATAGCAGAAAAAGTAATAGCAAAGGAAGAGAGACTCTGGGTTTACAATATTCACACAGAGCTCATGACGGTGCAAATTATAAATAAAACGTAAATTAATAACAAATGCACATCTTCCGGGTGTTTGGTGTATTTAAGTGCTTGGTGTTAAAAATAAAAGAACATATCAAAGCGATAGCTCGCATAGTGGTAAAGTACCCAATTTAGCATGGTAGAGGAGAGATAGGAAAAAAGGAATGAGAGAGAGAGAATTAAGGCAACGTAATTAGGAGAAAGACATAAGAGGGGAGGAGAGAAAGAAAGAGAGAATAACAGGGTAAATTCGGGTGTAGTACCCCAAATTCATAAATTAAATCTCCTAATGGATTACATTTAATCCTAGTCCATTCATACTGTAGGTTCTCATCCCACATCCATATATCTATTCCCACTATTTCAAAGTAGTCACACAATCTATATATATTTCTGATTTTCTTGGATAGCCGAAAACAATCCCTTTATATATAAAAAAGGGGGTTATAATAAAAAATAAAAAATAAAAATCACAAGGTCTTATAAGTCCACCCTCTAATCCCATCTCTAATTATTTAAAATACTACCCCATGCTCTTATAAGTAAGTTGTAAGTTTTCGCAGAGTTGTCGTGCTCGTAACACTATCTTCTATCTGTGGTTTGTTTTATTCCTTCCGCAACAGCACAATTTCTAGAAAGATGAAAGGGAGAGAGTGGTGATTAGATTCATTAATACAAAAGATATTTCCGATTGGCAACATTATCGTGCCACATTCTTATGTTGACATTTTTAGTTTCCATGATTTCCTCTCTTTCCATAGTTACCGAAGCTCATAGTACACCAACAAAACACCAAAAATTCAACAAAAATTAATATTTAACAATTAAAAATCAGATTGTCATGGAATCTGAGTATCAAGAAGGGGTTATGAAAGGTTTCGGTCAGATTATTCATAAATGTACATACATTTCCTCATCAACGTTCATCCCAAATGGTGCGATACAGCCTGCCTGTAGAATGAACCTGGATTCTGCCCTGTGCAATGCTGTTAACCAGTCTCCTCCTCTCAAGTGTTTAGGAATCGAGTCAAGGGCAAATAACTTCGCCTTGGTCCAATCCCCATCATGGTGTTTGTTAGAGTGTTTGGCAGTGCTGTAGGAAAAGTAATTGTTCGTGATTGCACGCCAATGCTCAAGAATTCGCTTTTTGACGGCAAAGGTGGTTGAGCCAATGTACCACTTGCCGCAAGGGCATGTCACTACATAGACTACATGGTCTGTGGTGCATTGGATGTTCTGATTGATTTTCCACCCCTTCTTAACCCTGTTGAGTACTACCTCCCTCACATTGGAGCTGTGACTGCAAGCCTTGCATTTTCCACACTTAAAAAATCCTCCCTTCGCCGCAAACCATAATTTCTTCTTTTCTAAGTGACTGTGAACTATCAGGTCCTTGATAGATTTGCCCTTTCTGTAGGTTATTGATGGATGTGGACCTAGTCGTTCCCTGAGGGCTTTATCCTGTAAAAGGATGTCCCATCTCTTTCTCACAATCTGGCTGAACTTGGGGGATTGAGTGTTGTAGGTTGTTATTAGTCTTATTGGGGCGTTCGATGTCTTGTGTGTGTTTTTAAGTATTTTGAATAGTGCATCTTTTCGATCAATTTGGGCCACCCTCTCTTCTCCTTTCCTGAGCATGTTTGGGTGGTAGCCTCTCACAGCGAACCTTTTATGCATTGATTCTTTGTGTTTAATGAATGTCTCTTTGGTACTGCAGTTTCTCTTGGCGTGTAGAAACTCGCCAAAAGGAATCGCCCATCTAAAACTGGGGGGGGGGGGGTGACAACTTGTTGAGTGTATTACAGAATTCCCGGCCGTTTCTTTCCTGAAAATTTCTGTCTCAATTTTATTCTCAACAATTTTAAGTTTTATATCTAGGAAGTCAACGGTCTTCTGACTGTGTTGCATGGTAAATCTCAGGTTCAAACAGTTCAAGTTAAGAGCATCCACAAACTTAACCAGCTCTTGTTCTCTCACCTCCCACACAAAAAAGACATTGTCAATGTAGCGGAGCCAAACATTCACGCAGGTAGTCCAGTGTTCCAGGGCATCGTTTCTGAGCACCTGCTCCTCCCACCAACCTACCAATAGATTGGCATAACTGGGGGCAAAGCAGGTGCCCATCGATGTGCCCTGGATTTGCTTGTACAGTACCCCGTTAAATAGAAAAACATTTTCCTCCAGACATAGTTCTATCATTTGGAGTAACATTTTAGAGTGTGCTTCAAGGTGTCTACTTCTTGTTCTTAAAAAATATTCGCATGCCCTCAGTCCATCCCTGTGTCAAATGGATGTGTATAGGCTCTCAACATCTAAACACACCAGCCAAAAGTGAGACTCCCAATTGATGTTCTCTGCTTTCTGTAAGAAGTCCTTGGTGTCTTCTATGTGTGATGTGAGATCATTTACATAGTTTTTGAGGAAGTACTCCACGTAATAAGAGACATTTTCTAATAAGCTGTTGATAGACGACACTATGGGTCTTCCTGGGGGTTGTGTCTGGTTCTTATGTACCTTCGGTAGAAGGTAGAATGTGGGTGTAGTAGGGTTGTCATTGATAAGAAACTTGGACTCATCCCAATTTAACAGTTTCTCACTAGCCCATCCTCAAATGTGCTGGTGTACTCTGCTCTGTGGTTTGGTTAAATATGTGTGGTCCACTTTAGTGTAGCATGTGGTATCAGATAACTATCTCATTGCTTCATTGATGTACATCTTCTTATCCCACAAAACTATGTTTCCGCCCTCATCAGATGGCTTGATGACGATCGAGTAGTCATTCTTCAATTCCATCAGTGCCGCCCTCATTTCTGGTGTTACATTTTGTTTATCTAGGGGTCTGTTGAGAAGTTTAAGCATTTCATTGTTAACCAGGTCATGGAACAGATCTATATTGTCCCGTGGTAGCTGAGGTCTATATCTAGATTTAGGTCTGAAGGGTGTGATCACGGTGTTAGCATTGGTTACAGTGGTTAAGGTGGGTATTGCCTTGGGTAGTAGGTGTCTGTGGTTGTGTCAGTTCTACCCCACCCTTATCATGAAGAATATCTAGAACATTTTGCAGTTCATTGTCCTGATCAGATGATACGCTAGTACTGTCAAATAATTGATGGTCAAGTTCCCTATTGGAATGAATCTTATTCAATTTAAGCTTCCTAACAAACATATACATATCTATATTTGTCTGTGTACAGTCAAATTGCAGATCAGGGCAAAATGTCAGTCCTAATCTTAAGACTTTTTCTTCATTCTCAGATAATTGTCTATTTGATAGATTCATTACCGTTAATTCCGTGGTTCGTGCATCTATTATTTGTTCTTTTGCATCTGGCTTCTGTTTCCCACTCCAGTATTGTCTGAGCTTGCTGCACCGCTGCCATCGTTTTTTGGTTTTACCTTGCCTCCTCGTCCTTGATATCGGGTTCTTGACTGTTCGTTGGCCTCCATCATGAGGCGCATTTCGTCGGAAAAAACTGTTACATCAGAACTGGACTGCGCATTCCCATCCATTGAACTTGCATCAGAACTCAAGCTTGTACCCGATTGCCACCTGTCCTTATCCGCCATTCCCAGTGCTTTGTCCTTCAAAAGCGAGGAGCGCGGCTTATCGAATTTCTTCGCGAATGTCAAAATTCTTCCTGACTTGTAGTCGCGTTCGTCGCGCTCAAACTTGCGCTGCTTTCTAGCGATTAAGTCCTTTTCAAACTTTTTCCCTTTATCATCCACTGTTGCCAAAGTCTTTGATACTTCAGTCTGGTCAGTTTCTTTCGCCAGGTCATCTAGAAGCATTTGGATTTCCTTCAATAGTTCTTCATGCTCCTCCCATGCGTTCTTTACCAGGATCTGCATCATGACTTTGGAGCAGGCGTTAGTATTCTCACGCCATGCTTTCAAGACCTCCGGTTTGGGGTAATTTAACGTCAGGACAATAAAAATGCGCAAGCCTCGGGGGACACGATCCATCTCTATGTAGTTCTGCAGGGATGTCACTTCCCACCAACTGCTGAGCTCCTTCTTCCGCAATCTTTCCAGTGAATTTCCTTTCTGTTTGAGCGATGTCACACCAAGGGCTATTGTGTCTCCGGACCCACTTTCTCCGACTCCATCGGGCCCTTTCTGTTTTTGAAAATGCTCTCTGCCGAGGCCTCCCGCCCCTTCAAGAACTCCATTGCCCGAAATGCAGTTGGGTCCTCCGACCGTGTTCGTACCTGGTTGCGCTACCGACAGAGATTGTCGTGCGTGCCCTGGCTGCCGTTCTACCGCTGATTTCCCCTCTCACCATCCGCAGTTCAGCGCAGCATAGAGGAGTTCTACCTCGATCATGTCGGGGAGACTTATCCCGCGTAGAGACTTCAGGCAGCCGGCGGGCGGAGATTTCCTGACTCCACGTCACTTTACAAGCACGGCGCAGTTCTCCACCCTTCCAAAATCGGGCCGGGGCTCGTCTCTCGAGCGGGCGCCACCGCTCAGTCAAATCCACAAAATCCTATTCACTCCTTGAAAGGACGACAAGCCACACCAGCCAGGTACGATTAGAGTATTTTAATCGGGCACAAACAGATGCGTTTCGAGCTCACGGGCTCTTGGTCACATGACCACCACATTCGTTCATCAGCTGATATAGCTGAAAAAATAATAGCAAAGGAAGAGAGACTCTGTGTTTACAATATTCACACAGAGCTCATGATGGTGCAAATTATAAATAAAACGTAAATTAATAACAAATGCACATCTTCCGGGTGTTTGGTGTGTATGTATATATATATATATATATATATATATATATGTAAAAGCAATTGCAATTGTCCCTTCTGGGATGAGCAGCAGATAGCTAGTGACGGTGGCGAGGCAGAGACAAGCCCCGCAACAATTTGTCTGAGCAAGGTTCAACAAATACGCCGCACTCTTTTTGGATGATTTAAACACAATTTATTTCACTCGGAGTCTTCCTCCTTTACCTACACGTTTTGAACTTTCAGCAGTTCCTGATCACGGTAGTAACAAGACCTTCATTTGTTTCTGGGTATTTATAGTAGGTCACCACTTATACATTTAAGGTGCATTGTGGGCTTAGTAGTTAAAGGCATGGCCATCTATTTAATTAATAGCCTATCTGCGTTCCCATTCTGTCGGAGGATTTTGAACACTACCCAGGACATATTTTTTATTAAGTGATTAATCAATGTCTCCACTTTATGGTGGCAGTGGTTTTAGGCTGAGTGCCTACTTTACTTATTTGCCGCTTATATATCTGCTTCCCTTGCGGTTAGGGGAAACCAAATGTAAAGACATTTATTATCAATTAAGTTTTGTTCTTAATCTGTTATTGATTATTTCTTAAAGCTGAGTGCTTTAAGAAATAATATCTTATTGTCCGCCCTGTAATTTTAATTACGCTGACGCACATATGGACACTTTTAGATTTGTGCGGAAATTGAAACTCAGCAAATTTCACAGTTTACAGTCAAAAAGAAAGCGAACTGTTGAGGCTGTTAGAAGTCCTTCCCTATTGATGGTGGGGGACCAAGGAGCTCGGGATGACATTTGGTCCCTTCAAAAAGACACTGATGCAAGTCAAGGACCTGCGGCAAATGCAGGTTGGGAAATGAGAAATGCATGCCTAACTCCATTCAAAGGAAAGTCCATTTTTCAGCCCACAATGCTACATGATAACATTGACGTCTATCATGATTTAGTGGTCAAAGATCTTAAAAAGTTATATGTAGCCACCAACAACAAACGTCAAAAGATGATTAAACAAAATTGGAGCTATGCTCAACTGATGAAAAAGTTGGACTCGGATAATAAGATCTTGGTGCGGCAAGCAGATAAGGGCGGCAATGTGGTACTATGGCCCGTGATCTATATTTGGCGGAGGCTGAAGCACAGCTTGGGGATACTTCTTGTTATAGAAAGAGGAACTTGCCCACTTTGAAAACAGCGTGGGGGGATCAAAATGCAAAACTCCAGGCTTGGAGGAGTGGGGGGGGTTTTCTGAGGATGAATTTTGGTTCCTAAAAAAAGAGCACCCGGTAGTACCCTCCTTCTATCTGATCCCGAAGATCCATAAAAGCTATGATAATCCACCAGGTCGCCCCATAATCTCAGCCATTGACAGCTCCTTGGAAAATGTTTCCAAATAAATCGACTACTTTTTGCAAGACTGGGTGAAAGGACTGAGTTCTTTTATGCAAGACTCTGCAGACTTCATTTGAAAAATTGATAACTTACAGTGGGGTCCTGATCTATTACTTATGACCCTAGATGTGTCCTCCCTTTATACTTCAATCGGACATCGGGATGGACTAAAGGCAATTGAGTATTTCCATGAATAAACGTCCAATACGTTGTGGGGTGCACAATAAGATGTTGCTTGCCATGACGAGATGTGCTTAAACCAACATTTCTTTTTGTTCAATAACCAAATATACCAACAAGTGAGGGGTGTCGCCATGGGGGCCTGTTTCTCCCCCAGTTACGCATGTTTGCACATGGGGCTGTGGGAGGAACAGGTCCTGGCGGGGAAACTCCGGGAAGTCATGGAGCTACATGTGGTCACCTACCTCCGTTACATTGATGTTTTGTTTTTTGTGTGGAGGGGGACAGAGAATGCTGCTAAAGACTTTGTCAATAATCTCAATAACAACAATTTGAATTTAAAGTTTACTTCGTACATACATGCTAATTCTGTTAGCTTTCTAGATATGGAAATATATATCAATAACAACAGTATAGAGACTAAACTATACAGGAAGCCGACAGCAGGCAATACCATCCTTCACGCTGCAAGTCACCATCCACGTCACCTGATTCGCAGCATCCCTTATGGGGAGATGCTGCGCATCAGGCGGATATGCAGCAGTGATGAGGAATGCAGGATTGCTCAGGAGGCCAGTAAGCTCAGATTACTAGCAAGGGGGTACTCCAATAACATCATTAAGGCTGCTTCAAGAAGGACACAGTTTATGTCCCGGGAGGTAGCATTAACACCCAAAGGGCAGGATGTCCCCACTACCCGCTCGGGGATGGTATCAAACCACGCATGATTATGTCATATAGTAGACAACACTCTGTCATCAGAAAAGTATTCTACCGTAATTGGAATCTCATACAAGGAGATCCAACGATTGGTCACAGGGTGTCAGACAAACCTTTACTCACATTCAGGAAATCCACCTCTATGGCCAAATCATTGGTCAAGAATACTTTTGAACCCCAGATGTCCAGTACCTGGCAAGCTCTAGGCAAAGGTTTCAAAAAATGCGCTCAATGTAAGGCATGCAGGCATGGCAGTAATAGTACCAAGTATGTTAGCCCCTTTGCACAAGAACCGCGTGAAATCACTAAGCGACTTACTTGTAAGATGGACTATGCGGTCTATGTGCTGGAGTGCACATGTGGGCTTAGGTATGTGGGTAGTACCCGTTTACCGGCCCACAAACGTGTGCTCCAGCACATTAGGGCAATTAACACTAAAGATCAAGCCTACCCTGTAGCCAGGCATTTTGAAACGGAGCGTGGTTCGAATCCTTCTTACTTGTCTTACTATGTTATCGATTCTGTGTGGCCTTTAAAAAGAGGAGGGGATCGAGAAGCGAGGCTTCAACTACTCGAAACCCGGTACATTCTAGAATTAGATAGCAAGCAGCCCAATGGGTTAAATGCAACGGAGGATTTATATACCTGTCTCTAGCCAGGTGGCCAATATAAGGGTAAAGCAACTGTCATACCAGTTGAGAAAGCAATGTAATATGCAGTGTATTGGTTGGCAGCATTAAAGGTTTTCATTATAAAAGGTGTCATGATAGAGGATCGCTAATTCAAGTTTTTCAATCTGAAATGTTTGATTGTAGTCTGTACTGTAGCCAAATGTTTAGTGGAACCATTAATTTTAGAACATTCTTGACTATATTTGGGTCCGCGCTTGTTTTTAATGTTTAATTTAATGAGCTAATTTAAGAGGGTTGCACCAGGAATGTTCCTGGGGGAGTTAGCATTTGGCTCTATGTATTTTGAACTAGCCCTACCACTTTTTTCATTATTCTTATGCACATTTTGTTGACCTCTTCATACCAGTAGTTTTGTAGGGTTAGACACAGTCATGGGGAATTTAATCTTCTTGACAAGAAGATTTAAGCCCACTGGGGCTCTATCCTTTAGTCATATGTGGAGTACACATTTGAAGTAGTAATACATCTCCACTATTAAAGGTGGTATGTGTCGTTACCATGATTCAGACATGTGGATTATATGTGGATATATATATATATTACCTACTGGCGGTCGCCAGTAGGTAGTTATAGTTAGGATTTTTTTCAATGTTAAATCTCAAAATTCTATTTGGAATAAATTTGGCGCCTGTTGACGAATCTGCCTGAAAATTTCCTCAAAATGGCCTCGCGGCGTTCCGGTTCTTCCCTGAAAGTTTGGGGGGGATGCGTCAAGCGGGGGCCGAGATAAAAGGGGGGTCCCAAAACACATTTTCCCCATGTTAATTTCCATAGGCTGAATGGATTTCCGCCAAACTTGGCAAAATTGTAGGGACTGGTAGCCTGATGTGCCTTTGCTATGTCTCAAGATATGTGCTCCAGTGGATTTTGAGTAATTTAGGTTAAAAAAAATATATATATCTATAAGCGCGCCCCGGTACGCGTACCGGGGAGCGCACTGGGCGCGCCACGCGACTTGCGTGAGGAAAGCTGATTGGCTCTCGTGTGTCTGTAAACATTCCAAACAGTCCGGAGCGGCTGCCATCTTGTGTCTCGGTAGGATCGAGACACAAGAGGTGTCCAAAACAAAGGAGGAAATGACCATAAGGGGGCAGGGTAGACCCTCCCTGACCACCTAGGTTTGATGTGGGGGCTTTAAAATGGCCCCGCGGGGCCCAAAAAAATAATACATTTTTTTTTCGATTTTCGCGGGGGGAGCGCCCGGTACGTGCACCGGGGAGCGCACCAGGGAGCGCACCGGGGAGAGTATCATGGGGAAAATAGAATGACACTTTTAAAAATTGTATGTTTATTAATTGTTCTTTTTGTTGTTTTTTTTATTTTTTATTTAAGTACCAACATGTAGGTACCAATGCAGAGTCTTTAATTTAAAATACACCGTCTCCTTTGTAGATATCTTGCATGTTGTTACAGAAGTGATTGTGGTATATAGAATTCATAGCGTAGTCTGTTAGGAAAGCAGAAACAACATGGAAGCAGGAGATGATAAAGAGATGTTAAAAACACATTGGAGATAATATAGTGGGAGAAAGGAAGTAACTATGAGCAAACCTACTATGTAACACAAAAAAGTTGCACAGTATACTATAAGTCTCACTTTATATTTTAAACATATTTGATCTACTTGATGAATTACATATAAAAATGAATAATGGTTCGAACAATTTTTGATTATTAAATATAAATATATTCTTCTGATTCTTTTTCATAATTTAATAAAACTTCTAACAATATATTGTCTGGAATCTCCTCATTTACATTCTGTGTTTCCATTGATTCCACACACTCAAGTAATTCAAGGTCCAGAGACTCATCCATAAAGTCAATGTTATCATTTTCAGCATTTTTTCCATCATGGTTGTTGTCCAAAACAATTTCAAAAGAAATATTATTTTCTCCTTCCATTTTGTTGCTGTAAATTGCATAAAAAAATAAATATATCAGTAGAGATAGGGCACTGTTGGGTTTCAGTTCAGACATGTAGTTTGGATTTTTTAACAGTGAAGTTATCTTTGGGCAGTGTATGGTATCAGGCTGGAATTAGAAATATAAAAAGTGTATGTGATAAAGCCTAAGTTAATTTACAATTATATAAGAGAAGTGTAACTCAATCTATAACTATAACAAAGACGCCTATCTTAATCTCTAACTATTACAGTGGGATAGTATATAACTAACAGAATATTTTTTCTCAAATTAACTTAAAGTGCACAACATACTTCACTTTCCAAAATAACAACTTACCTTTGAGAAAGCAGTTGAAGTTGTCAGTGTAATTTCTTTTCTAATGTACTTCAGGAAGTAGTAGTCAAAATGGCTGTGTTTCCTTCTCTTTTTTTAAATATATTCATGTACATAACCAATCAAATGTCAGGAAATAATCATAGAAAATGAAAGATACTTTTTAATTGGTTGTAAATTCTAACACTTCATATGTGTTTTGGTCATGTAATTTACCTCAGGATATTTAGACAGGCCTGTAGCCTAAATGTCTCAATGGAATTCCACCAAATTTGGGCAAATGGTAGGGACTGCTATGTAGTAGGGCCTATTCTATATTTTTTGAAAGTGTCTCCAGTGGTTTTTCTGTAAATAACTTTCCCACCTTTTTTTAGGGAGCGCTTCCCGGTGCGCGCACCAGTACGCGCACCGGCAGCGTTACGGGAGTCCTCCATTTTGTGTTTCAGTACAATCGAGACACAAGATGGAGGACAAACAACGTTGGGAATGGGTAGAAGGGGGCACTGTAGTCCCTTCCTGACCCTCTCGGTTTTCTGAGGGGGGCTTAGGACGCTCATATACGCAAAAAAAATGAAAAATTTCGTGGGGGGAGCGCTCGGTACGCGCACCGGTAAGCGTACCGGGGAGCGTACTTTGGTGAAAAATAGTGAAAAAAGTTAGACAAAGATAAACGTTTTGAATGATCACAGGTAGGGTAGCTCTGAAAAGAGCTTTTGGGTTCTGTGGCTGATTTAGGTACCTACAAGTAGGTTCCAATGCACAGTCTTAAATTCAGGAGGAATATTCTATTCCCCTCATCTGAGAAGTGCACACCATCTGCTCTGTAGATGTCTTGCATGTTGTAACGCAAGTTGTTGTTGTATATTGAACCCATTCCAAAGTCTCTCATGTAAGCAGAAACAGATTTATTCACATGTTTCCGTGCTTTGTCAAATTGTGGACAAAATTGGTTGGACCAGTTCCATTTCTGTCTTTGGCATATATTGGAATATACCAAGGCAGTTTGTGGAAAAAGTGTCATCAATGGATCAAAGGTGTCCTTTAAAAGCATTTCCAGATCAACCCCAGTCATAGTGCCCAAATCATTTCCACCGCAGTGCACTATTAAGAGGTCAGGTTTGGCAGATGTAAAAAGGTTTTCACCAATGGTATCAATTGATGACATCGCAGTCCTCTCTGGCCAATCCACTTGATTTCCACATTTGATAAATCAAGGTTGTGATAATTTCTGCTTGCTGCATACCTTTGAGCCCAGTGGATGTAGCTATGTCCAATAATCCATACAGAATACATGATGTGAGAAGGTTCTGGTGCAGTCAGATGAAGTGTGGGAATGAAATGGCAGTTGGAAAAGTAGGAGTTTACAAAAAATAATTGTGGAGTTTCCCTGCTGTTGAATCACAAGCAATGATTGGTGGATTCAGTTAGTTGAAAACAGAAAGTTAGGGTGCATGGTTGTGTTGTGTGTAAGAAGCAATTTGAATGGTTCAGAAAAAGTCACTAAAAGCAATAATGCCCTGGATAAGCTGGTGTATTGAGAGGTCAAACATCCTTGCTGACTTAATTTGCAACATTGTAGAATAAACTTTTGAACCTGAGAGTTCAGTTAGGAGGGAGTTGCTATGGTAACAGATAGAAAGGTCTGAGAGGGGGAAGGGTGTTGGTTTGAAAATAGTGAGGGAAGACTTTTGATTGGTTGAAATAAGGCATATGTGTGTAAAGGTAGAGATTTTCTATGCCAGTCTTGGTTTCAGTGTATTGAGTGCCCACCTTTTGCTCTGCTAAAGAAAAATTGGTGTGTGTGTCTGACACTGTTTTCAATCTCCCAAAGCATTTGTAAAGGTAAGTAATGATTTATTTAATTTAGATAGAGACTTGTTTGCTATATGGAGAATATTTGGAAGTAGATAGTTAATTTTCAGTAGTGAAATTGAATGTTTGTAAATAAGGTCCTGTGCTATGTTCATAAAATGTTAATTAAAAAACGATTTTAGGGAATATGAATGGGTTTGAGAAGTGGTTCTGACCTGTGTTTTTTAAATGTTAATCAAAAAACGATTTTTGGTGCAAATCAATGGTATTTATATTTGGCTGTTATTTATGTTTGCTTTGTGGCACCAGTATGTCACTTTTAACATGGGATGAAAGTGACGCAGTGGTGGCACAAGGCTTTCATAAATAAGGCTCTGAGTTTCTTTGTTCTTGGTTTGTGTTCTGCTTTTTGATAATGCTTGATATCAACATTTGCAAGGTAGAGGATTTGTATTTTAGGAAACAGTGATGTTTCAAAAGTGAAATTCTGTGCTTGTACATAGGTTCTGCCCTGTGTTTTTTAAATGTTAATCAAAAAACGATTTTTGGTGCAAATCAATGGTATTTATATTTGGGTCTTATTTATGATTGCTTTGTGGCACCGGTGCGTCTCTTTTAACATGGGATGAAAGTGACGCACTGGTGGCACAAGGCTTTCTTTGTTCTTGGTTTGTGTTCTGCTTTTTGATAATGCTTGATATCAACATTTGCAAGGTAGAGGATTTGTATTTTGGGAAACAGTGATGTTTCAAAAGTGAAATTCTGTGCTTGTACATAGGTTCTGCCCTGTGTTTTCTTAATGTTAATCAAAAAACGATTTTTGGTGCAAATCAATGATATTTATATTTGGGGCTTATTTATGATTTCTTTGTGGCAAAGGTGCGTCTCTTTTAACATGGGATGAAAGTGACGCACTGGTGGCACAAAGCTTTCTTTGTTCTTGGTTTGTGTTCTGGTTTTTGATAATGCTTGATATCAACCTTTGCAAGGTAGAGGATTTGTATTTTGGGAAACAGTGATGTTTCAAAAATGAAATTCTGTGCTTGTACATAGGTTCTGCCCTGTGTTTTTTAAATGTTAATCAAAAAACGATTTTGGGGGGAAAATCAATGGAATTTATATTTGGCTGTTATTTATGATTGCCTTGTGGGGCCAGTATGTCACTTTTAACATGGGAAGAAAGTGACGCACTGGTGGCGCAAGGCTTTCATAAATAAGGCCCTGAGTTTCTTTGTTCTTGGTTTGTGTTCTGCTTTTTGATAATGCTTGATATCAACATTTGCAAGGTAGAGGATTTGTATTTTGGGAAACAGTGATGTTTCAAAGTGAAATTCTGTGCTTGTACATAGGTTCTGCCCTGTGTTTTTTAAATGATAATCAAAAAACGATTTTTGGTGCAAATCAATGGTATTTATATTTGGGTCTTATTTATGATTGCTTTGTGGCACCGGTGCGTCTCTTTTAACATGGGATGAAAGTGACGCACTGGTGGCAAAGGTTTTTCATAAATAAGGCCCTGAGTTTCTTTGTTCTTGGTTTGTGTTCTGCTTTTTGATAATGCTTGATATCAACATTTGCAAGGTAGAGGATTTGTATTTTGGGAAACAGTGATGTTTCAAAAGTGAAATTCTGTGCTTGTACATAGGTTCTGCCCTGTGTTTTTTAAATGTTAATCAAAAAACGATTTTTGGTGCAAATCAATGGTATTTATATTTGGGTCTTATTCATGATTGCTTTGTGGCACTGGTGCGTCTCTTTTAACATGGGATGAAAGTGACGCACTGGTGGCACAAGTTTTTCATAAATAAGGCCCTGAGTTTCTTTGTTCTTGGTTTGTGTTCTGCTTTTTGATAATGCTTGATATCAACCTTTGCAAGGTAGAGGATTTGTATTTTGGGAAACAGTGATGTTTCAAAAGTGAAATTCTGTGCTTGTACATAGGTTCTGCCCTGTGTTTTTTAAATGATAATCAAAAAACGATTTTTGGTGCAAATCAATGGTATTTATATTTGGGTCTTATTTATGATTGCTTTGTGGCACCGGTGCGTCTCTTTTAACATGGGATGAAAGTGACGCACTGGTGGCAAAGGTTTTTCATAAATAAGGCCCTGAGTTTCTTTGTTCTTGGTTTGTGTTCTGCTTTTTGATAATGCTTGATATCAACATTTGCAAGGTAGAGGATTTGTATTTTGGGAAACAGTGATGTTTCAAAAGTGAAATTCTGTGCTTGTACATAGGTTCTGCCCTGTGTTTTTTAAATGTTAATCAAAAAACGATTTTTGGTGCAAATCAATGGTATTTATATTTGGGTCTTATTCATGATTGCTTTGTGGCACTGGTGCGTCTCTTTTAACATGGGATGAAAGTGACGCACTGGTGGCACAAGTTTTTCATAAATAAGGCCCTGAGTTTCTTTGTTCTTGGTTTGTGTTCTGCTTTTGGATAATGCTTGATATCAACCTTTGCAAGGTAGAGGATTTGTATTTTGGGAAACAGTGATGTTTCAAAAGTGAAATTCTGTGCTTGTACAATAGGTTCTGCCCTGTGTTTTTTAAATGTTAATCAAAAAACGATTTTTGGTGCAAATCAATGGTATTTATATGTGGGTCTTATTTATGATTGCTTTGTGGCACCGGTGCGTCTCTTTTAACATTGGATGAAAGTGACGCACTGGTGGC
This sequence comes from Lissotriton vulgaris, assembly GCF_964263255.1. Lineage (NCBI taxonomy): Eukaryota > Metazoa > Chordata > Amphibia > Caudata > Salamandridae > Lissotriton > Lissotriton vulgaris. The sequence continues at coordinate 884,166,387 of NC_141691.1, forward strand.
ACAAGGCTTTCATAAATAAGGCCCTGAGTTTCTTTGTTCTTGGTTTGTGTTCTGCTTTTTGATAATGCTTGATATCAACATTTGCAAGGTAGAGGATTTGCATTTTGGGAAACAGTGATGTTTCAAAAGTGAAATTCTGTGCTTGTACATAGGTTCTGCTCTGTGTTTTCCTTTTCGCAGTTACTTCCTTTTATACCTTTTCTCTGTTTTACTATATATTACAGTCCCTCTGTGTTCCTCCCTCTAGCTCTCTTTCTCTTTGCACCACTGTTTCTGACCCCTTTTCTCATGCTCTCACATTCTTTTTTTTTTTCTTTTTTTTTTGGTTTGCTAACGGGACGCGCCCCGGTACCCTCACCGGGGCGCGCCGAAATACTGCGCTTACCGGTGCGCGTACCGGTGAGCGCACCGGGAGCGCTCCAAGTTGAAAGATAAAAAAAAAGGAATATAATTTAAAAAATATATATTATATTAATATACAATATAGGATTCATTTTTAGAAAAAAATAAATTTCTTAGATATAGACATTTGGTAATAAATAACCTTAGAAATACAGTAAAAAAACAAAGGTTTCACACCAGTTATAGGTGGGAATTAGCAGTTAAAAAATCTATGAAATTCACTGAAAAAACCAAAGGTTTCACTCCAGTTATAGTTAGGAATTAGCATTTAAAAAACCTTTGAAATTCACTGAAAAAACCATGGGTTTCACACTAGTTATAGATAGGAATTAGCATTTAAAAAACCTATGAAATTCACTGAAAAAACCATAGGTTTCACACCAGTTATAGTTAGGAATTAGCATTTAAAAAACCTATTAAATTCACAGAAAAAAACATAGGTTTCACACCAGTTATAGTTAGCTGGAAATTTTACAGGCATAAAACCATTGAAATTCCCACGTTATAGTTAGTTGGACTCACTGCTGATGATGTCACATATTACATAACTCGTGACATGGTCAGTGACATCACTCATGACATCACTGATGACACCATCCTAACTTTACTACTACTAAATTGAGAAAAATCCTAATTTTAAGACTTCCGGTATTCACAGAAGGCATTTAGGAGTCCTAAAGTTAGGAGTCCTAACTTTACTACTACTAAATTGAGAAAAATCGTAATTTTAGGACTTTCGGTATTCACAGACGGCATTTAGGAGTCCTAAAGTTAGGAGTCCTAACTTTACTACTACTAAATTGAGAAAAATCCTAATTTTAAGACTTTCGGTATTCACAGAAGGCATTTAGGAGTCCTAAAGTTAGTAGTCCTAACTTCTGTGAATACCGAAATGAGTAAGTTCATTCTGTGAATACCAAAAGTAGTAAGTGCATTCTGTGAATGCCAAAAGTAGTAAGTTCATTCTGTGAATCGGGCCCATCGTGACTAAATATTTTATATTACATTGAATTCAATGTAAGAACCGGCTTACAGAGTGACAATCATGTACAGAATAATAAATGTTAATGGACCTCGTATATAATATACAATGGAGAAAAGAAACTAAATTCATGAGACTAATAACCCAGAAGATTGTTGTAATAACATAGGGACATTACTTATATATTTCCAAATGAAATATAATCAATATTCAATACGCATGAGTCTGCTTCCAAAGCACTAAACATCGACCCTTCCAATGTACTGCTGTTTACAAACCGTTAAGAGCTAAAACTCAAAGGAAGACCTGTAAATCTTCCCCCCTGTTCAGCCCATTAGGTATCCTGGTGTTAAGGAGTACAATGTATTTGCTCTCAAGCTGTCTTAAAAGCTTCTCTCGATCCCCACCACGGATATTTTTTGGTAAGGAATCGATCACAAAGTATGTTAGATGGTTTAAGTTTTTAGCATGCACTAGTTCAAAATGACGGGCAACAGGATAAGTAACATCAGAGTTAACTATCGCCCTTAAATGCTGTAATATTCTGTTAAACACCTGCAACTTAGTGCTGCCCACGTACTTCAACCCACAAGAGCATTCCAAGACATATACAGCGTGGTCGGTGCGGCAGGTATATAGCTCTCTGATAGGTGTTGGAGTGGGATTGAATGGCGGTAGAAACTCAGCAGTGTTGACCCCGAACTTGCATGCCCTGCATGAGATACACTTGTGGAAGCCTTTTTTGTTGGAAACCCATACTTTGCTGTCATTGACCTTTGGGCTGATTCTAACTAGAGAGTCCCTCATAGAGGGCCCTCTCCTAAAAATGATAGAAGGCTCAGTTGGAAGTAATGGCGACAAATTAATGTCAGTGTGGAGTATAGGCCAATGTTTTCTGAGAATGCCCCTTATTTTCCTTTCCTCTGTATTATAGGTGGTAATCAGACTGATGGTATTGATGCCATGAGTTGGGGGAGTTTCCTCCACTGTACTCACCGCTTCACTGGATTTAACAAGATACTCTTCTCTAATCTTGCTGTTGGCCTTGTCTTTGGCTACCAAAAGATCTTTAATGTGGTAGCCACGTTTTAAAAATCTCTGAATGGCCTCATTCTGGCAGCTAACTAGATCAGAATCAGAGCTACATATTCTGCGCATCCCTATAAATTCCCAGTAGGGGATACTTTTTATTAGGTGTCTAGGATGAGCGCTAGAGGCGTGCAAAATAGAATGGCCTGCCGTGCTCTTCCTGTGGAGTCTAGTGGCAAGTGCATTGTCTTGGACATAGATATCAACGTCCAAGAATTGTATGTTGGTCTTACTAATCAGACAGGTGAAAGTGAGGTTAAAGAAAAATAAAGGTGAATGACGAAAAATTTAAAATAAACAGCAAAGGAAATAACATTTGGGCAATATAAAAGGATATTACTATGTGAGAGCGGCCTCTTAGGTTGATGGTGTTTCTATTAAATAGTTCTGGGCTAGGGTGCAAGTTTTTACTAATCATAATTAATTAGTCAACCCTATAAAAAGTGATACAAATCTTCTGTGGTGTTGAGCCCATTCAGCACCTTAGTATCCAGTTCAAGTATCATCTTGGACTCCAGTTGACGCAGCATCTTGTCTCTGTCCCCTCCCCTACGCGGTTGAGGGACAGACGTCAACACAAAGTAGCTGAGACACTCCAGGTTGTTGTTATGCACACTCCTGAAGTGCCTCGCCACTGGATACGCGTTGTCATTATTTACAATCGCCCGAAGATGCTGTAATATCCTGGCGTGCACTGCAAGCCGAGTACTCCCAACGTACCTCAGGCCGCATGTGCACGCCAGGACATACACAGCATATTCTGTCCTGCAACTGTAATTGCCCTTGATCTGCAATGGCACTGGACTGAATGGGGTCATGCAGGTGCTGGTGTTAACACAAAATTTGCACGCCCGACAACTTGAGCACTTAACACCTTGGCTGCTATGGGTTTTCCCCTCCTGTGCTTCTTTGTGAGCTTTCCCATTATACATGACGAGCTCAGCTCGTCATAAGCACAGCTCAACTGTGCCTCCTGACGAGCTCAGCTCGTCATGAGCATCGAAGGGGTTAAAGAACCCAAGTCGTGGTGGAAACCAGGATTTTTTCTTTAGTAGGTCGGGAAATTAATTGGAGACATGACTACGTAGGGAGGGTCCCCTCCTAAATGTGATTTTGGGATTATCAGGTAGTTCAGCAGCCAAAACACCATCAGTTTGGAGAATAGGCCAACTTTTTGTCAGAATGGACCTAATCTTCCTATCCTGGCAGCTGAACGATGTTATAAACCTGATAGCCGAGTTCTCAGTTCTTCCCTGTTCCTAGTGGTCTCGCTAGTTTGCTCTAGCAGGGAATCCCTGGATCTTTGCTTCATTTTGCTAACTGCCCTTTTGAGAGTTTGATCATTATACCCTCTAGCTTTAAATCTGTTAAGGGCTTCTGCTGTACACTTCTCCAATTCCTCTACACTGCTGCAAATTCTTTTCAAACGGAGCAATTCCCTGTAGGGGATATTGTCAATTGTATATCGCGGGTGAGCACTACTCACGTGCAAGGTGGAATTACCTGCAGTGTCCTTTCTATAGAGGGTGGTTGCCAAATTGCTAGACCTTGTATACCCTATATATATATGTAACATCAACAAAATGCCCTGAACATTAGGAAATCATTCAGCAGTGCTCTGCCCTCCAGCTCTGAAATTCAGCATGCCTTCACGTTCCATTTAATCAATCAATCAATTTGCCGACGCTTTTCAAGGTTACAACACCCCTTTATCCGGGGCTGCATAAATGACACCTGAGAATCGTATTGGTTTAATTTATTTATTTATAAAGTTTTATATAGCGCAAACTTGATCCCGAAGGATATCAGAGCGAACTTGGAGAAAGGCCACCCATAAAGTGCAGTCCTGACAAGCATTGAGAGGGTCTCAGTGTACTCCAGTGTGTTACATCACTCTGGAACTCCTCCATTATTGTGTGCAGACAGGATGTGTGTAAAATATCCTCACCATATGTCCCATGCATTCCTAATTGCTCAAACTCCTCAGGACTATCCCTGAAAAGTGAGGAAGTATGTGTCATCTGGTCCTGAGCCCTTGATGAACACAAGATAAATTTTTCCCAATACATGGTAATTCCCGATCAGCTCCAAAAGGTGCTGATATTATATAAGTGCTTTCCATTTTGGCCTCAAGATTTTTTACAAATAAAAGTATGTTGTCTGTGTACATAGATAGGGCATAAGCAGGGCGTTGTTGTGAATCCAACACGGCAATGGTTGCAGTGGCAGGGTGAACAGCATTTGCAAGAGGGAAGATAAATGCCCTGGGCCTCATTTATGAAAAGTGACGCATCGCTGCGTGAAAACAGCGAAGCGTCCCTTTTCATTGCGCCCTCCTTGCGACACCAATGATGCGTCATATTTACAGTATGACGCATCATTGTGCAAGGAGTTACAGATACGTCAGTATTTCTGACATATCTGTATGGCACAAAAGTGACGCATTGCTGGAGTGTGTCACAAAGGCGACGCAAATTTAGCAATGCGTCCTTTCACATGGGGCAAGCCCCATGTGAAAGGGCCTGCGTCAGTCTTACGCCTGCTGTGAAGCAGGCGTAAGATATTGACGCATTTGCATCCTAGAAGTGGCACAGTGAAATCTTATAGATTTCACTGCGTCACTTCTACGACCCTTTCTTGCGTCAAAACGCCCCCCTTGCATACATTATACCTGGCGCAGGTATAATGTGGTGCAGGCGTTTACAAAGTGACGCATCTACCTAGATGCGTCACTTTGTAAATATGGCGCAACAAGGGGCATTTTTTACGCCACAGGTGCGTCACAAAAAGTGACGCACCGGCGGCGTAAAAGTGACGCACAGCCTCATAAATGAGGCCCCTGGTATCTTTCCTTCGAAAGAATGCATTGGATCGTGCCCTGCACACTCTTACTCTTGGAATGCACTATACATAAGTTTATCCCATATCATAAACTGGGGGCTGAAGCTCATTTTCTGAGCATTTCCACCAAGTAGACCAAGGCCTAGGCTGGGCCTAAAGACAACACAGCACCTACTTTCGATATGTTTGATGCATATTACATGCACCCACATAAAGATGTCTGCGATTAGGTCTAGTGCTCCTACATGGCATGAATCTACTTTACACAGGGGCACTATCGATGTTATTATTTTGTGTAGCGAATTGGCCAGCACATTTTCCAGTACCTTAAATTTCACATTTAAAGGTTATATTACTATGTGGGATTAACATTTCAACTTATGTTCGCTGCCCTATGTATGAATATTATAGACATTAATCTCAAATTGTATGTTAAGTACCCTCATGTTTCATAATTTCAAACATTGTGAGTGATGGTACACTAGCTTGCTTGAGATGCGTATGAAAAATTCCAAAGGAAATCTATTAGATCTTAGAATTCTTCCACTTTCCAATTGTGCAACGGCATCTGAAATCTCTTCCACTGCCAACTTTGTCACCAGCTCTTGCATTTCTATTAAAGATAATTCCAGAACCGGGAAATCCAGAACTATACCCATCCTTTCAAAATCCTCCACTTCCAATCTAAAGCTATAAGGATTTTCTGTATGGTTATGGTATTTTAGTAATTCCGGTTTGCAGCATTCCCTCCACACCAAGTACTGCTCAGATCCTTCTACGACGCTCCTCTTTTTTTCCAGGCCACACTGACAGTTTCCCTGTTTTATTTTCAATTTCATATATTCCTTTCTGTTCTAGCTTCTTGAGTGCATTTCAAATAGAATGTATGTTTCTTTCTTTGTTTGTACTCCCTAATCATGGAATCATTATATATTGCAAAGCATTTCTCTAGAGCCAGCAGTGCTTCTTCCACTGATCTCAAAGTTATCTCTCTCTCATTTTTTACCCTGTTGCACAGGCCATTGGTGGGCCCTTAACAGTTATCCTATAGGCCCCCGACTCCACTGCACTGATCCTGCATTGTCATTAAAGTAGGCGTCCATGCAGTCCTTCTGTTCGCCAAGCATCTTTTTATCTCTTCCCTCCTAGGCTTCTAAATTACAACTCTGTAAATTGGGGCTTGCCCCACCCTTCCAGTGTCATCATTATAGGGGTGTGATCCGACACTCCCTAGCAAAGAAGCCCACCCCTTAAGAGGAATATGCCATCTCCTGGGATGTGAGAACATTGTCTATTCTGCAGAGTGTCCTGGGGGCTGCAGAATAGTAAGAATATTGTTGTTCTGCATTGATTTTTTCTCTGCACATATCAATCAGCTTGATGCCTTGATGAATGTATAGATTTATGTGATTGTGCAACCATTACGCTATCTAAGGATAGTCTGTCTCGTTCCATTTACATCACCAGATTCACATCAAAACCAATAACTCTCTTGCCTTTAGACAGAAGTAACATTTTTGAGTCAGGTTTGTCTACATTTCGATTTTTTAACCAGGGCAGCAGATTCACTGAGAATGTAGCATTACGGTTCCTATCCTAAATCCCAGATACCACTGCAACATAGCCCTGTGGATCCTAACCGCTCTCTGTGAGGATCTTGGTGTACTATATGATATGGCTGTGCGGCTTTATCGTGGAGTACACTCACAGATTAATGTGCTGCTTTTTCCCACATACCATTACCCCGCATGTTGTTACAACGCGGTCATTATAACGACTGCGTTGTAACAACGCATTCCATTACCCTGCAAGTCGTAACAACGACTTGCGGAGGGGGGCGCTGGATGTTCGAATAGTAAAGTTTGCTATTCCAACTCCAGTCTGTGCGGACCTTTAGGGAAGGTGTTGAATTTTAAATCCAACGCCTTCTCCCCCCTCCGCAAGTCGTGGTAACGACTTGCGGGGTAATGTTACACCAAGTTTTGAAATGCACCGCTTCAACAATCGGATTTACACCATATGTCGGTGAAGGAGTCTATGTTCAAAAGAAATGTTCCAAATAAGAGAACGCTGAGTCCGTAATTGTAAACAAGTGTTCAGGATTCCTTTAATATTCCAATTGAAAAACCAGCCAACGCGTTTCGTTCCGTCAGGCGGAACTTCTTCAGGGCTGTAAATCATGAGTAAACATACAAAAACCACGTGTAAGTACCTTCAAAACAGATACTGTGCTTAATACATAGAAAACAAACAATATTAGCTTTACCAAGGTCAAGCTAAGATTAAAATCATACCATCATTTAAAAATGCAGCAAATACATCATAACAAGAAAAGGGAAGGAGGGGAATTATCCTGTCCTATTTACTCGATTCTTTAGCTGCATGAGACATTTAAAAAGAGAAACAAATCTCAGGTTCTATTCTCGAGCAAAGGCTCCCATTTCGGCCAATGGTGTCTAACTGAAAAGTCATTATTAAGACGCATAACAGTTTTCAGCACATTCAATTCGTGTATCGCAATGCTACCAAAGTTGCAATTAGCAAAAACAGCTTTATCATTACTTGGCCTTTATAACAAGATTCATGACTGCAACACATTCCTACGTTAAACACTTGATTGATCAGTTGAATTAAATTCATTGTCCCACATCAAAGATATTTGTTTATATGCTATAAAAAAAACAGCACTATTACCAAGGATGGTTTCAAATGAACGAGTCCCTTTATCTAAGAGTGTCTCTATCGGGGACAGTTCTCTCATGTCTACCGTCGACCATACCGGTCTATAAAGAGCGCGTGTAGCGACATTGCGACATCCCTACAAATATCTCCAAGTCCACAAAAAAGGCAGACCCATATATAAGTTGACCCATTAAGTGTAGCACATGCAGATATGCAAAAATGCAAGAAAGTCTCCTACCGTGATGGTAGTTGACGAATGTAGACATTTTCTGAGCCGGGATCACGAGCTGCTGTAAATATCTATGTCCTATGTCTGGATATTAGTGACTAAGTTAAGTCACAGGATGCCAAATGCGAAAATGGTAGTCACCTAAAAACAGTGTATATGAAAGAAAATATATATATAGACATATCTGTCCAAGCAACACAAATTAGTAAAACTCTTCAAATTTTATAGGCATAAAGTCTCCAAAAGCATGTCTTGACCTTAGCTACAGTAGGTACATATAATCAATAAATACCTTATATCTTCAAAGAGAAATGCTCCTTGCAAAGGCCTTCCTACTATTTTTTCATCCACAGTGACGATAGGCTGTGTAATTTATTACTGGCTGTTGACCTGCAAAGATGTTCAGGGCATAGCTAATTTAGTTGCACAGAACTATAACGGCTGCATAACTCGTACTTTATTAAAAGGAGACGTCTAAATTTCGCATAGAGTATGAAAAAACAAAGTGACATACCTTAGAGTATATATAGTATACGTATTATTCACTGTCACTTATTTAGGTTCGTCGATCCCTAGTCGGCTCTGGCGATACAGTCACATTGAGGTAGTTACCTATAAAGAAATATTTTTATATGTATGACCATTCTTGCACTCTGTTAAGGGAAAAAATCTTAACACGAAAGCGGGCGTAATGCGCTCCCTAATAGAAATCACAATCCAAAGAAAGGCCACCCATATTGTCCTATTGTGGTGAAATCAAAAGAAAAGAAATAATCACTTTTGCCCTAGTTATTGAAACATTGTGCCATTCTCTCAGGCGTTTTTTGTCTTTCAATCTATGACAAATAAAGTATCGGCACATATTAGCCCATGTTATAAACAATTGTACGCGTGTAGTGTGTCAATAGGCATCAAAAAGAAACGGAATAATTAAGGCACATGTCACGAACAGCCAAAACCATAATATATTAAGTAACAGCTGCAAAGTGCGAGGGGAAACTTAGAATCTCGGAAGGCTATCCTTCACGGAGATAATGATGCGTTCTATAGTTATCGGCATGATGGTTATATGCGAGCGTAAATGGAAACGAAATGGTCCGGTAAGGATCCTACCTGTCAGGGTCCCATTCGATGCCCCCAGTCGGCGTCTCTGCAATTCACGCGCCAAATCTTCTCCGACCGGTATTACCACGCTCTAACATTGGGATAGGTTTAAAGGGTCACTCCCTCTCCACGTGTTGGTGGTGAGTGGAGCTCACGACCTGTACCACTACTAGTGAGTCGAAAGTGGCAGCCATTTTAGGCTAGTCAAAAAAGACGGGGGGCAATCACCAATGAACAAAGATTGTGTGGATGGGCCAAAATGCAGATCATATAAAGGGAATTATTATCAAATAGAACACAGGATGTCTATCCAAAGTATATTTAGTATAGTAAAGGGTTGTGATAAATAGGTCCATTGTATGGAAAATGTTTTGGCACAATGGAAAAAACAACCTAGGCGGAAGTCTTAGAATGCCTGCACAATGGTTACAGGACAAAAACTGAGAAAGGTGGGTTCATAAACAAGAAAACGTAATAAAAAACACATATAGACATTCAACTTGATACACCACCTTTTTGGAATCCACAAAAGAAATCTATATGTGTTTTTTATTACGTTTTCTTGTTTATGAACTGTATTTTTACTTTGTATTGAAATATATGCATTTTTATATTGTTTTTGTTTAAAAATAAAATCTATTTAGTATATATATAAGTAGTATAATTTTTTATTGGAAACTGTTCCCCCCCCCCACCTTTCTCAGTTTTTGTCCTGTAACCATTGTGCAGGCATTCTAAGACTTCCGCCTAGGTTGTTTTTTCCATTGTGTAATTTCCCTGACCTAGGGGTATGATTCAATTGTGTGTACAGGGAACCCTTGTTTGAAGCAAGTGGAAAATGTTTTGGGTCAATGGACTTGAAGGTGGGATAATGTAGAAGAGGTGAAATAGCTACTAACGCTCGACACGAGTCAGGACCGGTACTTCGACAAGGAGGGAAAGACTAGCCATAAAAAAGGAATTGCAGAAACTACTAGATTGCATTTTGGAAAGAGCCCAGGAGGCACAGTCTATATATTAAATATTAAGTCTGATTGAGACTGCATAAGTTCCACATCATTCGTATTCAAAATAGTAGTGTCTTTGGTTAGGGATAAGCATAATGATACAGTGAGTGAAGCCATGAGGAAATTGACAATTGGAAATTCTAGAGGGGTACGCGAAAGGTAGGAAAGGGCATAGGGACAGATGAAGTAAATGACAAATATACATGCTCCATTTTTGATTAATCTTCGTCTCTGCAAAATAAACCAATACATTTCAGTCATAATTACAATAGTATCCTAACTCAAGTAGTAATGCATCTCGTCCTCTGTGTTGTGTCCCATCTCTACACATCGTAAGCGACATATCCAAGCCGCTTCCCTTTTCCTGAGCAAAAGTTCACGATTTCCCCCTCTTGGGTGCGGTGCAATATAGTCAATACCCTGGAACCATAGTACCTTGCTTTCTTTGTGGCGTTCTTGCATATGGTAAGTCAAGGGGTACTTAAGGTCATAATTTTTTATGGCACGGGTGTGTTCCTGTATCCTCAATTTCAATGGTCGTATGGTGCTTCCAACATATATCATATTGCAACCACAGCCAATAACATAAATCACATGGCTGGTGTTGCAATTGATATAGTGCCTTATCTCATATTCTCTGTCTGTGTTATATCTAAATTTCTTTGTTTTGTTCCTGCCAAATGGACAGACATTACACCTTCCACATGAAAAAAAAAACCCTTGGGTTTTGTCTGCAACCAGGTGCCTGTCTTTTTCTTGGTAGGATAGCTGGGACACAAAATGTTTCGTAAGGTTTTCCCTCTCCTAAAGGTAACACTAGGTTTGTCAGTGATGTCTTCCTTTAGGTTGGGAACTTCACACAACAGCTTCCAATGCTTTCGCAACACTTTAAAAACCTCTGTGCTGTTCTGTGTATATTGGGTGGTGAAAGCCATCTTGGGTTTGTTATTCTTTTTGTTGTTCTTCGCTTTTTTGATGAGAGTATTGCTGCGTGAAACAGTTAGTATTCTCTTTTCCGCCTTATCTAGGATTTTCTTATTGTACCCCCTATTGGTAAATCTATTCTTGCAGTCCTGTATGGCATGTCTGAAGTTTTCTTCCTTGCTGCAATTACGTCGAATGCGCACCATTTCGCCACATGGTATATTGCGAAAGGTGGAATTGGGGTGCGCACTCGAAGCGTGCAATAAACTATTGCACGATGTGCTTTTTCGATATAGATTACTTTGAATTGTATTGTTCTCAATAAAGAACAATATATCCAAAAATTCTATCTGTTTAGGGTCAGATTTGATTGTGAGTTGTATGTTATAGGGGTTATCATTCAAGAAGTTGAAATACTCATGCAGTTGCGCTTTACTCCCTTTCCAAAGCATAATGATATCGTCAATATACCTCCCCCAGAATATGATCATGTCTATCCAGGGGGTGGCATATTTGCCCCAAGCGTGTTCACGTTCCCACCACCCCATGAACAGCCCCGCGTACGAAGGAGCAAATTTGCTCCCCATCGCGGTGCCCCTTATTTGGTGGTACCAATGGTCTTTGTATAGGAAGAAATTTCTTGACTAAATAAGTTCAGTCATTTCAATGAGCATGTCGTTGTGATCTATGTGATCTGCAGTCCTCAGTGATAGAAATGACGAGAGCGCTCTGATGCCAAAGTGTTGCGGTATGCACGTGTATAGTCCCGTTACGTCTAGCGTGACAAACATAAGGTCAGCTGACCATTCCAAACCATCCAGTTTTTTCAAGATGTCACCTGAATCCTGTATATAGGAAGGTAGGTTCACCACCAAGGGTTGCAGAAACCCATCAACGTATTGTGAAAGGCGTTCCGTTGGGGAATTAATCCCCGATATAATCGGGCGCCCTGGTGGAAAATGGCCTCCTTTATGTATTTTGGGCAGTATATAAATACAGGGTGCCATTGGGTGAGTTACTTTTAGATAGCGGCATTCCTCTTCAGACAGGAGACCAATCTCACCCCAATCATGTATACGATTATTGATGTGGGTGGCAAGGGAGGGAATGGGATCGTCCAGAACCCTCTTATAACAGGTGGTGTCACTTAGCTGTCTGTTGATCTCACTTTCATAGTCAACAGTGTTCATTACGATCACATTGCCACCCTTGTCAGCCTCCTTTATTGTGATGCTGTTGTCCTTAGCTAGATCATCAAGAGCCAATCTTTCTGCCTTTGTAAGATTATTTTGTTTTATTGCATATTTGTTAGGTGAGTCAATCATTTTATAAAAGTCCTGTGAGACTCTTTCCTTAAACACATCGATGTTCATATGTGTATTGGTAGGAGTGTATTTGGAACGAGGCTTTAAGCCACTGTTAATGGTAGTGTCCTCCTCAATATTTAAATCAGAACGGATTTCCTGTAATGATGGATTATCTCCAGTCTCAATAGATAGCCAAAGTTGTGCATTCTGGAGGTCAGTGATAGTAGTGGTACAAACAGATTTAGTGCTTAAATCACAGACAACAGCTCTGGGATAATTGTGAAAATGATCTTTTAATTTCAACAGTCGTATGAATTTGAATAAATCTACCATCAGCAAGGTTGGGTCCCCCACCTGTGATGGGCAAAAGCTTAGACCTCTCTTTAAGATGTTGTTCTCCACATTCGTGAGTTTGCGGTCTGACAAATTGACTATAGACAGGGCGTTTTCAGTGTACATTGGAGGTTCCATTTCTACTTCAAAATCCGAAAGGGGAATCAAATTGTCTAGGTTCTCTTCGACCTGGTGTCCATTGGATGTGCAGTTACCCCCTTTGGCTGTGTTGTTTTTCCACCTTTTCCCTCCCCTTCTGGTTTTGGGTCTGGGTTGGTATTGGGTTTCTTTGCCCCTTGACGGATGCGTTCCATCTCCAATAAAAAATTACGTCTTGGAGAGACGGCCTGGCATGCCCCACCATCCTTGGAGGACGAACTTCCCATTGAGGAGATAGAGCTACTACTGGCGCTCATTGATTCCTCCCTACGACGTTTACCTTCTCCTCCCTGTTTTAGATTGTCAAATTTATAGGCAAACGTGTAGATGCGGGGTAATGGTATGGTTGTGACAACGAAGTCGTTGTTACAACCGTTTTCTAACAGCATGCGGGGTTATGGATGCGGGGTGACGGATGTTTACCCTCACAGATATCATCTTGGGTCCAGTCAGTGTTAATTACTTAACCTTCTGGTCAGCCCTTTGGCAGCTATGGCACAGAGAAACAAGGTTTGGCAAAGGAACAATGTGTAAAGCATTGAACGGCACCAAACAACAATAAAAGAAATTCCCCAAACGAGAAAGAGACACGATAACAATATAAAAGCATAGAACATATTTTTATGCATTTTGAGAGATCTTAATCATTACAATCTAATAACGGGTTCCAGAGATGCAGATTTTAGAAAGTTTCGGCACTTTTGAATGCAAATGCAAAGAAGCATTGGCACATGTAAAATTTTAAAACTTTTGAAAAGTTTGGAAACGTTAGTGTTAGTTCTTTCGGCCCAGCTTGGGTGACCAAATCGAGCAGGGACAGGTTCTATGGGGTACAAAATGATACTTTGGGCAGTTACCTGGCCACCATACCATTTTTAATCAAGTTCCAAACTTTACAGGACAACCACCGTAGAAGTCAAAGAAGTGGTCCGGATGTTGAGTGATGCAGACTAAAAGATGCTCAAGTAAGCTACTGATTCTGTGCGGTCTATGGGGAGAGGTCTGATCAACACCTCGGTCCACAGGGAAGTGGGAGCGACTCAGTCTATAGATTTTGGGTCCATTCATCCCTTTGTGCATGGTTCCAAGGGCTGCCCATGCAGACCATGCGCTTTTGCAACACAGCAGTCACAGTGAAAATCTTTAGTGGATGCTGGTGCCCACCTTGGGTGAGGATTCCAATTACAACCAACACTCATGGGTCCAGCAGACATGGGTGCAACTTTTGACTATTTCAAATTGCCCTATGTGGTGCCCGATGTGCAGAGCGGCAAAACGTCTTTAGTGGCTACCTGAGATGAGGCTTGGGCTCTTTCAGATTTAATGTCCCCAGTGCCGGTCTGGGAGATCTGAAAACTGACCCTTGGAATCTCTGTTTCAAATTGGGGCCCAGAATCAACATTTTCCAAACCCAGGCATGCAGAACAGGTACCCAAGCTCAGCTAGCCCATAGTGCGGCAGGTGGAGTCGTTCAAATATCTCAGCCTTTCTTTGTGCGCTTCCAACGCGTGCAAAATGGTCTTCTTCTCTTCCTTCTTCCAAGTCCAGCGAGTACTGAAGTCTTGTGTGACAGATGTGCCAATTGTACTCAAGTAAATTGCCATGAGGGGACAAAGTGGTCACTAGCCAATGGGCTAGTAGGTCCCCTCCTATCTGGTGACACAGTTGCAGTGATTTGTGGCATCTGGTTATCCTAGAGTGCATCTTGCTTGTCACAAAGAAAATGGCTGAAGTCTTCCACAGGTGAAGGGACCTTGGTAGTCCACTCCCGGGGGTGTGGCTACCATGGGCTACACACCCATTGAAAACTGGTTCTGAAACTGGTTTTCTCTTGCTTGGCCCTGGCTCTACCTTGTCTAGGGGAAACAAAATGCCATGAGGCAAGCAGGAGCTAATGTGTCAAACTGCAGGGGTTGTGGCCATTTACCCCTGATGTCCTGGGGTTGACCTACTATGTATCCTGAGCAACTGGGTCAAGTACTCCTGCAGCACTTGACTCTCTGTGGTAGAGCAGGATGAGCAGTCCAAGGCTTCTCACGGGGGATTAGTTCCACTAGTAGTCCGAGTCTCAGGATTCCCAGTCCAATTCTTTATTAAACTCAAAGGTGTTTCAGCTCTGAAGCGCTATCCGGCAGGCAATTTCTCATGGGGTGTCCCCCTCGACAGTCACACAAGCACGGTCTGATTGACCGAAGTCTCTGAGCGCTCTCCCTTTGTTGGCGCTGAAGCTGCAACAACTGCTTCCAGTGTCTTTCACACGCAGTTGAGGGCTGTGATCAGATGTCCTTGAGCTCCTCACACATGGTTCTGCAGATGCAGGGACCTAAGGTTGTTTATGCTCCTTTGATGCTTGGTATGTTTTTATGGGTCCTCCCAACAGGTAGGTGGGGCGACGCTACTGGTTCTCAGTCACAGCCTGGGCCCTCTCAGGACTTCAGGATAGCCTTCTTCTTCTGTCAATGGTCATGACCAGATTGCACCCCTTGCCTAGTCCCGATGGCCCCCCAAGCACAAAGTGTCATTGTCCCTTCTCTGCACATAGGCTATGACCAGATCTGTACAGCAGCAATATATACGGTATACGGGTTGCTGACTTAGTACTGCACATGGGCTACGGCCTGATTGACACAGCGGCAATCTTCACAGTAGCCCCACCTGGCATATGGGGTAATTGTCTTCATACCTGGACATGGGCGAGGACCCATTCTGTGCAGCAATGGTCATGGCTCACTTCGCGGCATCCCTCCTCTGGCATACAGGATCCCTGAATTTTTCCTGCTCACGGGCAATGACCCTATCAGTTCAGCAATGGTCTTCTCACACCTTGCTACAGGGATCAGGTTGCCTTGATCCCCTCATTGGACCGTGCTTCATCCAGCATTCTGCTCTCCCTCAGAGGGCACATTGGTCTTGGCTTGGTCTTGGCAAGCAGGCAAGCACTGCTGCTCAAGGCTCCAAGGGCAGGTGGCCTTGGATTCCCTGGGTGTTGTCCCCTCATGCAGCTCTCAGACTAGCAGGTCTTGGCCCCGAGTCCTCGTCACAGGCATAAGTCTTGTCAAGCTTTTCCTCCTCGCTTATTCCGACAGACTGCTTGACAGGTGGCAATTTTTGCAGTCTCAAAATGTTTCCAGACACCAAATGTGATTTATAGTCTGAGTCTTTGAAGTGGATGTTAAGGGTCTGTTTCCTTTTGAAGTGCCCTTTCCTCTGTTCTTCCTTCCTCCAGAAAGCAGTCTATCAAAGCATGAGCAACTCTTAATCAGACCGCCGCAAACTACAGGCCTTGGGAGAGTGATTAGAGGTTCACACCAGAATGTCAGCCACAGTAATAGTGTATCAAAAGGCTACCCCATGGCTCCAGCCCTACTCTTTATGATTCTCTTATCCGCCCCCTCTCCTTCCTGAGATGTGCCCAGTCATCTGCTCAGTGTACTCTCTTTGAATCAAACCACACCTTTCGAAATTTACTGAACAGTCCTGCCAAGTACCATGCATCAAGTGTTACACTAATGCATTTTAGTGTTGGTGTCTGCATCACCGCACTAGAAAATGCTTTAGTCGCGCATTATAGCACCCCCTCAGCCACCTCTATGAGGTACTGCCTTCCGGGAGCTGCATTTAAGCTGAAAGTGCACTGGCAGTAAGTGCACTGTGCTACCAAGACAAGAATATGTTCTGCACACACATTTGTTGCAGACTCGCTCCTGTTTACTTCTTTATTACCCCTTCGGCGCTGGTGACGGAACCGCTCCGTCACCAGCCTCGGTCGCGCTGTGCTGGTGACGGAGCGGTCCCGTCACGGCCCGCTCGGTGCGCCTGCGCGGCGCGTTCTATTGAGCGGGCGGAGCCGTGACGGAACCGCTCCGTCACAAGCACAGCGTGCCCGAGTCTCGTGACGGAGCGGTTCCTTCACGAGTACGGGAGCGCCGCGCGGCCCCCCTCCCCACCAGCGCTGCAGCAGAATAGCCGCCGCAGCAAAGGAGTTTACAGCCTGATTCATGAAGCGAAATAGCGCCCGCAATGGCTGCGATAACGCAATTGCGGGCGCAAAAGACGGAATCGGCATTCAAGTACGAAATAGCGAAATCGCAAAAAAATATTTGCGACTGGAATAGCGATTACGCAGTAATAGTCGCAGACTCCGGGAAGTCGAGCATTAGCGATACGGAAATAGCGACCAACCAGGTAATCTGCGAAATGATTAGCGAAACGCAATATTGTCGCAATCGGCATTCATGCAAGAAATACATTAGCGAAAAAGCGCAAAATCGCACGTTTGCGCGGCGCAATTTAAGGACAGCTCAAAGCAGGTGGTAACCATACAAGCCATGATGAAGGCAAATTTGAAAAACTGTTAGCCAATCACCAACAGTTCCAGGCCTGACCAATCACACATAAGGACATTCAGCAGCAGCATTAGGCGTTCCACAATGCCTGGGATGTACATGGTGGTGAGGCGGCGAAGGCTACAGCGAGCAGCACGGAGGAGACGCATGAGGCAGGCAAGGATTTACCGGCAGCGGGTCACCTTGCTGGGCCAAACCAGAGAACAGATATATGCAAAATACAGGCTGAATGGGGAAATGATCACCTGGCTGATACAAGAACTCGACCCCATCATGCAGCACCCAACAAGGCGAAACAATTCTGTGCCCACACATGTGCAGGTATTGTGCAGCCTGCACCTCCTGGCCTCCGGCAGTTTCCAGGGCATAGTAGCCGCTGCTGGGGGGATATCCCAGCCCACCATGTCACGCTGCCTCCACACTTTTGTTGACGCCATGCTCAGCCAGCTCCACCGGCACATCACATTTCCCACGAGCCAACAGGAATTGGACCTCACTAAACTACAATTTTATAATGTTGCCCATTTTCCCCATGTCCTCGGCTGCATAGACTGTACCCACGTCGCCATCTGCCCACCAGCTGGCACGGAGTATATGTACCGCAACAGAAAGTCCTACCACTCCCTCAACATACAGACGGTCTGCAATGCCAAGAGCATCATCACTGACATTGTGGCCCAGTACCCAGGGAGTACCCATGACTCCTTCATCTTCAGGCACAGCGGACTCCACACACGACTGATCAGGGGAGAGTTTGGGGAAGGACACCTACTTGGTAAGTACACTTTGTCGACAATGTCACATTGCTATGAAGTAACTGCGCTGCACAGGCAATCAACATCTGCTCCTCTCATTCAGGTGACAGTGGCTACGCCCTACGGGAATACCTCCTGACCCCTTACCTCAACCCTGCCACACCTCAGCAACGGCGCTACAATGTTGCGCACATCCGGACAAGGAACTGTATTGAAAGGACATTTGGCCTGCTCAAGAGCAGGTTCCGTATACTGCACAAGACCGGTGGGGCCATGTATTACAGTCCTGCAGCGTGCTGCCGCATTGTGGCTGTCTGTGCAATGCTTCATAACATTGCAACCAAGCGCCGGATACCAGTTGACATCTCAGGCAGTGAATCTGAGGGAGACGACCGGCCACCAGCAAATGCGCACCATGCACGCGGGAAGAACCCAGCTGAAGGCCACAGACGTCGCAACCACATCACAGCTAACAATTTCTAGCCCACCCCCTTCCCCCACCCCACATATCACAATTGCATGCAAAATGTAATGATAACACAAGGCCAATGTATGCTTCAAAATAAATGTATTTGTTTGATTCACAACAGAAAAGGGTCATGGTGAGAACTATTAACAAAAAAATACAGTATTCCAGCATACTGCATGTAAATGCTCATGGCAGGCTTATCTTCAGCCTGCGCCTGTGTCCCTGACACAATGTCATTGGTGCTTCCTGCGCACATTTCCCAGGCGCCTTTGAGGCTCATCCTCATCCTGGGCAGATGGACCAGGCGTAGGCCTGGTGCTGCGCCTAGGTGGGGGGGCCTGCGTGGCAGAGTTGCTGCTCACGCTGGAGGCAGCCTCACTCCCATCATCTCCCCCTACGATGGCCGGTAGCACAGGTGTGAGCAGTGGGACCACGGCGGTGGTCAAGTGCTCCAGCACCCGGGTAATCTCCTCGCAGCACTGGACCAGCTGGTGCTGCTGGGTCATGGAGCGCCGCGACAGCTGGGTGGTGGCATTTGCTGCCACATAATTGGAGCGACTATAGGTCGCCATCTGGCTCAGCAGCTGGTGGTGGCGCCTGCGTGCAACACTGCGCTGCTTCCCCAGCGCAGCAGTATTGGCCTCCATTGCCGCCGTCATGCGCTCAATGGCCGCCGTCATGCGGTCCACCCGCTGGCCGACTCCCGCCACATTGCGGCCGATCTTCTGCAGCTGGAGCTGGATGGCTCCTTGCTGCTGCGACTGCCTCTGGTGTAGACGGAGCATTCGCCGCTCCACGCTCATGCAGGCATGGAGATGCCCTTTGCCCCTCCTGCCGTTCTGCCGCTGTGTAGCGGATGTGGCTGGCCCAGATCGTGGAGGACGAGCTGCAGGTGTTGTAGCAGCTGGTGTCGCAGGTGCGGCAGGCACTGGAGGCACATTGGTGGGGGGCCTGGCCTTGGCAGCCGGTGGGCCTGCAGATGGTGCAGCAGGTACGGTGGGGGGCCTGGCCTTGGTGACCGGTGGGCCTGCAGATGGTGCAGCAGGTAAGGTGGGGGGCCTGGCTGCTGGTGTTAGCGCAGCGGCAGGGGATGGTGGCTGGGTAGCGGGTAGGGATTCCTCCTCCTGGGCCTCCTCGACGATCACCAGCCTCTCACTGTCACTGCTATCATCTGCACCTGTGAGGGTAAGTGGATACTCATTAGGTGCATGTGACTGTCAGACGTGCAGATGTTACATGCATGCTGGGTGACATTCCCTGGATGGCTGTGGATTTGTGCGCTTAGGAACCTTTCAGGCCGCATTGTGGTACTACTACATTGTGGACATACTACGTCTCCCACAGTGCCTCAGGGCATTTCCTGATGCACAACATAGGCATGATTAAGGGCCAATGAGTGAGCCTATTCGGGCAGGGACGGTCATAGGGGACAGGGTCGCAGTCGCATGCCACTTACCTTGGGTGTTGTGGGTTGGGCGGGAGGAGTCCAGAGTGGTCACGCCAACACACGCCTCCCTCTCCAAGGTGTCCTCTACCTGGTCCTCCAGGGGGGTGTTGGGTGGGACAGTCGGTCCACCACCTCCGGTGCCTGATGACTCACCGAGACGCGCCGCCACCCTCTCCTTGGCACGCCCTCGGAGGTCGTACCAGCGCTTCTTAAGCTCTTCCACCGACCTGTCCGCAACGCCAACAGAGTTCACGCTGGAGGCAATCCCCACCCAGATCCTCCGCTTCTCCTGTTCTGGGACCCTCCTGGAGTTGGCACCAAAGAGCTGGGCGTGTTGGGCCACGACCCCTTCTATGAGGTTCTCCAGCTCCGACTCGGAGAACTTCAGTTTGCGCTTGCGGCTAGCGCTGTTGCTGGGGCCAGGCAGAGGTTCTTCAGACATGGCGGTCGCTATTTCTGCCGGGTCGGGAGTCGCTATCGGCGGTTTAGCGGCAGCTTTCCGTCGTGTAGAGTCGGATGATTGCGTCACTGTGGTGTTTGGGGGTGGGATTTGGCTGCTTCCTGGTTGTGATGTCATCACGGTGCTCGGAATGCGTCTTCCCGTATTTCCGGATCCCGCGATAATGCGACGCGCAATCCCGATCGCACGGGATTGCGAGTCGCAATCCCGTGCGATCGGGATTGCGAGTCGCTATCCCGTGCGATCGGGATTGCAAGTCGCAATCCCGATCGCTGGTGCGATTTTTCTGCGTTTTTTGTAGGTCGCTAACGGCTTTAGCGCCCGCGTGCGAGTCGCTATTTTTTCCCCGAAAAATACATGAATGCCGTTTTGCGTTTTCTCAATAGCGAGTCGCTATTATTCGCTATTAGGGACACGCAAAACGGCATGTACATGAATCAGGCTGTAAGTCTTCAAATATCTTCAAGGATGAATAAACTCCGTAGGCGCCGGCTGATTACAGACTGAATTACTATCACCCACGCTAAACATAGCACGGCTCTGTGAGTGTGTATTTTGTAGTCTTCGAACTGTTCGGACCCGGCAGACAGTTTGGCTCGGGGACGGCACCTCTGGTTGAAATCCTGCTGCCAGTGTAGGCCCAAGTCTTTTGCAGCTTTATAGAAAGCACAAACAAGACCCAAAGGGACTGGAGCACTGCTTTGTGATGAGGTAAGCCTGTAATTGTGCTCATTGAAAGGTGCATTGCGTCTCATTCAATGTTTGAGCTGCTTAGCTCGACACCGGACTGATAACAAAGAAGCCGCTCCCCAACCCCAGCTTCATATCAGAAGTAGGAGTACCTGTAGCTCTCCAAAAAGCTTTCTTCATGTTGGGGCTTGAGTGGTCGGACTGGCATCAATATGCACTTGCAAAACAAGCCCAAAGAATGGTCCTAGCGCTGATTTGCAAAATGGCAATTAAAATAATGCATGCATTAGCATAGACAAGAAGTCTGCCTTTTTAATCAATGGAGTTTTTATTGAATGGTGAGTTTGTGGATGTGAGAGTCTTTTGGGGAACGTGTGCATGTTTGTGAGAATCTTTTTATGGGTGTGCGTAAATTGATATTTGAGCACATCATTCATGGATTGATGGTTGAATGGACAGCTGAGTGTTTGCAAGAGTAGATGAAGTATGAGTGTGTGTGAATACGCGAGTAAATGAAATGGTAGCTGAGTGCATGAATAAGTGAGTATATTGAAATGAGTGCTACTTGGATAGGTTAGTGGATCAATAGAAGAATGCATGTATCATGGAAAGGGTGAATGTATGGAGTGACTTCTAACTGCATGAGCAGATCAATGGATAAATAAGATAATGAGAGGGCATGGATTGGACAAATGAGTGAGCAAGTAGATGAGACAATTAATGCTTATATATGAGTTATTGAGTGCATGGAGAGATAAGAAAGTTCATGGATGAATAAGTGGGTGGGTGAATGAACGGATGACTGGATGCATAATGTCGTCCTGAGCTGTTACACTTTGTGGCACAGGAAGCTGAAAGGTTGGTAGGACGTGGAAGAGGGTGCAATTCAGACGAAAGTGATGCATAAGTTAAACAAAAGAACAGAGCAGGCTATTCAGAGGATGTGGATCTGAACTCAACTAACTTTGGACCCTTTTTCACCCCTCTGTTAAATGAACTATTGCCCCTATCCACTACCACTCATCAGGGGTCAGACTAATGCATTTTAGTGCTGCTGTCCGCATAACCGCACTAACATACAAATGTCAAAATATAATGTTATTATGTAATTATAGCTTCTCTGTGTGCAACCTGGAGTGGTAGCTCAGTGGGGTTAAGTAAACTCAGCAGCCAGAGCTTGATGTGTCGCACCAAGCAGTCGTAGTTTGAGGAGAGGTGTCTCACTGCTAAAGGAAATTGGCCTTGGCGCAGCTAAGTAGTTTACTTTACTTTGTCTAAAGTCAGTTAGCGTTTCTCATATTGCCTATCACTGGGTACTTGACTTTTGATAATTCGAACTGTACCCTCGTGGCAGAGTGCACAGAACAATTGTCACACGTTTGCAGTTATCACACACCGGCTGTCAAAATACTATCAGCACCAAATTCAAGGAAAGAAAATGTGTATTTACAAGACGGGAGGGAGAAAACGAGAGAACGGGGAAGGGGGTGCTGCAAGTGAGTGCACGCAGATAGAGAGAGTGAAAAGAGACTGTTGAAGAGGAAGGACACATGAGATTTGCCTACATAGGATTTCAGAAAGATGTTGGGATGCAAGTGTCTGAGAAATGGTCTACAGATGAAAGCGCTGTCAAAAGGAGAACACAAGTATTTGAGGCACTCTGAAGGCAACTATTGCTTCCACAGACGTACCAATGTTTAATATTGACAGAATAGATATATTTTCAATTCTATTTAGTCACAACAAAATCATTGTTTTTACTCTTGGTCTGATGCTGCTAGCAAGCATTGGCAACACGAGTAGGTTGCGGCTTGTTGTCACCATATGTTCACCGTGTGAAATGTCTGGATGCAGTAACAGATAATTTACAAAGAGGGACTCAAATACTCGTCGTTGTTTTAATTAATTCGTGAAAAAGTATCAATCGAAGTGTCGCACATTTGAAACTGGATTGTCACTCATAGTCCAACTGAAACTAAAGAAATAATACACACATAAGCAGTCTGAAAACGTGGCACCTATGCATTTGTTTAAAAGTACAATCAGGTTACAAGGGCACTAGGTTAATACCTTCCATTTCTGGTGCTTGATATCACTTTTCAGATCTTCTTAGGGTTTCTTGTTCCTCAAATAGGTGTAGTTTCTGATATTTATATGTTTCCCTAGTCTTCATTACTTGATTTTTGCCTGCGAGAAAGTGTCACTCAGTCATTGAATCTGACTCAAAATTATACAGAAATTATGAAAATGTCACACATAAGCAATCTGAAACCTTGCAGCTATGAGTGAAGAGCCTGGCTCTACCTTCCTCCAGTAGATCCCACCCAGCCTAAAGGAATACAGCAATTCTCAAATATCTCTGGGGTATTCCTCTACCTCCTCTCCTCATGTTCCTTCAGTCAGCCCTGGGTCTCCCAAAATGGAATCTAGAGTCTTCCATGTGTTGTACAATTCACAGGCACACATACACCCAACACATGAACATTGCATACATGCGCTGTACAGCACTACATCCTTTATGTATTGTACCATTCACAGGCACATATATACCCAGCACATGCACCCGGCACATGACATAGCATACATGAGCTGTACAGCGCTACATCCTTTATGTATTGTACCATTCACAAGCACACATACACCAGGAACATGCATATAACATACAAGCACTGCATTATCCCTGTATTGTGCTACTCACAGACACACATACACCCAGCACGTTTGATCCACTCACACACTGCACAGCACTACAAACCAAACCCATGTAGGCGCAGGGTGAGTTAAGCACACAGCAGCAGAACTTTAAACGAGTGAGCCTGTAGGCCGCACTCCAGTGACACAGGTAAAACGCATCTGTTCACTACTACTCGTCATCATCACTACACAGTATCCTGCCCCCCCCCCCTCCCACCCCCCTCGTGCTGCTTAACTCTTGTAAAAAGACATTAGGATTTCACCGCTATGAGGGTGGTGCTTTGGCCTCTCTTTCCAGTCCCAAAGGACCGCAATATGTGAGACAGGCCTATGGCACACGTGCATGATCCGTGTTTGTCCATAACAACAAAAATCAGCGTTAGGAATCCAGGCATCATTACTGCTGGGGCACTCAAGGCAGGGCTGAACGTCCATCAGCAAGCATGCCCAACCGAAGGAGCTTTTCCGTCAGAACAACCATTCCCATACCAAACATATCTCTTGTTAAATATCGCAGGTCCTGCTCTGTCATGTGCCCGAGTAAAGCTTTGAGGCCATCATGCCTTCGGGGTGCTTTAAAGGCACAGTGGACAATGACAAGTCTGGAGACACGTGAAGCTTTAACAAGCATATGACAGAGCTGGGCCTGAGATTCAAAACAAGAGCTGGTGTGTTTGCTTTTACTTCCACAGCCTTGGGAGGGAAAAATAAATACAAAGGGACTGTGACTGCATTTTACCTCATGGAATCCTGATCTGCTGACTGACATAATAGCTTCTGATGTGCTCAGCATGCTCGTGCGAGAGAATGCGCTTTTTTGTAAGAATTCTATTTTGTATTTTGTTATGTTTATTTAATCCGAATCGCTACTTTTAGCCAACTTCCTAGGCAACCTGTCATTTTCTGAGTGACATAAAAATCACTAACTACAGACAAGTGATAATGAATGTGCACCATAATCCTATGTTGTATTGTATTATGTTTATTTGAACAGAGTTGCTACTTTAACTAACTTTCTAGGCAACCTGTCACTTTCTGCGTCAAAGGACTAGCTACAAACAAAAGGTGATTAAGCTGCCTCATAAAGTGGCAGAATAACTCGGCTAATTAATGATGCCTCGTGTTCTCGCGAGAAGTATGAAAATAATGAGCTCGAATCCTCCAAAGCATGTTCAGTGTTTCCAGCTTCCGCGGTCGGAAAAGTAAGAACTTTTACTTCTTAACGTCAGTTATTCAGCAGCGTGCTTTTGCACCGTAGAATTCCAGCCTGAAGCGCTATATAAAGAGGTAATTATTACTCATCCTCTAATCCGCATGCTCCTATATTAGGGCATTCCTTGATGTTTCTTCACATTATTCAAATATACAAATAACTGTCACTCAAAGGAAATACGTTGATAAATGTAAAATGATAACACAGGGCATCTGTGCTTCTAAGGATGCACAAATTAATTGGGGAGAACAAAAACAATACTAGTTAGTGCTCATGAAGCCAATAGTTTCGGTCTTTAGATAGTAAAGTGTAGAATTAACTTGGATCTGTAGACATTTTGCAGACAGTGTCAGTCGGGGTCCTTTAATCAATCAGGGTTGGTAAAGCGCAACTATTCACCTGTGAGGATCTCAAGGCACTGGTGGTGAACGGGAAGCGTCTCCTTTGAGTGCTGGGGTCGTCCAAAGAACCAAGTCTTGGAGGGTGTGGCTTTGAGACGATGTGAGCTGATATGGGCTGCATCCGCCGTTTTCCCCGTAACCATATATCCTGAGCCCCAGATGAAGATACAGACTTAGATCTGCACATCAGAGATCCTCAGGAGCACAGAGCGACAAGCAGTTAATTTTATTTCGCCAAGAACATGTCCAAATTCTCCAAAATCGGAGTCAAGCAGCGAAGCCAAGACGGCAGTAAGATGGCGCCTGCGCTATACAGCAAAGCGCACAGGCGTTGCAGACTGCCGTGAGAGAACCAGGACCTTACAATGAGGAGCGCCTCACTCCCTATGAGGATCCTGAGTGTTGCAAGTGAGTAGAGGGCCCTGCGGGCAGGGGATAATAAGCGGCGAGCTTCACTCCCACAGGAAAGGGTCCTATGACTCAGATATCTGACCCAGGCAGCGCGGCAGAGACGGCAGCAAGATAGTGAGCCGCACACAGACGCCACAAGCTGCAGAGAGAGAGACAGGACCCGGCGGAGGAGAGCGCTTCAAATACCAGGTGGGCCCAGATAATGGCCAGAGTGGGGAGAGCCTGCAACCGTGGGCCACTATAAAGACAAGTGGCAGAGCTGCATCCCAGGTGAGAGTGCGGAGGCCCAGCAGAAAGGGAGTGCCCTTGCGCCAAAAATAGAAGTTCCAGCGGCCTAACCTGGGAGGGGGAGACTGGTCAAAACAGGCCCTGGGGACCACTGAGCTGAATAGCAAGCGTGTACTAGCCTAAAGGCAAGAAAACAGGCCGCTCGAATGAGAAGAGGCCTGAAAGTACCGTGAGCCCTGAGAGTGAAAGGCATGGAGAACGAAGCATAGCGGGGCCTAGTCGAGAAGGGACACAACATAGGGGAGACAGCGAGCACTAGAAGGAATACGGGCACCCTGGGAGATAGAGGCGCAGGGATTATAGAAGGATCTGTGGAGGGGGCGCCATCTTAGAAGCCAGTAGACTCACTGCTCTTGAGCAACGCAGCATGGTACACTTGTTGTCTGGTTTCCCCAGGCCCACTCAGCATCCAGGGACACCCAGGCAGAAGCAATCCTGAGCACACACAGTGGAACTTGATATAGCAACTCACTGTGGAGTTCAATGTGGACAAAAGCGCGAAGGTTGGCCCCCTGAGTGATTGCTGAAGTTGCTTTAGAGGTGGTTGGGCTGCGATCGGGGGACGCCCTGGTGCATCAAACAGTGTGGGCTTTTGGGGCTCCTGCAGCACCAGGACACAACAAACACCTGCAATACAGCGGAATTCCCTTCTACATCTAAAAAATTGCCTGGGGACGGAGGAGGGAAGTCAGAAGTTGGCCAGAAAGATGGGAGAGTTCAGAAGAAAATAGGACATGCTGTCCTCAGCACCGAGGTCCATGGTAACCAGACCAATGACGACCAGGAAGTGTTGGAGGGTGGAAAAAACTCAGCTCTCATGAGGCCTACGCTGACAGATAATATGCAGGCAATCACAGTCTACAGAGAGGTTCTGGAGGCGAAAATTATCCGATAGGCATAGATTTAAGCCTATTAAGGGATGACCATCGGAAACTCAAAAAACTGCTTGTAACCAATAAGAAAGTACTGGATGGCCTCCCAGAGATGGTGACCGCGCTGCAGAAGACACTCACGGAATTGGATACTAGAGTCTAAGTGCTGGAAGTGTGGGCTGAAGATAGTGTGGGAAGATCCTGCAGGAATAATATCCGCATCATCGTAGTGCCTGAAAAGGTAGAGGGCACGATAATGGCGAGCTTTTTGGAAGATTGGCTCCAAACTGAAGTAGCTCCAGAGGAATTTTATTCCTTCTATGCACTGGAAAGAGCCCATAGAGTTCTGGCAAAACCACCCAGACCTGGGCGGCCCCTCCTAGACCGATAGTGTTGCGCCTTCTGCATTTCAGGGACAGAGACTGTATTCTACAACAAACCCGTCAAAAACAAAGTTGGCAGATTGATAACAATACAGTAAAGATCGTTAAGGACTTTACCAGGGAAGTCAACGAAACACAGCATCCTTCTTAGCTGTCAAGAAGAAACTTGGCAACTTCAATTGCCGTATGCAATGCTATTTCCCGCGCAGCTCCGGGTGGCAGATCCCGCGGGAACGCGATTCTTCACTACACATTAAGATGCTTGGGAGTGGCTGGACACTCAACGGCCTCCAGAGCGCCACAGCTCCTCATCGGGTTCATCTCAGCAGAGTCCTCGCAGCAATAAAACAGGGTCCAGAGCTCTGTCTCCGAGGGAGATAAGTCTAGAGCGTCGCAGAGTCCTACAAGCAGTTGCGAAACATAGCCAAAATGTTCTCAACGCCACCTCGAGTAAAAGTGGAATGGACGCGGAAAGATGGGAGGGTTCACCAGCACCCTCGAGAACGATACCTCAGAGAGAAAGCTACCAGAAATTAAACCCTAGACGACGGTTTATATGGTTTGATGGCTATGTACTGGAATTTCAACTTGCAGATCACCGCGGCATGTCATAGCCTTGAACTAGAAGGTTGAGCAACAGAACCTGCTGGGTGCATCTTTGTAATGAGAGAACTCAGAAGACTGTTCTGGGGCAAGTGGAATGCTGCACGTATTGGGGGGGCGGTGTGGTGGGATACTAGGTCCAGAAATGTAGGCTGATCACCCCTGTAACCATTAGTAGACTTTTGTGAGTTCAGATAAAGTTTGCATGGGAACTAGTTTTCCGGTACCTGTCCTGGGGAGGGGAAGTTAGGGGTTTGATTACTCAATCAATCAGTAAACAATCAGTAAACTTGTAAAGCGCACTACTTACCCGTGAGTGTCTCAAGGCGCTGAGGGGGGCTGCTACTGCTCGAAGAGCCAGGTCTTGAGGAGCCTTATGAAGGTGAGCAGGTCTTGGGTCTGCCGCAGATGGGTGGGGAGGGTGTTCCAGGTCTTGGCGGCAAGGAAGGAGAAGGATCTGCCGCTGGAGGTCGTTCATCGGAAGCGCGGGACGGCGGCAAGTGCGAGGCTGGCGGAGCGGAGCTGGCGGGTGGGGGTGTAGAAGTTGAGTCTGTTGTTCAGGTAGACTGGTCCAGTGTTGAGGAGTGCTTTGTGTGCGTGGGTGAGGAGCTTGAAGGTGATCCTCTTGTCGACAGGGAGCCAGTGCAGGGCTCTTAGGTGGGGGGTGATGTGGCTGCGCCAAGGGATGTTAAGGATCAGGCGGGTTGATGCGTTTTGGATGCGTTGCAGTCACTGTAGGCGTCTGGTCGGGATTCCTGCATAGAGTGCGATGTCATAGTCCAGTCTGCTGCTGACGAGGGCTGGGGTCACCATTCTTCTGGTTTCGGTCGGGATCCACTTGTAGATCCTGCGGAGCATGCTGAGGGTGTTGTAGCAGGAGGAGGAGATGGCGCTTACCTGCTTAGACATGGAGAGGGAAGAGTCGAGGACGAATCCTAGATTGCGTGCGTGGTCCGTGGCTGTCGGTGCTGTTCCCAGTGTAGTCGGCCACCAGGAGTCGTCCCAGGCAGAGGGGGTGGGGCCGAGGATGAGGACCTCCGTCTTGTTCAGTTTCAGGCAGCTGCTCCTCATCCACTCAGCGACAGTCTTCATGCCTTCGTTGAGGTTGGATTTGGCGGTGTGCGGGCCCTTGGTGAGGGAGAGGATGAGCTGGGTGTCATCGGCGTAGGAGATGATGTTCAGGTCACGCTGGTGGGCCACTTCTGCGAGGACGGCCATGTAGATGTTGAACAGGGTCGGGCTGAGGGATGAGCCCTGGGGTACTCTGCAGATGATGTCGGTGGCTTCAGATCAGAAGGGTGGGAGGTGGACTCTCTGGGTTCTGCCGAGAGGAAGGACGTGGTCCATTCCAGGGCCTTCTCCTGGATTCCGGCTTCTTGGAGGTGTGTCCTTAGTGTGCAGTGGCAGACCGTGTCGAAGGCGGCTGGCAGGTTCAGGAGGATGAGGGCTAATGTTACGCCATTGTCTAGTTGGCATCTGATGTCGTCTGTGGCGGCGATAAGGGCTGTCTCGGTGCTGTGGTTTCGTCTGAATCCGGACTGGGATGGGACTAGGAAGTGGTTGTCCTCAAAGTGGCGGGTCAGCTGTATGTTGGTGATTTTTTTCGATGAGCTTTGCTGGGAAGGGGAGCAGGGAGATGGGCCGGAAGTTCTTGAGGTCCTTGGGGTCCGCCTTGGGCTTCTTGAGGAGGGCATTGATTTCTGCGTGCTTCTAGTTTTTTGGGAATGTTGCTGTGTCGAAGGAGATGTTGATGACCTTCCGTAGTTGGGATGTGATGGTTGCGTCTGCTTTGTTGAATGCGTGGTGTGGGCAGGGGTCTGACGGAGATCCTGAGTGGATGGAGTTCATGACCTTGCATGTTTCGTCGTCGCTGACGTAGGACCAGGAGGTCAGCTGGTTGGTGCAGGTGGTGTTCGGGGTGGGGTCTGCCGTGGTTGGGCGGTCGAGGTGTTGAAGCTGTTGTGGATGTCAGTGATCTTGTGATGGAAGAAGGTGGCCAGTGAGTCGCATAGATCTTGCGAGGGCGGGAAAATCGTTGGAGTTCCTTCGCTATGTTGAAAATATCTTTGCTGTCATGTGCGTTGTTGTCCAGGAGGGTTTTGAAGGAAGATCTATTGGCTGTTCTGATGAGTTGGTGATGTTGGCGGGTGGCGTCCTTTTGGGCTGCGTGGCTGTCCGGTGTGTGGTCGTGGAGCCATTTCTTCTCCAATTTTCGGCATGTACGTTTGTAGTTCTGGAGTTTTTCGGTGAACCAGGCGCCTTTCCATTGTCTGAGGTTCTGGGCGGCGGCGTCTGGGCGAGGGTGGAGGTAAGCTTGTCTTTGGTGGCTTTGCTCCAGCAGCGGTGGGGCAGCAGTTGCGTGCGGTGGTGCGTGGTTGGTTTCTTGAAGGTGAAGTGGATGCAGTGGTGGTCGGTCCAGTGGACTTCGGTGGTGTGGTCGAAGGCGACGTACGTGCTAGTGGAGAAGATGGGGTCGAGCGTGTGGCTGGGGCGTGGGTGGGTTCAGTGACGAGTTGTCGGAGGCCGAGGTTGGCGAGGTTGTCAATCAGGCTGGTTGAGTTGGCGTTGTTGCTGTTCTCGAGGTGGAAGTTCAGGTCCCTGAGGAGAATGTAGTCCATGGAGGCGAGTGCGTGGGTGCTGGCGAGATCGGCGATGGAGTCGCTGAAAAGGACTCGGGGCCTGAGGGGTCTGTAGAGGAGTGTTCCTCTGCGGGTGGTGTTTGGGTCGGTGTGGATTCGGAAGTGCAGGTGTTCAGCAGAGTTGAAGGCATCGTCTGCGTGGGTGTAAACCTGGAGGGTGGATTTGTGGACGATGGCTAAGCCTCCTCAAATTCCGTTAGTGCGATCCCTGTGGGTGATCTTGTAGTCATCCGGGATGGCTATGGCGATGTCCGGTGCCGAGGTGTTGTTCCAACAGGTCTCGGTGAGGAAGGCAATGTCTGGGGTGGAGTTGTCGAGCAGGTCCCAGAGCTCGATGGCGTGTTTGTGTGCGGAGCAGGTGTTGAGGAGAATGCAGCGAAGGTGGTTGAGTATGGTCCTTGGTGGTTTGGAGTTCCTGTCACCGGTGAAGTTGCAGGTGTGGCAAGAGAAGGGTCCGTGGGTGTGTTTCGGGGCGGCCTGGAAGCAGCCTTGGACTCAGCGGTGTTGAGAGCGTGGGGGGTGTTGGCGTCATATCGGAGTCTGGCATTGTGGCGTGTGCGGGGTCCAGGGGTTCCGGCACTGGCCGCGGGCCCGGTGCGGACAGGCGCAGACGGGCTTTCCTGCGGCGCACCAGCGGCGTGCCTGCTGCGCGTGCCTGCTGCGCGTGGCTGCGCAGCGACCGCCATTTTAAGGCTGGGAGGGAGGAGCAGCTGGGAGGCCGGAGCGGGGCGTTGAGGGGGCTTGGCCGCAGGGGCAGCGGTGGGAAAAGCAGGGAGCAGAGCAAGAAGGGGGAAGGGGGGAAGAGATGCGATTAATGGGTTGTTGTTTGGAGACAGGCGTGTCACAATAGAAGAATTTAGTAGGGGCGAGTTCTACCCAGTGCAATGGTAGACAGGTGATGGTGATGTAGGTCAGCCTGGTAGTCAGCCCTTAGTCCCATGCAACAGCAGCCCCACCAGGACCAGCCAGCCTGCTGCTCAGCCCATTTCTAACTGTCATTCCTCACTCAAACAGGCACCCGACATTCCATTCATCAATGCATTCCCAACATTCTACTCTAAACACACACATTCGCTGAGCAGCAGGAGAATAGAAAAGTACACAATATAAGTAACCTATGCAGGGCAGAACACATCCCCCTTATTTTAAAATAAAAAACGAAAATTACAAATGCAGGTAAAGATTAAGAGAAATACTATACACAAGAAAAATATCAAATGCAATAAACAGTTCAAAACCCAGGGATGTGCAATTAAGTAAACATCACAAGAGGGTCAGAGCAAGTTGTCTGCTCTAGTAAGACATGTGGCTCCTTCTCACCTTGTCGACTGGTTGAAGATGTCATCCTCTACTTCCTTGACCAACTTTGGAGACAAGTAGGCAAGTGGGAAAGTCTCCAACTCGTCGCCAAAAATAAGTGGTGCCCTGTGACACAAGTAGACGCTGGTAGCCGAGTAGAGTTCATAAGTAGCTTTATTTAGTAGCTGGTCCAAGTACATCAAGATGATATACAAGTACATCGACAGGTGATGGTAATGTAGGTCTGCCTGGTAGTCAGCCCTTAGTCCCATGCAACAGCAGCCCCACCAGGAGCAGCCTGCCTGCTGCTAGCCCATTTCTAACTGTCATTCCTCACCCACACAGGCACCCAACATTCCACGCATCATTGCATTCCCAACATTCTACTCTAAACACACATTCGCTGAGCAGTAGGAGAATAGAAAACTACATGATATAAGTAACCTATGCAGGGCATAATAGAAATAATTGTTTAGCAGGAAAAGTGTTTACTTCAAAAGAAACGCTCAGCAAGCTTGCAGACAAAACAACTGCCTCTTCTAATCCAATGGCAATCAATTCTAGGGTACTTGATATCCAACTATTGGCATTCACATTTTGACACTGAAATGACAAAGTCTAAAACTATCATAATTAAGCAGAAGTTAGTGTAAGGTATAACCCTGCATGAGGCCAATCCAACCTTTGGATCTATTAGTTTCAGTGCTTCAAGAAGCTGCAGAAAGTGCCAGCAACAGATGGTACAATAGGCTGGTTTTAGCTAAACACATGCACAACACATAGCCTCAGCTGACAACTAGACCTGTTCCCTCCCTCCCAGGCTAACCTGAATGACTCTAAGAGTTAGTTGGCTGACTTTCTGTCTAAGCTACAGGG
Source organism: Lissotriton vulgaris (assembly GCF_964263255.1). Classification (NCBI taxonomy): domain Eukaryota; kingdom Metazoa; phylum Chordata; class Amphibia; order Caudata; family Salamandridae; genus Lissotriton; species Lissotriton vulgaris. The sequence goes on from NC_141691.1 coordinate 884,199,292, forward strand.
ACACAACATTCTCCAGATGACTCCCTGCAACCGTGCACCTGATCTGCTTCACTAGATCTGCCTGGACTTGCAACTGTATCTGCGTTAGCCCTGTTGGCCTCTGCAGGTGAGAGCTCCTGATCCCCAAGAGGTGCCTCCCCAGATCCTGGGCCTTTATCTGGCATCAGTTGAACTCCTCCTACGACGAAATAGGAAATACTGCAGTTTAGGCCCCTCACAAACATAATTGGCAGTGGCGGCTGGCAGGGGATGGGGGTGAGTCAGGAGGGTGTGGGGGAAGCAAAATATGTATAAAAATACAAAACACTTACCTCCTCGCACTGTGGCCACAACGGTCTCACCTCCTTAAGAGTCCGTAAACACGCAGGCTCCCCATAGCCAATCACAACACTGCAATGTAGCATTGTGATTGGTCTGGGTGCCGCGGATTGGTGCTCAGACGGGGACTGGGGGCCTGGGCAAGTTCTACACCAGGTTGTGTAATGCAGCCTGCTGGGAAACATGCAAAATACACTTGACTGTTTGGTCGGGCCAAGACGCCCGGCCAAGCAGTCGTGCGCACTTCGGGGCACTTTTAGTGACGTTGTGGTGGCAATAGGTGCTTTGCCTCATGTATAAGGCAGCATTAAGCCACTTAAAGTGGCTTAAAGCTGCCTTGTTGAGGTAGATTGGGAGGGAGGAGATGACACTTGCACCTGAATAGAGCGGTGCCTTTCCCCACACAAAGAGCTGCATACCCCCCTGTAGTGAGTCTGGAGCCAGGGCTGGAAAGGCAAGGATCATATGATCTTCAAAGACCTCTTTGAAGCCTCTCCCACTTAAAAGGCGTATTTGGGAATAGGTACTAGACCCCTGACACCACCACACCAGAACTCTACTGGAACAAAGGACATTTTTTCTGGAAGAAGAGCTGCTGTGTTGTAGGAGGCACTGCCACTTTGCTAACTGAATTGCTGTGTTGGCCTCCTACCTATTAACAGCTGTGCTATACGAGGGACAGCCACTTTGTTACCTGGACTGCTGTGTTGGCCTGCTATGCTACTTCTTGGCTGGGAGGGAGAAGGACTGGACCTGCTCTTTACATCTTTGAATGAAAGATTCTCCAAGTGCTTGCTGGCTTGCCCCCTGTTCTTGAAGTCGCAAGGCCATCACATACTTCCCTCAACTCTGTTTCAGCTGCTGGGCTCTGCCATCTGTGAGTCCTCCCTTGCCTGAGTTGCCTATTCCAGTCCTAGACCTCAGAAGTAGGTCCTGCAGCCATTTTGCCCCAAAATTGACGCATCGTCACCTCTGCGCTGATCAGAACCAACGCAGTGCCGTTCTGAAGACCTCCCTATGGGGCTCAATAAAGATGCAGGATCTCACTACGAGGTCCGACAATGACGCAGCTCTGATCCGAGGTCCCGACTGTGAGGCTCGGCGATGATGCAACACCTGCATCATAGGGGGTTTGATGACAATGCGGGACCCTATTGCGAGGCTCCACCCGGATGCAGTACCTGCATCATGAAGGGTTTAAAAACAACACAGGACCCGTCTGCATGGGCTGACTTTGATGCATCGACCCGACTGCTTGAATCAGAAGCGACGCATTGACTCTTCGTCACTGACGCTCGCTCCATCCAAGGTATTTTTTCAGTGGACGCTATATGGGTTCTATAGCCGGCCTGCCCTCTATCATGGTTGGCCTAAACTTTGGATTCACCCCAGTCTAGAGTAACCTCAAGGAACCTTTCAGCGCTATTGACTTCTAAGCACTGTTTTTGGATTTAATCATTATAATTTTATACCTTGAGTTCTACTTTTGTCCTTCTGGTCTTGTTTTACTCAGATAAATATTCTCTATTCCTCTCAACTAGTGTAGATTCTCTTCGTGGTGTTTTCATTTTGTTATTGTAATTAGGTGTTACATACATACTTTACACATTGCCTCTCAAGTTAAGCCTGTCTGCTCTGTACCAAGGTGCCATAGGGTGAGCACAAATTAATTTAGGTTGCATATCTGACTCACCCTGACAAGAATTGTTGGCCCTACTTAGACAGAGTGCAAACCTCTGCGAACTAGAGACCCAATATCTGATAACCGCTGATGCAAGCTTTAGTGAACCTGATTCTTTGCTCTACATCGACTGCTAGCGGCAAGGAGCAATGTGAGATTTTCCCTTTTAATGTGAATTAGCTGAAGCTCGTTTAACTATCTCTTTATGAATTTGGTGATGAAATGTTTTATGGTGCCTAAGATTATTCATGATTTTATGTACTTTTATGGTTTTTATTAACAGAATAAAGTGCTTTTGACTGACCTTCAACAGAAAGCACTCTCTTACAACCTGTGTTTCTCAAGCATTTTTGTAACAAATTTTACCACTCTATAAGAACCTCGAAGTATAACTTCAAGGCTACAAAATGGATACTTAAGCATCAAGGACAAAAACGTCCTATCAGTTGCAAATGCCCCAGTCATATTGTACTTACATGAGCTAAAGGCCCTTAATAAAGTGAACTGAGCCTACACTTATAATTATGTGTCCTGGTATTCCATAATCATCAGCGACGATTTATGGAAGAACTTTGGCCAATTCGTGATTGGCAAACAGGTAAACCAGTCTACAACAACTACTACAGCAGGACTACATGTCTGTCTATTTGTGGTTTGTATTTGTCGAGGGCAAGGCAGTGTACTGTTGTTGTTATGCCAGGCAGAGTCCACTCCAGACAGCAGTTCATTTAAAATTGGGGCTATGTGGCTTTCTGCATACAATTAGGTATGCTTTGTCTGTCTGACCGCAGGGCTTAATTTGAGCCGGAGCTTGCCGGTGCTCAGCACCGGCACTTAATTATGGGGGCCGGGTCTATCACTCGGCATTAAGTGCACCTGTTCTCCTGCCTTATTTTGATTTTTTAAAGTCGTGCGTGTCTCTGTCTGCGCACTGACTGGTGGTGACTCTGGCATGCACACACAGAGTGTGGCTGTGTGGCGCTGCTGTGTTAGCTGTCACTCTTGCCAACTTGCCGACTCTGACTGTCACTGACCAGGTCGTCGACGTCGATGATGCATGCAGCATGCAGCATACAGCTGAGCTACCCTGCTTTCTGCTCCGGGTCCCACCAGTTACTCTCTTACTCTTTCTTTAAGAATTTCCACACTTCCCGGCCGTGGCGCGGATCAGGGCCCCAGTGGGCGGGAGTCCGGGACTTGTTGTTTTGTAACTTTTGTTACTTGTTGCAGGGGCCAGGGGCAGGCACTGGGCAGGGCTTTGCTGCGGGGGTTGGGGCTGTGCGCGCCAGAGGAAGCGACGTGTGCGCAGATTGCATGCAATTGAATGCATTGCACGCGCATTTTCTCTGCCCGCCCCAGCATACCCGCACCTCTTCCCTTGCCCGACCAAAGTTGCTGGTGGACCCAGGACTCGACTCGGAGTTGGGAGCGGCGAGTGCTCAGCAGGTGAGGGCGAGGTGCGAGCGAGGCAGGGCAGGGGGCCTGGCAGTGGCGGCGTGAACGTGATTAATTTATTGGTGGTGGCCAGACCAGTCAGGTTTTTTAAATCATCTGATTCCTGATTGGTCTACCTACCACTGCTACAGCAGCACCTGGACAAGATGGCCTGGGCCCTGGGGGTAGGCCGGCGCCGGCCGAATTTCCGAAATAAGGCAGGCAGGTGAGGTGAGGCGAGGCGAGGGCGAGGCAGGCAGGGCTGGCAGGGCCTGGGGGCGGCGGGGGCCGCAGGCGCAGGATTACGTTTTTTTTTACAATTAATTATCATTGTGGTTGGGTTATCAATCATACACATACATTTATTATCACATGAAGATTGGCCTGGACGGAGGCTGGGAATGATAGGCGGCGTAGGCCTGGCCGGCAGACATCATGAATTAACAAAAAAATCTGCGCAGGTGAGGCCTACAGAATAGATCAACTTTTTTATGTTCGACGTGACGGTCACACTGCTTAAATGTTGTTTTGTTTCTGATGCCCTGGCTTAGGCTAGTTTGATCATCACGAATCGATGGGATGCACGATCATGTTTAGTGTGCACTCAGTCACTGGCTATTTGTTACGCAGTTGTGGGCTGCCTGTAATCAGTAGAGGATGCAGGCCCAGGGCAGGATTTGGTTTCGTTTTCAGGCCGGGCACGCTCATAAAATCTGTGGGGGTTCGGGTTGGGGCTGTGCCAGGCAAGCTGCAGCATGCGCAAATCTTCTACTTCTTACTTGTTACACTACATTAAGGGCTGTTTTTTTTTATAAGCAATGGATAATAAATCTGCGCGGGTGAGGCCTACAGATTAACTTTTTTATGTTCGGACGTCACACACACTGCTTAAATGTTGTTGTTTCTAATGCCCTGCCTGGCATAGGCTAGTTGTTTAATCATAACGAATCGATGCACAATCAGGTTTGTTGTTGGCTTGTTGTGTGCACTCATTGGCTATTTGTTGCGCAGTTGCGGGCTGCCTGGGTGAAATCAGTACAGGTTGCAGGCCCAGGGCAGGATTCGGTTTCGTTTTCAGGGCAGGCCGGGGCACGATCATAAAATCTGTGGGGGTTCGGGCTGGGGCTGTGCCAGGCAACTGCAACGTGTGCAAATGTTCTGACTTACACTACATTAAATTAAGGGCTGTTTTTTTTTTTTTAAGCAAATAGCAATGGATAATAAATCTACGCAGGTGAGGCCTACAGATTAACTTTTTTTATGTTCGGAAATCACACTGCTTAAATGTTGTTTCTGATGCCCCGGCTTTAGGCTAGTTTGATCATCATGAATCGATGCACAATCATGTTTGTTGTTGCCAGCAGTATGCACTCACTGGCTATTTGTTGCGCAGTTGTGGGCTGCCTGGAATCAGTACAGGATGATTTTGGTGCTAATAACCCCCCATGACCTCCTCCAGTCCTGTCAATACAGGTGCCTTTTTACAAGAGAGTTAGTGGACTCAGAGCCAGAATTGCCTGCTAAGGGCAGATGTATCATGTATGAGATTATCTGGAAGAGCTGCAAGTGTCGCATAAGAGCCGCCCTCATCATCAAACATAAGAGGAGTTGGTATTAAGGGGAAGTAATAGAGTTTGGGGTTAAATAAGGGGAAGTAATATAGTGTGATGATCTTGCTTGCAAAGAAACCAATGGCAATCCGTCACCTGAGCAGGCTCTGCACCAAGAAGTGATGTTGGTATATGAGTTGAGATGTGCATGAGGGCATGGGAGCCTCAGCCTGGCCAATTAACTTGTCAGGGGCTCGTCTTGCAATGACGCAAATGCAGAGCCACCTTCTTCTGCTACAGCAGGAATCATATACAACACCTTACCTTACCCAAGTAATAAACAACCTTAAAACTAGTTACCCTTGAAGGCAGCACAATTTTGCCACTGAGCTGGCCTTAAAAGGAACGTACCTTAACGATCTCAGCAATATATAATAATGCACTTTCCCGTACTGTTACTGCAAGGAGAAAGAGACCGCACTATCCTCAACACAATGTGGCACCAGCTCAGTAAGGCCAATGTATGCTGCCTATGCTGTCCTAAAGCTATGTAAAAGTTGTACCTTAGAACTCATAGACTGTTAAAAATGGCATACCCTACCCCAGTATTGTCCTTTCTCACCAAATCAGCACATGCAGCACTGAAATGGTCCCTTTTCAATGCATTAGTGATTTTATCTAATTTATTACAACATTGTGCTTTAAATAACATTGTGCTTTAAATGCACTTTTGAGTTAATCTTTTTCAAAATGTTCACAAGGCAAGGGACCCTCCTATCAAAACCTTACTATGAGGAAGGCTCCCTTGCTGAAATTTCGGATCAGCCAGATATATATATTACCTCTAACTTTTAGCAGAGCCAGTTGAAAATGTGGGTGGAGCCAATATAGTAAGTGGGTGGAGCCAGTGGATGAAGTGGGCGGAGCCAGAGAAAAGTAGGTGTGGCCTCTGACAAACATTTGAGCACCTGCACTTCATATTTTACAAATTAAGCACTGGTCTGACCAAAAGCCTAGGTATGCTACATCAGGTTGCTTCACTCAGTGGTGCCTGCCTAGACCCTCTGCATGGCAATTTGTTGTTTTTCTGTAATTCGCAAATCTCGCGAAAGTACCGAAAAATTGCAAATTCTTGAGCGGAACGGATTTTTGGCCCATGCTTGCGGCAGGGCCATGTAGACGGTCAAGGCAGGCACCACTGAGTGAAGCATCCTCCTGATGTAGCATACCTAGGCTCTTTGACACAGACAGATAAAGCATATCTACTTGCACCTGTGTCTGTGGCTGTGGTTGTTGAACACTCGTCAGCTGAGTTACACCCGGCTTTAATTGGATGGTACTTTCTTGTGATGAGCCAAGATCACTGGTCGATGGTGATTCAACAACCAAAGTGGCTGCCGCAGCAGCACTCATGGTGGTCTTGGAATTAAATTGGCATGGTGGCACTGAGCCTAATGAAGCAGAGGTGCTGCTTCCAGCTTGGTCCCCGGCGGACACCGCTGCTGCTGCAGGCGTAGTTCTTTTTCTCCCAAAAAAGGTTTCGGTGGGCACACCAGTCTCCTTGGTAGGTGGTGCTACTTGCTTCTTCTGCTCCTTCTTACTGGCAGTGGCACTATCAACTTTCTTCGCTGAGGTGCTACGGCCAACTTTCTTTGGGGCCATCTTCTTGAGATGTCAGAACAGCAGGCCGCAGTTGCACAAGTTGCAGAGTTGTCTTGTGTGTGGCCACACATGACGTCACGCGACGTTGTGCTGCACACACCACTGCAGGACTTCTTCCTGGCACTGGTGGTTCTCTTGTGCACCTAAAAGCAATAGAAGCCAGAGGAACATCAGTTATACACCCCAAAAAGTCGAAAAACACTCAAAAATCACCACAATCCCATGCCATCCATGCCCTCAATGATGTCTAGACTTACATTACATTACATTAAATTACATTACATAGTGCATGAAAGCAAGGCAGACTGGGTGCAGGCCTATGGCACAAAGCACACTGTCTGGCTTCAAAATGGCCCCTTGAACCCCACCCACATGGCCAGGCCTAGCCTGTACAAGGCCTCAAAATGCCCCCCCCCCACATGGCCAGGCCCCAACAACACCCCAAAAAGTCGAAAAACACTCAAAAATCACCACAATCCCATGCCATCCATGCCCTCAATGATTTTAAATTCAAGACACCCCACAGAAAGACTAGCCCCATGCACCACTGAGTACCCCTGGGCATAATGGTTGAAAGCAAGGCAAAGTGGGTGCAGGCCGGAGCACACTGCCTGGCTTAAAATGGCCCTTTGATTCCCACCACATGGCCAGGCCCTGCCTGTACCAGGCCTCAAAATGGCCCCCACCCACATGGCCAGGCCCCAACAACACCCTAAAAAGTCAGAAAACACTCAAAAATCACCACAATCCCATGCCATCCATGCCCTCAATAATGTTTAAATTCAAGACACCCCAGAGAAAGACTAGGCCCATGCACCACTCACTACACCTGGGCCTTCATAGCGAATCCTCAGGGCTATAATGGCTGTGTCTCAAACAGAAGGTCGCGCAGCTGGTGATAATTCCGACCCAGCCGGGCCCGTGGAACACGGCCCAACCAGATTACACACTGCGACCCGGTCTCTGCCACACGGAGTCTCCGGCGTCCTTTGAATGATATGGAAGTCGTATCCGACTCCTAACCAGGGTGTCCATAACCACGAAACCCCCTGAGTTTGGTAACCAGTCCCCTGATTCTTCCTCTTCTCGAAACCAACGGTCACGGGCCCGGCTGGGTCGGAATTATCACCAGCTGCGCGACTTTCTGGTTGAGACACAGCCATTATAGCCCTGAGGATTCGCAATAGCGATGAAACACGTGTCGGCTGGCTGTTTGACATAATAAAGGACTCCAACGGACTACTCTCCCTCTGGAGCTTCCGAGATACTTCTGTAGCTTTGTTCTTTGTACTTTCTGTATTCTTGTTCACATAATATATGTTTGACTGTTGTTTGAGTGCATTGGGTAAACCCGTAATCTCTATTTCTGTAGCTCAGTCTACTTTAAACCGAGTGGTTCAGAAGGCTTATCCACTCACCCATCTGCACCACATAATTATAGCCCCTTTTTATACACAGTGCGCTCACTTAGGCTGTGCACCTAGTTGCTTATCTGACCAAAAGACCTGTGGATCCCTATGTAGGAGTGTCAGTGGGTCAGGTGTGTTGTTGATTATTTTCCGATATGTGAGTGATATTGCTTTATCCTCCATGGGGTCTGTAAAATAATCTGTCTTCAAGTGGGGTAGACTCCAGGTTTACCTCTATTGTTTTTGTAGCTTCCCGTAATGCATGGCGCATTTGAAAGAATCGAAAAGTTTTTCTCATTTGGATAATTTATACCCTTTTTGCAATTCTGTAAACGTCAATATTTTCCCCTTCTTTCCTAAGTCGCTTACATGTGATATTCCGATGAAATCCCATTTATCAAAGCCTTTGCTCTTACTCAAATTATCCAGCATGAGAGCATGCCACAAGGGCGTCATTTGTGTCAGTTTTCCCCCCCAACCAAGTTTTGAAGTGGTTATGTGCCATTTGGTCACTGTGAGTGCAGTGGGCCCGGTAAGCTGTTGTCCCCACACTTTTGTGTATAGTGCCTCTCTATACCTTCCTTGGCCCATCAACCATTTATCCATCCGGTATGCTGAGTCTTCCTGTGGTCCAAACACCCATCTGTTTATAAGACCCAGATGTGTAGCCCAGTAATCGCTACGAGCATCCAGTAATGCAATTCCTCAATGGTACCACCCTCAAACTAATTTAGGCCCTGCTATACATGGAGGCTTTCCATCCCAGAGCAGATTTCAAATTTCTCCTTCAATTGATTTGAAATACGCATCAGGCATGCTGTATGGGGTATTCTGCAACGCATATAGGAGCCGGGGGAGAGCCATTATTTTGTAGCGTGCCGCGCACCCCAAAAGCGACACAGGCAGCATTCACCAATGGCAGACATCAATCTGCAGATGGGTCATGGGACCCAGAAGGTTTCGTTAAAACGAAAGCAGAGGATGAGCTATTGTGTAGACCCCTAAGTATCGAAACCCATCTTCAACTATTATGGCTTCACAGGTGGGCGGGAGGGCTGGCGCTGGCCCATGAAGTAAATATATGACTAACTTGGACCAATTTATTATATATCCTGAGTATTTGCCATGATTAGAACAAATTGGAGGATTCTACTGATGGAGGCTGTAAGAAGCTGGCCTGATATTTGCTGACCACTAATTATAGTGGGCACCTTGTACCAGTCCAAACAACACTTATTAGTGATTAGGATAAAGACAACCTTCATTGAAGGCTATCCTAGTGGTAGCTAAGGAGAGCATCCTTCAGGCTAAGTCTCGAAGGAATGAAAAGCAGCCTGTTTTACCAGATCAGAACCTCCTGAATGACCAAATGACAGGAGAACCACACAACGAATATATCAAATAAATGTATTTATTACTAAGCACTCGCTAACCTCTTTATGAGATTAGAGAACAAAGCACACAATACTAAATCACTAGAACAACAGTAAATAGCACAATACACAGTGGGCTCCAGGGGGAGACGAAAGTATATACTAAGAAAGTGGTATAACAACAACGACTTGTCTAGACACAGTGCCCCGAGCACGTAGAATCGTTGGGATCCCAAGGAACCACCCAAAGTATTGACACAGGGGACCCACGGAGGACGGGTGCAGTGTGAGAACACAGACTCGAGCTCCGTACAACTCCATGAGAAAGCAGCGGTTGGAATTTTAAAGATTAAGGACACTTCGGAGAGGACTTTGAGCAATTCCTCTCAAACATAGAAGGTTCTAGGGCCAGCACCCTTGTGAGTACCGGAATACGTGTGCTACCTAACCCAGGGAAGCCGGGTGCATAGGTGTCGAGTGATGTCGGGAATCTTCGTCGTTTCAGATGAGAAGAGGTGAAGCTTGACTCTACAGCCACGGGGACCAGGAGATGTCGACGATAACAAAATTCTGGAGGTGAGCTGTCCCACAAAGGATGTCGATTGCTGGGGGTCAGTGTTCGGATGGAACATCAATAAGCCTTGGCAACTGCAACACACACGGTCAGAGGAAATCAGCTTTGGTGAGGACCAGCAAGGTCCTGGGGACACTCCAAGCAATGGAGAGTCAGGGCACATCTGGCGCAATCAGGAAAGCCCATGGAAAGTTAAAGTTGCCTTCACAGGGACCCACAGGCAAACATACCAGACATCACGAAGGGACACGAAATACCAGCCCACGAAACACTTGTGGAGTGTAGGCTGGAAATCTTCAGTGGAAACCCTACTCAGGTCCAGGACTACAAGTAGCCCAAAGCACAGCCTCAGGGGTCGCCGAAAAACATATGCTGCTGTAAAAGTACATGGTGCATAGTGGTTTGGGTTGCACGTTCCCCACAAGGATATGGGCCTCAGAATTTCTGAGAGCGCAGATCAACCTCAGAGATCTTGGGAACCCACCCCCTGTGTTGCAGAAATCTTCAGATTCCTCAGGAGCTTCAGAGATGCAAACCGGTCAGATGCGTTTTCGGTGCCTGCCTTGCAGGGGAGTAACTCCTTTACGCCAAGGGAGATTATTCAGTCATCCCTCATCGTGCAGATCATCGAAGTACTTGGTTTCTGTAGCAGAGTTTAGACCATGTAAAATCTAAAGTCTTGTGGTCAGGGGTTCCTACTTTATACCCAGGGATGGGGAGGGACAAACTCTGGGGACCAACCTATGGGAGGGTCAGGTTAGAGGGGTGGCTACACCCATGTCCTTTGTCCAGTTTAGCGCCAGAGCAGGAGCAAATGGCTCCTACAACCGGTTTGAGCTGGACTATGCACAGGAACACCAAATGTGCCTCCAGTGCAGACATTAAAGCACTCTCAGAGTGCACCCACTCAGCCCCAATACACTTAAGCCTGTCTGGGAGGTGATTACACCTCCTTGTGACAGGAAGCCTATTGTCAAGCCTTCCCCTGCTCAAGCTTGACTCGGCAGCAGGAGGGCAGACTTGTGTCTGTGGCTGGCAGCATCCATTTTGTGATGCCCAGGTCAAGAAAGCTGGTACCGGGTGTACCGGTGTGTCGCATATGTCCCTTTAGGAGGGTGGAATCATACCTCCCCGTCAGTTACTGGTGGGGAGGTATGATTTCAAGGTGTTTGACACCAAACACAACATGTTTCCATGCAGCCATTTTAAAGTTAGCATTTACCGCGAGGTTATAATGCACTTAAGAGTAGATGATTGGTTGCATCACAAACAACCCTGGAGAATAGGTTCTGAAGGCTGCAGAGGGGCTCTGCGCATGCATGAGCACCCTCTCACATAAAACCCAGCACCCTGCCTTCAGGATTGATAAGACCTACCAAAGGTGTGAGTGATAAGTTTATATGTGGAGTGATATAAGGTAGATATGGTGAACCTATATCTAAGTAAGGGGTGCATGCACCTCCTTACACAGGCTGCAGTAGCAGACCTGTTGTGGCATTTTGAATGGTTTCCCAGGGGCAGCATAATGCATGCTGCAGCCCCTGGGAGGCCTCTAGGGTACCTATGCCCTAGGTACATAGTATACCATATACTAGGGACCTATAAGGGTACCCCCGAATCCAATCTGGAGTGTACCTAAAGTACATGCAGTCAATTTAGGGGAGAAAGCAGCTAGGCCTGGGTCCTGGATAGCAGGATCCCAGCCAGTCTAAGTTGAAAACAGTGAAACATTAGCAAAAACTGGGGGTAACTAAAAGAAGCAGAACCAACTCTCCTACATAAGCCCCCAAATGTCAGGACATTAAACTAACCTTGAACAGTTGAGTCTTCATGTTCTAAGTGGAAATATTTAGAGAGTCCATCTGCATTGGCATGGTTACTCCAAGGTCTATGTTCCACTGTATAGTCCATCCCCTGTAGGGAAATGAACCACCTTAAACGTTTGGGGTTTTTGCCCTTCATCTGTTTTAGCCATAAAAGGGGCTTATGGTCTGTCTGAAAAATGAAGTGAGTGCCAAACAAGTATGGCTCAGCTTCTTCAGAGCCCAGAACACAGCAAAGGCTTCCCTCTCAATAGCTGACAAACGTTTCTCTCTGGGGGTCAGCCTTCTGCTAATAAAAGCTACTGGTTGATCTTGACCTTCATTATTCAATTGTGATAGCACTGCCCCTACCCCCAACTCAGATGCATCTGTTAGGACAATGAATTGTTTGGAGTAGTCAGGACATTGCAGAATGGGAGCAGTGCACACGGCCTGTTTAAGGTCATCAAATGCTCTTTGACAGCTAACTGTCCACTGAACTTTCTTTGGCATTCTCTTGGAAGTTAAGTCATTCAAAGGAGTCACTATGGATCAATCACCTTTGACAAACCTCCTATAGTATCCAGTCAGGCCAAAGAAAGCTCTGACCTGATTATGGGTGGTTGGAGCAACCCAGTCCATGATGGTCTGGATTTTGCTCTGCAATGGTTGAATCTAACCTCCGCCAACAAGGTGGCCCAGGTATGCAACTTAACATTGCCCTATCTGGCACTTGGGGGCATTGATCGTGAGGCCTGCTTTCTGCAGGGCCTCCAAAACATTTCTCAGGTAGACCAGGTGAGGTGATCCTCCCAGGTGGAGCTAAAGACAAAAATATCATCAAGATATGTTGCACCAGAGGCTTCTAGGCCTGTACGGACTTTATTCATCAACCTTTGAAAAGTGGCTGGTGCAATCTCCAAACCAAAAGGCATCACCACACATTGGTAGTGCCTACTAGGGGTTGAGAGTGTTGTTTTTGGCTTTGCATTCTCAGCTCGTCTGATTTGCCAGTGGCCAGCTGTTAGGTCAAATGTGCTCAGAAACTTGGCTGAGGCCAAAGTATCTATAAGCTCATCTGCCCTTGGGATTGAATGGGCATCAGTCCTAGTAACCGCATTGAGACCCCTATAGTCAACACAAAACCTCATCTCTCTCTTACCGTTCTGGGTGTGAGGTTTGGGTACCAAGACTACTGGACTAGCCCAAGGGCTATCTAAGGGTTCAATCACTCCCAAATCCAACATCTTCTGGACGTCAGTCCTGATACAGTCCCTGACATGGTCAGGCTGCCTGTAAATCTTATTTTTAAAAGTCAGACTGTCCCCTGTGCCCACTTCATGAGTGCACCAGGTAATCTGACTTGGAGTCAGTGAAAACATATGTCTACACTGATTAAGAACTTTTCTGCAATCAGTTTACTCCTAGACAATGAGGCTGCCTGCCAAGGCTACACAATCAACTGAACCATCATCAGGGCTCTGTGAGATCAGGTCAGGGAGTGGATCACTCTCTTCCTCTTGCCCCTCATCAGTAGCCATGAGCAAGCCCATGTCTGCCCTGTCAACATAAGGTTTGAGCCTGTTGACATGGAACACCCTATGGGGGTTCCAATGTCCACCATGTAGGTAACCTCTGCCTTTTGCTCAATGTTTGAATGAGGACCACTCCACCTGTCTTGGACGGCTGTTGTGGCCACAGGCTCCAACACCCATACTTTCTGTCCAGGCTGATAAACAGTCAACACAGCCTTTTGGTCATGCCAGGTCTTTTTTCAATTCCTGGCTAGCCTCAAGGTTTTTAGTTGCCTTATTCATGTTCTGAGCCATCCTGGAGCAGAGACCAAGTACATAGTCCACAATATCCTTTTTAGGGGGGTTGAGAGGTAACTCCCATCCCTCCTTCACTAGACACAATGGACCCCTAACTGGATGTCCAAACAGAAGTTCAAATTGGCTGTAACCAACCCCCTTCTGTGAAACCTCTCTGTAGGCAAAGAGAAGGCAGGGCAAAAATATGTCCCATCTGTGCCTAAGCTTTTCTGGGAGATGTTTAGGCATGCCCTTAATGGATTTGTTGAACTTCAACTAACCCATTGCATTGTGGGTGAGAAGGGGCGGTAAATGTGTAATTTACTCCACACTCCTTCCACATAGCAGTCAAGTAACTAGACATGAAGCTTTAATCTCTGTCTGATAATACCTCCTTAGGAAAGTCCACCTTGGAAAAGATTCCCAGGAGGGCCCTAGCCACCACAGGAGCTGTGGTAGTTCTAAGGGGAGTTGCCTCTGGATACCTAGTGGCAAGGTCCTCCACCACAAGTATGATTCTGTGCCCAGTTTGAAGATCCATGAGACCAACAATGTCAATCCAAACCCTCTCAAAGGGAACCCCCACTACAGGTAGTGGTATCAGGGGGGGCTTTGTAGTACCACCTGCCTTACCACTGGCTTGGCAGGTGACACAGGGGTGACAAAACTACTTGGTGTCTTCAGACATATGAGGCCAATGAAAGTGAGGGACAATCCTGTCCCAAGTCTTGTTTTGGCCTAAGTGACCTGCTAATGGGATGTCATGTACCAGTGTCAATAGGAAGCCTCTAAACGTCAGAGGTATTACCAACCTCCTGGTAACTCCCGGCTTTGGGTCTCTACTTTCTGAGTATAGAAGTCTATCATCCTAGTAGATCCTATGGGACCCACTGGTACTCCCAGCAGCCTCAGCAACAGCTTGCCGTCTGAGGGGTTCAATAGAGGGGCAGCTCAGCTGATCCTTGCTCAGATCAGCCCTGGAAGGGCCCCCTGTCCCCAAGAATTCAACCTGATCAGGCTCAAGCTCCTCTGGGACATTTCCTTCTTCAGGACTAAGATCATCTCCCTCAAGAGCTTAATCTGTACTCTGAGTCAGGGGGGAAGACACTGCCTTATCCTTACTGCTCCTTCTCTTGGAAGGCACCCGGTCCATTTTTCCAGAATCCAGGGCCTGTTCAGTGGAAGACCTTTTTGCCTGTGACCTAGTCATAGCAAACACATCTGGAGGGATACCCAACATTTCTGCATGAGTCATGAGTTCCACTTCAGCCCAAGCTGAAGTTTCTAAATCATTGCCCAACAAGCATTCAACAGGGAGGTCTGCATTTACCGCAACCTTCTTAGGACCAGTTACTTCTCCACAGGTGAAAATAACAATTGCCAAGGAATGGTCTATCCTGACATTGCTAACATTGGTCACTTGGTACATCTCACCAAGTATGATTTGCTCAGGGTCCAGAAGATCTTTTGTCACCATGGTGGCACTTGCACCTGTGTCCCTAAATGCCAAGGCCTCTTTTCCATTTATCAAAGGCTGCTGTCTGTATTTGCCCAGATTACTGGGACTGACAAATAAGGAGGCACTATCCATGCCTCCATCACAGATCAACACAGCCTGAGTTGGAACTCTGACTAGGCCAGAGTCCATCTGAGATCCCAGGGTTAACCCTACTACACCCTTATTTTGAGTGCCACCACTTGGAGCTGAACTAGAGGGAACAGTTGCCTTAGGGGCAGTGGTGGTTGGAGTTGAGTCCTTTGACTTGTTACAATCACTTGTCCAATGAGTCTTCTGTTTACAGATTTAACACCATGGCTTCTTCTTGCCTTTACCCTTGTTGGAATGTGACTCCCCACCAGATAAAGATTTGTGGGGCCCTTGAGAAGTCCCTTCTCCCCACCCTTGTCTGGGGGTTTTGAATCTTGCTTCTTGCAGTCAACACCTTGGTACTGAACCTTCTGCCTTACCCTGGTTCTGGCCCATTTGTCTGCCTTTTGACCTAATTCTTCGGGAGAGGTCAGATCAGAGTCCACCAGATACTGATGCAACAACAGATTTTGACAATTATTAAGGATCTGCTCCATCATAATTGAATTGTACAATCCTTTAAAATCACACACTTTACTGCCAAGTAACCAGCCATCCAGAGCTCTAGTAGCACAATCTAAAAAGTCAACACAGTCTAGAGTCTGTGCCTTCTAAGTATCTCTGGACATAATCCTGTATTGTTCAGTGGTTAAGCCAAACCAATCAATCAGAGCACTCTTCAAGACTTTGTAAGTATCAGCATCCTCTTCTCACAGTTAGGAGCTTCTCTCTACCTTGTCTGCAAAGGAGAGCCCCAAGATTGTTTCCCACTGCTCGTGAGGGACCCTCTGTACTTTACTGGCCCTCTCTAGTGCAGTTATCCATTTATGGATGTCATCCTCACTCCGATAGGGAGGGACAATCTTGTTCGAGTTCCTATGGTCATGAGTACCTTCTCTACCTCTAGGGACACTGTTGCTGCCACCATTGGGCTCTAGCCCCAACCTTCTGAAAGCTCTCTGGAGCTCTAGGGATTACTTATCTAAGGCCAACTGCTTTCTCTTGATTCTGAGCTTAGCTTTTTCAAACTCAAGCATTCTGCACTTCTTCTCATAAGAGGATTCTCTTTTGTGACAAACTTAGGTCCCTACAGAAGTACCAGAATAATCAGATTCCTGACTAGGAGATCTTGATGTTCTCTGTTAACTGCTAACTCTTCCTGGAGGAGTGAAGAGAGGGCCACAGTGACCTTCTACCTCACCTAAAGAAAGAATTAGAGTATCCAGGTTAGAATCATCTTTATTCTCCTGGTCAGCATTAGATTCCATGTCATAGAAGTTTTCAGTTCCTGGCACTTCCTCCTCTGCTGCCCCACCCACCTTGCCTGCCTCATAAGACCTTGGGGTCTGTCTGAGGTCATCTAAAAGCAAAGTCTCGGACTGATATGGAGGTCAGAGGCAAGATGGCATCCGAGTGACATCTCCGCCGCGATGCTCCGCTGATCGGAACCCCTAGAGAACGCTAGAGACTGCTCTATACTCTCACAAAGGCAGAATGCAGGAAAATGCTACTGAAGAACCTACCGGGACGTCTGCAAGTATACCTTATCTGCTCTACTGATGCAAGGTATACGCTCTCTTCTCTCCTCAGCCTCGAGGGTACCTGCACGGATTGCGCTTCCGGAATTCTCCACGGCCTGCGTGATTACTCAGCAATGCGGCCAAAATGCAGAAACTCATCGGTGATCCACTGCACATTTCCAGACTTGAAGAAAGCTTCTCGGAGCATACAGATTTTTCAGTAGCATGTCACTTTCTTGATAACTGGCTACATCCCCAAGATACTTTGTTGCAATAAACTTCACAAACAAGTAAGGATGGCAGGCAGGGGGCAAAAGTGGTTACAGGAAAAAATGTGCCTTCACTGAACTCCCTAACACACAAATCACCACCGCCCAGTACAGTGTTAGCAGGCACTCGACGAAAAGGCTGGGCACCCGGGCGCTAGGAATAAAACCGGCGACGGGAGAGAGAAGGGGGAGTGCACTAATAGAAACACGGGTGAAAAATCTACAGAGATTACTGAAGGTCTAAAAATAGGCCAAGTTAAATCCTACGAAGAACCCAGTTATTCCCAAACATTAAACACCAGTAGCTTTGGTGCAACGGGGGTGCCTGTATCTGGGCCAAAGACTCTATAATAATAATAATTATAAAGACATTTATAAAGCGCATGGTTACGCCATCTCGGCGTGTCCTGCGCTAAGTGAGAGGGAGGAGCGGTGCACTTCATCTGGAGGCCACTACATGCTGCCGGAGAATAAATAAGTTTTAGGCAACATTCTGAACTTGATCTCAGAGCTTTCCAGCCTGAGTTTTTCTGGAAGCTTATTCCAATTCTGAGCGGCCCGGACCCTAAAAGAATGACCCCCCATGCTGGACTTCTTTACCTTAGGGATCTCCAATAGCCCGGTGCCAGTAGACCTCAGAGTTCACCTTGGCGCATATCTGGTGATCAAGTCACTCAGATAAGATGGACCAGCATTGTTAAGAATTCGATGACAAGTGCATAGTGTCTTAAACATGACTCTTTCTGTCACTGGAAAGAAAGAAGAAGCTTCTATTATTGCAGACGAGGCAGTGGAGCTGATTGAAGGAACACTGTCTAATCAGCACCTGCCAACTGCACTCTATGAACCGGGGCTTCCAGGCACTCCCTTTCCTACAGATCTGGTGGCTAAAACAAGCTATGAGGTACATTCTACTCCTTTAATTTATACAGATGGGGCTTGCTTTGTGGATAAGACTAATAAACTCAGTAGCAAACTCAGCAAATCAAGTGATGGCGTAAATAATACTGTAGGAAATGCAGAAACTGTTGCAACACTACAAGATGCAAGCGATGTGTTTCAAGGCCACCTACTCAAAACGCCTGATAATCAAGAAAAGTTCTTCTCATTAACAGATAAATCAGAGCTATCAGATTTAAGCATTTCTTTATTTAGTGGGGAAGATGACCCTAAAGGGTATAGTAGCTCTAATATAGTATAGACTCTCCGAAATATAAACATGGCCTGAAAAAAATGCAAAAAAGACAAATGGTGGTCGCCAAAGAAGATATGAAATCTCTGACAGAGGAAGTGCTTCAGATCTGAGATTGGACTATGCGGATACACAGTTTACAATACTATCAGACTCAATGGGTACCTCAAGTGTCAATCAAACAATTACAGGCAGCAACAAAAGTGAAGACCAAGGAGAAGCAAAGAGCGAGCTAGCTCTTGCAGTTGTTTTGCAATCTATCAAGAACTTCCAGGTGGAAGCTAAAGCAGATAGCCGCAAATCACGTCTGGCTGCCAAGAAACTACAAGGGGCTGTCAGGAGGGTCGGTAAAACCTGCAGATCAGATGGCTTCTGTGGAGGTACATACAGAGAATCTAGAAAACGATGTAGCCCCACTAAAAACTCAAAGAGATGAACACAAGAGTATAGTCATGGACCTTATGTGGAAGATGGAGGAGCAGGAAAATAGGCAGCGGTGCAACAATCTCCGCTTCCTAGGGATTCCTAAAGGTGAGGAAAGGGACGATCCCAGAAGCTTTATGATCACGTTTCTCAAAGGGGCTTTTCCAGAATTACACTCTTGGGACTGGGATAAAGAACTTTAGGGGGGCGTATAGATTCCAGCTGACCCTGGGAAAACGCCCCTCATCAAAGTAGCAACACCCCCACACCATGCTTCTGTTCTTCGGGAACCTTCTCCTCTGTCAAATTCTCTATGATCTGGCTAGACCTACAACCAGAAGGACCTTTGATGGAATCACCATTTTTACTAGACATGACTTTGCCTATGCCACAGTTGAACGCATATGGAGACGAAGGCAGCTTTTTGCCCCTTTCCAAAAACTTGGAGCTGATGTGTATCTTCAGAATCCTGCCAGATTAAAGATCATATATAAGGGTTCCACACGCAACTTTGTCTCAGAGATCCAGGCCAAAGCATACCTAGAGGAAATTACTGGGAACAAGTAGGGGCAGTAGTAGCAAAAGGTTCTGTATCCCGGTCTGATCGAGAGAACTGTATAGCTGCACTGTCGCAGATATGGACTTAAATATTTTTGTTATCTTTGTTCATTTAGGTTAAATGTGTTTGTTTTTTAGGCATTTAAGGGGTAACACCGGGGGGGGGGGGATTTAGCGGGGGCGCAGGGCTCTGTTCCCTTGATTAGGCCAGGTAACCTCTAAAATAGGTGGAGGGTGGAGGGGTGGGAGTGGGAGGGGGCGAAGAGTTTCAGACAGGCATCTAAAAATGATAGGAGAAATTATTCTGATATAGACTGGTATGTGGGTAATATCAGGATATCTGGTGACAAACGGCTATTCAAACCACTGAGCATGGATTTTCATCCGGAATGCAAGATCTAACCAGATGGGGATGTTAAAGGTTATGGGCCACATGTAGGTAGCCAAATACTGGTCGGTAACGGCTGAAAATCAGTAAATTTGCCGTTACCGACCGGTATTTAGCTTTTTGTAATTTAGGTGGGTATAAATGAGGATTCAGTAATTTACCGATTCGGTAATTTAAGGAATCGGTAAATTACCGAATCCGTAATATACCGAATTGGTAAATTACCAAATCCTCAATGTAGGGAGCCCTCAAGTGAGTGCATTTGTGATTTGAGGATTCGTTATTTACCACCAACTACAGGTTGGTGGTAAATATCGAAAACCATTCAAAAAGCAAATTTGTGCTTTTTGAAAAGTGCAATGTGGCAGACATACATGCCCTTAGGGCATGTATGTGTGCCACATGTGCACACATGCACGATTAAGGGGTGCAACAGGGTGTCAATGTGACACCCTGCCACCCTTGAATATGTTCCCCCTATTACCGATTCGGCATTTACCGAATCGGTAATAGTTAATGACTTTTCACCCATTCCTATGGGCCTCCAGGCCCATACGAATGAATGAGAATTACCGAATCGGTAATACCGAATATTACCGATTCGGTAAAAATTATCGAATTTTTATCTACATACTATTGACCGATTCTGAAATACCGAATCGGTAAAATTCGGTATTTTAAAAACCGGTAAATAGGTATTAACTACATATGGCCCTAGGTCCATGAATATATGCGGCTTGAATGACATAAAAAAAAGACAAAGAGATGAAGGTCCTGGGCAAGATCCTGGCCACCAGGATGGGGGCGGTGGTACAATCCCTGATAAACCCGGACCAGTCTGGCTTTATGCCACACAGAAGCACACAGCTTAATTTGCGACACCTATATGGGGTGATACAGATGGCATCAATCAATCAATCAATCAAAGACATTTATAGAGCGCACTACATACCCGTAGGGTCTCAAGGCGCTGGGGGTGGGGGGGGGGGGGCGCTACTGTTTGAACAGCCAGGTCTTCAGCTTCTTCCTGAAGGAGAGGTGGTCTTGGGTCAGGCGCAGGTCGGTCGGGAGGGAGTTCCAGGTCTTGGCGGCCAGGTAGGAGAAGGACCTTCCTGCTGTAGTCGCTCTTCGGATGCGGGGGACGGCGGCGAGGGCGTGGTTGGCTGATCGGAGGTGGCGTTTGGGAGCGTAGAAGTTGATTCGGCTGTTGAGGTAGCCCGGGTAGTTGGCATCAGCCCAACCAAATGTCCCGGCGGCCCTACTGTCGCTTGACGCCCATATGGCCTTCGATAGTTTGGAGTGGCATTACATCAACGCAGTGTTGGTCAGGTTGGGGTTCGGGGACAAATTCCGGGCATGGGTAAGACTGTTATACACCGACCGACTAGTGAGGGTCAGAGTACACAGGACCTTGTCCAGGGAGTTTCAATTAGAGAGTGGCATGAAGCAGGGCTGCCCGCTCTCCCCAACCCTCTTCCCCTTGGCCTTGGAGCCATTGGCAATCTTGGTACGAACTGACCCACTGGTGTGGGGCATAGATCTGGGGGGCGGCTGGGAAGAACGTATTTCATTATATGCTGACAACGTCTTGCTGTATGTACAACGTCCTGAGGATTCCATCCGGAGACTGTTGGAGATTCTCCATGGGTTTGGCGCCTTCTCTGCTATCAAATCAACTGGGATAAATCCCTAGGTCATGTGCTGGCAGGCCCAACGCCGAGATTGACGACTGAGTGTGGTGGGCTTGTAAGGAAAGAGGTGTTTCAGTATCTGGGGATCTGGATATCAAAGACAGAGGCAGAATATATGCGCCTGAACGTAACGGCTCAGTTGGAGCATCTGCGTGGAGATGTTGTACACTGGAAGACCCTCCCGCTGTCCCTAATGGGCTGAGCGGTCTTATTCAAGATGATGGCCCTCCCCCATTAGTGGTGCAGGAGCAGTTCTTTCGAGCGGTTGAGACGGAGCAGCGCTCTCTGTTATGGAGTGGGGGCTGTCCTAGGATAGCTCTCAAGAAGCTACAGAGAGGGGTGTATGAGGGAGGAAACACTACGATTCTCATAAATTCCAATAAACAAGCCAGGGAATCTTTGAAGATAATACAAGAGAATCTTAGGCTGGCTGAAGAGGAATTGGTAAGGGCGACACCAGCAAATAATGGGGTAGAGGTAATACAAAAAATACAAAGTCAGGTTGCAATCACTAAGGCAGCAATTATCAACACTTTTACTGATAAAGCTGTCAAAAAAGCTTTATCACAAAAAGAGACAGCTTATGAGGTAAACAAGCAAATTGGCCACCAACTTGCTGTGCGTACAAGACAACAGACCTCTTCAAATCTAATAGGAGAGATATGTGATCCTCGACTAGGTCAAATAACTGACCCTGAACTTATAAAGGATGCTTTTTGGAGATTTTATCTGTATTTATATACTGCTGAGGTGGGAGCTGGCCAACCAAATATTGAAGGGTATCTCGATAATGTAGTAAATAAAAATGTTGATTTTGAAGATCAGACAACCTTAGAGGATTTACCTGACAAGGAAGAGATTTTTAGGACAATTAAAGGTTTGGCAAGAGGGAAATCAACCGGAATGGATTGTATTCCGTCCGAATTTTATGTCACCTTTATAGATCAAATCAAAAGTGTTTTTTCAGACCTTATTATACATATTTTTAAGGGTGGCCAACCTCCAAGCTCCTGGTCTAGGGCAAAAATAGTTATTTTCCCCCAAAAAAACCTCAAGAACAATTAGGGTCATATCGACCTATCACTCTTATTAACGCCGACTCAAAGATAGACTCGAAAATCTTGGCTAACAGAATTGCACCCATCATCTATAAAGTGATTGCCAAAAGCCAACATGGCTTTGTGCCAGGGAGATCCACTATAAATCACATCGAAAGAGTGATCACGTTATTTGATAGTATGGATGTTGCACGAGACCCTATGGCATTGGTTCTGCTAGATGCAGAGAAGGCCTTTGATAGGTTATCCTGGCAATATTTGTGGACTGCCATGTCCAGGGTCGGAATTAAGGATGGGTATATCCAGGCAATACAAAAATCGTATATTAAACCAATAGCGGCAGTAATGGTGAATGGTATTTTATCCAAGGAATTTACAATATCACGCGGAACGCGGCAGGGCTGTCCATGTTCACCACTGTTATTTGCGATTTACATCAATCCCTTCATTCGTAGGCTTGAAGAAAACGGGGAAATAAAACCTATATGGCCACAAGACTATCCCACCAAATCCCTGGACTATGCGGATTACATAGCTGTGGTAACTGCCGATCCTAAGACGGCTATGACAGCCATTGAAAATGAGGCCAAGAGTTTCGGACAAGTCTCTGGGTATGCTCTGAACCAAAGGAAAACTCAGATAGTTTTGAATAATAAAGCTAATATGAATAACACACGTGTATTAGAAAAGGCTACATATTTAGGGGTTTGCATGCCATCCAGACTTGATGACATGGTTAAATTTAATCTAAAGCCAATGATGGATATAATGCAGAAAGATCTTCAACGTCTAGACCATTTCATCTTTCTATTATTGGCAGAGTTACCGTGGTGAAGATGGTGTTCTTTCCTAAGATTCTATATTTATTCAGAGCAATATGTTTAAAATTCTCAACACAATGGTTAAAGTCAATTGAGCATATGTTTTCTAGTTTTATTTAGGCTTACTCGCAAACTTGGCTGGCCTATAAATTCCTCCCCCTTTCTAAGGATAGGGGAGGACTGGCACTCCCAAATTTAAAAGCATACTATTGGGCCTCCATCTTACTGTATAACAGAGAGTTAATACAGAATGTGGGTGAGGAGGCACCAGGGGACAGTACACCATCTATTTTCCAACTGGTCTTTGGCAGTAAGAGTAGAGGATATTTCTGGCGTCATCTGCATGACAGTTACCATAAAAAAGTTAGGTACAAAACTCTTTATACTCGGTTTAAGGTATGGAATTCAGTAAAAAGAATGCTCAGTATAGGGAGAATTTCTTTTTATACCCCACTTAAACGACAATCCAATCCTCCCTGAGATCTTTAGAGGAAGTTGTATGCAAAAATGGAAAGAGGTGGGAATTGTCCAGATAGGTTGTCTTCTCTCTCCCACAGGGATACAATCCTTTGAAAAAATAAAAAAAGATTTTAAGTTGGACTGGCGGGACTTTTTTAAATACCTCCAAATTAGAGATTTTTTGTCATGAAAGGTTGGGGGAAGGGCACAATTCGAGAAAGTTGGAATTGTGGAGAATTAATTCACATTAAAATAAGTACTATTGGGGAAATATATTCTCTTATTAATGCGATATTTCTAATGATATGGATAAATTATCACAGAAGTGGCAGGAAAAAGTAGGAACGTCCAATGATGCACGTCCAATGATGAATTTAATTATGCTTACTTTATGTCACAAACTATCCCTTATGTCTATGAAATGACAAGCACAGTTTTAAAAAAAAGTTTTTTTCTACATTATACACCAGACAAAATCACTAGGTGGGGGAGTGGTAAGTGGACATTTTGCCGAAGATGTATGTTATTTAATGCCGAGAGGATACATATTTTCTCTGCATGTGACGAACTAAGAGTATTGAAGAAAGAAATAGGGGAATTCCTGACTGAAGTACTCCAAACTGAAATAGTACTGTCTAGTGATGTTATCCTACTAGTGGCGGTGGATCCTAATAATGCAGGAGTAGGTCATGAATTTATTTTTATTGCTATGGCAGTTTTAAGAGGGGTGAGGATCTGGACCCCCCTACTGGATTGGTGTCAATCTCAAGGTAGCCTGTAAGTAGCGGGAGATTATTATTCATTCCTGATAACGGAATGTTCTGTAGTACTTTATTCAAAGATATTGATGTATGTAACTGTTATTGAAATGCATAATGGATTGTATTGTAGAATAAGATGATTGATAATGTTCTAATGAATAATGAATTAGGTATTTGAATGTATATTCCTGTCTGACAGGGGCGTGCGGAGGGAGGGTTTGGGCTGGTTCTTTTTTTATTTGAAAAATCTGAATAAAGATTATTTATAAAAGCAAAGTCTCTATGAGACGTTGAGTGCTTTCTTGTCTCCCTATCTTCATTTTCCTATATGTACACATATTTCTCAATTCCTGAAATGAGAGATGGTCATACTTAGTTGGCAAGGACCCACTGGCTTCAGGCCTAGAAGACATACTAGAGTTATGTGGTGTAGGCACCTACCTAACCTAGTGGGAGCTACTAAACTCTCTCGAGTTGGAGAAAGGGTGTGCTAGACCCTTGACTACCCAACTCTAAGTTCAGTAGAACTTACTTATTCAAGTGTTGATTTATATGTACCTAATACCTTTAGTGGTTTTCAGTTATCACTCAATGAGATTCATCTGGTAAAACAATAGCAAGCTTGAATCCCAACCGCTGCAAACCAATGTGAGAAGTTGACCTGGTATATGCTGACCACTAATTATAGAATGAACAGCAAAACACACAAGATGATGACTGGGGGTAAATGTGTTGCCATTGTGCAACATTCCGTCCATCATCTTGTGTGTTTTGCTGTTCACCCTATGTGGGAAGGGTATGCCCAGACATGGGTCCCGTGCTCACTACGCCACTGGAGTCAAGCTATCCTGGCTGAAGACGGCTGATAGCCAGAAACCGATCCTAGGATGCTTGATTCCGGTCCAGGGAAGACATGGCTTGGCAGTTCGGTCTGGACTGTTCCCATGAGGCACAGGGTCAAGACTGATTTGCATATGGCCATATCTGAACTGGGGTGTCTTGGTGAGCAAAATAACGATGGATTAAACCCAGATCTGTGACTGGGGGTGACTTAGTGTGGTGGTGAAAACATCATCATCTCCATCTCCCACCCCCTCTACCACATCAGCAAGGTCCTCATATACTTTCCTACCATGTACACCTAAATTGTGCAATAAAATGTGCTGTTTCGTTACTGAGGAAAATTTCTCTCCTCCTATGGCAATGAGATAGGAATGGAGAATCTTAACCCATCTATCGTCGCCAATGTTGTAATAAAGATTCCAGGAGGCCGAGAAAGGCAGGAAAAGTGGGGTTATTGGTGACAGTTCCCCAACAGCCAACACAAAGTACTATCCACGCGTTCTTCAGTTAGCCCTCATCCAACATTATAAACTGAGCTTTCAAAGAAGAAAGGGAAGAACCAATATGCCAGGAAGAGAGGGGGGAAGAGGAAAGGGCAGAAGGAACCAAGAGTAGGAAAAGCAGATAAGGAGGAGAGAGATATAGGAAACACTTGGAAGGAAGATTACAACAGTTTTGCCATTGTGCAACATTCCGTCCATCATCTTGTGTGTTTTGCACTAATTATAGTGGGCACCTTGTACCAGTCCAAACAACCATTACTGATGATTAGGTTAAAGACAACCTTTATTGAAAGCTATCCGAGTGGTAGCTATGGAGACCAGCCTTCAGGCTAAGTCTCGAAGGAATGTAAAGCAGCTTGTTTTACCCGATCAGAACCTCCTGAAGGGCCAAATGAAAGGAGAACCACACAAGGAATATATAAAATATATGTATTTATTACTAAACACTCTCTACTAACCTCTTTATGAGATTAGAGAACAAAGCACACAATATGAAATCACTGGAACAACAGTAAATAGCACAATACACAGTGGGCTCCAGGGGGAGACCAAACCATATACTAAGAAACTGGTATAATAATCATGACGTGACTAGACACAGTGCCTAGAGCACGTAAAACTGCTGGGACCCCAAGGAACCACCCAAAGTAGTGACAGAGGGGACCCAGGGAGGATGGGTGAAGTGTGGGAACGCAGATGCGAGCTCTGTACAACTCTATGGGAAAGTCGCGGTTGGAATTTTAAAGATTAAGGACACTTCGGAAAGGACTTTGATAAACATTGAAGGTTCTAAGGCCACCACTCTTGTGAGTACCGAAGTACCTGGTTTACCTATCCCAGGGAAGCCGGGAGCATAGGTGTCAAGTGATGTTGGGAATCTTCATTGTTTTTAATGGCGTGATGCTGAAAAGTGCTGCTGCCGGGAAGGTGAAAAGGGTCCAATAGAACCCAAGCCTGGATTTGCGGTGAGAAGAACCTGAAAGCAGAGGGGACACAGTCTGGGTCACGTCAGGGTGATGAGGGGCTCGGTAGACGAATGCCCACCGATGGCGGGTGCTTCAAGTGAGTTGACGCAATGCCTGACTCTGCAGCCACGGAGACCAGGAGATGTCGACGATGACCAAAGTCTGGAGGTGAGCTGTCCCACAAAGGATGTTGATTGCTGAGGTGTCAGTGTTCCGATGGAACCCCAACAAGCCTTGGCAGCTGCAACCCACAGGGTCAGAGGACATCAGCTTCGGTGAGGACCAGCAAGGTCATGGGGATTCTCCACGCATTTGAGAGTCAGGGCACATCTGGAGCAATCAGAAAAGCCCATGGAAAGGTAAAACTTACCTTCACAGGGACCCACAGGCCAATGGACCAGGGATCGCAAAGGGACCTCAAGATGAACCAGGAAATACCCATCACACGAAACACTTGTGGAGTGAAGGCCGTAAATCTTTGGTGGGAACACTGCTCAGGGTTAGAACTACAAGGAGCCCAAAGCACAGCCTCAGGTGTTGCCTAAAAGCATATGCTACTGCAAAAGTACACAGTGCACAGGGGTTCGGGTTGCATGGTCTCCAGGAAGGATACGGGCCTCAGAATTGCTGAGAGCGCAGATCAACCTCAGAGACTTTGAGAACCCTCCTCCTGTGTTGCAGAAATCTTCAGAGTCCTCAGGAGCTTTGGAGATGCAAACCCGTCAGATGTGTTTTAGGGGCCTGACTTGCAGGGTAGTAACTCCTTTACTCCAAGGGACATTCTTCAGTCGTCCAGCTTTGTGCAGATCGTTGAAGTACTTGGTTTCTGTAGCAGAGTTTAGCCCAGGTAAAATCTAAAGTCCTGTAGTCAGGGGTTCCTACTTTATACCCAAGGAAGGGGTGGGACAAACTCTGGGGACCCACCTATGGGAGGGTCAGGACTGAGGGGTGGCTACACCCATGTCCTTTATCCAGTTTTGCACCAGAGCAGGAGCAAATGGCTCCTGCAACCGGTTTGAGCTGGACTATGCACAGGGACAGACTGCCTTGGCAAGTTTACAGTCACAATCTCTTTATCACCACTGACCGCTGCGGCACAGCATGAGAGAGTAAGCCTCAATGCCCAAAAGATGCATTTGACTTTGTTGGACCGGGAGATTAGTTGGAGAACAGTTTCGTCACCTGAGGTAGACACTAACCTCAGTTAAAGAGAACCGCTGGTTTTGCTGTAACCTGAGACCAGTAGACCAGTGGCAATCGATTTTTGACTGGACTTCAAACTGGCTTCGAGGGACATTGAACTATGTGGCTAAGGTTGCCCCACCTTGTTCGTGGACAAAGAGGTGGCTCCAGGAAGCCCCCTTCAACTCGATCAGCACCCACAGAATCCTTCATCTTCAGCATCCTGTATCCCTTGCATCAGGATCCCTCCATTGATGTGTATAGCAGTTGGCCCATAAACCGGGAGACTGGACTGGAGGCTGCTTTGACTGCAGGCTAACTGTCCTGCCAAGCTTTATTGGTCCCTGTGACTTGCTATCTGCCAGAGTTGAAGGCCCAAACCAGGCCAGAGTAACCGAGCACACTTTACAAAAGATTTCAAAAGTTTTCAAAGTAACTGCTAACCGCTTTAGTTGCCAATGCTTGTTTGCAATTCAAATGAAAAGCAGTGATTTACTTGATCATTTATATCTCCGGAACTCTTCGTGGATTTTGTTTGACTTGGTATCAAATTTTTCATAAAAATAAGAGCTAATTTCATAAATAAACCCGATTTCCTCACATTGAGAGTAAAGCACTGATAAGCAGAGAGTGCAGGAGAGACAGACACAGTGGTGGCTCCTCCATTATAACGGAGGCGTGTTACCCCACTGAAATGCCCCCAGGGAGGAAAATAGAATGGTAATTCATTACCATTAAACATTTCATCATCCCGTCCCGAACTGAGTGTAAGGAAAGGACAGGGCCTGCTGAATGGCAGCAGCAGTAGGGAGGAGAGGGGGCTGCGTGTACACTTGTTTCATTGGCTTGCCATATTGCGATGGGGGGGGGGGGAGAGAAGAGAGAGAGGAGAGAGACAGAGAGAGAGAGAGAGAGAGAGAGAGAGAGAGAGAGAGAGAGAGAGAGAGAGAGAGGTGTCTTTCAGGCAAGAGAAGAGACATAAAAGAAATGGGTAAAGTGGGAACACCAGAGTATAGTCAGAGGTAGAGTGAAAAGAAATCATAAGTAGAATTGTGGGGGGAAATAAGAAATAGAAGGAGAAAGGTGACAGCTGACAAAGGAAAAAGGGAGGGGGAATAAAGGGGAGTGAATATAAACTGTAGAGAAGGGAAAGAAGAGGTAGAAATCAGAGTAGGAATAGAGGATAAAGAGAGAGGCAGCAGCAGAGATTAAAGTTGGCCAGGCCCATTGTGTGAAATTAATGAATTAATTATTGTTTACAGCAAACCCCAGGTCTATATAATTTGCCAATTATTTTTCTGTTCACAGTCCGGCAAGACTGGCACCTTTTAATTCGGACCATGTAAGGATGTTCCAGGCAGACAGCCTTCAGCCCTCAGACCCATGTCGCTTTGACATTCGTATACCCATAAAATACTCGGTAAATGTTGGAATCATCGTTTGAACCCCTGCATGCTTCTCCTTTGTTTCAAAGAGAATGCAGCTGTGTAAATAAACTGGTCTGAACAATATTATTTCTGGGATCGCGTGCCTTCCCCTGCTGCTGCCCCCTACTGTCTACGTGTACACATTGCAAGCTTGTAAAATCACTTCTAGCACAGTACAACGGCATGCGCTAAAATATAGCTTAACTAACTAAATGGACAAAGACTTAACTAACTTACTAACGTAGATCTCACCGGCTTCTTATATATTATTCTTAATAAATGTCATTTTTAGTGGAGAACTTTCGGGCGTGTACTTTACGATAATGTGAGGGATTCCTCTATATACTTATCTAAATACTGGACCACTGCCTGTACCTGTATTTAAGTGCCGTACGATTTTTCTGCAGGTATCTGTATGACCTGCTTTACGATAGTGTTAGGGATGTCTTCATATATATATCTAGACATTGGCCTAATGCATACACCTCCAATTAGGTGCAGTGAAACCTCTGCCGAGATAACAACTGAATGGGTTGGCAGGTTTGTTTTGCGCTGATGCCTCCTAGTAATTAACAAGGCAACTTACTCGGGGTCTTTTTGATGGGCTCTTTGAGTATAGAAATGTGGCCCTATAAAAATGAGTATTGTGCTTGCACATTTGTGAAATACACTCGTTTTCTTTGTGATTTGCACATATTATTATTTCTAATCCAGATCCAGGAATCCCTATACTATTATACTGTTGGACCCGATATAACCAGTCCTTTTAAGGTAATAAACTGGCAGGTCTGAGCTTATTTTAGATGGGTATAGTCTACAAAATGGTAACCACTTTCAGCGGTGCCAATCCTTGTATGGGTTAATCGAATCTAAAGCTGCCTCATGCACATGTAAATATGGCCTATAACTAATTACATCGAGGCCGAAGATTCTTAAATCTTATCAACCTTAATGACATTATTTTGTGACTTAAATATATCTGTATTTCTGATTTAGATTCAAGAACTCTTAAGCTACAATATCATTGGACCTGAAATTACTAGTCCATTTTAAGGTAACAAACTGTTAGATTTAAATTTGCTACTTATGGGCGTATATTTTGAATTAGAAGTTGTGTGTCTGTCGTAATTGGCATGGCCGCGTTAGCGATTAGCTGAAACTACACGTTTTCCTCCTTAACTTGGCAATATATGAAAACGCCATTTTGAATGTTGCGGTGGCCATCTTAGGCCATAAGCGGCCTCGTGGCCGGCGTGCCCTTTAGTCCTTTGTCCGTACCACTGACCACTTCAGTCTGCCCAGCAACAGGCTATTTTTAGTACTGGTCAGCTCGCACATGCGCAGTCCCCACTGACCAGTTACCCTTCAGGAATGTGCGCCAAACTGACCAGCGGAGTTGTGCCCCCTCCAATGAGCTGGCTGTGTTCCAAAACATGACCATATATGTACATGAATGTGTATTAACTTGTGCCGCCTATCTTTTATTGCCCCAAAACTGTATATAAATTGGGGTCACACCGGTGCTCGGTGTGATACCTCTTGCATTACCGAAGGGTGCTGTATGAGTGTCCCACCACCCCATGGGGTCTTAATAAACTTGTTCTTTGACTTTTACAGTTTCCGTGCCAACAGTTCTTGAGTGTAAGTGGGTTACCTTCGGAGCATGTAGGCCTTGGGAACCCTGATTACTTCAAATTGGCGACCACGAAGGGACTCATCGGCGACTCGGATGCCCGAAGGAGAGGTCGTGACGAAGGCTTGGAAACTCGCCATGGACGCGCGCTGCCACTGAGTGACCCGAGTCTTGGCTCCCACGGTGTTTCTTTCTTTCCTTCCGATCTGACCTTCCAGGTGGCGCCGGTCTCCGACTGAGTTTTCGAGTGTCTGTGTTGCTGGAAAAGTGCCGTTTGGCTGATTTGATCACAAGACCGTGGTAGTTGGAATCTGGACATTTGAGAATTTGGGTAAGATTTGTGTTCGGTAAGATAGTCTTCGGACGCTTACTGAAGTTCTATGATTTGTGTTCGGTAAGGTAGTCTTCGGACGCTTACTGAAGTTCTATGATTTGTGATCGGTAAGGTAGTCCTCGGACGCTTGCCGGAGTCCTACGATCTATGATTTGATTTGAGTTAGCTAACGTTTGTGAATTTGTGATCTTTGAACTTATATGTGTAGTGCACTTCACATAGGCAGGCATGTAGAGATGTTTCTCTAACTTTGTTTTTTTTTTCCTCTGAGCGGCACATTTGTGTGAAGTACTGTAAGTGCCATTTTTACGGTGTCACGCTTTCGTGATACTTTTTGAACATGCCTGTTTTCAGCACACTCCGAGGAATGTGCTGTCTTGGAAATGGTACCACAATCAGGTTAGCGGAAGCACAGCCGGCTCCCCCAGAGGGAACACCGAACAGGGAGATGTATATTAAATTTGGCCTTCCCCCTATTATGTACAGCAAATTATGGAATAAATATACGAAATCCGATCCTGAATTGCAATGGCCTCTACATGGGTCGTTCGATTTACGTAAAGTACAGTTTGTGGAGCAATGTTTGTTTCAACGCAGGTCTAGACAAAATATGTTTGATTGTGTGCGAATGTGGGAGAAAGCGGTGCGCGAGCGAATGAAACGTGAAGTTGCCTTGGCGGACAAAGAGCAGCGCAAGGCTGCTCGGGATAAGGCTTTACAGCTTGAGGAGAAAGAGGCTCAGGAGAAAGGAGAGAGGGAGGAACGGGAACGTAAATTGCAAACGACTGGTCAATTTCCTATTCGTCGACCGCTTTATCCTGTCCTTAATAATGAAATTGATGATTTTTCATTGCTAGATCGGTCACCGCCTCCGTACGTTTCGCCAACGGCTCCAGCTGAAGATTCGGGAGATGATGGGCAGGATAAGTCGGAAAAGAAAGGTGTATCCGCTCTCAGGTTTACTGCGGAGAGGTCCGCACATTTACGTAGTTGGGCTCGTAAAGTGAATAGGAAATGTGTTTCTCAGGATGAGGTGATTGCGGAGAGGGGTAAATGGTCGGATCTTGAATTAATGTACCTTTTGTCTAGTTTGGCGGATGAAGTTGTTGCCGCGTATCGTGACCTTTCAGATACGTTAGAACCTAAAGCTTTGTCAGTGCATCGTGAGAATTTGGATAAAGGTTTATTTGATCTTGCAGATGTTGACGGCCTATTCAAGCAACTGATCCAGCTGCGAGATGAGACAACCAGATTGCGGGAGGAGCGGAAAAGGAGGCAAAAGGAGTCCGAATCAGAGAATAGCGAGCAGATTAAGGAGTGTTCTCTCCGGGGTTCAGATAAGAGTTCTGCATTGCATGTTATGCCTATGCGTGAAGCCGCGCCCTTGTATGCTCCACCTAAAGGGGAAGGTACAGATGATGATAAATCATCAAAGGATGCGAAAGGATATTTTGTATATAACTGGGTATATATGCCTTGGAATAGAGCAGATGTTAAGGCATTGAAAAATTCTCTACCTGATCTTCGAAAAAATCCGGCGGCATTCTATGAAGGGGTGGAAGGGGCTATTTCGTCTTGTGTGATGACTCTTGTCGACATAGATTTGTTTTTTGGGTTAATTCTTCCACCCGATATTTGGAGGCAAATTCGTAAAAATAATGATGAAACAATACTGGGGGGGACGTGGAAATAAATAAATGCTGCCGATTTAGATAGGGAACCGGCATGTAAGCCTTGTCAATTGATTTTAGATCTTCCAGCGGCTATTTTGATTAAATTAAAAACGCTTGTTCCTCCTAAAAAGATTGATTGGACTATGTTAACTTCGTGCAAACAAAAGCCCGATGAAACAGTTTCAGATTTCTTTACACGCTTCGAGGAGGCATTCCATGATTACAGTGGTCAATCTTTAACAGACGATACGGGCCGGCATTTGTTCGTAGATAAGTATGTGGCTAATCTCCTACCGGAGATTGCAAAACGATTGAAATCGAGTGAAAGTTCCTGGGCCACGGCGACCCCTGCGTCTTTGTTAACTATGGCTCAGTATTATGAGCGGCAGGAATTGGAGGCTAAAGAAAGTGTTGATAAAAAGGCGAAAGAATTGAAAACGAAGGTGATGTTGGCGCAGGTTCGGGGAACACAGGGTAGAGGGAATGATAGAGGTAGACGAGGTGGAGGGAATACGTCGTATGGTCGTACGGATATAGCGGAGGATCAATGTGCTTACTGTAAGGAGTTTGGACATTGGGCTGAAGATTGTCCGGTACTTCGTGAGCAGCGTAGCCAACGTGGACGAGGAGGTGGTAGGTCGAGAGGAGGTTATACAGGAGCGAGAGGTGGCGGAAGTGATCGTGGAAGGGTTGAGGAAAGGGGCCGTGGCCAGGATGAACGAAACACGTTTGATAGACGAAATCAATATCAGATATCAGAGGGTGAGAATGTGGAGCACCAGGATTATGTGCATGCATAGGACTGCGTAGGATGGGGTAAGGAATCAATTGAAGTGCCGGTAGATCAGCAGGGTCCATATGTAACAGCGGGTATTCTGGGTTCTACTGATCAATTTCTAGTCGACACAGGAGCTACTCGTAGCGCTTTGTCGAAAAACTTGGTTCCAAGGGCTCCCCTGTCTGGCGAAATGATTACATGTGTAGGGTTCGATGGCACACCCTCCCCTAGCCCATTGTCAAAGCCCCTTGCACTATGTCTTGACAAATTTTTCAGTTTTGGTCAATTTCTGTTGTCGCCCCATACACCAGATAATATCTTGGGCATTGATTTGCTTAAATATTTTAGAGCAACGATACGGTGCGCTCCTGAGGGAGTGCGGGTTATCCTGAATGAAAATTATCCTGACCCAGATAGGTTTTATACTATCTTAGACATTCCAGCTTTGGCCTCTCTACCGCACACGTTATGGGCGACCTCAGATACGGATGAGGGAGAGATGCGTATTCCACCAATACACATTACTGTTAAGGAGGGGGTCCCTCTACCACGAGTACCCCAGTATAAGATTTCGAGAGAAGGTGAAATTGCATTGACACATATTGTTCAGGATTTGATCTCTGCAGGGGTAGTGGAGGAGGTCCCTTATAATGTTTGCAACAGTCCTATTCTTCCGATCCTTAAAAGAGATACTGACGACAAAGTCTATCGCTTTATTATTGACTTGAGAGAGGTTAACAAAATTGTCATCCCCCAATACCCGGTGGTGTCCGATATTACAACATTGCTTACATTGGTGCCACCAACGGCCACAACATTTAGTGTTATTGATTTGAAAAACACGTTCTTTTCCATCCCTGTCCATCCTGATAGCAGATATTTGTTTGGCTTCACGTTAAATAATAAATCGTATAGATTTTGTCGTGTTCCCCAAGGTTATACTGAAAGCCCTAGCATCTACAGCCAGGCTTTGAAAAGACAGCTAGATTCCTTTGAGTTGCAGACTGGCGTTGTCCTCATCCAGTATGTGGATGACCTTTTGCTTGCTGCAGACTCTTATGCACAATGTGAAGAAAGTACAGTTGCGTTGCTTTCCTTTTTGGCACAGAACAATCATAAGGTTTCGAAAAAGAAGCTCCAATACTGTAGACCCCAGGTGACCTACCTCGGTCATCTGTTGTCTAAGGAGGGGCGTGCATTAACGTCCGATCGAATTCAAGCAATTTTAGATACACCAGTCCCCCGCACGCAGAGAGATGTACGTGCCTTTATAGGGTTGACGTCTTTTTGTAGACAGTGGATCATGGGTTTTTCACACATCATAAAACCTTTGCTAGCATTACTGTCCAAAGCTACACCAATGCCCCTTGAATGGACAGATGAATGTCAGAAGGCCTTTGAACAGTTAAGGCAGGCCCTTTGTTCTGCACCCGTGTTAGGCACACCAGACTACACGAAGCTTTTCACATTGTACGTGCACGAGAATGATGGGTGCGCGTTGTCAGTGTTAGTACAAGTACACGGGGACAAGCAGAGACCATGTGCATACTTCTCTGCCATTCTTGATCCTGTAGCACGGGGGTTGCCTGGGTGTTTTCGAGCAGTTGCAGCAACAGCAGTAGCCATACGGCAGAGTGAGGGAATAGTGTTATCACATAAACTGCTGGTGTTAGTTCCTCACGCAGTAGATGCTCTACTAAATCAAACAAAGACCCAATACCTTACGAGTGCGCGGCTAACAGGATATGAGCTGACACTTTTGGCGCCACATATTACACTGAAAAGATGCGCTACTCTGAACCCCGCCACTTTATTGCCCTATCCGGTCAAGGAGGGTCAGGAAGAAAAACATCATGATTGTGTTTTCCTGACCGAGGAACAGACAAAGGGTCGTGTTGACTTACAGGATATGCCACTTCCAGATGTGGATGGGGAACTGTGGGTTGATGGATCGTGTTTAAGGCTGCCAGATGGTACGACTTCCGCAGCTTATGCGATCACGACACTTAAGACAGTGGTAGAAACAGCTAGGATACCACAGAAATCGGCTCAGGCAGCAGAGCTGATAGCCTTAACAAGGGCCTGCGAATTGAGTGCTGGCCTATGTGTGAACATATACACAGACAGCCGGTACACCTTCGGAGTAGCACAGGACTTCGGGCTACTCTGGAGAGAGCGTGGGTTTCTGACATCTCACGGAGAACACATTATGCACGGAGAGCTAGTGCGTAATCTCCTAAACGCGTTGCTTGGCCCAAAGAAAGTAGCGATAGTAAAATGCAGTGCCCACAGAAAGATTACGGATAAAGTGGGCCAAGGAAATGCCTTCGCAGACAGCATAGCGAGACAAACGGCTATGTCCCGGACTAGCTCCCCTATGTATGTGACACAATCGCAGGCTGAGCGATGGAGTGATGCTAGAGCAGAAATATTGGATATTCAAAAATCGGCTACTGAATCAGAACTTGCGGCATGGGCAGCAGATGGGGTACTAGATGATGAGGGTTGTTGGAGAAGCAAAGACATGGAGAAATGGAAATTGCCTGCGGCTTACTTGCAGGCGATGGTCCAGATGACACATGGATTGGCACATGTCGGAGCCCTTGCAATCACTCGACTGTTAACACGAGTTTGGGAACATCCCGAGATTGCTAATACAGCCAAGAGAGTAGTGCAGACCTGTCTGGTATGTTTGCAACACAATCCTGGAAAGGGGACCCATACTCCGAAAGGAGGGTTCGTTCCACCATCTGCACCATTTGAGGTACTCCAAATGGATTACATACAACTCGAGCGCTGCAACAACCTGAAGTACGTCCTAGTGGTGGTATGTGCCTTTAGCAAGTGGGTTGAGGCCTTCCCCACGAAAGACAACACAGCCCTGACAACGGCTAAGGTGTTGCTTAAGGAATTCTTTCCTCGCTTTGGAGTTTGCAAATTTCTGTGGAGTGATAATGGGCCTCATTTTGTTGGGAAGATTGTGGAGTATGTACTGAAGGGGTTAGGGATTCAGCAGAAGTTCCACGCTGTGTTCCACCCTCAGTCGGCAGGCCTGGTTGAACGGTACAATGCTACGTTAAAGCTTAAATTGGCCAAGATTGTGGCATCCACGTCGTTGAAGTGGCCTGATGCTTTGCCGTTAGCACTGCTCTCTCTTAGATCAGTACCCCATTCACGAACTGGCCTCACACCATATAAGGTGGTGTTTGGTCGCCCTATGAACATCTGGGGGGTGCCCAAGCCGCGATTAATACATGATGTGCCTTGTGTTATGATGAACGACTATTTGGCACGATTAACAAATGATTTGCTTTCTATTCATCAACAGGTTCGAGAAGCGCTCCCTGACAACTCTACTGGAGAAGGCCATGATCTTCGCCCCGGCGACCATGTGATGATCCGGTCGTTTGAGAGAGCGAGCAGTTTGGAGCCAAGGTGGAAGGGCCCTGAACAGGTCCTCCTTGCGACCCGGACCGCTGTACGAGTGACCAACAGGAAGCGGTGGGTGCACTCGACACACTGCCGCCGTGTCTCTCCGGATCTGGTGACTCCTGCTGTGCTGACTGATTGCAAAGAGATTCTGGAGAAAGAAAAGAGCCCAGCTGTGACATCGGCCGAAGTTGAGGGAGCCTTCCCGGACCACACTGTTGCCGGACGAGAGCACTACAACCTGCGTCCCCGATAAGAAGATTTTTTTTTTTGGTTTTTTATATGACTGGTTGGTTACCGCTCCAGGTTTGTGAAACGGAAACCGGGAATTCCAAGGGGGGGGGATCAGTTCTGCCAGTGTAGCGACACCCGTCTTGGCCCGGAGAAGAAAACAACGGCTACCTCGGAGTTCAGCACCATATTTTTCTTTTTTTTAGGTATACACACATGTGTATTTGAGACTCTGTGAACAATTCGAACTATTTGAGACTCTGCGAGAACTTTTCCGAACTATGGCATCACCAGCATCACGAGATAAGCGAATCTTGGGTGCCATTCTCTTTGTTTTGACTATTGTGGTGATAGCTGTAATAGCCTGGGTAGTTGAACTTGTGGTACCTGCACGTGAACATTTGCTGCCGACTACCCCGGCTCCATCTGAACATTTTCATTTTACCTTACCCTACCATGAAGAACGACATCGGCAAACTTATTTGAACAACAGTTTTATTCAGATTCTTCATCACACGCACAATATGACCAATACTTCTAACTGTTGGGTGTGTGGGATGTTACCGGGGCACCAGAAGAGAGGGGGCACCCCACTCATTCCACTCCCGTTTTCGCATAATGGATCATGCAATGCATGGTACACCCTCCTCTTTACTTTGAGATGGCCAACCAAAGGGGGGGTGCTTTTCCGTTTGAATAAAGTATGCTCCCATGACAAGGATGGGTTTCCGCGGGCTGAGGGTACTCGATTCGAATGGGAAGAGTACAGGCCCGACAACGTATCTGCCCCGCGTGTGTACAGCAATCAAAGAAATGTCAACGTATCCAGCTCACATGTTATCAATGTCATTGCTACTAAAGCCGACTTGTGTATTAGAAATAAAGGTTCGACTGCGGTAGGGAAAAGTGAATGCAACACTACACTCACTTTTGATAGCCCGAATGGCATCTCATTTGTAGCATCTCGGAACACGTATTTTATCTGTGGAACGAAGGGTTATCATCAGCTTCCATTGGGATGGTTGGGCACGTGCTATGTATCGTTTGTACTGCCTCCTGTATTCATTGCCCCGCCAATGTATCACAATGATTATATCTTGTACCATGATTTTCTCCTGAATAGGGTCAAGCGGACCGTTGTTCTGGATGACATAGACCAGACTGATACTGCCTTACAACAGTATGTGGACTTCAATTTGGGACTATTTTCCTTCGTGGGGGCCGCTTTGAACAGCCGCAAAATAAGACGATTGACACGTGTTGTCGAGGCTGTAGCGAATGACACTGCCATTGCCCTAGGAAATATCACTGAGGAACTTCAGATTTCTAGAATAGTTACGCTCCAAAATAGGATGGTGTTAGATGTAGTTTTGGCCGACCGTGGGGGGGCATGCAGAATTATCGGAAGTAGCTGCTGTGTATACATACCTGACAATTCTCCATCTGTTTATGATGCTATATCAAAGCTCCATAAAATAGCAGCTGAGATACATCCGGACAATGGAACTTGGACACTTTCAGGATGGTTCTGGTCAATGCTTACTACTTGGGGCTGGAAATTGTTAACGATTCTATGTTTAATTGTGGGGGCACTGTTTTTTGTTTGCCTATGTATCCAATGTGGCCCTGCCTTATGTTCCATGTGCCTATCAGCTTGTATACCAACAAGACGAGCACTTGCTCATGACAAAATGATGCTTCATAAAGAAGTAACACAAATAATGTTAATAGACATCGAGGACGAACATCCTGATTATGTTCACTAAGAGGTAGATTCAGCTAAACGCTAAAAGGGTCGTCTGTCGTAATTGGCATGGCCGCGTTAGCGATTAGCTGAAACTACACGTTTTCCTCCTTAACTTGGCAATATATGAAAACGCCATTTTGAATGTTGCGGCGGCCATCTTAGGCCATAAGCGGCCTCGTGGCCGGCGTGCCCTTTAGTCCTTTGTCCGTACCACTGACCACTTCAGTCTGCCCAGCAACAGGCTATTTTTAGTACTGGTCAGCTCGCACATGCGCAGTCCCCACTGACCAGTTACCCTTCAGGAATGTGCGCCAAACTGACCAGCGGAGTTGTGCCCCCTCCAATGAGCTGGCTGTGTTCCAAAACATGACCATATATGTACATGAATGTGTATTAACTTGTGCCGCCTATCTTTTATTGCCCCAAAACTGTATATAAATCGGGGTCACACCGGTGCTCGGTGTGATACCTATTGCATTACCGAAGGGTGCTGTATGAGTGTACCACCACCCCATGGGGTCTTAATAAACTTGTTCTTTGACTTTTACAGTTTCCGTGCCAACAGTTCTTGAGTGTAAGTGGGTTACCTTCGGAGCATGTAGGCCTTGGGAATCCTGATTACTTCATGTATGGTTCTAAAAATGCCCTTCAAATTTTTAAACACTCTTGAATATATGTGTTACTTTATTACAGAATTTTTTTGCTGCTATTGAATTAGCTGACCTTGGAATGCAACAAACACAACGGAATTTATTTGCCTCTTAGGTACTTATTTTAACTCTACCGATCATAATCCAGCCTACTAATATAGGGAGTATTATTACTGATGATTGTCTTGTCCTGGGTCTTATAATAAATATTTATATAGGACGCAGATATGAAACTTGGAGAATTGAGGCTTTCTTATTCTGAAAACCAAGCTGTCCTACGTTGTTTTCGTTATGTCCCTCACTGTTCCCCGCGTTTTCTCTTTTCCTAGACCATTATTATATGGGACTGTACACAGACATACTTACTTTGTGGTGCTGAGATTACTACAGAACTGTTTGGTGGGTTTTGTATATATTTTATGATTGACCAATTGCCTATCTGGCATTTCTGGTTATGGGCCCTTTTTGTCACTGGATTAGAAACCAAATAGTTTTAGATGTTGGTACAACAATTCTTTACCAGGCAATAAAATAAGCCTTGGTATACATGTAGACCGAGATTGAATTTTAGAACTCTTTGTCTTTTCTGATGGATCTTTTTCTTCTCCTCTCACCTGGCGACTCTCCTGCTTTCTGCACCATCTTCTCACCATCGTTTCTTCCTTTCTCACCTCTATTATATTCATATCATTAATCTGATATGTGCACATTGGGTGTTATTATAGGATAAATGGACTCTATCCTCCAATTGCTTATGGTTCAATTCTGAGATTCTTTAGTAGATGATAACCTGATTATAATATTGAGTACAATTTGTGTGCTTTTTCTGTTACTGTAGCCCTGAGTAAGTCATTGGGTGATTTGTCCCCAAGACGAAACACGTGTCGGCTGTTTAGCTACATTGGATGATACCAACTACACAGGATCATCTTTCGGAACATGTTACCTCAAATCTCCACATAAGAAAATAAAGAATTTATTTTGTGAATGACGAAATCTGGAGGATTCTTTTGGACTGAAAATATAGAAATAATTGCTGTCTAACACTGCATTTTGGATGCTCGGGGACACAATATTGTTTATACATGCAAAGGCATATGGTACTACTAGTAATCATTTTTATTGGTCTGTCCCTGAATTTCGGATGTTATAGTTCAATTCTATCACGCCCCTTTTTCTTCCGCAGCACTTGTTTTACAATGAGCATTATTTTCGGTAAAGTAAAATGCATTATGGAGCCTAAACTACTTCAGCGGCTTGGTGCGTGTATACTATAGACATAATCTTGTTGCTTCTCAATGTGTTTGTGGGTGGAATTTGCATGCGGTGTTGTTTGCCTTTCAATGCGCTTATGAGTGCACTGCACAAGTAGCTTTGCTTTTATGCATGCATATTGCCTGCAGCGTGTATCCTTATGTGAGTGGTTTAACGCCATGAAATTTGCTGACTTCTTCGTATATTCTACCAGAATATTGTGTTGAAAAATATCAAGCAGAGAGGTGTAAAAAGGGGCGTGACCTCATTACAGGTCTCTGCAAGGCAGCCCCCTGGTGGGTTAGTTGGCCTAATTACCCTTGAATACTGGGGGTCTCTGGGAGCCAACTAGCCCACCAGGAACCTCCAGTATGCGCCAGGGGGTTGCGTTGCAGAGAGGTGTAAAATGGGGTGTGGCCTCTTTACACGTCTCTGCAAGGCAGCCCCCTGGCGCATACTGGAGGTTCCTGGTGGGCTACTTGGCCCCAAAGGACCTCTAGCATTCAAGGAAAATCATTTCCCCCTATGCAAACGCACCAGGGGGCATGTTTGCAGAGTGGTGCCTTAATTTTTTGGGGGGGATCGGCAGGGTACGCATACCCTACGTGTATCCCATGATTTTTAAAATATATATATATATTTTTTACCTTGGGGTTCCTTGTGGGACCCCCTGAGCAGGCCTAGGGGGTCAGGAACCTCCAGTATGCGCCAGGGGACTTCCTTGCAGAGAGGTATAAAAAGGGGCGTTGCCTTATTACACCTCTCTGCAACGCAGCCCCCTGGCGCGTTTGTAGAGGGGGAACTAATTTTGATTGAATACTGGGGGTCCCTGGGGGCCAACTAGCCCACCAGGAACCTCCAGTATATGCCAGGGGGCTGCGTTGCAAATAGGTGTAAAAAGGGGCGTGGTCTCTTTACACGTCTCTGCAAGGCAGCCCCCTGGCGCGTTTCCAGAGGGGGATCTAATTCCCCTTGAACACTGGGGGTCCCTGGGGGACAACTAGCCCAACAGGATCCTCCAGTATGCGCCAGGGAGCTGCGTTGCAGAGAGGTGTAAAAAGGGTCTGCACGGCAGCCTGCTGGCGCGTACTGGAGGTTCCTGGTGGGCTACTTGGCCTCCAGGGACCCCCAGTATTCAAGATGAATTAGTTACCCCTCAGCAAACGTGCCAGGGGGCGCATTTGCAGAGTTGTGCCTTAACTTTTTTGGGGGGGATTGGCAGGGTACGCATACCCTACGTGTATCCCATGATTTTTAAAAAATATATATATTTTTTTACCTTGGGGTTCCTTGTGGGACCCCCTGAGCAGGCCTAGGGGGTCAGGAACCTCCAGTATGCGCCAGGGGGCTGCCTTGCAGAGAGGTGTAAAAAGGGGCGTGGCCTTATTACACCGCTCTGCAACGCAGCCCCCTGGCGCGTTTGTAGAGGGGGAACTAATTTCGTTTGAATACTGGGGGTCCCTGGGGGCCAACTAGCCCATCAGGAACCTCCAGTATGTGCCAGGGGGCTGCGTTGCAGATAGGTGTAAAAAGGGGCGTGGTCTCTTTACACGTCTCTGCAAGGCAGCCTCCTGGCGCGTTTCCAGAGGGGGAACAATACCCCTTGAATACTGGGGGTCCCTGGAGGCCAACTAGCCTACCAGGAACCTCCAGTATGCGCCAGTAGGCTGCGTAGCAGAGAGTTGTAAAAAGGGGCGTGGCCTCTTTACTCGTCGCTGCAAGGCAGCACCCTAGTGCGTTTACAGAGGGGGAACTAATTCCCCTTGAATACTGGTGGTCCCTGGGGGACAACTAGCCCAACAGGAACCTCTAGTATAAGCCAGGGGGCTGCGTTGCAGAGAGGTGTAGAAAGGGTCTGCAAGGCAGCCCCCTGGCACATACTGGAGTTTTCTGGTGGGCTACTTGGCCCCCAGGGACCCCCAGTATTCAAGGTGAATTAGTTCCCCCTCTGCAAATGTGCAAGGGGGCGCATTTGCAGAGTGGTGCCTTAACTTTTTTGGGGGGTATTGGCAGGGTACGCATACCATACGCATATCCTGCGTTTTTTTAAAAAGGTTTTTTTTGGGACTTGGGGGTCCTTGTGGGACCCCCTGAGCAGGCCTAGGGGGTCAGGGTCTTTCTACACTTCCCCCTTTGCGTCTTTTGCACACTTGTTTATCACTTTTCTTATTCCTCGGTTCTACCGAGACACAAGATGGCTGCCAACCCTTCCTGGTTTGGAGTGCTGATAGACAGTTTTCAGCCAATTAGCATGCAGCTCGTGTTCGTAATGGTACACTTACTGTCTTCGGACGGTACGCGTACGGTACAACTTCGCAAATGTATCTATGATTTTACTTTTGATTTTCTAAGGAACTACTGAACG
Source organism: Lissotriton vulgaris (assembly GCF_964263255.1). Taxonomy (NCBI): domain Eukaryota; kingdom Metazoa; phylum Chordata; class Amphibia; order Caudata; family Salamandridae; genus Lissotriton; species Lissotriton vulgaris. Next base: position 884,242,648 of record NC_141691.1, read on the forward strand.
GATTTACAATATTTAACAAAAAGCATAATCTGCAAAACAAACTCTACCTTTTTGCCAAATTTGGTGTAATTCCGTTCAGCAGTACGGGCTGTAGCCTCACTTAAAGGTCCCTATGGAAAATTGCATGGGGAAAACTCGTTTTGGGACCCCCCTTTTTTCTCAGCTCCTACTTGAGAAATCACCCCGAAACTTTTAGGGAAGGAGCAGAGCGGAGCAGGCCATCTTCTTTGAGAATTTTGCCAAAGATTCGTCGACCGGCGCCAAAGTTATTCCAAATAGAATGTTGCGGATTTCCAATGGAAAGTAGGTCCTGTGGAAACTAGGTCCTAACTATAACTACCTACTGGCGACCCCCAGTAGGTATATATATATATTTGCCCAGAATCACAAGATGTTGAGGGTCACTGCCGAGACTCAAAACCTGTATCCTCGCTTCGAGGTCGACCACTCTTGTCCAGCCACGGCTCGTGTAGCGCGTTCCACCGGGCGGTGACGTGGGGCGGGGGGGGGGTGTAAAATACGGGAAACGGTTAACTACAGGTAAGTAACGTAAAAAATAAATAAAACAAATGTTGTTGCGCGCGCTGCATCGCATTCGTCACGGGCCGTGGCTGCACCTAAATATACTTACGTTTACGATATCATTATTATAGTGATATACTGGATAACATTTTTTTGTAAACAATATATTGCTGCAATATATTCTGCTTCAATAGTCTTTCGCAATTACTGAATACTAATTTGAGCACAGGAATGTTCCTATAGAAATGTCGTGCGATGTTTTTGTTGATCTTGGTAATTGTAAAATACAAAACAGGGATGTTAAAAAAAATCATAGAATGCCAAAGACATAAAGAGTTAAATGGTTTCTTTATTCACTGATTTACTCTTCGCTAAACTAACGGACACAACTATTGGGAGACCCAGTGTAAACCTATTCTTTAAAGCTACATATCCACTCCCCATGTTATTATTTTCCTAGCTCCACGTGCACTTCGTATCACCACAGGCAGACACAATTACTCGGGCTCACAGAGCCTCCTGGTCAGCTGACCAAGATATTTGTTTAAAGTGAAGACAGCCTGAGGTTATATAAGCACTATTATGCGTACAGTTGCTTTTATTTGCTTCAGAGAGGGGGACCTGGCCAGCGGGCAGTGCTCTCCTCAGCGTTTTGAGGAGGATCAAGGTTAGTGAATCATGAGAGGCGCGCGAATGCTTATGCACATTGCTAGAGTTGCGTAGACCACTTTCTCTGAAAACGTTTCCATTTTATAAATAACCCCCCGTGGAGTTATAGGCCTTCATGTGTGTGTTCGGAGCAGCGCCGATACCTCACTTTGTATTGAATGTGCTCGCCTCCAGCCTTTTTGTCTTTTCATCCACACACATCATAAAGCATACTGCCATTACCATAAAAACAGATTTAGGTGAACAATGTATTCGGGCTTTTTTTTAAAGTGTTGTAATCTAGTCTATATCCATTCTACCTTTAACTATAGTTTACACATTTTGCAATAAGTGAATTTCAGTGCCTTTCAACAGTTATGTGAACCACAGAAGACTTAGGACGTAGAGGGCATGTGCATGCAATAATGTGCTTCTCCTTAAATAAAGACGAATTTTATGGTCTTTGTAGATAGTTAGTTACCTGTTGTAAATGTGACATTGATATACTGTAAGAATGCACATTTCAATTCTGTTAATGCATATCCACTGGTATAAATGCATATTCCTTTGTATGGTTCTACATAATCAGTTCAAATGTACTTTGTTGGCTGAAATGTACTTCAGCTAGAACGAATCTAGAATTATTTATCTAAATGTAAAGTCTCTAGAATAGCTGTATATTTGATTATGGCCCTTTCAATCTGACACAGATAGTTTTTACTGTATTGTAACTGCTTTTGTTTGCAGTTTCCTACCTGATGAGACCCCAAAGTGATTATCAGCAGTCAGGTGACATTGTTTTACGGTGGTTGCCTTGATTGGAAGATTGTGGGTTTATAGAGTAGCCTGAGTGGAAAGAACATTTGTGCCAGCTTCGATAATATGCAGGGCGATCCTGTCTTGAAGTGATATATATGTAGCAACACTGAATATTAGAATTAAGCGATAAAGACAGAGGTAGAGACGCTTATATACATACCATTGTTGTGCTTGGTTTGCTGAGTGTAGGTTTTACAGCAGGAAGGCGGTATTTTGTTTTCACATATGTTGAACTGAGGGGCTCGCTAATCATGTTGAAGGGATTTTGCTGGTGTGCTTCACCATGGCGTCAAGAAAAAAGCATTGGCAAAGCCAATAGGTCTCGCTTTTGGGACCTTTTACGTGTTTCGCCATGTAGCACAGTATCCATTATATTACATTAGCCATTAAAGACATTAAAGTTAAATTATCTATGATACACTGGGGCTACTACTTACAGGCATTACTTCAAGTCCTTTGACAGTGTTGGCTTTCTGATGCCTATGCAAATTCGAGCATGCCCACACACACCACAGACACACACAGAAGACACACCACGCATGCACACACACACACTGTAGATAGCCACTGCACACAGACACCACACAGACAGGTACCGCATGCACACACACACCGCAGACAGGCCCCACACACACATACAGAAATGGCATACCATCTACCACTACCGCTTCAGCTCTGTGCGAATGGCTGCAGACTTGACTCAGGTGGTAGGCCTTACGTATTTTTTTCTACAGTTTTATAAAGTGCACACCCAAACCAAAGATATTGTGCCAGTTTTCATTTGCACCAGTTACATTACACATTGTCACTTTTTTTTTATTCACAGGGCAAGTAAGTTATTTCTACAGAATCACAAAATATTAGAAAGGTGAATGTGGTTCCCCAGTTGCACAGTCGGAAGCTTGGTCTGTAATGGCACAACTTGAGAATGCAGCTACCTTTTGGGGGCGAGTCATGCTTAGGGGATGTGATATGAGCCTAAGACTGCTTACATCAAAAATAATGTGAGGTTGTTACTCACATATAAAAAAAAGAAGGCAAAAAGAGTGTTATAATGCCAGCCTGAATGAAGCATGTAACAGAAGCACTTGGCTTTTTTTAAACTTTGAAAGTGGTTTGAAACATCAAATTATTCAGTGGGTAACCACGCAGTTGTAGGACTGCATTTCTAAAAAGAACAAATTATTGTTCAGCAGTAAAGACGTCTGCAGCTACAGTATTGGCTGCGAAGTGAGGCACAGTTTAACGAGAGAAATACATCGATTTTCACGCTCCCGGAGGTTGAGGTGCTCCACATAGCCTCATACTTTAGAAAAGCTTGGAAAAGGCAGAGATAAGGGGAACAACCAACAATAAACATACAACGAACTAATGCATGCTCAGTGCCGCTTCATCCGGGATCGCCTCCTCCTGACACAGGTACCACAGTGCTCGCCGCCTCCGGTTTGCCCTGGGTCATGCCCCAAAGAGCTTCCACAGAAAAATGCAACAGCCCTGAGGGCCGCACTTCTAGCAGCTGCACCCGGGCGGATGCCTCTGTCGGGACAAGAACAAAAATAACGTGAGGTTGTTACTCACATATAAAAAAAATGAGGCAATAAAAGTGTTATAATGCCAGCCTGAAGCATGTAACAGTAGCGCTCGGATTTTTTCAGGTTTCGCCTTACCCAACGCATGTGCTGGTCTGGCGAGACGTTTAGTGAGGGCTCAAAAAATGCTACCATGGCCAGCCTAGAGCTACAGTGCATGTGCGCGAGCGCGCGCTTAGGAGCAGAGGCGCCATATGGCATACCTCGTCATGCTCATTAAGCGCCCGTGGTCACTTTTCTTTCACTTTCACCCACGATCACTTTCGCGGCGCCCCTTTGATCTCGTTCAAAGGTTAACTGCGTGCACATGACCCAGGCAAGCACTTTTAGGGCAATTGAGCAGATGCCTGGACTCGGACCAGGATCCCAAATCCTGAGTCTGCAACTCTGGCCACTGCACCACACCCTCCCCTATTAGCACTTTATATGCTGTGCGTTAAGATGGTTGCTCGACAAATGTAACAGGATGATTGCGCTTTATTGTGTGTGGACTGAACAGCTTCTTACTTGCCCCATGGCGCTTTACCGGGTCATCTGCACTTTTTCATTTCTTGTATTGTAATACAAGGTGCACTGTATTTTGCGTTGTTTCAAACATTACTGCCTAAGTTGGCTGTCTTGCGTATCTGCACTATTTCAGATCTTGGCACTGAATAATAGAGTACTGCCTTTAGTATTGACATTACATATTTGTACTTAATAAGGTTTGTATATTCTCTGTGATGGAGCTTTGGCCTAGAAAAAAGGCTCCAGCAAAAAGGTTCCCTGGTTCAATGATGACCTTAAAAAATCCAAGAAGCTATGCCGCACCCTGGAGAAAACATGGGGAAAAAACCCAACCACCGACAACATGGCCACCCTTAAGGCAGCCACCCGCAAACACCACCAACTGATTCGATCCGCCAAGAAATCAGCATTCAAGGATCGTCTCGACAACAACACTCACAACAGCAAAGAACTTTTCAACATCGTCAAAGAATTCACCAACCCCACCGCAGCATCTAACGACATCACTCCCTCCCAAGACCTCTGCGATGCGTTATCCTCCTTCTTCTACAACAAAATTGCCGACATCCACAACAGCTTCGAGAATACTCCCAGCGATCAACTCTCCCCACCCCCCTCAGATCCTACTCCGCCAACTAACAACCTTAGCGCCTGGAACCCAATCACCACTGAAGACACCATCGGCCTAATGAACTCAATCCACTCTGGCTCGCCAACCGACCCCTACCCCCACCACATCTTCAACAAAGCTGACTCCATCATCGCACCCCATCTCCGTGATGTCATCAACTGCTCGTTCAACTCTGCCACCTTCCCAGAAAGCTGGAAACACACCGAACTCAGCGCCCTTTTGAAGAAACCCACAGCAGACCCCTCTGAACTTAAAAACTACCGACCCATTTCCCTCCTCCCATTCCCGGCCAAAGTCATTGAGGAAGCCGTCAACAGCCAGCTCGCCGCCTTCCTTGAATCCAACAACTCCCTCGATCCCTCTCAGTCCGGATTTCGAGCCAAACACAGCACCGAAACCACCCTCATTGCAGCAACAGACGACATCTGAACACTACTGGTCAACGGAGAAACAGTGGCCCTCATTCTACTTGACCTCTCCGCCGCTTTCGACACAGTCTGCCACAGCACCCTCATACAACGCCTCAGCAACATCGGCATACAAGGAAAAGCCTTGGACTGGATCACTTCGTTCCTAGCTGGGAGAACTCAGAGAGTCCGACTTCCCCCATTCAACTCAGAGGCCACTGAAGTCATCTGTGGAGTACCACAAGGATCATCACTCAGTCCCACCCTCTTCAACGTTTACATGAGTCCACTCGCATCCATCGGGCGCCAACACAACCTCAACATCATCTCTTACGCCGACGACACCCAATTAATCCTTTCCCTCACCAAAGACCCCAACACCGCCAAAACCAATCTTCACGAAGGCATGAAAGAAGTAGCCGAATGGATGAAACACAGCCGCCTAAAACTCAACTCAGACAAGACGGAGGTGCTCATCCTAGGATCCTCCCCCTTTGCCTGGGACGACTCTTGGTGGCCTTCCGCTCTGGGCACAGCACCCACACCCACAGTCCATGCACGTAACCTTGGCTTCATCCTAGACTCCTCTCTCTCGATGTCCAGACAAGTCAACGCAGTCTCATCCTCCTGCTTCAATGTTCTTCGCATTCTCATAAAGATCTTCCGCTGGATCCCCCTCGAGACAAGAAAGACCGTCACCCACGCACTGGTCACGAGTCGACTGGATTATGGTAACACTCAATACGCCGGAATCACAGCAAAATGACAGAAAAAACTCCAACGCATCCAAAATGCATCAGCGAGACTCATATTGAACATCCCTCGCCAAGATCACATCACCGGACACCTAAAAGACCTCCGCTGGCTCCCCATCAACAAAAGAATTGCTTTCCGTCTTCTCACCCACGCACACAAGGCCCTCTACAATCTAGGACCCGAATGCCTCAACACTTGACTGTCCTTCTACAAACCCACCCGCCAACTAAGATCGTCCAATCAGGCCCTCGCCGCAGTCCCGCGCATCCGAAAATCCACCATGGGAGGACGATCCTTCTCCTTCCTGGCGGGCAGAAGCTGGAACTCACTCCCCACTCGCCTCAGCCTTACTCAAAACCACATCTCCTTCAGAGAAGAACTTAAAACCTGGCTATTCGACAAATAATGAACCCCTCCCAAGCGCTTTGAGACCCTATGGGTGAGTAGTGCGCTATATAAATGCCCGAACTTGAACTTGAACTAGAACTGTCACGTACTCAGACCGTTTGCTAGTTATGCCTATGGATTTGTGTATGTTAATTTTGAATGGATGAAATTTTTTTTTTTTCTCTTTTTTTTTTTTTTTTTTTTTTTATCCTCATTTGTGCGCAAAGCTCCAATTTATCAAAACCGAGAGAAAAAATCCACCACAGAGCGAATAGTCAAGAGGTCATGTATTGTGCCAACTCAGCCATATAGCTGGTGAGGGATTTGTCTATCGGGGGGTACGGCCGGTTCCCTTTTGGCACTACATACAGCGACCATAGACCCGCTTGGGATATTACCTCAGTTGATAGTGCCCGAGTCATCGAGACCGCCTTGAAATGTAGACATCAGTCTTGACAGCCAAGGTAGGCAATGCTCACATTAATCATCGGACCTGGGGAAAGAAAAAAAAAAAAAAAACAAACCCCAGGTAAAGGACTTAACTAACCAAGCATTGCCCAGTATGCTCTAGTGTTTGGGTTTCCTACCCTGGCTAAATCAAGTTTAGAAATTTGGAGGAGGGATGTTCGCCATTCATGCACTGTAGGTGGTAGCGCTTCTTTCCAGTGCCTGCATATCTCCCTACGTGCTGCAAGGATAGAGTAAAATATTAATCTTGTTGATGCATCATGAGTTTTGTTTCTTAAACCAAATATCACAAGCTCGAGGTCTATTGTGATGTTTTCGCCCACAGAATGCGACAACTTGTTTTTAATGGCTTCCCAATATTCTGATAAACTTGGACATTCCAAGAACATATGCGTATCGGTGGCAGCAGCTAGCCCACATCTAGGACATGAAACTGGGCCAGTTAATGAGAATTTTGTTAACCTATGGGGGGAATAATATGCCCTATGCAAAGTAAAAAGGTGGTTCCGACGAAGCCACGATGGTTTAACTAAGTCCCAGAGCAATGAGCAGGAAGCACTCCAGAGCTCTTCCACTTCGAGCCCCGGCATTAGTTCTGCCCATAAGTTTGTTGGTAGTTGAAAACTGACATCTATTTCATCTAATATTTTGTTATACCATCGGGAAATTTCTTTTTTCGCCACTGAGTTGTCTAGTAAGGAAGTTATCAAGTCACTGTTGCCACCTATAGGCTGCTTGCTATGTCTCATAGACTGACCATAATATGTCTGGGCCCAGCTAGAAATCTGAATATATTTAAATCTTGACAACTCAGGGCCTACTTTGTTAATAAGGTAGTCCCATGGAAGTAAAGCCCCATCCATGAACAAATCGTCCCAACCGTCAATACCAGCTTCTAGTAAAGGTTTATTAAGGGCGTCTGTTGTCCATAGGGGGGGGAAGGTAAGTTCCATATCGGTGCCCTAGCTGAGTAATAGCCTATCTTTATCGCTTGTCTTATTTTGTACCAAGTAGATACACAACCTTTTAGAATTTTCAATTTGATTTTTTTAAAGAATTTGGGGTCGCTGAACTTAAACAAGAAACCGGAATGATTAACTCCCTCACTGAGCAATAAGGTAGAAAAAAGAGGGCCCATCCCAGTAGATAACGGAGTTTTGAGCAACATACGCATGTGCGATAGTTGAAAGGCCCATGCGTATATTTGAAGGTCTGGTCCAGCTAGGCCCCCCTTCTCTCTCCGTCGTCTAATTTTTTTCCAAGAAATTCTGGCACTTTTGTTATTCCAAATAAAACTAGTAATAGCGCTCTGTAGTTTAGAAATTAATTTTGAATCAAAATAAAGTGGAATTGTATTAAATAAAAAAGACACTTTCGGTAGGATACTCATCTTAACCAGATTAAGCTTTCCCAGAACAGAAAGCGGGAGATGAGACCAATCTCTCATGAGTTTCCTGCACTCTGCACTAACTTTGTTGAAATTGAGAGAGGCGATTGCATTAATATCCTCAACTATATTCACCCCTAAATATCGAATTTGGCTTTTAGATGTCCCGTTATTGTTAGTTCTGTTGCAGTTCCAAGACATTGATTCTGTCTTAAGAGCATTGATCTCATACCCAGAAACTTTCCCAAATGTGTGAGCCTGTTCAATTATTTCTGGGTACGCCTCTTCGTAATCTGTGGAAAAAATCATAATATCGTCCGCATAAAGTGCCACCTTCTTATCCCAACCACCAAAAATAAAAGGTTTAATGAGTGTATTATCCCTTAGGATCTGAGCGAATGGCTCTATATATATGTCAAAAAGAAGGGGGGATAGGGGGCAACCCTGTCTAGTTCCTCTCATGATCTTAAAAGGTTCTGTCAGGCCTCCGTTAATTAGTAGGAAAGCAGAAGGGTTACGATACAGAAGCTGAACTGTCCTCCGAAATCCATCTCCTATACCAAAGCTCTTCAAGGCCTCCGATAGGTACAACCAATTCACCCTATCGAAGGCCTTCGTAGCATCTAGAGTGAGAACAACCAGTGGAATTTCCTCCTTTAGAGCAATATCGATTGAACCAATCAGTTCATATGTAAGCTCACAGAGTTGTCTCCCTTTTATAAAGCCCTTTTGGTTCGGAGCAATTATATCCGGAGCTACCTGCCCCAGTCGGTTTGCTAAAATTGATGTAAAAATTTTATAGTCTGCATTTAGTATAGAGATGGACCTATATGAGCCGCAGTCTGAGGCGATTTTACCAGGTTTCAAAATTAGGGTTATAACGGCACTGTTCCATGATTCCGGTGGTGTTTTGCCCTCTCTAAGAATTTGGTTAAACAAAGTGGCTAGCACTGGTGAGAGTTCCAAGGTAAGTTTTTTATAAATCTCGCTAGGCATACCATCTGTACCAACCGCCTTTCCGTTTTTTGATTTCTTAATAGCCTCCTCCACCTCCGCTATAGTAATTTCCCCTTCTAAATAGCGAGACTGTTCTACTGTTAGGGAGGGAAGAGGTATGCCCCCCAGCCAATTAATTACGTCACCACGATTCGGCTTGAGATCATCTTGATATATAGTTTCGAAGAACTCTCTAAAAACTGCTCTGATTTCCTCATCTCTGGAGAAAGTACCTTCTGCTGAAATAACTGAACAGATATTATTTCGAGTCCGGTCAGATTTTGCTTTCCAGGCTAATAATTTACCTGCCCCCTCTCCATATTGAAAATGGGCAAGCTTACTTGCTTCCCATCTCTGCATGACCCGCTTCTCCAAAACTGCTGACAATAAAAGTTTCAGCCTACTCAATTCTGCTTGTTTAAGATCAAAGGTTGGATTTTCTATGGGATCAGTGTTATCCATATCATTTTGTACTCTCGAAATGTCTCTCCCAATAGAGGCGACTTCTTCTATGTATTGTCTACTGCGAAAGGCTACTTTATTTTTAATAAGGCCTAAGTTTCAGGGGGAAAATATGGCGGCAGTCGGCTGACTGCGGCAAGTGCTCCGCTCCGTCTCGCCCTCACAGATGCCTGTCAGCTAAAAATCTACACTTGACTCGGTTTCAATTATACTCGTTATCTCCACGGCTGCTTCGTGAGGGGTAAATACCTTTTCTCTGCCCGATGTGTCCGATGTGCCGAGTTTATAGGATCTCTGGCAGCGCCCGGCAAGGGCGCAGTAGCCTCGGTAACCTCGGTAACGCCAGCGGGGACGAATGCGGAAGTGCTCACGGAAGAACTCGCCCTTCGTGCTGGTTGCTCTCAACAAACACCAGTAACCACGAAGACGAGGGAGAAGGAGGAAAACGCTCTCCGTTGCTCCAGATTGTGAGGCACCAGCCCTGGAATCTAGCCGCTTTCGAGTTGCACAGGGTAAAACACCTTCAGTGCTTTCTAGGCGTAGGAAGCGCCAGGAAACTTAATGGAGCCTCTGGTATGTGCAGTTTGAAAGTTGGATACACCGCGCAAGGAGCAAACAAGGTACACAGTGATAACTCTTCCCTGCACGTGAGTACTATTTCATTTGGCACATCAGAAGGCGGGTCCCCCGGGGGTACTGAGACCTTCACAGTAAGTACTGTGAGCGTTTTGAATGTAATAAAGGGTATTGATGTGCTGACCAATTGCAAAGCATCCAGTGCCCCCTTCAGCCATAATTTGGCACACATGAGTGCTTCAGACCCTGTCAGAAAGTTAAGGGGAAAAAGCGTAGCAAAAATTACAGCAGGTGTTAGTGCATCTCGAAAAAAGAAAGCAAAGGGTGCACTTCAAGAAATAGAGGAGGAGGTTGTTAAAAAAGTGTCTAAATCAGAAAAAAGTCCACAAGTAGATCGGGAAGCATCTTCATATCTCTCGGTTGAGGTGAAAGCTAAAAGGGGAAGAAAACGTGCCAAAGCAACCCCCGCTACAGCCCTCCCCCCCAGAGTCACCCCCTCACTGCGTTCATATTTTAAGGCGATACCTCAAATCTTGAACCTAGGTAAAGAACAAGTTCAATCTGGTAACAGCAATAGCATTTTCAAGTTTGGCTCTGACATTATGGAAACCAACCAGCTAGAGGATAACCAAGACGCTAATCTTGATTTGCCCCATACATCACAACCAGAGGGGAGTACATTAAGCTCACAGAGAGAGTCTGAGGCGGAGATCTCAGCCCACCAAGCCACAGCAGACTCATTAGACGGAGACACTTTAAAAACAGGGGGCGATTCGTTATTTTCTATTTTTCCGGTAGATTGCACAAATTCTCTTGAGAGTCCTAACACCAATGCTAACACTGCAGACAACTATGAGGCTGATATATTCGCTGAACCCCCTCGGGAAACTCCTCAAGATCAAGATCAAGATTTATGTGAGGCGGCTGGCTCAAGTGCGGATACAATCTCAGTTGCCTCAGTGCAAAGAATGTTTGCAGAACTGTCAGCAGAAATTAAGCAAGGCTTCGCTGAGTCAGCCTCTAATCAGAAAGAGATAAGGTCCTTCTGTGAATCTCTCGACGAGAGATTAGGTAACTTGACCCTAAGAACACAAGCTCTAGAAGAGACTGTGGGGCAAATATCAATGAGAGCTGAGGGCACCACGGAGGACATAGTTAAACTAAGGAAAGAAAACCAGGCCATCTCAGAAAGAATGGAGGTTTTAGAAAATAATGCAAGGCGGAGTAACATACGCATTTTGAATATTCCGGAGGGGTCTGAAGGTGCAGACATCAAGAGTTACGTAATCACTCTTTTGAAAGAAACCTTAAATTTAACCCAATCCATTGAGGAGCTAGCAGTGGATATTCAACGTATACACCGGGATCCTTTCAGGCGCAATATCCAACGGTCTAAACCTAGAAAAATTCTCGTAAACTTTCACACTTATACACTTAAAGAACATATCTTGAACCAGGCTCTTAAACTTAAGTCACAAACATATAAAGGCTACAACTTCCAGATCCGTTCTGACCTGTCCCACTTCACTCTGGACAAACAATGGGAACTTGGTAAAAGAATGGACGCTTTTCGAAGATTTGGTGCCACTGTACAAATGGGGTTCCCTGCATCTCTTAAAGTCATGTTGGACAATAAAATGCACTATATCAGATCAGTGCAAGCTGCAGACAAACTCTTGTTAGCCTTTGGCAATAAGAAACAAGGAGAGTGACAATAGACTTATAATTGAGGAAAAGAAGTACTGCCATTAACCCTTAACCCTTTATCTTTACCCTTTATCTTAGACTTAGAGGTGGCAAAGAAATGTAAAAGAATATTGAAACGGCCACAGGTCGAAAGTCAAATGGGGGAAAAAAAAAAAAAAAGGGAAAAAAAAAAAATCAGAAATGAAAGATAAAAAATATATAAAAATAAATAAATAAATAAATAAATACAAGGAATACAATACAAGGAGTATTAATAAAAAAAAAAAAAAAAAAAGAAAAAAAAATAGGAAGAAAGAGAAGGAAGGAAGGCATAAGGGGAATGACCAAGGGAGAAAAAAAAAATGCGTAAAAAAAAAAAATGGGTGGAAAGTGGGTGGAAGGTGTGACAAAAAAATAAATAAATAAAAAATAAAAATAAAAAAACTAATGAACACAAAATGTACGTTTTACACAGCCACGTCCAACGAGTCACTTTTAAATAGTATGGGCATGAGGTGATGAGACGGGGAAGAGCTAGGAGCACTTACTTCCGGAAGTTTTCCGGGTGGTGAGTACGGGGTTTTCCCAGGGTGGGAGTCGGGGTGGGCACGAAGGGTAAGGGGGCAAAATCACACTTTTAGTAAAGAGCTCCAATCCTTATATGTAAATAGCTTTTTTTTCAACACAATGTTTTTTTCTCATCTTAAGACACAAAGCAACAATTTGTTTGAATCTCCTAACATCTTCCTGTCACAGCCACACCTAATAAACGTCATAACTGTACAATCTAATGAGTAAAATAAAAATGTTGTCCTGGAATGTCAATGGCCTCCGCACCAAACCACGAGCTAGTAAAATCATGCAGTACCTCCGGGACTCTGATGCGGGAATCATTATCCTCCAGGAGACTCATTTAGTAGAGAGTGAAATACTAGACTTGGTCCGTAGGAACAGATGGATAGAATCATCAATCTCGACAACACAAGGCTCTAACACACGGGGGGTCTCGATATTTTTTAGAAAATCTGTCATATTCAAAGTTAAGCAGCAGAAAGTAGATACCGGAGGTAGATGGGTTATTGCGGCAATAGAATTGGGGGACACAAAGTTAACACTCGTGGGATACTTTGGTCCTAACATAGATGATCCCTCAACACTGGAAACTTTATTTAACAACTTGCTTAGTTTCCCAGACCCAGTGATAATAGCAGGGGACTTTAATATTACTCTGAATCCGCTTTTAGATAAAACCCCCAACAGCAGACAGAAAACAACTTCTAAATCTAGAAACTGCCTGTTAGGTTTGATGCGTCAATATGACTATTTAGATATTTGGCGGTTTAAAGAGGGTCAAAGGCAAGAATTTTCATTCAGAAATCATAAATATAGACACAGGTCTAGAATTGATTTCATCCTTATAAGTAGAGCTTTTGCTGAAAATACTATCTCAACACAATACACCCCAATACATCTTTCTGACCACTCCGCAATTGAATTAGTACTAAAATTAGCCACTACATCACCCACTAAAACATGGTCCTTTGATAGATCTCTTCTCTCCTCAACAGAGGATATTGAATTTTTACAATCAGAGACAAAGCATTTTTTTAACACTAATAAAGATTCTGTTCCAATAGGGATTACTTGGGACGCGTTCAAGTGTACTTTAAGAGGCCTTATTGAATGGATGAAATTTTGTTTTACATTTTTCTTTGAAATGTTTTTCTAGTGAATGCTTTTATTGTCGTTGTACTGACAAGGAGGATGCATTGCATTCTATATGTGGATCTCTGTTGAGTTACATACCATAAAAAATAAAAAGTGAAATAGTGCGGCTGATGTTTACTTGCCAGGAGACTATCCACTCCTTTAATCAGAGTGGATTTCTCCAATGTTGTTAGCTTGGTGCCTGAACTAGAGGAGAGTGTCTGTACTCTGTAACTAGCATCGTAACCCAACCACCCAAACACACCCACACAACTATACCCACAACCACACACACAACCATAACCACACACACACCAACACACAATCACACACCACAAACAAACAACCACAAACACACCCACACACACAGCCACATACTTCAACAACCACACACACAACCACAACCACACAACTACACACACACAAACACACACACACAACCACACACAACTACACACACACACACAACCACTCACACACAATCACACAAACACACAACCACACACTATCACAACTACACACAAAACCACAACACACAACCACACACAACCATAATAACACCCACACCCACACACAACAACACATGCACACCGCACACAATCACAAAAACAACCACACACTACAACAACCACACACAAAACCACACACACACAACCACACACACAACCACACACACACAACCATAACTATACACACACAACCACACATACAACCACAACGACACACAACCACAAAAACACACACAACCACACACACACAACCATAACAACACAACCACATACACAAACACACACGCAACCACATACACAACAACAACCAAATGCACACAACCAAATACAAAACCACACACACACACACACACACACACACACACCGCACACAACCACAAACACACACACAACCACACACACAACCAAACCCAACTGCACCCAACCACCATTCCACACACAACAACCACTCCCACACCCACACCCACAATCACACCCACACAAAACCACACACAAGCACACACACAACCACAAACACACCCATAAACACACACAACCCCACACACAACCACACATGCAACCACACACACAACCACACACACAACCAAACACACAACCACACACACAAACACACCCTTACCCACAACCACACCCACACCAACTACACACACACAACCACACACAAAGGCATACACAACCACACCCAAACACATGCACAACCACACACACAACCACAGGCACAACTACACACACAACACACACAAACACACACACAACCGTACCCACAACAACACCCACAACCACACCCACAACAACACCCAAACCCAAAAACAACCCCACACAAACACACACACAGCCACACACACAACCGCACCCACCCAACCACAACCCCACACAACAACAACCACACACACAACACACACGCAAACACTCACACAACCACAACCACACAGACACAACCACGCACACACAAACACACACATCCACACACACAGCCACACACACACACACACACACAACCACACACACATTCAATAACTCAGACACACAACCACACACACAACCACAAGACACACAACCACAACACACAACCACACGCAACAGCAATCACACTCACAACCAAACACAACCATGCACAACCACACACACACACAACCACACACACACACACACAACCACACACACATAACCACACACAACTACACACACAACCTCAACTACAAAACCACAACAACACACACAACCACCCACACAACCACACACAAACACACACACAAATACATCCTTACCCACAACCACACCCACAACAACCACACACAAACACACACACAACCACACCCAAACACACGCAAAACCACACACACTACCACACGCACAACACACATAAACACACACACAACCGTACCCACAACCGTACCCACAACACCACCCAAACCCACAAACAACCGCACACAAACACACACAACCGCACACACAACCGCACCCACACAACCACAACCCCACACATTAACAACCACACACACAACAACACACACACAACACACACAAACATTCGCACATCTACAACTACACAACCACACACACACACACAATAACACACACACAAACACACCCACACACAACCATACACACACAATAAGGCAGACACACAACCACACACAAAACCACACACAACTACAACACACACAACCACAACACACAACCACACACACAACCACACACACAACACACACAACCACACACACACAAACAACCACACACACACACACAACCTCAACCACACACACAACCACACAATCAAACAACCACACACACACACAGCACACACTCACAACCACATACACACAACCACACACACACAACCACACACACACAACCACACACACAAACAACCACACACACACACACAACCACACACTCACAACCACACACACACAAAACCACACACACACAACCACAACCACAAACACACAACCACACACATAACAACCACACACACAAAACCATACACAAAACCACACACACAAACAACCACACACACTACCACACACATACACAAACACACACACAACTAAACCCAACAACACCCAACCACACATAACCACACACACACCCACAACCACACACAACCACCCCAACAACAACAACCACACACAACCACAAACACACAACCACAAACACACAGCCACACATAACCACAAACACAACCACAAACACAACCTCAACCACACACACAACCATATACACAAACAACTACACACACAAACAACCACACACGCTCACAATGACACACACACAACCACACAAACACACACACACAACCACACACACACAACCACACAACCACAACCACACACACACAACCACAGCCACACACACATTCCCACAAACAACCACACACACACAACCACACACACACAACCACACACAAACAACCACACAGACACACAACCACAACCATTTTCTTCACTGTCAGATGTTAAAAATATACACATTTAGCCCATATTTAATTATGATGTATCCTCAATTCAATCCTGGAGTGTTTTTTTAACTTGTCTCTAGTTCAGTCGAATCTTACCGTTACTAATTAAAATTGTGTTAGCTTCGACTTATTTTGATAGGTGAGATGAGAACAGACACAATATATTAAAAAAACAATCACACACAACCACAACCACAAACACACAAACACACACACAACCAAACATACACACAACTATACACACACAAACACACACACACAGAACAACACACAACCACACACACACAGCCACAAACACACATACAGCCACACACACACAAACAAACACAACAACACACACACAACCACACACACACACAACCACACACAGACAACCACACACTCACAACCTCAACCACACACACAACCACACACACAAACAACCACACACCCACAACCACACACTCACAACCACACACACACAACCACACACACACACAGCCACACACACACACAACCACACACACAAATAACCACACACACAACCACACACTCACAACCACGCACACACAACCACACACACACAACCACACACACATACAACCACACACATAACAACCACTCACACAAAACCATACACAAAACCACACACACAACCACACACAAACAACCAC
This sequence comes from Lissotriton vulgaris, assembly GCF_964263255.1. NCBI lineage: Eukaryota > Metazoa > Chordata > Amphibia > Caudata > Salamandridae > Lissotriton > Lissotriton vulgaris. The sequence goes on from NC_141691.1 coordinate 884,259,819, forward strand.
ACAGACACACATCCACAACCATTTTCTTCACTGTCAGATGTGAAAAAATAGACACATTTTGCCCATATTTAATTATGATGTATCCTCAGTTCAATCCTAGAGTGCTTTTTTAACTTGTCTCTAGTTCAGTCGAATCTTACCGTTACTAATTAAAATTGTGTTAGCTTTGACTTCTTTTGATAGGTGAGATGAGGACAAAAAAATATTTAAAAAAAACGATCACACACAACCACAACCATAAACACACAAACACACACACAACCAAACATACACACAACTATACACACTCAAACACACACATGCAGAACAACACACAACCACACACACACACACAGACACACACACATCAACACACACACACACACAACCACACACACACACAACCACACACACACACACAACCACACACTCACAAACAACCACACACACACAACCACACACACACAACCACACACACACAACCAAACACACAAACAACCACACACACAACCACACACACACAACCGCACACTCACAACCACACACACACAACCACAACCACACAACCACAACCGCACACACACACACAACCACACACATAACAGCCACACACACAAAACCATACACAAAACCAAACACACAAACAACCACACACTACCACACACACAACCACACACACAACCAATCCCAACAACACCCAACCACACATAACCACACACGCACCCACAACCACACACACAACCACACCCACAACAACAACCACACACAACCATACACATACACAACCACACACACACAGCCACACACACAACCACAAACACAACCACACACACAATCTCAACCACAGACACAACCACACACACAAACAACCACGCACACAAACAACCATACACACACACGACACACACACAACCATACAAAAATAAACACACCAACAACCACACACACACAACCACACACACAGTCACACAAACAACCACACACACACAACCACTCACACACACAACCACACACAAACAACCACACAGACACAAAACCACAACCATTTTCAGATGTGAAAAATAGACAATGTTTGCCCATATTTAATTATGATGTATCCTCAGTTCAATCCTGGAGTGCTTTTTTAACTTGTCTCTAGTTCAGTGCGAATCTTACCATTACTAATTAAAATTGTGTTAGCTTTGACTTCTTTTCAATGCAAACTTTATCTCAGAAAGTTGATGTAACAACTTGCAAGTCTGCAACGGAAGCCTAATAATTTGCTAATTAATTTCAACATAAGTTTGCAAGACCATAAATTGGAGTTTTCAGGATTTTTATTAGTTTCTTGTTTGAAGATGTTACTCTCTCCTGCGCACCTCACTCTTGTACTAAGGTTATAAGTAACCTGGCACCCGCCTTTCAGAGGTTCTTGCGTCCAGCCAAATCGGCCATGGCACTGGAGCGTCCCAGCCAGGTACACACCGAGTGATGATCTCTGCACCTTCTACTAGACCCCAAATCACTACCGTTTGCTGTCTGTCACTCACTCCTCACATCCCTGGCACTCACTCTTCACACATCAGGCCTGGCAGTCACTCCTCACACTGGACAATCACCCTTCTCCCTCTCTGGCACTCAGCATTAACTCTTTTTAACACTCAACTGTCATCTCCTTAACACTCACCCTCAACCCTCCAGGTACTCAAACTTCCCCTCCCTGGCACATATCCTTCACCTCCCAAAATATTACCCATGTCCCTCCTAGCATTCACGAATCGTCCCCTTGGCACTCACCCTTCACCTCCATCCCACTAGCCCTTCATCCCCTCGCCTGGCAGCTACTCTTCACCCCTTGCACTCACCCTTCCCCTCCCTGGGACTCACAATTGACCCTCCTGACTCTTACATCTCACCTCCATGGCACTAAACCTTCATCTCCCAGGCACTAGCCCTTCATTCACCTGACCTGGCACTCAATCTTCACCTCTGTGGCACTAGCCCTTCACCCCCATGGCCTGGCAGCTACCCCTCACCCCTGACACACATACATTTTCCCCTCTTGGCACTCACCCTTCCCCTCCCTGGAACTCACCCTTTACCCTCCTAACTCTTACGTCTTATCTCCCTGGCACTCACTCCTCACCTCTCTAGCACTCACCATTCACCCCCATGGCCTGACAGTCACCCTTGTCCCTCCTGGCATTCACACTCACCCTGAATTCTCCTGGCACTAGACCAGTTTACCATACCAGTAGACCAGTACCATACAATTAACCACATATTTACACACTAATCAATGCAACATAAATAATCTCCACATCATAACACTCAATACCACATATTTACACAACACATATTTACAACACATATTTACACCAAACTCAATACAACATAACTACACTCAACATAATACCACCTAGTTTCAGTTTGAAAGTGGTTTGAAACATTAAATTATTCAGTGGGTAAACACGCAGTTGCAGGACTGCATTTCTAAAGAGAACAAATTATTGTTCAGCAGTAAAAGACGGCTGCAGCTACAGTATTGACTGCGAACTAAGGCACAGTTTAACAAGAGAAATAATTTAATTTTAACGCTCCCTGAGTTTGAGGTGCTCCACGTCACCTCATACTTTAGAAAATCTTGGAAAATGCAGAGATAAGGGGAACAACCAACAATAAACATACAACGAACTAATGCATGCTCAGTGCTGCTACATCCGGGATCCCCTCCTCCTAACCCTCTGCACCTCTGGGTGTAAAACGCCTGCCGCAGGTACCACAGTGCACGCCACCTCCGGTTCGCCCTGGGTCATGCCCCGAAGAGCTTCCACAGAAAAATGCAACAGCCCTGAGGGCCGCACCTTTAGCAGCTGCACCAGGGCAGATGCCTCAGTCAGGACAAGAACCTGCTCGGCCATGGGCCCTGCACCATCACCGCAGGGCGCCATTAGCTCCTCGGCAACTGGAGTCATGGACCTAAGGTGATCCGCCTTGACTCTGCCCACTGAGTCATCAGAAATAACAATCTCCGGGCACCTACCAAAAATGAATGTTTCCAACTGTAAGATATGCGGTGTGCAAAGCGCTGCAATACCTACGTATCAAGTTTCTGCTAAATAAAAAATAAAAAATACATTTAACTGACAGGTTTTTACCCGGTCTGGTGTCGGGGTCACAGAATGGTATTTGCCCGCCCGTCTGAAGACAGAGTGTCACGATCAAACGTGGTATAAGGGCCAAAAAGGAATGAAAGACTGTATGAACGGTGTGCACTACATCTCCCATAACTCTTAGGGAGGAGATAGTCCTGTCTTTATGTCTGTCTTTTCCTCTTCATTATCCTTCCTGCCTTGAAGCCGGTGCTTGTCACCTGAATTGCTGAGGCATTTTCGTTGTCAGACCCGCAAGCCGACCAATTACCTTTCCTTGGTTGCCTTCTTGGATATTGGATTTCCTCATGTGCTACGAAGAGCTGACACTAAGGGGCAGATTTATGAAGGACTTGCGCCGCCGGTGCGTCACTTTTTCCCATGTTAAAAATGACGCACCGGCGGCGCAAGGCCTTCATAAATCTGCCCCTTAGTACTTACTTGTTTTCCTCGCAGCTATTCCGGGACACGCTGGGGCCATTTGTGAGGTTAGACATTCCTTCGCGCCTGTGAGCGCTTGTAGGAATATTTTGAATAGGATCGGAGCATTTCCGATAATTTATTCTTCTTCGCGCTGGGGTGCTAACCTGCACATGTATTTACCTAAGTGCTTCATGTAAGAACAACCGTTACTGGAGGCGCCTGCTTTAATATTTGCGATTTTTTAGAATTTCTGATTTCACATCAACATACAGGAGCGCATTACTTTTCCGGACAGAAATGGTGTGAAAATGACTGAGAATTATATATTACCCTTTTAGCCCTGGAGCTGTTGAGTGGCTCGCATTAGGTTATTACTCATCTTCACATTTTGTTAGGGTTGTGAAACGAAGATCCCTTATCCTGTGGATTCAGGTTAATACCAGTGGACTGACTGGCAACAGATACGTTTTCTCATTATCTGATTGCTGACTTGTTTCTTAATCTGTGGAGTCTATCATCCATTATCACTAATTGCTGAAGGGATATGAATCCTTCTTGATTTCAATTTTCTTTCTTTCTTTTTACCTTCTGAGCCTTTTTGTGTCAAGTAAATGCAGCAGCTTTAAAAGGTAAGTGAATTACAAACACATGTCACATTGATAGAGACTGCTGGCATTGAGTGCATATTTATGTGTGATATGCTTTATCAATATACAGGAGACACTGAGTTAACGCAGGAGAGAGAGGTCAGCACTACTCCTCATCAGTGCACGTCTGCAACTAATGCCTGCTGCAACTTTATTGTTTCTTTAGTCCCTTTTCTTTTTCCCCTATTGTGGTTTATCAGATGAGTGTTCTAGTACTCACAGGTGATTCCATATAGGGGAAAGGAAAAAGTAGCTTTGCACATCGCTTCCGCTGTATCCGGCTGATCAGGATAGTGGTAACCAGCTCAGAGACATCGAGCAGCCGCCTCTGGCTGAAAACAATACATGAAGTGGGAGGCAACTGGAATCATGGACCTAAGGAGAGCAGCCTTGACTCCGCCCACTCAGTCGTCACATATAATACAAGCCCAATCCTCCTTTAAATAAAGCCCCAAACCAACTAACATCCAACTAAAAAAGGTCCAAATGACGGTCATCATCGAAAATTGCTAAAAACCTAAAAAAATATAACCAACGAAGAAGGAGGCATGGTGAAAGAGTACCCCCAATACAACTATGGAATTGAGAGGAGGTGGGAGGGAGGAAAATTATATTTAAATATAATCAGCTATGGTGTCGAAACTACTACAGCAGGAAACCAAGAAAAAAAGTAGTCCCCCAGAGAACAGACAAAAAACTGTAGTGTGATGAGACAGTACTTAGTCCCTGCTGCATGGGTATAACGGAAAAGAGAAAGGAGGGACAAACAGGCAGGACTGACCACTGGCAAGAATTTTTGAAGGACACTGAGACAAACAAATCAAAAGCTGGGGGATGGCTTTAGCCCAATATTGGAAATTACAATAGGTCTCGAATGCTGGACCTAAAAATGAGTGTGAGACTTATTTCTGTATGCTCATACAGGAGGGAATGACTGTGCTTCTAGTGAGGTCATCTATTAAGGAACTGCCAGGTCTTTGCTGCCATCATGTTATACAGATTGTCTTGAGTGTGTCTTATCTTTGTAAGGAAAACGTTCCAGAATTTTGCTCCCTGCACAGAGTACAAAGCTCCAACAATGTGCATCTTTCTAAGAGAGAGGCCTTAAAGGGTTCTGTTTTTTCATGTATCTTGGAACTTTTGTGGTCCAGGTTCATGGGTGGCCCTGTAGACAATGCATAGTGCCTTAGAGGATGAGTATCTATACACAAGCTTTGTATGACAGGCATGCATGGCTAAACCACATGTGCCTCTAAAATGCTGGCCAAGCAACAAATGTGTCTTAACAACGCATTCCTTTACCACGCAATTTCGTGGTAAAGGCATGGCCAGTAAAGGGATTTTTGTGGTAAAGATCACACCACAGCCCCCCTGCCTTAAGCTTTAAAAACAAACAAGAGCCCCTTGAGCCCTAAAAACAATCCTGACTACCCAATTCCTAAAAACAACCAGACCTCCCTGAGCTCTAAAAGCAACCAGAGTCCTAAAACCAAATACAACTCAGAGCCTTAAAGACAAATTCGACCCCCACCTGAGCCCTAAAAACAACCCAACCCCCCATGAGCCCTAAAAACAACCCAAACCCTGAGCCCTAAAAACAACCCTGACCACCCCCTGGGCCCTGAAAACTACCCAACCCCCTAAACCCTAAGAACTGCCCCACCCCTTAAAACAAAAAAGACCTGGCCCCAACCCCACTTACCAGACCATGTTCCAGAGCTCCCTCTTCCGATCCTTGATGCTCCTGGGCCTGCCCATTCGCGCAGCTAGATCGCACACTGCTCTAAACTCACATATGCTTAGGGAGCTGAAGCACAAAATAGGCAGCTATGTGAAACCTCTGGATAGGAAGTGTCGCACAAGATGTTCAGTTGGGGTTATGGTGCAAAGGTGGCTCTTGAAGCAGTGTTGTTGACACAGTGCTCCAAGGAGCTTCATGGAGGGAAACTATGCTCAGAGTGTTAAGAAGGGCAAGGCTGCTGCATGGCTTCCACCACCATCAAGTTCTAGCATTGTCTAACCTAAGTGCAAGACCCTCTCCTGCTTTCCAGCCTCTCAGTTAAAACTTTGGACAGCTGTCCCGCCCCAGGATGCTAAGATTGGCCAAAAATTTTGCACTATCACCAGGAACACCATAAAAGTGACAGCAATACAGGCAAACACTTGCAAAAGCTTCATTGATGACACATCAACAGCAGTTTAGTATCTGGTAAACTACATGCAATTACTTCTCTGGGCTTTCCGAACAAGGTCCTATCTCTACAATCTTAAATCACCTTTTGCAAGGTCCAACATTCTCTACACGGTTGTATGACGGAACAACGCAAGGAAGTACTCTGCATGCCTGCATGCCTTTACCACACATTTTTTCACCCCACATTGTTTTAGAACACATGTACTTTTACAACGTATGCCATACATTGTTTATATATTGCGCCACCCTATTGATTGCCGTTCTTCTCCGCCGTTCTTGCGCCACCCCTCGATGGGCTAGGAATGCCGAAGGGAGTTTCTTGGAAGGATATATATATATATATATATCCTCCAAATCTGAAGTGGAGCATACCATATGGAGAGATGCTAAGGGCCAAGAGAAATTGCTCTGAAGAAGAGGACTTGGATGCGGAGATAGAGAAAATGATTCGCCGATTCCTATCTAGAGGATACCCTTTGGAAGTTCTGATGACAGCAAAATCTCGAATGCACCTGAAGGATAGAGGGGACCTCCTGATCTCTTGGAAAGAACAAGCATACACAACGGGAGTCCTTAAGCTACCAGAGAAAAGAAAATTGGAGGAGTCAGGAAACAAAAAACGCCTCATTATGGACTTCAACAACCAGAGTCAGAATCTGAAGAAGGTGATACAGAAAAATTGGAAAATTCTCCTGTTAGATGAAACTCTTAAGGAACATTTAACACCTTATCCGAGTATCACCTATAGGAAAACAGCGTCCCTAAGAAACATCCTGACACAAAGTCATTTTGAGGTCAAGTAGAAGGAAAAAACGTCTTGGCTGAATACACCAGGGTTCTGGAAGTGTGTAAAATGCAAAGCTTGCGAGCATGGACAGTAGATCAAAGAATACACACTCCAGAGTGGAAAAATTGAAAAGATCACAGATCGCATTACCTGTGAATCAAAATTTGTAATTTACAGACTCAAATGCCCATGTGGAAGAGACTATATCGGAAGCACAATTAACAAACTGAAACTGCGGATCTTTCAACACCCACGTGCGATTAAAAATAACGATCCGAGTTACCCTATGGCGAAACATCAAGCAGACTGCAGCAAACTAATATATTCAGGTTTGAAAATCGCAAAGACATCTGAGAGAGGAGGAGATCGCACTTTAAAGTTAAGAAAAATGGAAAGTAAGATGATCCTCGGTATGGGAACGGAATTCCCTTTTGGACATAATTTGGACGCAGAACTACATGTACATCTGGAAAAATAAACGAATATTAGAGACCAAAGATGAGCTTTTAAAATCCAACTCCACAGAAAGCATTGTATGGATATGAACTCATAACTAGTAATGAAACAGCAGAAATGTTATGTTAACAATGACAAAGCCCTAGGAGACATGCATACCCAAAGCAGAAAATGGTTGAACTTAAGGGAGCAAATTGTCTCTTTGAGGCAAGAAAGAGAGTATGCAAGGTTAGATAAAATAAGATGGAATGTAATACATTGGATGTGATCAAGTCTTGTGCAGATGAAGACCCCCCAAATAAACTGAAAAGACCATCATCTCTGAGGGAGGTTATAAATGACAATGCAATTAACCCTAAACTAAGAATATATGGTTAACAACATAGAAATATTTCTCTGGTGAGAGAAAGAAGTCTCTTTTTTAGGATACTTTTATCTACTTTAGCACATAGATCCTAAAATGGAAAAAGAGGATATGAGAAATAGGCGAGGGTAGAAAAGAAAAATAACTGTAAAATATGCATGTTTGCACATAATGATTTGATCAATCACTGTAACTCTAAAACCTAGAACTGAGAATGAACTCTTGTCGCTCCTTAGCTACTTTTGTAAGAAAAATGTACTTTACAGAAATTCTTTCAAATTCAAATTTCAAAGCTTTATTCGACTTTTAGTCATAAAAGCAAACCTCCTAACCATGATACAATAAATACTAAGCAAGAGAATAATTCACTAAAAACATATTAAACAACAAAAGTCGAATGCTGATAAATACTAGGAAATGTATACATACATTTTAAAAATTCATTAAGAAAAATTAAAAAACGAGCAAGTTTAGACAGGCAGTTCATAGTTCATATTACCCGGTAGGCTTTAAAGTACGTGATCTTATTACCCAAGCCCAGGCCAAGAATTTTGCTACGCCTATTACTAATGGTGCTGAGCAGTCAGATACTAAAATTCTTAGGGCTTGTAAACAACAGCGAGTACCCATATTTTTGCAAATTGGTTTTAGCCACTTTCGACGGGGAATGACGTACAAGGGGCAGGAAAAAAGCAGGTGCGCAATATCTTCTGTTTGATTTTTACAATGGTCGCAGCAAGCGTCCTGCGATCGGGACCAATGTTGTCTAAAAGCGTTCACTGGGAGTGTTCCCACACGAAATTGGAAGTATAGTTTCCTGTCAAAAGGACGTTCAATTACATCCCAATATTTTTCATAAGATGGAAGTTGTTTAATGTCCAAAAAGCATGATGACAGGGTTGATTGCAAACCTTTACGATACACTGATACATATACCGACTCCCAATAAATATCCTTCAGTTGTTTTTTCGATGGAAATGAGGCAACATCCTTATTACCCCACAAGTGGTCAAGGCCCAACTTCACCAATGTACCCCGAAGTTCCTTTAGCCATGTAATGCAATGAAAGCGGTCACAGTTCACAACATCAAAAAAAGCTGATACATAATGGCTTAGCTCTGGGGTTACCATTAAACGCTTCCAATACAGCAGAGGACGTAGGCGGGCAATATCTTCGATATTTTTCCTACCTAGGTCCATCTTTAGTGGGATTATGGGGGTACTTTGTGGGGCCCTAACAAGCCCTCTCGGAAATTTATTTTCCGCCCGCCCCAAGTCTCCTAAGTTTGAAAAACCCCAGAGCTCAGACCCATATAAGCATGCAGTCAACATTTTCATACTATAAACTTCGAGTGCACAATTTATAGGTCTTGTCAGAGATGTGTTATGTTTGATGGTGACTGCGCCTGCTAACTGACTAAATTTTAAAGATGCCATATTAATGTGTGATTTCCATTTCATGTCATGTTGTAGGATAATTCCTAGATAGGAGAAGGCATCTACTTTTTCCAGTGGTTCGCCCTTATATTTTATCGCCCCCCTGAAAGCTGAATGGGGACTCAGGCACATGAATTTAGTTTTGCTGGTGTTTAGTTCCAGGCCCCGGCTATCACAAAAATCCCCAAAGGCGTCAATCACTTTCTGCAGTCCACTAGGCGTACGCGATAGTAAAAGCGTATCGTCCGCGAACATTAGTACGGGGACGTGTACACCTGCTATGATTGGAGCGTCATTTGGGGATTTATTTAAATACTCCACAATTCCATTTATATAGATTGAAAAAAGCGTTGGGGCCAGGACTCACCCTTGCCTCACCCCTCGTTCCACTGGGAAAGGGGCCGTCACTTCGCCCTGTTTGCCCCACCTTATTTTTGCAAAATTGTTTTCATGGAGGCGCACCAGCAAGGTAAGGAGTTCATGGCTTATTCCCACATCAGCCAGGGTTTCCCACAGTTTTTCTCTCGGGACCAGATCAAATGCGGCTTTTAAGTCCACAAAAACTGCATACAATGTGCCGTTTTGCAGCGTGACATTTCTCCAATAAATGGCTAAAAAGTAAAAAACTTGGTCAACACTACTAGTCAAGGGGCGAAATCCCGCTTGGTATGGCGACAATATATTTTGATCTTCAATCCACTGCTGTAGTTTGCTCTGGACTAATCGACCCATTATTTTCTGCGCAGTGTCAATTAAACTAATGGGTCTCTAATTTTTTGCCTGGGTTTTGTCGCCCTTTTTAAATATAGGGATGATTTCTGCCTCTTTCCACGAGGCTGGGACTTCTCCACCCATAGCTATTGCATTTGCCAACCATGTGAAATATGTGCACCAGGAAATCCGGTCTGATAAAAAGACATCTGCTGGAATGCCATCCCTTCCTGGCGCTTTTCCCCCTGACACGCAATCCAGTGCCAAGCTGACGTCTTTTTCAGTAAATATTTGGTCATTAAAAAAGACAGTTTGGGTGGGAAATATGGATGTATATCTCGGACATCTGGCATACTGGGGTTGAAAAAAATCATTCCAGCCATCTTTTGACACATGGTTTTGTGGTTGGGCAGCTGCCCCACCCTTGTTCCATTTAACTAAGGCCCAAAACCGCTTGGAATCTTTGTTGGTACAGGCCTGTTTTAGCTCACTCCAGCCCTCTTCATCCCAACGCCTCTTTGCTTGCTTTGGCGTCAGCCTATAAATATCTCTTGCCCTTTTAACAGCTATTGGGTTTCCTATTGTCAATTCTACACTTAAATTTTGCCTTGCCAATCTGCAGCTTTTATCATACCAGCCTTTAGCGGCTTGATGTTTTTTGGCTGTAGTTGGGTCTACTGTTTTAATAAAAAAGCTTTGCAGTTTACTAAATAAGCTTTTATGGGCCTCCATCATGTATTCCTGGAAATTAGGATTCCCATAGTGGGCCTTGATAATACTTACTTCCTCCTTTACTAGTTTTTTCAAATGTTCTAGTTTCCTTTCATCCCCTAGCAACATTCCCCATTTCAGATGTCTTTGATTATTAGAGCACACAACATCTTGTGTTACCATCTGATTATTATTTAAAAGTGCTCTAGACTCTTGGTAAGGGAAAAATGTCATATCCAGGGGATGGTGGTCACTCTCTAACCGTGATACAACTGCCATGTCTAATAGCTTAGACCATGCTCTTACATCAATTAAGAAATAGTCAATCCTGCTTGTTGCACGACCATTATCAAAGGTAAAATTCCCGTTTAAGTCAGATGGTGTCCTCCCATTCGTGGCTCTCAATCCTCTAGAGAGGCAGAGACTCTTGATCCTAATGGCCGTAGCACTCTATCTTTTTATGGGAGGAATCTCCAATTGTGGTATTCCCCATTTACTATCTTCCTCTTCCGTTAAGCTCCTATCCTCTTCTCCTAGGGGCTCAAAAGTTGAATTAAAATCACCGCCCACAATGATATGAGGATTAGGTGGAAGGGTTTCAACGTCTTGTTCTAGGGTGGTAAATACTTCGGATGGAATACCTGCACCAACCCCCCTAGCGTAGATGTTGTACAGAGCTACTTCTTGGCCATTAGGCCATCTGATATTCAGTGCTAAGATTTCATTGGATTTAATTTGCCTTTGTGATATAGTGGAAGTCATTGCTTGGCGAACCCATATCAGCAGTCCTCCAGAGGGACGTCCTTTTTCGCCTCTGGATGCAGGTTTATAAAAATTTAAATACCCCATACGAAATACTGGATTAATTGACCAAGTTTCTTGCATCATAACTATATCATGCCTGTCAATATAATCAGCCCATTCTGGGGTGTCTAGCTTACTCGCTATGCCTGCTATATTCCAGGATATAAAAGTCAATGATCGTTCTCCTGGAGTTGGGCCTAATGTACATGGCACCTCCATATTTCCCCTAGAGTCCACACTTACTTTTCCCCCTGACTCAGCTCCTAGCTCACCCCCAACTATTATTCTAGTATTAGTAGAGCCATCTGACCCTATTATAGGTGCATTGCAGTTTGGGCTTGGAGGGATCTTAAAATCTAATGCTAGATTTTTTGTGCGTTGGTCTAGTAATTTGTCTAATTGACATATGGGATGACTCGGCTGGTGTTCCACTAATAATCTTCTATCTATTGTGAGTCAATCGCACTCGTTTAAATTAGACAGTGCTGTAAATCTATTATCTAGGTCTAGCCCCCAGACATTAGATGGACCCTCCCTTGCACTTCTACTGGCCACTGTAGACCATTTGGTTCTCAGAACACCTAGATTTGACACCGGGCCCTTCCTATTATAGAAAAAGTCCATAGTAAGTGGGATTAGTTCTGCCGTTCTACGTTGGGGAGGGAGAAGATTGTTCAGGATTTCTGGTAAAACTTCGGGGCTTTTAAGGTTCAAAACCACACAGTCCCCAGGGAATTTCTTAATCCTGCTCCCTATCCATTTTACCCGTCTTGCCGTTAGCAAATCTTCTGCCAGCTTATATTTGCCCCCAGGACACATATGCATATTATTACTTAGCCATTGGGGTGCCTTATTTAATAGAGATTCAGGGTGTTCTATCTGGCCTATTTTTAAAGGGGGAACATTGGCAAGTACCAGAATAAGAGGTGAGGCTTCTACAATTAACTCCACAGGGTTATTTTCTGTGTTAGATCCCTGTAGTATACAATTCCCTTCAGGATCTATAGGGACGGCACCAGCAAGATTAATTCGATCTGGACCAGGATCGAGTCCAGCCTGCTGGTTCTGTGACAGCTCTACTACACCTGGACCTACACTTTCTAATGAAGTTTTTTCAGCCAGTTTTTCTACGAACATATTCGGCAATTCCTCCACTTTATCATTAGTTGTTTTTATATAGGCCTCCAATTTATTTATTTTAGCCGTGAGGTGATCAATTTTTGACAGTAGGGGTTTTACTATTTGATTTAACTTAATGTCCAACATACCCATAAGTCTTTTTAATATGCCATCGTCCCAACCTTGACTCACAACTCCTTCACCCGCATTCCCATATGCAGTTTTCTTATTGGGCGGGGTAGCGGGCCTTTTCCTGCTAGACCTTAACCCTCCCCTTTTTGCAGGAATCTTAGTGGTCACCTTTATGACTCTTGGGGCAGGAACAGGGGGTGAGGGAGAGCTGGGATCTATTACCTCAAGATCTGGGTCTAGATCATGCAAGGAGCCATCTACATCCCCCAGTATCATTTCAGCATTAGTGGGTGGATTTACCGAGAACGATACATTTTGTGTTCGTCCCATATCCAGCCCATGTGGAGCTGGGGATAAGTCAGTTGGAGCGGCCGGAAGAAATAAGTCCATACTTAAGTTCTCGTTTTGGGGCAATGACAGTGGGCTACCAAGATCCAGCGAAGACCTCCGCTCATGATTAATTTTTTCCACAATTTGTACCAAGTAATTGTCCATGGTATTACCAGGGGCAATGGGATTTTTTTGCTTAGACATTTCTGTACCTGGCAATTTTCCTAATAAACCTTTGCCCCAATATAGTCAATGGAAATCAAAGAGGCCTCGTTACCTTCCGGCGTAACTTTCCCAATGTTTCTAGGTCTGACACAGGCTAGAGTAGATAGGAAGGGAAAACCTTTATGGGCTGTAAATAGACGAAAATCTGAGATGTCCTGGTGATGGTAAGTCTTTGATATATTGAGTGGAAGAGGGGGGGCCCGTCCCGTCACCTTAGGTCCCCTGAGGGCCAAAGAGGGCCCGCCCTTTGCCCGGGCTTAGCCCGGCGCAGACCCGCGCGGAGACCCGCATCGCGGGGACGCTGTGGTCTTTATCGCGTCTCCGGGCGCACAGATGACGTTGCGACCTGCGGGGGAGCCTGGGTGTTGTGCTTTCCCACCTCGGCGGCCGGCGGAGTGCAGCGGCGGCGAGGGACCAGGAGCCCAGGGCAAAGCAGCACAGTCAGGGGCCAGGAGCCTCAAAAGGAGCAAAGGATCCGGCGGCCACACAGCAGGTTCTGAGCAGGTTCCACTAAGAGGCTCAATCCGTTTCTTTTAAAATGAACTTTGGAACTTTGTACGTAATCTGCACCTCGTTTGATGAATAATATCATTGTGAATGTAAATAAGTCCCTTTTCAGGTACTTTACATGATGCACGTTGCACTTTAGAATCACATTCTTAAAATAGTACTTTACTGTAAACTATGAGATGCACAGAGAAAAGGTGAAAAAATGGCATCCAAAATGCGCCGTAAAATCATACTCAGGACTGGTAGTCTAGTTGTTTTTAATGGTAAAGAAACTGATGAGGGTACTAAGCACAGAGCACAACATAAATTGTCCAGACACAAGGGACTATATGGCCAGTTGAAGACTAAGTATAGTCGAAATGCGTAGGGCGTCCTCTTGCTAATAAACATGGTGTTTGTGGAAAAATAAGAGAAATTGAACTTATCTGCTGCTGTGGTGCCGTGACTTCTGTGGAAACTACGTGAGCCCAGGGGATTCGAAGTGAAATATATATATATATATATATATATATGTGATCAAGGCTACTGTGACGTAGCCGAAATGCGTCATGCTGGCGACAAGGGGTCAATAAACTACCTTTGAAATCTACTCGTAGCGCTGTGGAGTGGTCTGCACCTGTTTTTTCTTCGTTGGAATACATTTCCGAGAGGGAGTCATAGCAGGAGTTTGAATTGTATATATATATATAAATATATCAACTCGAAATCCAGTACACGAGAGAAGAAACCTCACTGGTGCCGTGGCCTCGTTTTTCAGAAAATCACGGGTAACATTTTGCAAGTGAGTTTACATTTTTAAAGGTACAGTGGTTTCAATTTGTCATAGACATAGAAGACACATTACAAGTAACATTTCGGTAGAATAACGTTGTGACAGAAAGTTAAATTTAGATTGTTAGGCATTTTGTAACGGTTTGCAAAATAACAGTGGAAATGAAATACAGTTTTTGTTAAATATGTAAATATACACGGGAATTGCGAATTGATTGTCCCCAAGTGGGGTTGCAAAATTTCAAAAGTAATAAAGATATTTCTAATGTCTCTGACACATCAGTCATGCCCAAATTTGTAATTGATTTGTCTTCAGAAAAGAAGTGAAAATATAGGTCCTAATTTCATTATCTTCCCACCACAAAATGGATGAGCTTCAATTCCATCAATTCAACCGCATTGATTTTCAAGCAATCTTCTCATCTGTATCAAAATCATAATATTTATAATTATTAAAAATAGAGACCACTGTGTGTAACACAAATAGTGAAAAAAGAAACTTGATTAAACATTAAAAACAAAGTGCAACAGCAGAGAGGTACGGTATAGGTTAGTTCATTCCTTATCTAAGGTGTATTGCCATTTCCTCGTCCTGATAACCCAAAAGGGTTCATGGTATTATACTTAATTATCAATCTGGATTCCAATTTGCGTAACATGAACAAACGATCTCCTCCCCTTTCTTTGAAAGGGACCGAGTCTAGCACACACAATTTTAGGAGATTCTGGTTTTGTTTATGTGTTGTACTGAAATGGCGAGCAACTGGGTACTGTTTATCGTTATTGGAAATGGCTCTTGGGTGTTCAAGGAGGCGTAATTTGACCTTTTTGATGGTACTGCCTATATAAAATAGATTACATGGACACTTTAATGCATAAACTGCGTATTCTGTTTCACAGTTAAAGTGTCTCATAATTTTAAAGGCAGGTTTTTCTGAACAGAGTTTTACTGATTTGCAGTTGGTACTAAATCTGCACACCTTACACTTGGTGCAGGTGTAGAAGCCTTGTATTGGGTTGGCTTTCTTAATGTCTTTGATTGTACTGGTCATTAGGATGTCCTTGAGAGATCTATTTTTCCTAAATGTTAGTGAAGGGAAACTGCCAATACTTTCTTTTATATCTTCATCTAATTTTAAAATTTCCCAAAATTTGATAAGGCTCCTCCGTACTTCCCATGATTGTGTATTATACATGGTTATGAACCTAATCTGACTGTTCAATTCGTCGGGTGGCTTGGTATATAAAAGGTCTTCCCTTTGGACACTAGATACCTTCTCAACAGCTGCATTAATGGTGGTTATATTATAGTCCCTTTCGCCAAATCTCTGAAGCATTACCTTCTTCTCTTCTTCGAAATCCCTCTCTGTGTTACAGTTCCGTTTGGCCCTTAGAAGTTCGCCATACGGAATACTGTTGATCAGATTCCTGGGGTGGCAGCTTTGGGCTAGTAACAGGCTATTCCCCGCTGTTGATTTTCTATGCAGTTTACTCTCAATTGTGTTTCCTGCTATTCTCAAATTAAGGTCTAGAAATTGGATTTCATTGGTGCGCGTCTCACAAGTAAATTGTAAGTTAAGAGCATTGTCATTGAGCTTCTGTACGAATTCTGCTGCCTGGCTCTGGTCACCATTCCCGATACAGAAGATGTCATCAATGTACCTTACCCAGAGGACGACGTGATCTCGATATTGGGGGGTCTCCCGGACGACCTGCTCCTCCCACCAGCCGAGGTATAAACCTGCAAAGCGGGGTCGAAGCAGGTCCCCATCGCAGTCCCCTGGGTTTGTCTGTACAAGACTTTATTAAACAGGAAGTAGTTGTTTTTGAGGCATAAGGAATTCATTTCTATGATCATTTCTGAATGTAATAGGAACGACAGAGATCCTCCTTTCAAAAAGTGTCTGAAAGCGCCTATACCCTCATTCTGTGGAATGCTTGTATAGAGGCTGCATACATCCATAGTAATAAGTGTATAGCTTTTCTTCCATTCAATAGCTTTGATTTTAATTAGGAAGTCCCTGGTGTCTTTTATGTATGCAGGTAATCCTTGTACAAATGGTTGTAAAAAATGATCAACATATTTGGAGACATTTTCTACGGAACTCCCCCGAGAAGATACAATAGGTCTCCCCGGTGGTCTAGTGGTATTCTTATGGATCTTTGGTAAAAGGTAGAGAATGGGAATTATGGGGTCCTTGCAGCGCAGGAATAGATATTCATTCTGTATTACCTGCTGGCAGTCGCCAGTAGGTATATATAGTTTGGACCTCGTTTCCATAGGAAATCCGCAACATTCTATTTAGAATAACTTTGGCGTCGATTGAGGAATTTGCGTGCAATTTTCCAAAATTTTGGCCAGCTCAGTTCTGCTTCTACCCTAGTTTTGGGGGGATTCGTCAAGTGGGGGCTGAGAAAAAAGGGGGGTCCCAAAACGTGTTTTCCCCATGTTAATTTTCATAGGACGTTTAGACATGACTGCAGCCCGAACCGCTGAACGGAATTACACCAAACTTGGCAAAATTGTAGGGACTGGTACGCAGAAGTGCCTTTTGTTTAAATGGTGTAAATCCCTCCAGTAGTTCCTGAGAAAATCAAAAGAGAAAGAATATATATATCTGGGCGGAGCCTAACCACACATCTCGTCGTGAGATCTGATTGGCTGTCAGCACTTCATCCAAGAAGTGTTGGCAGCCATCTTGGGACCAATATACATGATAGCACCTCATTAAAAAGCATTGCAGTTAATAGAAGGTTTTAGGACTTTGGTTCCATTATAAATCATTTGTTGATGGTACCATACTCATTTTAGGAATTGTGGTGTGTTCTAAGGTGATTTTACCATGTGAAAAAGCCGGTGGTTTGGAAGGGGATCTATAAGCTAAACTGAAAGCATATTTTCTGTAAGTTCACATTATCTTTCTCAGTCATGTGAGAATGAAGTCCGGCATTCTCAGTAAAACATGGACATCCAACAAGGACAGAGACTGTCAGTTGATTCCTTTGTGTTCTACTTCAGCCTCCTAAAGTGTTCTAAAGAACAACTAGAGCGCTAACAGTCCTACTTATTACAAAGGTATGGCACACCTGAAGCAATCTTGATTGGAATCAAGTAGTAACTCCTAAAACATTTAATTTAAAAAGAAACAAAATGAGGGGGTATATTTTGCCATAGAAAGTATGATTAGTGCTGCAGAAAGAAAAATTAGGGCACATTTTGAGTGACTTCTCAAATCCTCTTCTCTTTCATTAAAAAATTCTGACATGCAGTCTCCCAAGATGGCCACCAGAGACAAAAGAACCCAAATGTAGCCCAAATATCACCCAAATGTAGCCCAAGTATAGCCCAATGACAGAATGTCCCAGAGTGTTCTAAAGAACAACTAGAGCGCTAACAGTCTTACTTATGACAAAAGTATGGCACACCAGAAGCTATCTTGATTGGAATGAAGTGGTAAGTCTGAAAACATTTAATTTAAAAAGGAACAAAATGAGGGGGTTCATTTTGCCACAGAAAGTATGATTAGTTCTTCAGAAAGAAAAATTGGGGCACATTTTGAGTGACTTCTCAAATCCTTTTCAATTTCATAAAAACAATTCTGACATGCAGACTGAAATATGCACTTTGAATACCAGCAGCAGACGGGTGAGCAGTAGCTTTACTACAGTGATCTAATGAGCAACTAGAGTGCTAACATTCAGAATTTATGGCAAATGTGTGACACATCTGAATGCCTTCTTGATGGAACCAAAGTAAACAAGCATTGAAAATGCCATAGATCTCGCCCTCGTTTAAGTTAATGCCATTCTGTTTGTAGTGAGGTGGCTTTTTAGTTTTGCTTTTATTAGTGTTTTTCAAACTTTCATGTAAATAACATGCATATGTATGCATATATGTATATGTATGCATGCATTTATATTTGTATTTATATAGATATGCAGATTATAAATGTTTATTTATGTATGTATATGTATATATACACACACATACATATCTATAAATGCATATGCATATATATGCATATATATATATATATATATATATGTGTATATGTGTGCGTGCAGAGAGAGGTAGAGAGGTAAAGGTGGAGAGGTAGAGAGGTAGAGACTAGTAGAGAGAGGTAGAGAGGTAGAGAGTAGAGAGTGAGTAATAGAGAGTAGAGAGTGAGTAGTAGAGAGTAGTAGAGAGCAGTAGAGAGAGTAGTAGAGTGAGTAGTAGAGAGTGAGTAGTAGAGAGTAGTAAAGAGTAAGTAGTAGAGAGTAGTAGAGAGTAAGTAGTAGAGTTAGTAGTAGAGAGCAGTAGAGAGTGAGTAGTAGAGAGTAGTAAAGAGTGAGTAGTAGAGTAGCAGAGAGTGAGTAGTAGAGAGTGAGTAGTAGAGAGTAGTATAGAGTGAGTATTTGTATTTGTATTTTGTATGTGGCATTTATAAAGCGCAACTATCGCTCCGAAAGAAGCATCCTGTCGCTATAGAACTTTAGTGTACATTGCTAGAATTATACGGCAGCCATGACAAGGGGATCTGACAGCCTGAAGATCCAAGTTTTCAGTTGTTTTATGAAAGCTGATTCTTGTTCTACAAGTCTGAGATCCTTGGGCACTGCATTCCAGGCCTTGGAGGCCAGGATGGTCAGAGTTTTTCCTCCCTTAGTTTTATAATGGATTCTGGGTACCACCACCAGGTTGTCCCCTGATGATCTCAGTTTTCTGGGTGGATTGTACCAAGCAAATCTCCTGGCAAGATACATCAGACCTGTGTGATTAAGAGCTCTAAATGTTATCATCAGAATTTGAACAAAATCCTTTTATGCAAGGGTAACCAGTGTAAGTTCTTAACGGCCTGTGAGGCTGAGGCACGTCTCGGTAGTTTCAAAACCAATCTGGCCGCAGCGTGTTGCACACTCTGGAGCTTCTTCAGCGTTGCCTTTTTTCCCCCGGCCATCAGTCCATTACAATAGTCTAGCCGGGAGAGTATTAAAGCAACTGCCACCGCCTTTCTGGAGTCCATTGGAAGGAAATCAAAGAACTTCTTTAGTGATTTAATGATGCCGAAGCAACTCCTTGCCACATTTCTCACATGCTGGTCAAAGGTGAGAGCGGAGTCAAATATGACTCTCAGGTTTCTGGCTGATTCCACAGCCTGGGGCAGGGTAGAAGAGCCATCTGGCCACCATTTGCTGGGACAAAAATGCAAATTTTTCCCTAAGGGGAGAATCTCGGTCTTATTTGTGTTGCATTTTAGGTGTTTTTTTTCCATCCATAAAAATACTTCTGTGAGGCAGTTCTTTAAATTCTGTTCTGCCTCATTCGAGTTCTTTTCTAGGGGCACAATTAATTGGGTGTCATCGGCGTATGAAGTAACTAAAGTGCCGTAGGACTCAATTAAAGCAATTAGAGGAATCATGTAAATATTAAATAATAAGGGGCTCAAAATCGAGGTTTGTGGAACTCCTGAAAGAACCTTCTTTTTCTCTGAGAGGAAGTGACCCAGAGTCGTGATTTGAGATCTATCCGTCAGGAATGAAGTAATCCACGCTAGGGCCATGTCTGTGATCCCATTCTCTCTCAGCCTACTGATCAATATAGTATGAGAGATGGTGTCAAACGCCGCTGCGAGATCTAATAAAAAACGGCGCTTTTCCCTTCATCTTGCTGGAACTTAATTGAATCAGTAAGCTCAATGAGGGCTGTTTCGGTCGAATGCCTGGGACGGAACCCTAATTGTTGAGGATGAAGAATGTTATGAGTGTCCACGAAGTCTTTTAACTCACGATAGACCATCTGTTCCGTTATCTTACCCAGGACAGGAAGGAGGGATATTGGACGCAAATTAGACAGGTCCGTTGGGGATTTATTAGATTTTTTCATTAGGGGCTTAAGTATTGCTGTTTTCCAATCAAGTGGAACTACTCCTGAGCTAAGTGACGTATTAATGATTTCATTAATAGTGGGGTTAATCACATCGATTATCTGATGGAGTATCCGTGGAGGGCATGAGTCAGATGGAGCCCCTGATTTACAGGCCAGAATAGCGCCCCGACATTGGAGCAGCGAGACCGGCTTAAATGCACTGAGAGAGTGAGCCCTGACCTCACCCTTGTCTGAGTTACTCAACCGGGGAGGGGTCGAAAAATCTCTCTGGATCAGTTCAATTTTCGTCTCAAAAATAATCCGCAATTTGATTGCAGAAGGTTAGAGAGGGCGGGATTTCAGGCTGGAGGGATTTGGGATGAGTGAAAGATTTGACGATGGAAAAGACCATTTTTTGCTTTTGCTGCGCTTCTTTAATGGCTTTTATATAGTATTGCTTTTTCGCTACTTTGATGCTGGAATGATATAGTCTCCTTTGTTGGATATAGAACATTTTGGCTTTGTGGTCATACGTTTTACGCCACATTCGTTCATTTTGCTTACACAATAAGTGTTTCTCGGCCAATGTTGGTGAGAACCAAGGCGCATTATGCTTTCCTCTACGCTCTTTTCCAGGCGGACGTTTAGGAGGGGCCCGTTCTTTAGTAACCTGGTTCATCCAGGTATGGAAAAGTTTGGAGTCTTGTGTTACGTCTCCAGTCATAATCGGGATTTGTGATTGGTGTATGGGAATGTCCTTCAAGCTTTCCTCCACTACCCTCCAATTGATATTCGTATCATGTATCGGCTTACGAGTACGACGAATACAGATATTGAGAGGAATAAGACTGTGGTCTGTCCAGATTTGCGGGATGGGTATCTGGACCTCCAATGAGGGGAAATTGGAACACACACCATCTAGTGTGTGCCCAGCGCAATGAGTGGGTGTGCCCACCATCTGATGTAAGCCAAAAATCTCTAGAGTCTGCTGAGGATTGAGGGCTTGAGCATCCGTTTTAGATTCTAACTGTAGGTTGAAATCACCTAACAGGGTAAAATGGGGGTAACGTAATAGGAACTGTCCTAGGGAGTCACTCAGTGAGTCCAAAAATGTAATCGCACTTCCTGGGGGGCGATAGATTAGACCTCCTGAGAAAGATGTAGATGCATTTAGCATAATGGAAAAGCCCATACCTTCTGCCCCTTTAAGGGAGTCTAAATTGAACGTATGATACTTCATCGTAGTTCTAAGAACCACGGCTACCCCTCCCCCTCTACCCTTCGGCCTATCTTGCCTCAGAATAGTAAAACCAGAGGGAAGAGCGTTCGCTAGATCAGGGTTGCTGTTATCATTCAGCCAGGTTTCGGTAATAAAGAGAATATCCAAGTTCAAATCAAGGATTAAATCCTTGATGTCTTGGCTATGGCTGCACGTAGAACGCAAATTAATAAGTCCCCCTTTAAAGTTGGAGGTTCCCACTGGGTATGTATCAGGGTGGGGTATCATTTCCGGTACCGGCCCGGGTATGGTGCATTTGCAGGTGTTACATGAAAAAGGGCCCCTTATTTGTTCCGTGATAGTGACACATGGACAGTTCTTAAGTGCATTCAGTTTAAGAAGCTCACTTGCCTGAAAGATTTTGGGAAGTGGGATTTGGTCAGCCTGTCCTGCACCTGTCGCGGTCTTGGTGCGGACGGGCGCAGACGGGCTTTCCCTTGGCGCGCCTTAGGCGCGACGCCGGCGCTCCCACCCGCTGCACTTACGTGCCCCAGTGTTCATTATATAGTGGAGAAGGAGGGTGGGAGGCGTCCAACAACTGGTGCGCTACTCTCCTTTCCCCCCCAAGATGGCGGCAAGCCCTGACTCCCACCGCGTCCTCGTCTACCTGGCTGCGCGTGGAGCAGGGACCAAAGTGCGGTGCAGAAGAAGGTAGATGGTATTATTAAAATATCTAAACCGTCAAAGTGAAAGAATTAAAACAAGATATTAAAATGTATACAATGTTAAAATACGTGGCTGCCTAGGCCCCAGGCTTTCCGCTTCAGGGGATGGTATGTACAAAAGTTCTAGGCGCTCGAGGGTAGGCGCTGTTTAAATACAACGGAGGGCGGGAGGCGTCCAACAACAGGTGCGCTACTCTCCTTTCTGCCCCAAGATGGCGGCAAGCCCTGACTCCCACCGCATCCTCGTCTACCTGGCTGCGCGTGGAGCAGGGATCAAAGTGCGGTGCAGAAGAAGGTAGATGGTATTATTAAAATATTTAAACCGTCAAAGTGAAAGAATTAAAACAAGTTATTAAAATGTATACAATGTTAAAATACGTGGCTGCCAAGACCCCCGGCTTTCCGCCTATGGGGATGGTATGTAGAGAGTGAGTAGCAGAGAGAGAGAATAGTAGAGAGTAGTAGAGAGTGAGTAGAAGAGTGAGTAGTAGAATGTAGTAGAGAGAGAGTAGTAGAGAGTGAGTAGTAGAGAGTAGTAGAGAGTGAGTAGTAGAGTGAGAAGTAGAGAGTGAGTAGTAGAGAGTAGTAGAGAGAGAGTAGTAGAGAGTGAGTAGTAGAGAGTAGTAGAGAGTGAGTAGTAGAGTGAGTAGTAGAGAGTGAGTAGTAGAGAGTAGTAGAGAGAGAGTAGTAGCGAGTGAGTAGTAGAGAGTAGTAGAGAGTGAGAAGTAGAGAGTCAGTAGTAGAGTAGTAGAGAGTGAGTAGTAAAGAGTGAGTAGTAGAGAGAGAGTAGTAGAGAGTGAGTAGTAGAGAGTAGTAGAGAGTAGTAGATAGTGAGTAGAAGGGAGTGAGTAGTAGAGAGAGTACTAGAGTAGTAGAGAATGAGTAGTAGAGGGTGAGTATTAGAGAGTAGTGGAGTAGTAGAGAGTAGTGGAGAATATTCCAAAGTTTGGCACAGCACCACTTGCACAACAAGTCCAATCAAATCATATCACTTAGAGTCCTTATTGAAGCGCTGAATCTTGGTGTATATTCAAATGCATTTATTTTCCTTAAGTTTATGTACCACAGCCAGCCAACGCGTTTCGTTCTGTACAACAGAACTTCTTCAGGGCGCTCTTATTTCCTTCAAGTTATGTCGGTATCCTGTTGTCATATAACTAGATATTTCTTCCAAATGTTAGACGAGACACAAGTACATTCTTATTCAAAGTGACTAGGTATCAATTTTACCCACACAATTCGGGCAGACTTGAGTAATTTATAGCATCCTCAAAGTCAGTCTTTTAAAAATTCCAAAGTATAGGACATGATAATCCAAATCCAAATGTTTCTCAAGAAAAGTCATTTTCAATCTTTCGGAATATCGGCGTTTGGGCAAATATGACCCACGGACACGGTTTATGACTTTTCTTGAGAAACATTTGGATTTGGATTATCATGTCCTATACTTTGTAATTTTTGAAAGACTGACTTTGAGGATTCTATAAATTACTCATTCCATGGATGCTGCTGGGAACACCCCCAGCAACACCCATTGCACACCCCTTTAACGCAGGACACTGCGTTAAAGGGACTGATATTTATCAGGCAGGATTACGCCACAAAAAGTGGCTTTGTCCTGCCTGATAAATATCACTCAGTCTTCTGCGTCACCGGAACGTCACAAAAAGTGCATCATTCATGACATGGTCAGTGACATCACTGATGGCATCACTGATGACATCTCAAATGACATTACTGATGACATCATCCATGTGACAATCAAATACACCTCATCACACACTAGTATAATATTTCATCACTGACTGTAAAATAGAAAGTGCCATATTTGAAACCATTGACACACCAATAGAAATTTCTAAACACCCACTCAGTTATTCATAGAACTATACACACATCTAATCACTTACCTATAGATTCAGTGTTATATGCAGTGAATAATCAACAGAACACTATCAAATATACTTATACGCCTATTTCAAAGTTACACACCAGCACACATTGTATTCAATTATAAAGACATCCTTCTGACTTATGCAAACAATTGATTATACTTACATTTACTCACCTTCCTACACACTTATACAAACACCACTTCATCTATTTATATAGATAGTAACTCACACTATAGTGTGTTATAAAATCACTAGTACAAGTATACATTTATCCATATAGTGACTCATACAATGACTAAGTCTTAGGCACAGTTATTTAGATATAACTGTCACATACACTGCCTTTTTTTCAAGTTTAATGGAGATGTACCATTGAGAGAAATATTTCATCACCACCACACCCATAAACATATACACTCACTGAAACAACTGTTATAACATGTAGTCTTAACCTCATATACCTACTGAATGAACTATTCACACATGTTTTGGCAATCACACAACCCCCACCAAACCACATAGAGATTCATTAACCCACATAAATACTCAGTTAGGAAACCGATAACAAATATAGTCTTTAACATAGCAATTAAGACAAAGCAATAAAGACTTTCACACAGTTTAGTAACTACACATTATATATAGTGAGACTCTACAAATTAGTCAAGGAAACAATCAATGACACTGTTACTAAATCCACCATCCACACATTTATATTTATATATCCACTCATTCTTCAATGCAAAGTAGTTTACTTATAATACATATTTAAATATTAAAGCAAACAACATTCACTGGATGATGTCATCAGTGATGTCATCAGTGATGTCACTGACCATGTCATGAATGATGTAATATGTGACATCATCAGCAGTGGATTGCGGGCGCGCAAGTTATAGTGAGTACAACTAACTATAATAGGGGAAGTTCAATGGTTTTGTATGAGTAAAATGTCCAGCTAACTATAATATATATATATTTATAGATACGTGTGCGGATGTGCGCGGACCTTCGCGTGCGCAAGCTGCATGCTGATTGGCTGCCAATGTCTGTCAACACTCCAAAACAGAAATTGTTGGCAGCCATCTTGTGCCTCGGTAGACTGAGGCAGAAGAAAGTAGAAAAACAAATGTGTAGAACTCAAAAAGGGGGCAGGGTAGAAGCACCCTGACCCCCTAGGCCTGCTCAGGGGATCCCACTAGGATCCCTCAAGGCAAAAATAAATTTTAAAAAATCGAAAAATCGCGAGGTGCGCGTCGCGCACAGGTCTGCGTACGTATGCGTATGGTACGCGGACGGTGCGCGTACCTTTCCGAGAAAGCTGCATGCTTATTGGCTGTCAACACTCCAAACCAGGAAGTGTTGGCAGCCATCTTGTGCTCATTAGACTGAGGCACAAGAAAGCAGAAAAACAAACGTGTGGAACACAAAAAGGGGGCAGAATAGAAAACACCCTGACCCCAAGGCCTGTTAAGGTGGTCCCACAAAGACCCCAAAGGCCAATTTTTTTTTTTTTTTTAAACCCGGTATGTTTTTTTAAAAATTACCCCCCAGGGGGACTAAACCACGGGGGCATAGTGATAAAGAATTGTGGGGGCTGCCCAATCCCCCCACACTGCCCCCGGAGACCGCCGCCCTCCGGGGCAAAGCAACACAGCCCCCTGGCGCATAATGGAGGCTCCTGGTGGGCTAGTTGGCCCCCAGGGACCCCCAGTATGCAAGGGGAATTAGTTCCCCCTCTTCAAACATGCAAGGGGGTTGCGTTGCAGAGAGGTGTAAAAAAGGGTGTGGCCTCATTACACCTCTCTGCAATGCAGCCCCCTGGCGCATACTGGAGGCTCCTGGTGGGCTAGTTGGCCCCCAGTAGGCAAGGGGATTAGTTCCCCCTCTGCAAATGCGCCAAGGGGCTGCGTTGCAGAGAGGTGTAACAAGGGGCATAGCCTCATTTCACCTCTGTGCAATGCAGCCCCCTAGCGCATACTGGAGGTTCCAGGTGGGCTAGTTGGCCCCCAGGGGCCCCTGGTATGCAAGGGGAATTAGTTCCCCCTCTTAAAACATGCACGGGGGCTGCGTTGCAGAGAGGTATAAAAAAGGGTGCGGCCTCATTACACCTCTCTGCAATGCAGCCCCCTGGCGCATACTGCAGGTTCAAGGTGGGCTAGTTGGCCCCCAGGGACCCCCAGTATGTAAGGGGAATTAGTTCCCCCTCTGCAAACACGCCCGGGGGCTGCGTTGCAGAGAGGTGTAAAAAGGGGCGTTGCTTCATTACACCTCTCTGCAATGCAGTCCCCTGGCGCATACTGGAGATTCCTGGTGGGCTTTCAGGTCTTATATAGTTAGGAATTAGCATTAAAAAAAACTTTGAAATTTACTGAAAAAACCATAGATTTCAGGCCTTTTATAGTTAGGAATTAGCATTTAAAAAAACTTGCAAATGCACTGAAAAAACCATAGGTTTTAGGCCTTATATAGTTAGGAATTAGCATTTAAAAAAACCTTTGAAATTCACTGAAAAAAACATAGGTTTCAGGCCTTATATAGTTAGGAATTTGCATTTAAAAAACCTTTAAAATTCACTCAAAAAACTATAAGTTTTAGGTGTGTTATAGTTAGCTGGACATTTCACTCATACAAAACCATTGAAATTGCTCCTATATAGTTTGTTGTACTAACTATATTTCGCACACCCGCAATCCACTGCTGATGATGTCACATATTACATAATTCATATCATTCATGACATGGTCAGTGACATCACTGATGACATCTCAAATGACATCACTGATGACATCCACGTGACAATCACATACACCTTTTCATACACTAGTAAAATCTTTCATCACTCTTTGTAAAATACAGAGTATCATATTTGAATCCATTGTCACAGCAATACAAGTATCTAAAAACCCACTCAGTGATTCATAGATGTATACACACATCTAATCACTTACCTGTAGATTCACTCATACATGCCGTCAATGAACAATAGAACACTATCAATAATACTTATACACCTATGTCGACATTACACACCAGCACACATCCTATTCACATATGAAGTCATCCTACTCACTTATGCAAACAATGGATCATACTTACATATTTACTTAGCTACACACTTATACAAACACAACTTCATCTATTCATTTAGATAGTAAGTCATACTTAGTGAATTATAAAATCATTATTACAAGTATACAGTTATCCATGCAGTCACTCACACAATCATTGAGTCTTACGTAAACTTATTTATATACAACAACTGACACATACACTGCCTTTTATTTTTCTAGGTTGTTGGACATGTTCCATTGAGAAATATATTTGCTCATCACCACACCCATAAAGATATTCACTCACCCAAACAACTGTTAGAACATGTAGTTTTAACTTCATATATCTAGTGAATCAAGTATTCACACATCTTTGGGCAGTCAAACACCCCCCACCGAACCGCACACATTCACTCTCCCATACAAATACTCAGTTAACTAATCAATAACTAATATAGACTTTCACATAGCTAGTTACCAACTGGAGAACCAGTTTACACAACAACTGACAAAGTGATACAGATATTCACACAGTTTAGTCACTATCCACTATATTAAGTGAGACACTATAAATTGGTCAAGTAAACAGTCAATTACACTGCTACTAAATCCTCCATCCAAATATTTATTTTTATATATCCACTCATTCTTCAATGCAAATTGCTATATATATAATGCATATTTAAATAACGAAGCAAACCACATTCACTGGATGATGTCATCAGTAATGTCATCAGTGATGTCACTGACCATGTCATGAATGATATAATATGTGACATCATCAGCAGTGGATTGCGGGTGCGCAAAATATAGTTAGTACAACTAACTATATAGGAGCAATTTCAATGGTTTTGTATGAGTGAAATGTCCAGCTAACTATAACACCCCTAAAACGTATAGTTTTTTGAGTGAATTTTAAAGGTTTTTGAAATGCTAATTCCTAACTATATAAGGCCTGAAACCTATGTTTTTTTTCATGAATATATATATATATATATTCACTAAAAAAAATAGGTTTCACACACGTTATAGTTAGGAATTAGCATTTAAAAAACCTTGCAAATTCACTGAAAAAACCATAGGTTTCACACCAGTTATATTTAGCTGGTCATTTTACTCATACAAAACCTTTGAACTTCCCATGTTATAGTTAGTTCAGCTAACTATAACTCGCGTGCCCGCAATGCACTGCTGATGACATCACATATTAAATCACTCATGACATGGTCAGTGACATCACTCATGACATCACTGATGACATCTAAAATGACATCACTGATGACATCACTGATGACGTCATCCAGTGGCTGTGTGTCTTTCTGAAAAATAAATATTTTTATATATGTATATCTAAAGGTCGATGGAAGAATAAATGGGTAAGTAAGTGTCTAAATGGATGACTTTTTTGTAAAATTGATTGTATAACTGACTGATTAGTTGTATCTTAGTGAATACATGGGTTAGTGAGTAATGTTTAAATATGTAAATATATGTATCAGTCTCACACATTTTTTGAATAAGTGGCTGCATGGGTTGGTGAGTACCTACATGAGTGTCTATATAGATTATTAGTTGTTTTTTTGAGTATCAGTATGAGTTCTCAAAGGCCATAAATTCAATCCTTTCCCTTCCACGGCCAAAGAGGAGTGAAACAACTAGCGCAATTGTGAAAATATACAGACTGCAATGTGTCCCGGTAGCAACCTATGGAGCTGAGATTTGGGGGATAGTGAAAACACCCAGCCTGCAGACAGAAGAGAATCGGTTATGCAGGAAACTACTTGGAGCCCCAATCTCCTCATCCGGGTACATCTGCCATGCTGAACTTAACTTACCGTATATAACTGATTTTATTGCTACACGGCCTGCATTATTCTGGCTGGCCATCTGGACTAATGATCGCGCTACCCTAACTCAGGAAATTGTGAAGGAGTGTTTAGCTTGTGATAAAGGCATGAGCATCCCGTGGCTTCGGGCAACACAGGAAAGCCTAAACAGCATAGGCAAAATCCATCTTTTTAACGACCCTCTTCAGATCAAGAGCACTGACAAAAAGGATGTAAAATTTGAACTTTATGCCCTTTATAGGGAAAAGAGGTTGGAGGAAGAACTGAAAAAACAAACTGTTAAGTCATATGTGAACAATGTAAACAATGACTCATCTCCACAACAAATTCCCTTATACATAAGACTTCCATTGACTAATTGGGAAAGATCGCTACTGTATCGCTTGAGAGCTGGGACTATAAAATACTCACTTTGCTTTCCTATGGGCCACAGTATAATGAATTCTGGAAATACGCCATGCCTCTGTCCCTGTTATGGATTCAGTAGACAATATGAATTGCATTTCTTTTTTAACTGTAAATTTTATATGAAATACATTAAATGGTTTTTAGCCCCATATTTTAAAAAACACAGACCAGTCTCCCTGACCCAATCCTACTCTATGCTTTTAAAACTAGAAAACGATGAATTGATTTTCCGTGTAAGTTCATTTCTGAAAGTTATCTCTTCTACACGTAAATCGATGGAATCTCCTTGAAATGTTATGCGCTGTACAGCTCCCAATGCCTTTGCACTTTAGTAAATTGGACTGCACTTTAGTAACTGGATTACATTGATTGTTTACATTTATGCATGTATGCTCTTTTTGCAGTTTTCAACTACCTGTGAGAGATATTGTTATCATTTTTAACGTATTTTTTAATTGTGTCACTTTTATGGATTTGTTGAAATCCGAATAAAGTATTTTTGAATTGAAAATTGAGTCTCTGAGTGTTTATATGGTTTGGTGGGGGATTTTACTTAAATTAATGAGTGACTCACTGTTTATATGTGTTTTGAAGACAGCATGTGTGCAGGACTGTATGGGTGGATGAGTGTGTGTATAGGTGTGTTAGTGAGTGAATGACTGTCTCAATACTGTCTTTATGACTAAGTACATATGTGTTAAACTACTATATGTGAGTATTGGTGTATATAAGTGAGTATATATGAGAGTTAGAGATTTGAAGAGTTCCTGTATAACTAAGTATGTGTTTCTATAAGTGATCGTTTAAGAGAGTCAGTATGTTTATGTTTGTGTGTATAGCTGTATATGCAAATAAATGGATGTTTGATAGTTGATTTGCATGTGTGAGTATGTGTGTAAGTAAATCTATGGATGAGTATCGGTGTATAACAGGATGTATAGGTGTATGAGTACATGTATGAGTGACTATATAGAACTGTTAGTGAATGAGTGGATGTGTATATAGCTGGTGGAATTACTGAATAGGTTGTTGTAACTGGTATTGGTATCTCCATTTTCCTGAACATTTTTTTTCTATTTTTGAATGTGTGTATCAAAGGTTATATTAGAGTGAGAGAAGGTCTGACACTCTTTCACAAGGATGATGTCATCAGTGATGTAATTTGAGATGTCATCACCAGTGCATTGCGGGCTCGCGAGTTATAGTTAGCTGAACTAACTATAACGGGGGAAGTCCAAAGGTTTAGTATTAGTAAAATGACCAGCTAACTATATAACTGATGTGAAACCTATGTTTTTTTCAGTGAATTTGCAAGGTTTTTTAAATGCTAATTCCTAACTATAACGTGTGTGAAACCTATGGTTTTTTCAGTAAATTTGCAAGGTTTTTTTAAATGCTAACTCCTAACTATAACGTGGCTGAAACTTATGGTTTTTTCACTGAATTTCAAAGGTTTTTTAAATGGTAATTTCTAACTATAACGTGGCTGAAACCTATGTTTTTTTCAGTGAATTTCAATGGTTTTGTAAATGATAATTTTTTAATGTATTAATTGTTATATTTTTTATGCTGATTTACTACAATATTTTAAATTATTTCTGTTTTGATATTTTATTTTTTAAATTACATTACATATTTTTAATATAAATTGAAGAAAAACATTTTTTACACCTCTCTGCAACGCAGCCCCCTAACGCGTTTGCAGAGGGGAAACAAATTACCCTTGCATACTGGGGGTCCCTGGGGGCAAACTAGCCCACCTGAAACCTCTAGTATGCTCCAGGGGCTGCAATGCAGAGAGGTGTAATGAGGCCATACTCTTTTTTACACCTCTCTGCAATGCAGCCCCCGGGCGCCTTTGCTCAGGGGGAACTAATTCCCCTTGCATACTAGGGTTCCTGGGGGCCAACTAGCCCACCTGGAACCTCCAGTATGCGCCAGGGGGCTGCATTTCAGAGAGGTGTAATGAGGCTATTCCTCTTTTTACACCTCTCTGCAACGCAGCCCCCTGGCGCATTTGCAGAGGGGGAACTAATTCCCCTTGCATACTGGGGTTCCCTTGGGGTCAACTAGCCCACCAGGAGCCTCCAGTATGCGCCAGGGGGCTGCGTTGCTTTGCCCCGGGGGGCAGCGGTCCCCGGGGCAGTGTGGGGGGGATTGGGCCCCCCCCACACTTCTTTATCACTATGGCCCCGCGATTTGGTCCCCCTGGGGGGTGATTTAAAAAAAAACAGACTGGGTTTAAAAAAAAAAACATTGGGCCTTGGGGGTCCTTGTGGGACCCAATGAGCAGGTCTAGGGGGTCAGGGTGCTTCTACCCTGCCCCCTTTTTAAGATCTACAGGTTTGTTTTTCTGCTTTCTTGTGCCTCCATCTACCGAGCACAAGATGGCTGCCAACACTTCCTGGTTTGAAGTGTTGACAGCCAATGAGCATGCAGCTTTCTCGGGAAGGTACGCATACCGTACACGTACCGTACGCACACGTACGCGTACGATACCCATACCCCACGAATTTTCGAAAAAATGTAAATAAATTTTTGGGCCTTGGGGGTCCTTGAGGGACCCCCTGAGCAGGCCTAGGGGGTCAGGATGCTTCTACTCCGCCCCCTTTTTGAGTTCTACACATTTGTTTTTCTGCTTTCTTGTGCCTCAGTCTACCGAGGCACAAGATGGCTGCCAACAATTTCTGTTTTGGAGTGTTGACAGACAGTGGCAGCCAATCAGCATGCAGCTCATGCACGGGAAGGTCCGTGCACATACGCGGACCCGTACGCATACGGTACGCAGACCTGTACGCGTACGTTGAGTGCTTATAGATATATATTTTTTTCCTTTTGATTTTCTATCGGAACTACGGGAGGGATTTACACCATTTCAGCAAAAGCGGGATCTGCGAATCAGACTCTACCATTTTGCCAAATTTCTTGTAATTCCGTTCAGCCGTTCGGGCTGTAGCCGTGTCTAATCGTCCTATGGAAAATAACATGGGGAAAACACGTTTTGGGACCCCCCTTTTTTTTCAGCCCCCACTTGAAGAATCCCCCCAAAACTTTCAGAGAAGGAGCGGAGCGGAGTGGGCCATCTTCTTTGAGAAATTCATGAAGATTCATCAACGGGCGCCAAAGTTATTCCCAATAGAATGTTGTGGATTTCCTATGGAAACTAGGTCCTAACTATAACTACCTACTGGCAACCGCCAGTAGGTAATATATATATACACATATTACCTACTGGCGGTCACCAGTAGGTAGTTATAGTAAGAACCTTCTTTCTATTCAAAAAGCGTTTTTCCTTTCGCCAATATCTCTGGCTCCGTTTGAAAAATCTTCGTGAAAGTTTCAAAACTAAAAGGGCGCTCCTGGCTTGAAAGTTTTGGGGTGATTTGTCAAGCAGGAGCTGAGAAAAAAGGGGGTCTCAAAATGTGTTTTCTCAATTTAAATTTCCATAGGAAACTTTAGACACAGTTACAGCCTGAACTGCCAAACAAAATTACACCAAATTTGCCAAGAAGTTAGTGGTTCAGAGAGAACTCTTTTCTTTAAATCTTGTAAATCCATTCAGTAGTTTATGAGAAATGTAAACATTGACAGATATCGATATTTGAGTATTGTGAGATATGATTGGGTGAACCCTACCGATCTCGAGCTTGTTTCTAATCATCTTGTGATTCGTTGACCTGAATCCCAAAAAAAGGGGAACAAATAATAAAAGGGAAAGGTTAAGAATACTCTGAACCCCTAGGGCTGCTCAGGGGGTGCCACAAGGACCCCGAAGGTTAAAAAAAAGCGTTTTTGTTTATATTTTCAGCGGAAGTCGTGTAGGGTTCACAAATCACGCCAAAAAAGACCTAAAAATGAAGCGCAGTTTAGCGTGCTTCATTTAATTAGGCCCCCGGGTGGGCCACTTCCCGGGAGCAATGCTTAGTTATGATGCTGGGGCTACTTCTGCGGCAGGCACCATTTCTCCCTGGCGCAAATATAATGATATGCCGTGGGCATGTAAAACTGGTGGGGGGGCTCAAGCCTCCCCACTTTGCCCCAGGACCCGCTACCTCCCCGGGACTTTCATCAATTAAAATACAGGGACTGTTGCGGACTATCGGCCCCTGGGAGCACGATTTTCCCTGGGCTTTAAATTTGATGGTGGCAGATCATGCAGTGTCCCCCGAGGGCCAGTACCAACAATGTCCTGTGATGCCCACCCCCGGAACATTGCAGTTTGCAAACTTCTGCTTCGCTTTATGGAAGCGAGAGGAGGACATTGAAGTGAAGCAGATTGGCTTTCGGAGAAAGGGAGCTGTATGTCAGCAGCTCCCTTTGCCCAAAAGCAATGCCGACTCCCACAGAAGGCGAGGAGCCATCAGGGATCGCGGGGCCATTGGGGCTCCCCAGCGCCCTCAAAACATTGTGACCAGGCCCCGGGGAATGGGGTCACTGGGGCCTAGAATGGTCCGGGAGGGGGCCACACCCTTCCTTGTTTAAAAAAGAATTTATCGGGCCGCGGGGTATGGGGTCCCCGTGTCCGATTTCGGCCAATGTAACTAGGGGGTATTCATTATTATTTTTTTTGTTTTGTGATATGATAGGAGTGGGGAGCCCATTGCGGTTCACAGCGCAGACTTGTGTAATGTCGTGATGTGTTCATGAATCCCACAAAATATTTAAACAGATTATGTATGCTAAAAGATAAATAGGATTGAGGTCTGGGTTATAGGGTGACTCTAAAAAAGGCCCTTGTTTTCATTATTACTTTTTTTGAGCTACATGTAAGTGTGGATGCAGAGCTTCAGGTTGTTGAGAAACACTCTGTTTCCTTCATCTGTGAAACAAACTCCATCACTTCTGTAAATGTCATCCACATTAAAACAAAGATTGTTGTTAAAGATGGACCCTATTCTAAGATTTCTGAGGTAAGAAGACATAGCTTTATTGACATTCTTCCTAGCTTTCTCAATCTGAGGACAGAATTGATTTGACCATTTCCAATTCTGTCTTTGGCATATATATGAGAGTATACAAAGACAGTTTGAGACAAAAGCAACATCAACTGTGAAAAGGTATCCTTCATTAGCATTTGTAGCCCAGCCTCGGTCAATGTGCCTAGGTCATTGCCACCACGGTGCACAATCATGAGGTCAGGGGTGTTAGAGATGCAAAAGGTTTTCAACCAACTGCATCAATTGGTGCCACTTTAATCCTCTATGTGCAAACCATTTAATATCTACATTTTGCAAACCTAGGCCTTTGTGAATACATCTGTGTTCAGTATACCTTTTGCACCAGAAAACATAGATGTGCCCTACAATCCATACAGTAAGCATTTTGAAGGGATGTCTTGAAGTAATCAAAAGATGTCTGTAGCTGATCTAGCCAATTGGTAGAATGAGAGATATGTAAAAAAGTGAAGAACAAGCTTCTTTTGAGAAAACCAATAACTGATTGGCTGATGATCAACA
Source organism: Lissotriton vulgaris (assembly GCF_964263255.1). Classification (NCBI taxonomy): domain Eukaryota; kingdom Metazoa; phylum Chordata; class Amphibia; order Caudata; family Salamandridae; genus Lissotriton; species Lissotriton vulgaris. The sequence continues at coordinate 884,295,001 of NC_141691.1, forward strand.
TTGTGCAGGGAAAAATGGGATGCATGTTACTTTTGTGAAAAAGTATGTTTCTGATTGGTTAATAAAAAAATATTTGAAAGTTACAAAAGATAGGATAATATAACATGTTGCAAAAGTCAACCACACCTGCTGTTTGCATTTGGAAGATACTGTTCTGAACTATATGGTGAACTTTTGACCTGCCACTGCCATTGAATGTTGCAGAAACTGTTGCTATGGAAACTGGCATTAAGGAGAATGGGGGAAGGGTTGAAACAACTGTGGTATTAAAATATAAAGGCAGATTTTAAAACTAGTGATACGCTTTTAAAGTTAGTTTTTCTAAATCAGTAGTATGTTTAGAAGAAGTGTGTTGTTTTAAAATTAGCAGTAGTATTATTGGAGATAGGTTTTTGAACTCTCGTAGGACTTCGGGGCTTTGTGGCGATGCAGTAGCGTGGTGGAGTCGCTACTCCCCAAAATTATAGAACGAGTTTGGGCACTTTTAGAAGAGAGTTACAAAGGGTTAATATGAGTAACCAATAGAAATGTGTTTCACAATCTGAAATAATGAAGGAACAAATTTGATTTGTTACTTACATTTATTTCTGTGGAGAAAGAGAGGGAAAGTTTACCATTACCGGTTGTACCTTGGTGAGAGTGCTGAATTACATTTATTGTGAGAATGAAAAATGTTCATGCGTTTCTGAAATTTGCTATTCTGCAATACCATTACATAGGTGAGTTACACATTTGTAAGGTATGTTATCTATTATGTAGTAGTGGTTCAGTCTTTTTAGTGATATTTATAAGTTTGAAAATACTTTTTTTAAATGATTACAAATTATTATAAAAGTGTGCTGTTAGAAATATGTTACGAAATGTACAAAGTCTCGACTAGTTGCTGAATAGTCAAGCTGCAAGAGAAAAGTGAGGTTTAAGACATGCTGGCAAAGGTATTAGTGATCAGGCTAATTTGTATGACTCTGTGGAAAGGTACTGTTAGAACTGGGGTCACTAATTCTGACACGGTAGCTTGGTGCAAGGCAGGAAGGCACCCGAAGGCAATGTGTAAAGCAGTGGTGCCGCACACACTCACACTGACTCAAGAATGCACACAAAATAACTTGACACCACACCAGGTTGCTGTTGAATTCAAGACTCTTTATCTAACCTTTTTAGTGCAGGTAAGTAACTCTTCTTATATCAGGCAAATGGGGACAACATCTTTCAGAGACTAATTCAAGGCAAATACCTCGCTGTGGTTTAGGGGCATTCTAGGCAATCACATTTCTTATAGGCAGAATCACTGAATGCAACATTTCGTACATCTGAATTCAACCTCAACCCATCTCCTGAGAGACTGGAGATCATTCAAATAACCCAACATAGGCATGAATAGCACAACAGAAATATACACAGTATTTCCTAAATAGGGGCACTCTAAAAGGAACAGTCCCAAGGCAAGGGTTAATTCAGGCACAGTTCATCCCTAGCCAAAGCAGTCTTGTGCCCAGTTCAGGAGGTCTCTACTCAGTTTCTCTCTTACTTTAGGCCTTCAGGGCCAACAGGGCCAGGGGTCAAATAAATGAGGCCTTCTGGGCCCAGTTGCAGTCTCCTGAGGGGAGGGGTGGTCACGGGGCTGCCTCTCTGATGTTGTGGGGCTCCTCTGCAGCCTCTCCGCCCTCCCCCAGGGGGGTTTACCTAATGATGTAGGCCTTTGCCTTCCTTCGGGAGCCTGTGCAGGCTAAGCGGGCTCCCAGCAGCTCCTCCTCGTGCTCTCCGGGCCTTTCCTCACTTGCGGTCGGCCTGGGCGAGCTCCCACTCCTCTCGGAGCCCCCGCATTGAGGCCTGGACCAGCCTCGGCTTACTGGCTTCTTCTTCGGCCTCAGAGCCAATCAGCACACGGCTCGAGAGAGGCACGCCCGTGACCACCAATCTCAGTGCGGCCTGCTGGGGGCGTGGCAGCCTCAACCAATGGCTGTGCGGCGCTAACGGGGCGCGGCTGATGACGCGGCCGGAACCCCGTCACGGCTGGCTGGCTTCTCCGGCCCAGTGTTGGCCTCTCCAATACCGCTGCGGCCTTCTCCAGGCTTCGGGGGCTAAGGCGGAGACCTCGGCAGCAGCTGATCCTTATTGCATTAGGCACCGGGCCCATGGCGGTGACTTCCAGGCCCCAAGGCGCAATCCGCAGCAGCGCCCGACACCAGCACACACACTTGGGAGGGCCAGGCAGTGCTTCGGGTCCCACGGCATCTGGGCTGCAGCAGTGATCTCCGGCAGATGAGCGCTTCCTGGCACAGCGCAAGGAGACAGGTATCGGGCTGCGATGGTGACTAGGGCCTGCAGCGCATTTAGGCCCACAGCGCTTGTGGAGTTGTTCAAGCAGGGAGGCCCAGCAGCAGTTCCTTAAAGTCTTGCTGAGTCCCTCATCTAACTTGGGTACAGCAGGGCCTAAGCTCAGTCAGTCCCAGTAGTGTAGGTTCCTCCCCTAGGCCCAACCGCCTATACTCCGGCAGAGGTTCCCCCAGGTCCAGTGGTGCCCCAACTGACAGTCAGGTTTCCCTCCTTTCCTCTTATACCCCTAGGTCAGGTGACCCTCCTGTAAAGGCGGCAAAGCATAACCTTTCCCAGGGCTGGAAGGTTCCAGGAGCTTCCACATGTTGGGCTTTGGAACATAAAAGGTGGGACGGCAGAGATACAGTATCAGGATGTCTCAGCTTGCTCCTAACTACTAGTGCGTGTATTCAATGGCCACTCCGCAGTATCAGGGGCCTGTGGCAGCCATGTTATTGGGAGAGAGCACCTGCATCTCAGCACTTTTTGGCAGTGGTAAGACGCCCAGAGACCTAGGTCAAGCAAAAGATGGTGGCAAAAACAAGGCGGAAAGGACAAAAAAAAACAAGGGTAAGACCACCCTAGGCCTAACATGTACGCTTTATGTATGCTGTATATATTGAGGTGTGTTCGTGAAATGAGGAGTGCAGGCTGTCATGTAGAAAGGAATGCAAGTACTCATACAATCACCCAGGTAGTTCCTTTAGACTCATGCAATCGCGCAGGCTTTATGCATGTACTCATGGAATCAGTAAGACACTAGTTTTGTACTCAACTGTTCACTCAGGTACTATCTATGCAGTTATCTATTCCCTCAGGTACTACTGTGATACTCATCCAATGACCCAGCCATTACTGTTACAGTCATCATTTTCCTCAGACACTACCCATGCACTGATCTAAGCATTCAGATTCACTCATTTATTCTGTTAAGGACGCCCTTCCTATGCACACATAGAATTAATAAGACATTACCTACAGAATCGTGCAATGAATCAGACACTACTCTTGAACTCATCCATTCACTCAGGCACTACCCATGCACTCATCTATTCTGTGAAGCATTACCCATGCACTCATCCAATGATTCAGGCACTACAGTTTCATTACTCCATTCACTTAGGCACTACCCATGCAGTGTTCTAAGCACTCAGACATTACTCTTGTACTCATTAATTTACTGAGGCACTAGCCATGTATTTTCATACATGTTATGCATGTGAAGATCGTAGACCTATAAAACATAGGTATACATGATTTTGTATGCTTCTTTTATGTATGATGTCACTAACAAACGGCACAGACACATGTATGCATGTTTTCACTTACACTTACAACAGTGACATGCAAAGGGGTTATGCTTTATATTTGGCTAGACCCAACACTCTTAATAATTGCTGAATAGCAAAGGTGATAGATAAACATGAGGTTAAAGACATGCAGGAGGAGGAATTAGTGATTAGTCTATTTTGTTGAATTGTGAGTTATATCCTACATGAAAGAAGGATATAAATACATGTATACATGTGTTTTATAGATCTACCATCTACCATCTTTAGATGCATAACGTGTGAATATAGATGTACAAGTAGAGATATAACTCAGTTGCAAGACCATGCACTCTTTTCAACTAGAGAGACTGCACTTTCTATTTAAATAACACAGCAAAATTTATATGGCGTACTTCAAGTGTACATTTCCAAAGACTCGTGCAAACTAGCCTAATCACTAATCCCTCTGCCAGCATGTTTTAAACCTTAGTTTTCTATTGTAGCTTCACTATTCAGCGACTACTCGGAGTGTTTGACCTAGCCAAATATAAAGGAGCAACCCTTCACACATTACTGTTGTAAGTCTCTCCATATTCCTGAACGCATGCATGCATATGTCAGTGCCTTTTGCTAGAGGCATCAGAGATAAAAAATATATACTAATAGATGTACGATGGCACTAGCAAAAGGCACAGACATATGAATGCATGCTTTGAGGAGTATAGTGAGATTTACATTAGTAACATTGCGGAGTGCTGTTTTGAATTTCTGGAGTTCTCTGCTTGTTTGTGCGCCTGTCTGGACTGTTTCTACATATCAGTTCCTTGTTTTTTCACTTGGGTTGTTTCTTTCTGCATCCTTCTTGTGTGTTTCTGGAGCTCTGCTGCTTGTTTTTGTACTATTCTTTGTTTCTGCACCTTTCGTGCTTCTTTTTGCAGGCCTCTTTCCCTTTTTTTGCAGCTCTTTTGCCTCTTTCTACACCTCTCTTCCGTGTTTCTCCACTTCTATTCCATCTTTCTGCACCTCACTTTTCTGTCTGCAGATCTATTGATTCTTTATGCATTTATTTTGCCACTTTAACCACGTCTGTTGCTTCTTTCTGCACTTGTCTTGCCTCGATCTGCACCTCTGTTGGTTCTCTTGGCCCTGATCTTGCCTTTTTTTGCACCAATGTCATATGTTTCTGCGCTCCTTTTCTCTGTTTCAGTATTGTTGTTGCGTCTTTGAGCAAGTTTGTTAGCCTATTTCTGCACCTGTTGTGCATCTTTTTGCACCTCTATTGTCTATTTCTGTATCTGTGTTCCCTGTTTTGTAGTTGTCTTGCCTCTTTCTGCATTTCTCTTGCATCTTTGTTCACTTCTCTTGCATGTTTGTGCAGCTCTGTTTTTCTTTGTTCACCGCTATTGTTTCTTTGTGCAGCTCTGTTGCGTCTTTTTGAATTTCCGTATTTTTTAGTAGCTGTTGTTCTTGTGTATTTCTTTTAGGAGTTCCTAAATTGTTTTCTTTCTGTCCGTTTCTTTCTGTCTCAGTACGATTTTTCCTCATTCCGCAGTTTTCTTGCTTCTTTCTACAATTTTATTTTTTTATTTGTAATAAAGAGAATAGCAATGTAATTGTAATTAATGGCTTACTAGTTAATATCAGTATTCATATGTAATTAATTTAAAATAGTTAATTCATGTAATAAACCATTGAAACTGTTCTTTGTTTTTTAGAATTATTTTGTTTGGATCACAAATTCAAGCTGGCAAGAAAACATGAAGAGAGAAGACATCAAATAAAGGTGATCTACTTAAAGAAAAGTAAAAAGACTGCATTACAAAAGATGAAAAAGTTTGTTTTGGTAATAGCACTAAACACTTTCTTAAAACAGTTGCAGAGAAATTAAAGAAAGACAATAGCAATGAAAGGAGAAAGAAGAGTTTTACAACAAAGGAGAAGGAGAACAACATTTCTAATAGTAAAAACATTTATTTTTTGGAAAACCGCACATGTTAGAAGAAGAGAAAAACTATTTTAATTAATTAATCTTTCAAAGTAGAAGAATTCAATATTTATCATAGGAGTGTAAAAAGTATAAAGGAAGTAGCAGTATTTTCAGTATTCAACAGGAATCTATTGACATATTGTGAGGTTTTTACGAGAGTATGAGAAAAAAAGTGTTAAACAGATTATTAGGATGTTACAAGAACTAGATCCATGTAACACAAGAAAATATAGCAAGTTGCACGGACATTCTCTGGCTTGTCTTTTAAGAAAAGTGTGTAAAAATACTTTTCATCACTTAAGAATGTTAGCAGTACACCACTCAGGAATTTGGAATTTAGTAAGGAAAGTGTACTATGTAAAAACCCCTGCATTATGTTTAAGTTAAATGAACACAGCTCTTTTACATGGTTCTTTATCAGATGTACAAAAAATATGTGATGATATACAGTTTTTTTTTTTTGGTTGACAACAGCAGTGTGTAGACAGTGTATATGTTGAAGAACACAGGAAAGAGATTAGTATTGATGAGTTTGTAGAAGAAATTAAAACTTTAAGACAGTGGCCTATGAAAAACCAAACTTTGGGGCCTGTTAGGATGGCAGACGGACCTGCGTCCGTCCGCCACCCCAGAGGAGGAGGGACCGTCCGCAGGGGCAGCGGCGGTCCCTCCATGCGAATTAGAATGTGACCGCCACCCTGGCTGTCACATCCTGTATTTTTAACATTGCGGCGGGTGCTGCTTGAAGCAGCACCCGCCGCAAAGTAAAATGGCAAGCAGTGCATTTGCATGCACAAAGCAGCAGGCACCGCGCGGTGCCTGCCGCTTCGTGCATGCAAATGCAGGAGGGTACAATAGGTACCCCCCATGTGCACCCCCACCACCCCTTCACCCTGGGGGCCCACAACGGGCCCCCAATGAAAAGACCGTTTGCCTTTTTGTGGCGGCATTGCCGCCGCAGAAAGGCATGTCACAGGGCAAATCCAAATATGGCTGGCGGTGTCTGATAGACACCGCCACCATATTAGAGCTTTTCCGCCGCGGTCTCGCGGCAGAAAAGCGGCGGACGGTCTCCCCGTCCGCCGATGACCCCCTAGCCATCCTAATCTGCCATGGGGGTATTCACACACTGCAATCATAATCGGCCCCAATGTTTGTATTTGTTTTTGACGTACTTATTATAGAAGTCAAACTAGAAATGTAAATTTATATTAAAAAAAGTGAAAAGGAAAACAATGATAAGTGGCAGCAATTTGGTGCTTATTTGTTGGTGGAAGGTCAATTTGAGTTGTGTAATAATCAATGTATTTGTAAATATTGTTACAACAAATTAGAAGAGAACAAAATGCCAGCTAGAGCACTACATAGTAACCTAAATTTAGTAGTTATTCCAGAGGATTTGGCAGATTTGAATGCATATGAGTCAATTCTCATTCAACCTGTACACCCATTTCAAGCCATAATTCGAATGGAACCTAAAACAGGAAAGCTGCCACCAACAGATTTATGAAGAGGTCTGAAAGGATGAGTTGGGTACTTACCTTTAGATTTTAAGAAAAATATTGAAATTGTTGGCGGAGAGCCAGTAGGTATTCTACTAAATGGCATCCAAACAAAGAGTCAAAAAATATGGCGAGAGGTTGTAGATGTTAATAAACTTCAAAAGGCTACATTATATCTTGTAGAGAACAATATTTATTATAAAACTGTAAATGTTGATGTACAGGTAATATATTTATAAGATAAATCAGAAATTTGAAGTGGCCAAATAGAAAAAGTGGACAAGAACAGGAGTGAAGAGATTTATAAACATTACACGATACATCCTCTACATTCAAAAGAAGTGATAGGAAACAGTATTGAATTGTTTCAAATGAAAAAAGGAAAGGAAACTCCAATGAGTGTATGGGAAAAAACTTGAGAACCTGGTTGCTTTCCACAGCTGTTCCTCACTGGAGAAGGTGGACAATTTGATTAACGACCTGCATGGGTTCCAGCTTCAGAATTACGCTTGACAAGATTGTACTCTGAAGATCTAAGATTTTGACATTGCATTCCATATATATTTTATCTTCTGTTTGAAAGTGATTTGTCTGCTCTTTCATATGCAGTGAACCACATATTAAATATAGGACTTCATCTTTCACATGTTTCTGCAGAAGAATTCATGGACAAAGTTCAACAAAGAGATGAAAATGTAGAATCACAGTTAATTAATTTGATGGCATGTCAACGTGGTACCGAAGAATATTGGTTTTGTCGTCACTGTGAACTTAAATGTATGATGAGAAACCTAGGTACACCAACATGGTTTGTAACACTTACCTGTGCTGAATATGCGTGGGAAGAGAATTAAAGACAAACATAGAAAATATTGAAATGAAGACACCTGGAGAATTCTGTTCTTTGGATCTTGTAAATGTTTGTAGGTATTTTAACCATAGGTTTCAAACTATGATGTAATTTATCTGCAAGAAAAATGATTGTCCTCTTGGAGAAGTTACTGATTCTTTTGGGCGAAAAGAGTACTAAACCAGGGGTGCTTCTTATATACACAAGCTATTATGGATAAAGAATGCTACAAAATTTGGAAATGATACTGATGAAACTGTATTGTCTTTCATCAAACAGTATGTTACCTGTGACAGTCCAAGAGAGGAGAAGAAAAGAGCTTGAGACAACAAGTTTTACATTTTCAAAGTCACCGCTGTAAAAAGTATTGTCGATGAAAATACATGTCTAAAGAGAAATGTTATACAAAGTGTTGTTTTGGATTCCCACGTCCAATAAGTCTAAAGGAAGAGTAAATTGTTTTTGTCAGCAGTAAGGCATACAGTAACTCAAAAATATCCCAAGAATACATACAACTTAAAAAGAACAGAACAGTCAAAGTATATTGATGATTACTATCCAGTTATTTAGAAAATGTTGACTGCAAACATGGATATTCGATATGTTGCAGATAATTCAATTGCCGTTGCACATTATGTTACATCATAAATAAACAAATCAGAAAAGACAGAGATGAAATAAATGTGGCAATAAATTACACGAGAGAAGAGTCTTAATAAAATATTGCACAGCTTTAGCTAGAAAATACTTTCTTAGTTAGAGATTTGATACTATGAATGTATGGATTGCTTGTGCTCTTCTAGTTTATATTCAAAGTCACTAGGAATCTTTTGGGTATGTTTAGGGCTTGCCTTTACACGAAATAGAGTATTGAAAACATTCAAAGAACTCGAATACTTAGCACTGAATGAACCATAAAGAACAGAAATTGTTAAAACTAATATGTTGGATACATACTATGCCAAAAGGAGTCCACATCTGGAAAAACTATGTCTGTATGAAATACTTCAACGTTACAGCTTGAAAAGAAATCGTACAGAAAATATGGATATGACGGATGTGTGAAAAAAATGCCAAAGGAAATCTTATTAACCACAGAAAAATCAATTGTGAAACTCCAGATAAGGGAGAATTTTTCTATTTAGCACTTCTTCAACTGTTCAAGCCATGGCGTAATGAAACAGAATTACTTGGAGATTTTGACTGCTAAGAAGATTATTTTAATGCATGTAAAGATAGCATTCAATGCACAATTTTTCCTACATGTCTACAAATGCTAAATGATGAGATTGAACAAGAAAATACTATTGCAGCTGAAATAGCTTAAGACTGTTCTCAAGATAGTTAAAGTTCTGGTCTACTGAGTCAAGATCCACTGGGACAGCCAATTATCGAAAATGAAGCAACACTAGCCATGAATGAGGTGGAAACTGCAATGCAACAAGCACAACAGGATAATATTTTGTTGGAAAACTCAGAAGAACAAAAAGAATTATATGTACAAGTGACACAACTGATACAACATGGTTTGTTGCATGAAAAAAAGAATGCCAATGTTCATAATTTAAACCTATTCTTATGTGCATCAGTGGTCAAGCTGGAACAGGTAAAGGTTTTTCATTAAAGTTTTGAGCAGTTATATACAAAAAACGACAGATTCACATTTATCTTGTGTTGTAACAACTCCAACTGGATTAGCAACACACAATATTAAAAGTATTGCTTTACATAGATTACTTATGCTACCAGTTGAACAGGATAATACACTGGAATATCAGAAGCTGTCTGGAGAAGCTTGTTATAAAGTGTCAAGAGTACTGAAGAAAATGAAACTCGTAATCATTGATGAGGTGAGAATGGTCTCAAACTTAATGCTTGCCTTTGTACACTTGAGAATGCAACAGATTTAAAAAAAACAGTATACAATAAAAAACATGTAATTGTATTTGGAGATCTACTACAACTAACTCCTGTAAAAGGACAACCCGTTTTTAAAACACTTATGCATGAAGACACTTGAAAAACTTGTGGAAGTATTGGAAATGTGAACATTTGGTTAAATGTTATAAAGAATATGTGACGAGCAAGTGATTAAGAATATGGAAATATTCTTAAAGATATAAGAATTGGTGTCTTGACGAGACATGATAAGCAAAGCAAGCTCTAGGAAGTCGGCTACTAAGGTACTTGTTTAAAACTAAAAACACAGCGGCTAAGGTAATGTACCAGAAAATTGGAGAAAATAGGTCTACAGTTTTTTTAATGCCTACTCTGCAAGAGTGTTCGACATTCAATCAAGAGCTTTCGAAACTGGAGAAACAAGAAATAGTTGAAATTGAAGCTATTGATAAAATCGAACACCAGGGAGTGACTATTCTTCTTACAGAGAGACTATAGTCTAATCGCACTCTTGGAAAAAGTCAGTATCTAAAACTGCAGCTTAGGAAAAAGTTTACATGTATGTATAAATTGTTGGGTCATTTTAGAGCGTAATTTGAATGTAGAAGAAGGTATAGTAAATGGAGCAATGTGAAAAGTTGTTGATTTTGTAAATTTTCAGAACAGATGGAATAGAATATTTGAAAATACAAATTGCTCAGATTAAAGAGGTAGGACAGATTGGGCGTTGTGTTGTACTTTTTTTGCTTGTAAAAGACTTGTATGATTGCAGAAAACAGTTTCCTCTGTCTTTAGCAGAGGCAATAACTATTCATGAACCTCACGGTTTAAGTATAGACAGTGTTTTGGTAAATATTTGAAGTACAGTGTTTAAAGATGAAATGGCACACGTTGCATTATCTCGAGTAAGAGCATTGTCTGGTTTGTATTTGATTGGTTTCAATGAGAAAAAGGTTAGTGCTGATGTAAATTATGTAGGAGAGTATAATCGTTTAAGAAGACTTTCTCCACCGCAATTAGGTGAATATCCCATATATAAGAAACGTGTAGTGTGTCCAAAATCGAAATATGTCAAAGATTCAAGTGAGGTAAGCATGGGCGAATTTTGCGAATCTCGCGTTCGCGAATTTTGCGGATTTGCGAACTCGCAATCCGCAAAATCCGCGAATTCCCGCGAATTTGCGGATTTTTTTTTTTTGTGTTCGCCCGTGTTTCTGCCAGTTCGCGAGGGTTTTTACAATTTCGCAATTTGTGAACTTACCTGTCGGGTCGCAAGTTTTGCGAACTTGTTGTTTCTACGTGTCCAGCCTGTTTGGGACACTCTTCTTCATCACTGCCACTCTCTGTCACCACTGTCACTCTCTGACTACTCATGCCACCCTCTGGCCCACCCATGCCACCCTCTGTTTCATCACCACACCCTCTGGTTGTCTAGTGTACATTATTTTCGGCAAAGCAAAGCACACCTTCCCTGCCTCAAGTGACCTGAATTAATTTGGGGCTGATTAATGTGTCACAGAATATTTTTTTAGCTGGCACCTGCTTCCTTAGTGCGCCCTGATTAGTGATCTTTTGCACTTGCTAAGTGCTTTCATTGTTGCAAAATTAGTTACAACACCTGCCCTGCCCCAACTGACAATAATGAATTAGGGGCTGATTAATGGATTTTAACTTCCAGCCTGGCTCCTGCTTGTCTCCCTTAGCTGTAATTCAGGACCTTTGTGGCATATGTGTAACTATTCTGAGGTTCAGAGCAGGGTCACATAATAGTTGCAACTGCCAACTGAACTCTGGAGGGGCCCCTCAGGAAGCACTACAGGAAATGGCTACTAATGATGAGCCTGAACTTTTGAACCTGGTAAGTAGTTTCAGTTTTGCTAAGATCGTATTTCTGCAATTTAGCACTTATTCGCGGGGCGCGAAGTTGTACTGGGAAGCCGCGAACTCACGCGAACAGTGCGAGCAGTGCGAGCAAAATCCGCTGCTCGCGGATTTGCGGATTTTGTGGGAGATTCGCGAATCTCGCGGATTGCGAATTTCCCGAAAATCCGCAAAATCCGCGAGCGAAACGGATTTTCCGCCCATACCTAAAGTGAGGTTGAAAAAAATTAAACAATTGAAGAGAAAGTTGAAGGTGTAAAGAAACAGAAAATGGAAACTGTTGATAACATTGTAGGCTACCAGTTGGAAAATAGTTCAGGTATCAGCTGTTAATGTGATTCTGAATGTTGTGTTTTATCTACAAGATCTTTATCACAAAATCATGAGAAATCATGAAAAAATAATTTGTTCTTCACTACGTCATGTAGTTCAACAGTTGGTAACTGACAGAAGTACCATACATTTTGCTTCTGGCATTCAGCATCTTTTATATATGTACTGGTTCATTGAGATTTCCTGTCAATATACAACAAGATGCACAAGCATATCTAATGCTTATGCTTGGAGTATTAGAAGATGAATACAGATTGAAAACTTATTTGGCTTAAGTTATAGATGGTATCATAAATGTGAACAGTGTTCATTTACTTCCAGCACTGAAATATACACAGAACGATTCATATACTTAATGATACCAGACTGCAAATCAGTACCTTTTAACAAATTAGTAAAAATAGCCAATCATGATATGAAGTGTTAGCATTGTAAGTCAGAGATGTTGTCCGTGTTACATTTCGAAATATGTAGAAAATTTCTCATTTTATTGCTACAACAGTGAAGAGCAAATGGAAAAAAACTGGAAAGAAAACTTAAAAATAAAGAAAAATAAAATATCTATTTGTGGAAGAACTTTTACAACAGTGGCTATTATTTTCCATGCTAGACCTACTACCACATCTGGACATTTTTAGGGGCCGATTAGGATGGAGGATTTTCCGCCTCCTCCGGGCCGGCGGAAGCCACCTCCGGCCCGGAGGAGGCGGAAAATCCTCTGCGGACTCACCAAAGACCCACCGCCGCATTACGATGGCTGGTGGGTCTTGGTTTCTGTCCGCTGCTTTTCCGCCGCGGTCGGATTACAACCGCGGCGGAAAAGCTCTCATTTGGCTGGCAGTGTCTATCAGACACCGCCAGCCAAATTAGGAAGCATTAGTAAACATGCTTTTCCGCGGCGGTTTTTCCGCCGTGGAAAAGCATGTGTACTTTTGATTTTGGGGGCCTGTTGCGGGCCCCCAGGGTGTTGGCGGGTGGGGGGTGCACATGGGGGGTACCTATGGTACCCCCCAGCATTTACATGCACAATGCGGCAGGCACCGCGCGGTGCCTGCCGCTTTGTGCATGTAAATGTAAAACATGCACTTTTAACATTGCGGCGGGTGCTGCTTGAAGCAGCACCCGCCGCAATGTTAAATATCCAGGATGTGACCGCCAGGGTGGCGGTCACATCCTAATCGCACATGAGGGAACGCCGCAGCCCCTGCGGACGTTCCCTCATACTCTGGGGTCGCGGACGGACTCAAGTCCGTCCGCGATCCTAATCGACCCCATACTGTGTATTTAAAGTGTAATAAAGGATGGACACATTGCAATGATGCACGCTTGGAATTTAAATTTAGATACCCTTACGAATTACCAAATTCATATTTGATATTTTTATAGCCAAAGTTTTGAATATATCATTCGGCATATTGGGAAAATGTGAACACAAATTAACAAATACATTTTGGATATTTTGGGAGCCAATGTTTTGAATACATCATTTGGCCTATTGGGAAGATATGAACAGAAAGTAGACAGCACTGCAAAGAATTACTAATTCTGATTAGTCTTTGGATTATTATTTGTGCTAATGGGTATTGCATTTGGAAAATTGTGTTGAAAAGCAAACAGTTTATATATTTGTTGTGTATATTGTACCAGATGTAAATGAGAGTGTACATTTTGGCAAGTGTCATTCAGATAAATAATAGACGTAATGTTCAAGAAGGATGCAATAAAGAAACTGAAATTAGGGAAATTCACAGCCACAGATATTGAAAATAATGTTCTATGCTGATTTTTTTCCTACAATCTAGATGATTGGTTTTTTTCCCTGCTGTTCCATGATGATACTACGTTGAAATCACTGTGTAAGGTGAAGTTAAATGAAATCTGAGAACAGCAAAAAAAGGGAAACTGAAAATGTTATGTAATTCTAAAATTATGTTGTCCTCTCAAAAATGTAATAGTATATTTTCTGTAATTGATTACATTATGTATTTTCTACTTCTTCTTTATAGTAGGTAGTGGTGATCTTTGAAAAGAGTTTTTATCATGTTTAGGAAAATACTACTCTAAAATAGTTCAACAGAGTCATGTTTCTAAATTACTTAAAAAGGTAGGAAAACATTACATAATATGCATGATAACATGAAACAATATTTGAAGTTCATTTATATGTTGTTTGTAATAAAATATATTCTTGATTCTTTATACTATTTGGAAACTTTGATTGTGTTACTGTTGTCATCAGCCAGGTAGTCCTTATTTTACACAAACAGTATATATGCTCCCATGTAATCTCTGCAGTACAACTGTTCCTTTTACACAGGCACAACCTATGCACTTATGGTATCATCCAGACACTGCCCCTGCACTTATGAAATGCCCAACGGACTACTCATGTACTCATACAATCATCCAGGTAGTACTCATTCATTCATCTGTTTACTCAGGCACTACCCAAGCACTCATCAACTAAAACATAGCCCTTGTACTCATAGTGTCACTCAGATAGTTTCTATGCGGACATACAATCACCCAGGCACTACTCCTGGGCTCATCTAATGACCCAGACAGTATGCATGTACTGATGCAATCCCTAAGGCACTAGTGTTGCCTCAACTATTCACTCAGGCACGGAGGTATGACGGTACAACGCTTGGTATTACCACACGTAACGTTACGATGCAGGTTTTACAACGCAAGTCGTCACAACGACTTGCGTTGGGGGGCGCTGGATAGTGAATAGTTTAATTTACTATTCCAACTCCAGTCCCCGTGGATAGTAGGGAAGGTGTTGAATAGTAAATTAAACTATTCCCTATCCTAGAGCGCCCACCAGCGAAAGTCGTTGTAACAACTTTCGTTGTAAAACCTGCGTTATAATGGTACCGCTTTGTTAGAGTTTCGTTGTAAAGGATGTTCCCCCTCAGGCACAACCAATGCATCCATCCAATATCTGAGATACTACCCATGCAGTCATACAATCACCCAGGGATTACTCTTGCAGTTATCTTTACATTTTGGCACTATCTATGCAATGATCTAAGCACCCACACATGCTCTTGCACTCCTGAATTCACTCAGGCAGTACCAATTCAGTAATACAATCTACCAGGCACTAGTCTTGCACTAAACCATTCACTCAGGCACTCCTCATGGAGTCATTCATTCACTCAGACTGTTGAAGGGGTTCTGCCTAAGATCACAACTATGCATACCATTAGGGGACCTAAGTAGGTAGGGACTGAGTCATCCTATTATATACATGCCCATAAGCCCCGGACCAACTTGCTATATTGTCTCATTTGCTGTCTGACTCCCTTACAGAGAAACAAGTGATTAGACAACCCAGAACAGAACACTTCAACATCTCTCAAGAATTTCGGTAACAAGACACACCCTTTTACTGTCACTTTTGTACTTGCAAGATCTGACAGACATGAAACATTTTAAAATATTTATTTTAAGTAACGTGGTGTAATGTGCAGTATAAGTGCCAGAACAAGAACAAAAATATATGATAGAAAGATAATAGTATACCACTTAGTCCATATGTGATAAAGGGAGATGTCACCATGAAAAGACAATGGAGAAAGGACTATACTGTCTAACCTCCCTCCCGTTGCTAAGAAGTATTATCATATAATAGAAGATCTCTGGGATTTGTCTGCAGACCATATAACTTTGAATATAGATGGTAAATCTAAATTATAGGTGCTGTTTTGCTATTCTCCCTGGAAACTTTTCTCTCCAAGTGTGTGTGTCACCTATTCGTGTATCCCAATTGTATTACAGTATGGGTGTTTAGCAACCACTGCATTGATATGGTTTATATAGGTGGTAGGGCCTGTCCAGAGCAGAATAACAAGGGCTATTGTTTATCAACTTTGCCCACAATGTTGAATTTAAAGTTCTGAAAGATTCTGAGAAGAAACACAGCATACAGTTCTAATGTGAAAAGCGCAAATATGGTATTTTGCAAAAATAAAGCCTTGTGTTATTGTGCACAAAAGATGGATAATGGCTGCAGGGCTTGTGTTACGTTAGTGAAGTCAATAATGTCCTGAACCCCCAAGTTGCGCCGTCCACTTGGCCAGCTCTGTAGCACCTAGGCAAAGAGAACGCAAAGATAAGCAGAGTCGAACCGAATCTGTAAATGCGAAATCGTAGAAAAGGTCAATACCTGAATGTTCGCAAGGAATGAAAAAGGAAATGAGAAAAAGGAATAAAACAGTGTTTTTGAAGTGTAGAAATAACAGGCAATGAAATCGTGTTCCCATGCGCACTTATTGAGATTCATGGAAATGCAAGAGTTCATAAGCCCCGTGGAATGCAATCAGCTCCAAAAGGGCATCCGCACCTTTCCAGGCAAAGAGGGTCGCCATCCAATTGAGCAAGCTAAAAGATCAGACATGGTCATCGTACTCTTGTGCGACCAGGAGCATGTCAGGGCAGCCTGCGTGATATTTAATGATACTCCGCTGCAAGAGGCGCTGTGCATGAGCGCACATACTCCATCTCCCTCTTATTGCACGATTAAATGCAGCCAACAAGCTTGTGTCTCCGGAACAGTCGTGGTCATGAGCCAACAATGGACTCTCCAACAGCTCATAATCCAGGACAGTGTGTGAAGTAGTGGAGAGACAGACATCCAGGTTGCACTCACCGGGGCACCAGAGACAGTAGAACACAGGTATCACGCAGGTAAATAGACGTAGCGGAAGTTCAGCCTATAGCTGATGCCAAGATTCGCCAATCGCAAGCATCCAAAAAGTTGCAGCATTCATTCATGGCAAAGCCACATTTGGCCTGGATGTGGCTCAAACACAGGACGGGCAGCCATTTTGTAGTAGGAGCAGAAGAACGAGCACTGCGCAAACCAGCAAGAGCACCAGGGTAAACCCATAAAAGGCATTAGGAAACGTTGAAAGAATAATAGCCGGTATTACTCCAAAAACAGTTTGAAAAGAGATAAAGAGGCCGGAGTCGACTAGCTAAAAGGAAAAATGTAGGAGACCTTCTGTTTCAAACGCATTAAATATTTTGTGTATTAATTCTGCAGAATGTAGTGGGAGATTGGTATTGAGCAGTGACTCAATGTCACTTGGTGTTTAGCCACCAGCTACTTGAAGGTCTCACAAGCTGATATGAGCGCCACTTCTTGTTGAAACAATAGTGCTTTGAGTCAGCGTACATTATTAAAATTGGATTTCAAAGTGGGAATGGAAGGCCATAGCAAACTATCTACAATCCCATGTGGGGAGGATAAAATACAATATGTAAAACATTGTGAATGAGTTGCTATACACGGGACGCCTGCTTGTAAGCCACAGCAGTTATTTGGGATAAGATAATTGCTGTTAGAAAGCTCAATGGGAATAACAGAAGGCACTGAAGTTTCTTTAAAAAAACAGTAGAAATTACGGGTCGAAACGTTAAAATCTCAGTATAATTTAATTTGTCTATAAACTAAAGAACGTTCTACGGAAGAATCACAGTGGTTCCCTGTGAGGAAAACTTATATATATATTCCTGCTGACAGCGTAATGCAAAAGCAACAAATACAATTCACAAATGAAAGTACTTCCAAGGGACTTAAATGTACCAATGGTGTAATGTTTCATGCAATCAAGAACGCACTAGCTATACCCACATCAAGTCAATCAGACATTACCAACGCAATCATGCAATCACCCAGGCAGTACCCATGCATTCATCAATTCCTGCAGGTACAACCCATGCACTCATACAATGACCCAGGAATCACTCTTGAAGTCATCCTTTTACTGAGGCAGTACCTATGCACTGTTCCAAGCAGCTAGATATTAGTTTTGCACTCACAGATTCACTTAGGCACTACCCATGACTCATAGAATCATGGAGGCACTATTATTACACACATTCAATCAATCACACATTACCTATGCAGTCATACAGTCAGCCAGGCACTACTCTTGTACTCAACCATTCACTCAGGCACTATTTATTCACTCATGAATCTCCTGAAGCACAATCTATGCCATTATCCATTCACTGAGGTACTACGAAAGCATTTATACAATCATCCAGGCAATACACCAGCACTCACAGAAACTGTCAGGTAGTACTGTTGCAAGTAAAGAACATTTAAAGGAGAAACCCTTTCAAAGAAAAGGGATAGGGTTATTAGGTACTCTAAAAAACAAACAGTTCCCTTTTCTTAAGCTTTTAAAGAGGTATAACAACCTCTGAGGGATTTTCTACCGATAGGTTAAGGATGAACCATATAGTGTATTCAGGGTTGCATGGAGATTAACAAATTTACAAATGTAACAATTTACAAAAGCAGTCTGTCTAAGAATATTGAAAACCAAATACACAAGGAATGCATACAAGATTACTGCACACTGGTGAACTAATGAGAATATGCACACTCACAGGAATATTTCTTATAAAAATATCTTTATTTACTACTTTAGGTAGTACTGTTGCACTCATTCTTTCACTCCAGCAGTATGCATGCATTTATGCAATCCCCCAGATAGTTGACATATACCTCTTTGTAAAAAACATAAGAATGTATTTTAGAATTAAATTTGTGTAATGATTTTATGCACTAAACATGTAGATTTGCGACCGGTAGGCAATACCTTTGTGTCCACAAAAATCTGTTTAAAACATTTTAAAACAAAAGAATAACTTTTTAATTACATTTTTGGGATTCTCAGTAAAAAGCTCTACTTAAAAAAAATATGAATTTATTCTAAATATGTGTTTTATAGTTATATTTTTATATAACAGATTTGCACATCCACCGTGTGTGTTTGCGTTCAGTATGCAAACCTTTTATTTTAGTGGCATAGGTAGAGGGTGGGGGGTGAAAATGTTCTCCAGCATTCCCCCCAATAATGCCCCTCCTCAACTTTTATAATATTAAAAGTAATTATACAAAGTTTATTTTATGAAAAAAAAGTTACAAAATAGGTTAAAAATGTTTTACTAAATTTTCTTTTTCATTTCAAAATTCTGTAATATAATATCACAATGTACAAAATTGCAAACAAGAAAACAATGTTAATTCAAAGAAATAAGAATAGAAATGTCAGATCAGCTATTTTGTATGTTGTTTTTTTAACTGCTTATAAATATTTGAAAACTTTGAAGAAATATTTCAAAAATGATAGAAAAGAAAAAAACATAATTTGACCAAACATTTTTTTAAAGAAAAACTAGAAGATAAGACATAAAACCATAGGTTTCAGGGACATTACAGTTAGGAATTTACAGTTAAAAGACATTAGAAATTCACTGAAAAAATACATAGGTTTCAGGGACGTTATAGATAGGCTGACAATTCAGCTGTTATAGTTACCTGGGTTAACTACCATAGTTTGCGCCCCAGCAATGCACTGCTTATGACCTCAGATATTACATCACTCATGACATGGTCAGTGACATCACTGATGACATCTCAGATGACATTACTGATGACATCATCCGATGACTATGAGTGTTTCTATAAAGTTTACTAGTGTTAAATGTACATACCGAGGTGTATTGGTGAATCAGTTGATGTATGAGTGTATGCGTGCCTGATTGGATAATTCAGAGGGTGCATGAGTAATTGTATAAGTGAATATTTAGTCATCTCAGTAAATGTATGGGTGAGTGACTTGTGTGAATGTCTGTATCTGTCAGTTGGTGTCTAAGCAGCATCAGGTGTGTGTGAATTGGTGTGTGGGTTTCTGTATGGGTGATTGATCGGTGTCTGAGTGTCTGTGTGGGTGGGTGATGAGGGAGTCAGTGGCTGTATGGGCTGCTGTGTATAGAGGGGCTGTATGGGTGACTCTGTGTGTGTGTGGCTGTATCGGTGAATGAATGGATGTGTCAGTGGTATATGGGTGAGTAACTGCATATGTGAAAGGCAGTATAGGTAAGTGTTGGAGTATTAGTGACTATATGTGTGACTGAGTGATTGCGAGAGTGGCCATATGGGTGAGTGTGTGCTTGTGTCAATGACTGCATAGGTAAGTGAGTATGTGTTAGTATCTGTATGAATAAATGAGTGTATGTGTATATAAATATTTGACACAGTTAATCACGAAAAACTTTTGAGCAGACTACATGAAAGGATGGGAATATCTGGCATCGTGCTTAAATGGTTCGAATCCTTCCTACAAAATAGAACCCAAAGATTTCTGGTAAACCAAGCTCTATCACCTTCATGCCCTAACACAATTGGAGTCCCGCAAGGATCTAAATTATCTCCATCACTGTTTAATCTGTATATCGAACACCTTACAGAAATCCTCCGAAATTCCAAAATATCCTACCACATGTACGCGGATGACACGCAGATATACATCAAGATCACATCCTTGGAAGACATCAACGTAATGAACGAGGCCCTAAAAATGTCTCTAAAATGGTTAGCTATCAATCATCTGAAGCTAAATGCACATAAAACTGAATTTTTACTAATCTCACCTCAGAAGAATCAGTCGGTAGTGAAGGAATGGTCCAAACTGATCACGGCGTTAAACTGCACCCCAGCCTAGTTGACTCAGCGAAATCACTAGGAATCACACTGGATGAGAACCTTGACATGAAAGCACACATCAAAGCAATGGCAAAAAGCGCCCGATTTCACCTGAATTACTTAAGAAAAATGAAACCATTTTTATCTGAAGCGGATCTAAAACTAGCAGTGCAATCATTGTTCATCTCGAGGATAGAATATGGAAGTACAACACTGGCGGGGCTACCAAAAATTTCCACGGCACCATTAAAAGCATGCCTCAATGCAGCGGCAAGACTTACCACAGGAACAAGGAAATTTGATCATATCTCCCCTCACCTGAAAGCATTGAACTTGCTACCTTACGAAGCCAGAATTCAGCTAAAGATGGCATGTGTCACCCACAAAGCGCTTCATTACAATACTCCGAGATACCTTGCCCAAAAAATTGAAATATCTGGAGGAGATAGACCAGGCAGGAGTGCCAAGGAGCTGGTGCTGAGACCACCCATCTTCAGGAAGAAAAGAACTTATGATAGAGCGTTCTCAGGAGTGGCCCCTAGAATTTGGAACTCACTTCCCCCAAATATCAGAAAAATAAAAAACTCGGCAATTTTTAAGAGGGAAACGAAGATCTTTCTTATGAGTATATTCCTTCCATTGGAATGATAGCTCGGCACTAACTCCTTGAATCAGAATCGACCAGGATATACACTTGTCTGGAGAACTTAGGTGACACAGGAAAAGACTCATCGAAACCATCATATACAGGAAGACCTAGTACATCACATATAATAAATATCTAACCTCCTTCAGGTCCTTGTCTATTTGTTGTAAATTGTAATCCTTGTTAACCTAGTGTGATATCATTCCCATACTAAAATTGTCTAATATAATCTTGTTATACAAGATGGACTCTATTATCCCTCTTGAAATGTTAAGCGCTCTGATACCTAAGGGTCTTGTTCGCGCTATAGAAAACTGTTTAATAAATAAATAAATAAAATAAATAATAGATGGATAAATAGCTGTGTGATGGACTGTAGGTGACTTAGTAGGTGTGGGAGTAGTTCTATGAGTGACTGACTGTATGTGAGTGTGTGAATCCCTCAGATGTGCTTTTTACCCCAAAGTAGACCCAAAAAGAAAAAAATTGGGCCAAAATGATTTACAACACATACAGAAATGCGAACATGTCCTCTCTTACGGGGTGTTTTATGGATTTTAAACCATCCCCACAGCTGGAGTGGTACAGGGACATAATAACAAAACCTCATGAATGGCAATTATATTTTCAGTTCAGAGTAGGCTCACTTCCCATTAGGTCCTACACAGCAAGATGGGTCACAGAGGGCGACAGAGTTTGTCCTACATCTATGGCAATGGCAGAGACAATGGCCCATGTGCTGTTCACCTTCCCCGCGTATGAAGGTCCGTGTCGCGCATGACTGGCACCAATCTGTAGGACAATGGGCACTAGATTGAGTGGAGAGGCACAAAGAATACTGCGCACGAACACATTATTGCAGTGGCAAACTTTCTTGGATGGTCTTGGGCCATTAGATGGAAGGCACTTTAACACTTTGAAGAGTTTTTTTAAGTCAATTTTATAAGGTCTAGAATAATAACCAATATTATGAAATGTATTATAATTACTGTAATTACACTATATATTTCGGCACAATTGTTTGAAATGAACTCTTATTGATCCTAAGCCCTAGTACCTTAAAGTAGTTTTAAAATGTTTTATTTCTTTTTATGTAACTGTCGGCATCTCGAAGTATCAATCCTTGGTTTTAAATATGCATATATATTGTATTTCATGGAGTTTTACCGTGTATGCATGTACTGTGCTTTTACGACTTGACGTTGAATAAAGCTCGTTGGATTGGATTGGAATAAATGAGTGTGTTTGTGTATAAATGTATAGGTGAATAAATGGCTGTGTGATTGACTATAGGTGACTTAGTAGGCGTGTGAGTAGCTCTATGAGTGACTGTGTGTGAGTAGCTGTATGGCTGTATGAGTGGATATATAAGTGGCTGTATTAGTGAGTGAGTGTGTGTATGAGTCACTGTATGGGTGACTGAGTGGATGTGTGTGACCTATAATTCAGTGAGTGGGTGTGTAAGTACTGGTATGAGTGTGTCTATGGTTACCACAATGGTAGTGTGAAAGTTGGAGTGGGTGTACAAAAGGTTTTATGAGGGTGGGAGTGGATGCATCAGAGATTATGTGGATGATGTCATCAGTGATGTCATTAGAGATGTCATCAGTGATGTCATGAGTGATGTCATTGACCATGTCATAAGTGATGTAATATGTGAGGTTATAAGCAGTGCATTGTGGGGGTGTGAGTTATAGTTAACTCAGATATTTATAACAGCTGAATTTTTCTGGTTTTGTACGAGGAAAATCTCAGCCTAACTATGACGTTCCTGAAACCTTTGGTTTTTTCATTGAAATCCTAAGGTTTTTTAAAATGAAAATTCCTAACTATAATGCCCCTGTAATCTTTGTATTTTTAGTGAACTTATACTTTTTTATTGTAACTAGCGGTCACATTTGCAGAGTGGGGGAGAAAGGGGGCTGGGTCTCCGACCAGCTCTCAGGAATTCCGCTGCGTAGGGCTTACAGGATGCACCAGGAGGCTGCTTGACCCCCAAGGTCCCCCTGGAGCCAAGGGGACTTTATCACCCAACTAATAGTGCGCCAGGAGGCACATTTGCAGAGTGGAGGAGAAAGGGGGCGTTGCCTCTGACAACTTCTCAGTGATCCTGCTGTGTGAGACCTACTGGAGGTAACAGGAGGGGTAGTTGGCCCACAAGGACGTCACTAGGGGACAAATACCCCACCTACTACCTCCAGTAAGTTCCATACAGCAGGATTACTGAATTCTGATAGCAAGCCACTCCCACTTTCACCACCACTCTGCAAACGTGCCTCCTGGCGTCCTCTTGGTTACGGGATAAATTCCTGTTTGATGGTGAGCGTCCTTAGGGCCCAACTAGACCACCTGCTAACTCCAGTAAGCCCCACACAGTGGGATTGCTGAGAGGTCATCTGAGGCCATGCCACCTTTCTTCACCACTCTGCAAATGTGCCTCCTGGTCCACTACTATTTGGAGGGTGAAGTCCCCTTGCCTCTTGAGGGTCCCTGGGTGCCAACTAACCCTTCTGTAATCTCCTCTAAGCCCAACACAGCTGGATTCCTGAAAGGTGGTCAGAGCCCATTGCCCCCTTTCTCCGCCTCTCAGCAAATGCACCTCCTCGTGTACTGCTGCTTGGGAAATTAAATCCACTTTAGGCCTGAGGCCCTTAGGACACAAGGGGACCTCATCGCCCAGCCAGCAGTGTGCATAGAGGCGCATTTGCAGAGTGGTGGAAAAAGGAGTATGGCCTCTGACCACCTCCTAGCAATCTTTGTGAGGCTTACTGGAGTAAGCAGGTGGGCTAGTTGGCCTTTAAGTACCCTCAGGAGCGAAGAGGACATTATTCCCAAACCAAGAGCACGTTTAGAGAGTAGTGGAGAAAGGGGTTGGGGCCTTCGGGCAGTTGCTGGCTTCTTTTTTTCTTTTTTTTTAATTTTAGGAAGGGGGGTTGTGCGGCCCCCCTTCCCTTGACATTTTTGGGCCTCAGGAGCCCCATCCCCCAGGTCCTCATCAATTTTTTATTTTTTAATTAAATAAAACGGGAGGGGGACCACAGGCTGATATTTGCTCCAGGGTCCCCATCCCCCAGGGCAGGGTCATTGTCTATATTTTTAAAGCACAGGGTGCTGTGTGGCCCTGTCCCTAGGCTGATTTTGGCCCTGGGGATTCCATCCCTTGGGGCCTGGCTATTCATTTTATTTGTAGAAAAAAAGTGGTAGGGGGCACAATCGAGCCCCCTTCCGGACCATTTTTGGCCCTGGGGACCCCATCTCCTAGGACATGGCCATCTCCTTTGGGACCGCGGGGGAGACTGAAGGTCCCAGCAGTCCCGGCCGGCTCACACCTCCTGTGGGAGCCAGCATTGCTTTTTACCTCCAGGGAGCTACTAAGATGCAGCTCCCTGGGGGTAAAAAGCAAAACGCTCCACTTTGAACAAGTGAGAACAAAATACCCTCCCTTGTTCAAAGTTGAACACTTGTTTGCCATGGAATGGCGGCAGTGTTGCTCCCACCATCCCATAGCAAACAAGTAATCCCAAACAGCTCAAGCATTTACTCAAGCGGCATGGGACAGTTGGGACATGACGTCGCTCACCCAGATCGGAAGATGGGGAAGTTAAAGCATCCCAGGACTTGGAGGAGCAAGTATAACACTCCCTGAACTATAAGTGGTGGCTTTCTACCCTGGCTTATAGTTGCTGTCTCCTATGGATAAGTGACATCCCAATTTGATTCTCCTGCAGGGGTACGCACTTGCCCACCAAGGTTGGATAAAGCAGTTGCTCAGCACAATAGGGTGCAGCCACTGTGCACTGGCACTGGACTGCTCCCGGGGGGAAAGAGAGGGGGTCACCTGTGGGCTGACTCTTATTACAGCTGATGTGTGATGGATGTGCTCCTAATTTGCAACATGTGGGGTGCTAGCATATAACTAAGGATGTGTGAGAGAGGCATTGTATGCGGCTTGAGCCCTCAGTCAGATACAGCTGTTATTTACTTTTTGTAGCACACACTATGTTTGATGAACGGCCCCTGTAACTGAATGAAGTGGGGGGAGACTGGCTGGGTAACATCTGTCCCCATGTGTGCACCACCTGGTTTTGTTTGGGATTCTGTAGGCTGGGTTTTGGCTTGGACTGGGAAGGGAAATGTATTGATGTGTATGTTGCAAAGGTTCAGAGTGTTGGTATGAGACAGGGGTTATATAGTACAACTGCTCAATAGGCATTGGCATTGGTTCCAGGCCCTGAGTGCTTTATTAATGTGTTTTGTGCTGCATGAGGATGAACGATGGTACGCCTGGTGACGCAAGAGGCGCTAGGAGCCTCTCACTTCTAAAATTCCTCAACTGGAATGTCAGGTGTCTGAATGATTATTGGAAGGTATGCAGAGTGGTAGCATACCTACAGCGCCAAACCATAGATGTAGGCATACAGTAGAAAACACACCTGGTAGAAGCCTCTTAACATAGCATCGCACAAAGGGAGTCTGTTGTGAGGACAGCTTTATCATGCTTGGCAGGGGTGTGCTGGTTTGGGTTCAGCAGGGATCCGGCATTAAAATACTAGAGGTGTGTGAAGACCTGGGTGGCAGATATGTGGTAGTGGTGTGCTGCTGTAAGGAGAATTTGGTGGTGCTGCTGGTGGTGGGTATGATGACCCACAGTTTTATCACATGCTGCGCACCCAGCTTATTCAGTGGAGAGATCTGCTACAGATATAGGGTGGAGACCTCAATTGTGTTTGCTGTTCCCAGACAGGTATTTCTCCAACGGACTGCTTCGGCAGCCCACAGCCGCGCCCGTGCCCTCAGTGAGATTGCAGACCAGTGTGGCTTGCTGGATGTCTTGTGCCTTAAGTTCCCCAGTGGAGGATTCTACCAAAGTTACGCAAAGTGAAGTTAATCTCTTAGGGATATACGCAATTTTGATGGCATATGGCAAGGGAGAGGCTTGGTGCAACTCTGGCAATACTCCTGCACCCTCGGCATGATAATGATATCATCCTGGCAATACGGAATGAGCAGGCAGGGAAGGTATATGAACAGTTCCGCTATTATTACACGGACCTATATACGTCGCGTCTCTCGCATGATGACCGAGCCATGACAGACTACCTTGAACATATCACCCTGAAGTGGCTAATGGTGACACATAGGGAACACCTCATGGCCCTGTTGCGTCACATGGAAATAGTAGCAGCACTGAAATGCATGCCGAGGGGAAAAGCGCTTGGCACTGACGGGCAAACAATGGCCTTTTATAAGGCCTATCAAACCAGGGTTGTCCTGCACCTGGTCACCATCTACAAGGAGATAGTGAAGGAAAGTTGTATGCCACCCACGATGTGTGAGGCTCTACTAGTCATACCATTAAAACCAGGTACGCTGGTGGATTGCTGATTGCCTTACAGACCACTGTCACTATTAAAAGTAGACACAAAAATATTTGCGAAAATCCTAGCCAATCGGTTGGCCTTGTTGCGCCAGGGCCTGGTTGGCTAGCAACAGGCTGGATTTATTCCAGGCCAGTCCTTGATATACAATATTCTAATGCTCTTCGCTGCGATCTCCTATATAAACCCTTATGTGCATGCCATGGCAGTATTTTTGGACACTGAAAAAGGTTTTGATTCTGTAGAGTCAGGTTTATGCTGGTGGTACTGAAGCATATCGGAGTAGGGGATGTCTTCCTTTATTAGGTCCGGGGCTTGAAATGTCACCAATGGCTTGAGTCTGGGTCAATGGAATGGTACCGGGTGCCATAGTTATGAGGAGGGGTACTAGACAGGGTTGCCCTCTGTCGCTCTCATTGTATGCCCTGGTGACCTAGGCGCTGGCTTGCATACTCCGAGAATATCATTCACACAGGGGCCTCATTTTCCGCACTACAATCTGATTATCTCTGCTTACACAGACAAAACTCTGCTATACATGCGCGATCCGGAGCATAGCCTATCCTTGATTCTCCAAGAGGTAGTGCTCTTAGGTGATTTTTATGTCTTGTGCATTAACTGAGTAGAGTCCCTGATATTACAGCTTACTGCGGCTAGAGTACTCATTACAATGGACAACGGACTCAGTCCGATATTTGTGAATACAGGTCCACATTGATCCATCGGTGGCATTATTGGATAATTACAGCACAGCGGTGCAGAAGCTATCAGATGCAGTTGATCATTGAAACCTGCTGCCCTCAGTGTGCATATAGCCATCATGAAGATGGTAGTGTTGTCCTTTTTCTATATTCAATTGCAAACATCCCAAATCTAGTGCCCGTGTGGTATTTGATAACATATGGGCCCGATAGGTATTGTATTGTGGTATACTTATAGAGCGCAGCCTGTCACCACCAAGGGCATCCTGGCGCTTTGAACCCTGATCTAACAGCAGCTTCAGGTCTGTCTGGATTGGGCCGGGAAACAACCACGGCTGAGCTGGGACACCCTGACTTTTCACTACGTTATGGGAGGTGTCAGACATGGCATCTTTAGTGTGATCTTTCCCTGGACTTTTTGAATTTTGTCACCATGTTTTGCTGATTCTTTTTGTTGTCCTTAGGTTTCTGAGCACTTTACCACTGCTAACCAGTGCTAAAGTGCACATGCCTCTCCCCTAAACATGATGCCATTGGTGTTTACCTGATTGGCACTGGTAACTCCCTTGTAAATTGGTATATCATATAGCCAGGGCCTGTACTTCAATTGCTACTAGTGGGCAGCAACACTGAATGTGCCACTCACTGAAGTAGCATTTTAAACCTGTCTCAGGCCTGCCACTGCAGTGTCTATGTGCGCAGTTTACTGCCACTTTTACTTGACAGTTAAAACTATTTGCCGAACCTTAAATTCCCATTTTATTACATATAAGTGATCTTTAAGGTAGGCCCTAAGTCCCTTAAGGGCAGGGTGCCATGTAAGCAAAGGTAGGACATGTACTTGTATGTTTGACATGTCTCATAGTGACAAATAGCCTATTTCATTGTTCACTAGGGTGAGGCCTACCCCTCTGATAGGCCAGCATTGGGAATTCCTTAATACTGCTGTAATGCCTGATCAGAGAGGAGTAGTTTTTTCATGTTTCATATCTTTGGAATTGTAATTATGAACTCTCTTTACTGGTGAAGTTAGATGTAACATTTCTGTTTTAGAAATGCCCCTTTTAGAAAGTGAACATGTGTCTGTTCTTTTGGTCTTTGTGTCTGTCTCCAATACATGTTTAGGTTGGGTGACTGCTACAATTTGTTCACAAACACAGGAAGGTGAGGCTCCTCTGCACCCTGGTGGGTCTTCCTGGACAGGGAGTAATGGGATGGCCTGACATTTATACTTCAATAGGTAGTGTCCTGTCCACACACAAAGCACTGATATCCCCCCACACTAATAGCCTGACAGACAGGACTGTATTGAAAGGGATCCGTGTGCACTCCAGAGGGCTGCTTTGAAGTCACCCCAACATCAAAGGCATTTAGGGGTATAAGTACTGGGTCGCTGTCTCCCTAAAAGCAGACATTTCTGGATCTTGAACTAATCCTCACTCAGAAAGACTGCTTTGTGGCTGTAAGGAGTCAACTAGACTGCTTTTCAGGAAGGATTGCTTTTCTGCTTGCTGATGACCTGCTGCCTGCTGCTCCCTGACTCTGCTGAAGGGGAGTTAGGCTCTGCCTTCTCTCCCAGTGATCTCCATAGAGTTGCTGGATTGTCTTCTGTTTTATGAAGTCTCAAAGATACAAAAGACTACCTGTAAATATGCTGGTGCTACTGGACTCTGCCTTCTGTGAGTCCTACCCATGCTTGAGGTGCCCTTTCCAAGTTCTGGGCCTCAGAAGTGGGTTCTGCAACTGTTTTCTTCAAAACCAATGCATTGTCACCACTGCTCTTGTTTTTTTTTTTTGTTTTTTTTTTTTAATCCTCATTTGCCGTCTTGCCGCCCATTCTTCTCTCTAATCCACCACTGGGCTGTTATTATCTCTTGTGCTGGATTTAGAATGATGGGGCATAGACAACACATATTCTGGGCCTGGCCTTCCTCTAACTTATCCTTCTTCCCCTCCTGACCCAAGATGTGTGTCCTCCACCAACTTTCTTTATCGTCCTGGGATAGCTCAAATACCAGCGAGACAGGCACGGGCTTAATCATTGGACTTAACATAAACTTAACTTTAACCAAAATTTAGCAGGAAGGGTGTCCAAAATCGTCTATTTCTTTTAGATCGGTCTAATAAATCAAGCTTAGCCATGTACCTCATAGCTAAAACCCAATCTAATAAAGTGGGGCTAAGTGGTGAGACCCACAGTTTACAAATCTCTCGACGTGCCAACAACATAGCATAAAAAATAAGTCTAACATTATCATTCAAAGTTCTATTTTGTAAATCCAGTCTCCCAGTAATAATTAATTCAGGGCTTACCTCAATAGGTTGGTTCAAAGATTTGGAGAGAGAATTACTCACGTCAAACCAGAATTTCTTGATAATTGGGCAGGACACAAACATGTGTAAATCATCAACATTTGGAGCTTTGCATTTTGGACATCCAACAATCCCTCCATCTTTAAATTTAGAAAGCCTGTACGGAGACCAATATGCCCTGTGGATAGTAAACAAAAGATTTCGCCTTAGGTTTGCCGGTTTAATAATTCTATATAGCATGCACATAGTTACTTGCCATTGGTCTTCTGTAGCGATCCTTGGCAAGCTCTCCTTCCACAAGGTCTCTGGTAGATCAAATATTCCATCCTCCATATCTAGTATTTGCCAATACCAGAATGCTACTTCCTTCTCGAATGTCCCCTTCTCCAACTTTGACTCCAAGTCATTTTCCAGCCCAATCTCTACTTCCGGGTGACTTGCCCAACTTTGAATCTGAATGTATTTATATTTTGAAAAAACTGAGCCCCATTTTTGCTGGCAAATACCCCAAGGAATTAAATTGCCATCTTGAAACAAGTCCTTCCACCTTTGCAAATCAGGTTCCTTTTTCAGATTTAAAGCCAACGCATCTCTTGTCCAAGCGGGGGCTCCAGGAGAATCCCATATCGGAGCACTATGGCTGAAATACGAAAGTTTAGATAATTTCCTAATCCTGTACCATATCTCAGCCAAGTCTCTCAACGTCTTGAGTTTCACCTTTTTGAAAAACTTAGGGTCTCCAAACTTATACATAAAACCAAACTCATGATACCCTGACCGCCTCAGCATTATCGCAAAAAGGCCTCCGATCTGAGAGCTAGCAGGGGTGCCCAACAACATCCTGCAGTTTTTTAAACAAAAAGCCCATGCATATATTCGTAAGTCTGAGGCCGCCAATCCTCCTTTTTCAGCTTTCCTCCTTATTTTCTTCCATGAAATTCGAGAGGTTTTTGACGCCCAGATAAACGATATTATCATGCTTTCTAGCTTCGCCAGCCATTCCTTTTTAAAACCCAGCGGAATAGTCTCGAACAAAAAGGTAATCTTAGGTACAATCACCATCTTTACAAGATTGGATCTTCCATATATTGACAGTGGTAGATTCATCCAGCCTTTTAACGTGTCGCCAACCTCTTTCTTCACCCTATCAAAGTTAATTTTTGCCAGATCCTCAATCTTCTGAGTAATCCTGACTCCCAAATACCTCATTTCTTTTGTTATTTTTACACCTTCAGTATTGAGATTCCAAGTCATTATTTCCGTTTTATCTTGATTTAACTGATATCCAGAAATCTTACCAAACTCCTTTGTCGTGTTCACTAAATTTTCCAGAGTTCCAACTAACTTAGTAGAATAAACAATAATATCGTCCGCATATAGCCCAAGTTTCTTGGACCAATCCATCACAACAAAGGGGGGTATCTCTACTGAAACTCTAATTTTGCATGCCAGAGGCTCTATATATATATTAAAGAGCAGCGGTGATAAGGGGCATCCTTGTTGGGTGCCCCGCATTACTCTGATAGGAAGCGTAAGGGTTCCATTTACCAGTACTCTTGATGTAGGTGCACAGTACAAAGAAAAAATAGATTGTGTAAACTTATCTCCTAAATTAAGATGGTGCAACAGAGTTTTTAAATATACAAAATTGACTCGATCAAAAGCCTTGGCAGCATCTAACGCAATAACTGCCAAGGGGTATTCATATTTAGTGGCTAAGTCTATCATACCTATCAGTGAAAAAGTAAGATCTTTTAAGTATCTCTTCTTGATAAAGCCTCTTTGATCTTCATGAATCAGCTTATGAATGATTTTACCAAGCCTATCCGCTAGGATTTTAGAGAAGAATTTATAGTCACAATTTAAAAGTGAAATCGGCCTATATGCATCCATGCTTTTTGGAGATTTCCCTGGTTTAAGTATTAACACGATAGTAGCTTCATTCCAAGAGTTTGGGATTGCCACTTCTCCTCTAAAAAATTTATTATACAACTGACACAGAGTGGGGACCACCGTATTTCCTAAAGCTTTGTATACTTCTACAGGTAGACCGTCTGGTCCAGGTGCTTTCCCTCTTTTGCCTTCGTTGATAACATTCATCAGCTCTTCCTGAGTTATTTCCTTGTTTAATTCCAACATATCCTCATCTGCAAGCGGTTGTATTAGAGGAAGCCAGGACTCAATCTCAGCCTTGTCTGGAGAGAGGTGCTCTGTATACACATCTGCAAAGTATTGCTGAAAAGCTTCTACAATCTGTTTATTTTCTGTAATAACTTGATCTGTCCCTAGTTTCTTAATCTCCTTAATTTGATTCCGTGTAACATCTTTCTTGGCTTTCCATGCTAGTAGCTTACCACATCCCTCTCCATATGAAAAGTGTGCCAACTGACTGGCTTCCCATCTCTCTTTAACTCTTTGGGTAAGTGTTGCAGTGAGTTGAACCTTTAAATCTAAAAGTTTTTTCTCGCATGGGCCATCTGGGGTG
This sequence comes from Lissotriton vulgaris, assembly GCF_964263255.1. Classification (NCBI taxonomy): domain Eukaryota; kingdom Metazoa; phylum Chordata; class Amphibia; order Caudata; family Salamandridae; genus Lissotriton; species Lissotriton vulgaris. The sequence continues at coordinate 884,327,072 of NC_141691.1, forward strand.
GTAGATCCCTGAGAGATTCGGATGAGTTCAAACTCTCGGATCTCTTTTTCTAGATTAGAGACTTGACTGTAGTATAGTCTGCGTTTTTTTGCACCTAAAGCTCCCATTCTACCTCTCATAAATGCTTTGCATGTTTCCCACACTATGTCTTCTCTAGCTGATCCGAGGTTTATATCCAAACAAATGTGTACCTCTTCTTCAAGACTTTCTAAGGCTTCTACATCGGCTAAAATTGTGCGATCTAATCTCCAAACCGGAGTCGTCTCTTCTAGTTCCAAACTTAAGTTTAAACAGACAGCAGAATGATCTGATAAATGTGCCCCTATATGGTCTGCCTTAATAACTCGCTCTTTCAGCCTACTATCTATAAGAAAAAAATCTATCCTTGAATTATGTTTGTATTTTTTATTATAAAACGTGTATCCTGGCTGCTTCAAAGCTTTAAGGCGCCAAATATCACACAACCCTAACTGAGCCATCATTGACTTCACCTTAGCAGTCATTTTACTATTCACTATTGCCCTAGGATTGCCAGTTCTATCCAGCTTACCATCTAATACTGTGTTGAAGTCTCCTGCCATAACAATTTTACCTGAGAAATCCAAGAGTTCCACTTCAATTTTCTCTAAAATTGTAGGATCATCGGTATTTGGACCATAATAACCAACTACTACTATCATTTCTCCCGGCAATCGTAACTTACAAATCACCCATCTCCCTCCGCTATCTACTAGACTATTTTCAACTACTATATCAGATCCTCTTCTGATCAGAATAGCCACTCCCTTTGTAACCAAATCTTGAGATGTGTAGATAGCATTACCAATCCATTTTTGAGTAGTAAATATGTCCTTACATTCCTTTTGTGTTAAGTGTGTTTCTTGTAAAATAATAACCTGTACTGGCGAATCCTCTAAATATTTCAAAATTAGTTGTCTTCTTGATTTAACTCGGAGCCCATTGACGTTCCAAGTGAGGAACCTTAGCTCCCTTTTATTATCCCTGCTCATCATATTTATCATATAGTACCCAGATTTCCCTTCTGATTAGGACACGGCAAGATAGCTCATGAGGAATATTTTTTTTTTCTCCCTGAACCCACTCCCTCCCCTCCCCTCACTCTCAATTCCCTCCCCGGAAAACCCAACCATTACTCCCATGGCCCAGGCCAGTGGACGTCTCAGTGGTGACGTCACTTATTAATTTTTTTTTTTTTAACATATATCTTGGTCAGTTTTCTATTTCTATGCTACTTTCTATGCTACTTGAGTAATATCCAAAAAGGCATCTACTTCCTCGACTGTGCGAAATGTATACATTTTGTTACGCCACATGACTTTTAGGAAGGCGGGAAACTTTAACTGGGCCGTAGCTCCTAGTTCCCTTAAGGGTGCCAGCCGTTTTCCCATCTCCCATTGCCTATTCGCAGTAGCCGGAGACAAGTCGGACCTAATGTCGACTGATACACCATCTATCAATATCGACTTCTTCTTTAGAGCAAGTTGCAAAATTTTCTCCTTCAGTGTGTATGTTGCAAAGTTAATTAGAATTTTTCTTGGCTTTACTCGATCTGAATTTAACCTAAAGGGGTCGCGATGCACTCGTTGAATGTCTCGGGCCAACATCTCCTCAGTTTCATCTAGTGTCAGCTCTTTTTTTAGCATTTGCACAACAAAAGTCTTTATATCCGCTCCCTCTTTTTCCTTCTGGAAGTTTAAGGATTTTGAGGTTGTTGCGCCTTTGCATGTTTTCCAATCTTTCGACCCTTTCGTCTAATTCCCTATCCTGAGAGTATAATGTCTCGATCTCTTTGCGGTTATCCAGAACTCTTCCCTGCACCATTTTCATCTCAGATTCCATCTATCCTGCACGTATAGTTAACTTATCAATCTTGTCCTCTAACAATGTGCATGTAGCACTTATACGCTCCTGGTTCTTTTTAGAGGCTTCAAAACCTAAATGAATATCTTTCTCGAGTTTCCTTAAGAGTTCCATAACGGATAGATCTACTGAAGTATGAATCTCATGCTGTGCAGGACTAGTTTCTTCCGAGGAAATCTTTTTCCCATTAACTGAAGTTTCCTCTCTCCTTGTAAATATATCCACATCTGCATTCTCTCGCAGTTCAGTAGAGGCCCCAACTGGACTTCCCGCTAATGATTCTAATGATTCTAATGTGTTAGATTGGAATATCTGATTAGTAGATGGGTCTGTATCCAGGCTAACAACATTTTCTACCTCCATTTCCGTGTTCAGCACCTGGAAGGGGTTAGGGGTTAAGAGGTTTGACCAGTCTTGATCAGTAGTCTCTACTCCCTCCTCAGCCCTAAGATGGGGCTGGAGCTGGGAAGTGGAACCAGGTTTCAAGACCAAAACTTTAGGGACAGGTTTAAAGTATGAACTGAGTGAAGGATTTATTGAGGTTTTAAATCCAGCCTTTTCTTTTTTTTGTCTCTTTTTTCTTTCTTTCTTTGAGGGTGAAAAAGTCGATTTAGAAAAGATTTCTCTTTTTATCCCCTCGTTTCTGTCACCCTTATTACACTCTACTGAAATAGAGGATGGATCCCCTTGTAAAATATCAGGATTATTCCCTTTCAACAAACAAGCCTGTCCCCCTGGTCTATTACTCCTCAGCTGATATCTAGTTGTTTTTCTGCCCTCTTTCACCTCTTTTGCCCCCTTGCTTACTTGCTCCTCATCGAAATCTGTGCCTTCAGTCTGGGTGCAATACTGCAGAGGGCTGGACGTAAGGGACTCCACTCCTCGACCCCTGCCACCACTAGCCGGTGTTCCGATCTTCGCCAACACTCTTCTGCCTCTGCTCACTCCCAACGCTGCTCTCCCCCAGCTCCCGGCCGGCAAATGGCGTGACTCCGCCCCCTCACTCTCGGCGGATTGCAGAGCTGAGCTCTCCGCCATCCGCTGTAGGTTGCTTGGATCCAGCCGGCAGACGGCTTCCAAGATTAGCCGATATCCCGCCGTGATGCCCGCTGTGTCTCCGCTGCGTGTCCGACCTTCGGGTAAGTGTATGTGAAAAAACAGCTGACTGCTGCACGCGAGCCGAGACGCCGCAGCGTCTCCGGTCTCCGTTCTCCGCTCCCCTTCGGATGAGTATGTTTGTGTCTGGAGAAAGTCAGCTAAGCAGTGCCTCCGCTCTCTGCTCTCCGCTCTCCTCAATGCGCAAAGTCACACAATCATGAACCGACCATCACTCGTGAGCTGACATCACCACCGCTCCACAGACGTCCGCGACCCGCTACCTAGCCGGCCGCAATGTTTTCCCACCACTGCTCTTGTTGGAACTGATGCATCGCCCTTTGATGCTGTTGCAGAGGCTGTTCGACAACATCGGTTCTACAGCCTGCGCGGCCTGGCGACAATACTCTGCGCGACTTGATGACGATGCATTATCTTCAGTTCAGAGAAGCTTGACAATGACGCAGAAATCCAGCAGCATGGAAAATATTGATGCACCATGCCCTCAGCATCAATGCTTTGCTCCATTCAAGGAACTTTCTCAGCGGGCTCTGGGTGGGTCCTGAAGCCAGCCTGCCCTCCAACGCGGTCGTCCTGAACTTTGAATTTGCACCAGTCCCTTGCGACCTCAAGTAACCATTTGACCGCTAGTGACTTCTAAGCACTACTTTTGTATTAAATCTTTACAAATTCATATCTCAACTGCTTCTGCTTGGATTTTTGTAATGTTGGCCTTATTTTGCTCAGATAAATATTCTCTATTTTTCTAAACCTGTTTGGAGCTGTTTTATGGTGCATTTATTGTGTTACGGTCCATGACTGTTGCAAAAATACTTTACACATTGCCTCTTTAGATAAGCATGACTGCTCTATGCCAAGCTACTAGAGGGTGAGCACAGGTTATCCTTTAGTGCGTATCTAGCTTACCCTGATTAGAGTGGTGGTCCTTGCCTGGCATGGGTGCATAACTCAGGCAACTGGAAAAAAGTAGTGGTGGGTGGAACTCACAGTCTCACTCGATGCAGCTCTGCGGAGTTCCTTAAAACTCAGCGATATTCCACTGAGTTCCACGAGTGAGCAGGATTCTCAATTTGAATGCTCTTGAGCCAATCTCTCAGCTCTGCAGCAACATCACTAACGCTCACCTGCCAACTCCCTAGGCACACTTTCTTACTGCGATTAATATACCCAGATAAAATTTCTTGCAGCTTTCTTCTGTAAATATTTATGTTGAAAAGGTAGTGTATTAATCAAACACAAGGCAGCGATGTAGATCCTTTTTGTTTTTAACCCCCTCTTCTCTGCAAAGAACTGAGTGGAGCGCACACGCAAGGGGAGTTTTTCGTAAACTGTGTATCAGTTCAATGTAGAGCCATGCTGCCCATTAAAAACGTTCAGACTATTGGAAACTGGTGTGCAGGATGCAGTTCATTGTTATTGGTGTGAGGCGCTGTAATGTGCATTCTTGAGTCTTGCATCTGCCATGATCTATAAGACATATTAGTGACAGCCCCCATGTATCTAAATGGCATGTTCAAGTTATTAAAAGGGGTAGAGCTTGGCCTTTCCAACTAGTCAGCATGAAACACTTATAGAGAATGGCTTCAGTTGAACTTTTTTCATGTGCTCGGAGAAAGAGCTAAGCTATCAATTGTGCAGCAGGTGCTGCTGTAACCGGTCTGGATCTGTTAAAACAGGACAGGAAACTAGGGGTGAGCAGTTTCCTTGAGTGCATTAGGTACCATGGCATCTTTGCTATGTCTCTGGTTCAGAAGCCATGGGGCAGTTAATGCTTGATATCTCATTCCAATGTCTCTCAAATTAGTCCATCATTGTCACGATGACAAGCAGCAGCAGATTTCTGAGGCATCAGAGGATGAGATGGATTGGGGTTGATCACTGTGGCAGGCGTTGTTTTCCAGAGGATAACGTCTGTTCAGTCGATGCAGGCATCAGTTATACCGCAGAGAGCAATATCAATCAATCAGTCAACAAGGATTTGGAGAACGCGGCCGCTACACTCGTGAGGGTCTCCAGGTGATCTTGGATAGTTCTATATGTTCTCCAATTGGTTGAACATCCATGTCTTTGAGTCTTTCCTGAATTGCTGGAGCGATGGTGAGTCTCTGAGGAGCAAGGGAAGGTTGTTCCAGGTCTTGGCAGCCCGATGGGAGAAGGAGCGGCCTCTGCTGTTTGGCCAGCGGATGTGATGGGTGCATCTAGGGCAAGGGATCCAGATCTGAGTTTTCTGGTAGGCTGGTAAAAGGTCAAATGTTGGTTGAGGTACACAAGTCCTTTGTTGTGTAATGCTTTGTATGCATGAGTGAGTAGCTAGTATTGGCATCTCTTCATAACTGGTAGCCAGTGGAGTTCCCTGAGGTAAAGGGTTATGTGCATCAAGGATAAGCCTGGCCACAGTGTTTTAGATTGTCTGGGGTTTCTTCATGAGTTGGGCTGCTATTCCTATGTAGAGGGAGTTGCCCTAATCAAGTCTGCTGGTGATGAGAGCCTGAGTGACAGTTCACTTGGTGTTGGTCGTGAGCCATCTGAAAACCTTCCTGAGCACATGTAGCATGAAGAAGCAGGTAGTGGAGACGGCGCTGACTTGCTTTTTAATGGATAACTGGCTGTCGAGGATGATGCCAAGGTTACAGGCATGTTCGATGGATATCAGGGTTGGGCCCAGCTCCGGGAGCCACTATTCATTGTTCCAGTGTGTGTCCTTGCCTTCTCTGAATATGGGTACTTCTGTCATGTCGGTGTTGAGTTTGAGACAGTTGTTCATCCAGTCTGCAACATCTTTCATGCAACTTTGGAACTTGTCTTTGAAGATTCTTGGATTGTTAGTCACCGAGTGGATGACTTGGGTGTCGTTGGCTTAGCAGAGGACGTTGAATCAGTGGCTTTTAACAATGTTTGCCAGTGGGGTCATGTATGTGTTGAAGAGGGTTGGGTTGAGGGATGAGACTTGAGGTACCCTGCATGTGATGGGCTTAGGGAACGAGGAGTAAATGTAAATGTAGATTGATACTTGTATAGCGCACTACTCACCCGCAAGGGTCTCAAGGTGCTTGTACGAATACCGCTGTGGAACCCATCCTGGCTTTCCCTGTGAGGCATCCACTCCTGGGCACCCCCAAGGTGGAGGCCAGGCATCCTTAGCGTTGTGGGGGCCGTTGTGGAGATCAAGCAAGCTATTGCCCAGAGTTGCAGAGTGGGACTCCATGATTGAAATAGGCACCGAGGCGAGAATTATCAGGTCCGTGGAATTTTTGAGCCCAAGACCCGCCGAGGCGGGGAATTGAACCCTGGTCCCGGGCTAGACCTCTGCATCAGGGTCTGCCGCTCTAATTATTGAGCCACACTTCTCCACGAGGGAGGATGATTTTCTGCATTCTTCCTGTGTAGTAAGATGTGATCCACATGAGGGATGCTCCTTAGATCCGATCTGGTGGAGCCTGTTGATCAGCGCGTGGTGGGATATGGTGTTAAGAGCTCCTGAGAGGTCGAGAAGGATGAGAGCGACTGTTTCCTCCTTGTCTGGCAGCATTCTGATGTCATTTGTGGCTGCGACTAGATCTGTCTCAGTTCCGTGCTTTGTTCTGGAGCTAGATTGGGAGGCGTCCAGGAACACATGACCACTAGATGTCTGGTGAGCTGGATGTTGATTGCCTTCTCAACAATCTTGGTTTGGAAGGGGGGCACAGAGATAGGACTGTATGCAAATGTATGTGAAGGAGCTACTTATTGGTCAAAACAGTGACATGGTGAAAGTAAAATAATCTATTGTTGTTACTTTTTTTAGCTTAAACAGTTAACAACAATAGACAAAACCAATACTTTTGGTTGTTTTTAGGTGTATGTCAGTTGTTGTGTTATATTTCTGGATTCAATCACAGAAAGCAGAGAGAGGAACCAAAGTGCCAGTCAGATGGAACACTATGGGAATCACAGAAATGTAATTATGTGCTTAAGCTACGCCCTTAATTACATAGTCCACACCTCTTTTAGAGACCCACCCATTTTTTTCAGCACACTTAAAGCCCTGGGCTGGTGAAAATGGAGACAGGGGAAGAGGAGAGATACATGTGCTTCTTCAGCAAAGGCTTCACCTCGGCCGGTTTGCAGGTCTGGGGAAGTGGGCTGTGGTGATAAAGGAGCTGAGGACCATGGCGAGTTCTTTGCTGATGAGTTGGTAGCCGAGGTTGAAAGCATGGTGGAGACAGTGGTCTGCAGTGGCTCCAGAGTGGGTGTATCTCATGACGGTCGCCGTTATCCTTTTGTGACAGTGCGGAGACAGTGTGCTGGGATCCTCAGTGAAGTTGTGTGCCGCTGACACCTAGCAGGCACTCGAGAAAGAGCAGCAGTCTACTGTGCTTTAATGATGAGGTCTGGAGTTCATTATCTTTCAGAGGGTATTATGCAAATGTTAATGTGCAATAGATATCTCATGGAAATACAATGCCACAAAGCCCCAAAGATGGGTGATAGCAAATATTTAGTACTCATAGAAATAAATTGGATTTCACTCTAAAAAAATAATATTATCAAACCATTTTGGTAATGCATTCTTTGTTTTCACCTTAATTCATTGTTTAAAAAGAGCTACAAACTTTCTAACTCCAGTATTCCCGTGCCTTGATGCACAAAGATATATTTTTCTGTCTCTCACAAAGGATTGCAACCTTTGTGTAAGACCAAACAGGAGGGTGTTTTGGAGGCAGTAATCTCTAAACAAGCCGGCTACAATATAAGGCATTCAGGGCCAGATGTAGGTGGCCCAATACCGGTCGGCAATTTCGGCCGTTACCGACCGGTATTGGGCATTTGGGATGTAGGGGAGGATTCAGTAAATTACCGATTCGGTATTTACCGAATCATCATTTACCGATTCGGAATTTACCGAATCGGTAAATGACATGTAGGAAGCACTTTAAAGTGTGTTTCTGTGCTTTAAGGATTCGTTACTTACCACCAACTATTAGTTGGTGGTAAATAACGAATGCCTCTGAAAATGCAAATCTGTGCATTTACACCTGTGCCATGTGACAGACATACATGCCTTAGGGCATGTATGTGTGCCACATGTGCACACAAGCACTATTCAGGGGTGCAACAGAGTGTCAAAGTGACACCCTGCCACCCTTGACTCTTTCCCTATTTTACCAAATCAGTAATTACCGATTCAGTAATTGACATTCATTTCTATGGGCTTCCAGGCCCATAGGAATGAATGGCAATTACCGAATCGGTAAATACCGATTCGGTAAATACCGAATCTTAACGATTCGGTAATTTTTACCGAAATATTAGCTACATAGGAATTACCGATTCTAAAATACCGAATCAGTAAAATTCGGTATTTAAGAATCGGTATATCCTATTTACCTACATCTAGCCCTCAGTTGTGTAGTGAGACTTACTTCGGTGGAACTTACCAGCTCAGTTTTGAGGATAAATTACCTTAAATTGCCTTTGATTTATCTAAAGCCAGAGACCTGGGAAAACCTCTGAGAACAAAGAATAGGAGAGACAGGGAAGGGCAACTTTCACAGGTGGGCAGACAGAAATCGAAAGGACTCATTCTGTCCGAGCTCTTCCTCTCGAGCTTGAAGCCTCTTGAGACACATTTGGTAGCTGGGCATGGAAAATACGGTCCTGGTCTCAATCTAGATAAATAACATAAATCACATCCAGGACAGGCTGTTGTAACTCACTGGCTTCCGTCTGCATGGACAGGGAATTGGTATAGCAGCAATCTGAAAGTGAACTCTTCCCTGACATTGGCCAGGCCAAATCAGCACTTGCAGACAGTATTTGCCTGCACCTATATCTGTCTGGATTAGTCTTCTTATATGTTGATCACGAGGCCTGGATCGCATCCCATGTCCAAGCTTAATTGTTGTACCATTATTCAGAGTGCATTCCAAGTGTGAGTACATGCTCCCAGGGCCGGTCCTAGGATAGGTAGGGCCCCGGGCAGAATAGGAACATGTGAGGCCCCTATAATTTGCATATGATTTAACCTCACAGGAAGTGACATTATAGGAAGTAATATAAATTGGCCATTATTTATATGGCATTGATGAAGCTGCTTTGCAAGAAGCTACTTACCTAGTTTGGATATCAGTACAATGGTTAAAATAGCATTAATAATCCTAATAAAATGTACATAGATATTAATCACTATTAAGTAGATAGAATGAATTTTAAATATAGTTTAAATGAATTAAACTTGGCTATTGTTCTATTAAAAGGGATGAATGGAAATGATATGCTAACCGGGCATTCTGATTCTGACATTACGAGATGGCCAAAGGAGAGTTGCAGACTTTACTAATGTGGAGAAAGGACAGTGTTAAGAGTTTTTTCAAAAGACTGGAGTTACACCATAGCTCAAGAGTGAGATAGTACCAGTCCTGCACAACTAGAAAGGAGAAGGATCTGCCTCCAATCAGGGCCATCTAAATTTTAGAATGGCATAGGTGTTTGGTTGGCACAGAGTATGGGGTTCTGGACTGCACGTAAGGAGTGCTACAGAAAGAGAGAACCTTCTTAATGCAGTGCACAACAACAAATGTATAGTGCCTTGCAGATCCAGGGTTTTGGAATAAAAACCAAGCAGACAGCATAATGGTGAGAAGAAATGGCATAGCGATGCAGCCATCTCAGCTGAGGAGCCTAACACGGTTCTGAATGATCTGAATGGTACTGAATGCAAAAAGGCAGGAAGCCGACGAATAAGGGTATTTGCATAATCTAGTGAAAAGATAATTGACTGTACAACAGCCTCACCGTAGTGAGAGGGCAGAAAAGGAATGATTGTCTGTTGCTTATGGATTTAGTAAAAGGAAGTGGATGAAACATGGATGCTAGAAAATGAAGCCAAGATTTTTTTGCTGACTCTGCCAATGTGGGCGATTGACCTACTTCCATCAGCCACCAAACAGAACACCATATGGTATGAGATACTTTAAAAATGAGAACCCATTCTGTGTCTTCCTTCAGAAATCAACTGCTAGCATGCACGTACAAACATATTATTTGGCAGAGACCTGATTACCAATGAGGGAAATCATATTTTGGTATCAATATGCACAAGATATCAGCAAGAAACCAAAGGACTGTATGAGTAAGGTTAACTGGGGATGATAAAGATTAAATAGCGGAGAGCCAATACAATTGACAAGCCAGAGGTTTAGTACATAACAGAAATAGGTGGCGAGTGGATTGTTCCAGTGCAGCCTACATAGAGAAAGGGCAGAGTGCGCATGACTGATTTGGGCGGCCCCAGAGGGATGACCAAACTGTCAGCGTCCTCAGGATTGGGAAAGCAACTCCTCCCCTGCCCCAGGGAAGCCCCGCCCGCCACCAACCAAACCTCTCTAATTTCTCACAGTATGAGAAACAGAAACATAAAATGGTGGTTAGTACCATTTTATGTTTCTGCTTCTCGCACTGCAAGAAAGCAGTGGGGCAATGCTCCTCTGCCCTAGTGGTGGAGCCGCCCCTATAGAGAACAGTACACAATAAGAAGGACAGGTGATTACTTGGGGAGATTGTTGCACACAGGAAGGTGTATTGATTGAAAGGGTAAAATGGAACACATGGGAAAGTGGGGATTACAGAAGGAGGAAGGGAAACTACAGGAGTGCAGTTCTTACATGAAGAAAGTGGTGCAGACTGGTTAAAATAGATCACACTTGTAGCTTCACATATTTGTGAAATCTGAGCCACAATTAATATCTTCTGCCACTTTTCAAAGTAATCTTGGGGAAGGTTAATACCCAAAACCACTGGGGAAGGTAAAAGTTACCCCGCACACTACAAATTAGTGTATATTTTATTAGAGACCTCTGCATTTCAAAGTTCACCAGTCTCCCTGCTCCTTACCTTTTTTGTGTAGATTCTGTTTCTCTTACATCATTGTCTTTTACATACAATTCCCTAAACATCATCTCTCTACCACATTGTTTACATTAATTCTGCACATTACATGTATCTCTCCTCTTCCCCTGTCTCCATTTCCACCAGCCCAGGGCTGTAAGTGGGATGAAAAAAATGGTTGGGTCTCTAAAAGAGGTGTGGACTATGTAATTAAGGGCATAGTTTGAGCACATAATTTAAATTTCTTTGATTCCCATAGTGTTCCATCTGACTGGCACTTTGGTTCCTCTCTGTGCTTTCTGTGATTGAATCCAGAAATGTAACACACCAACTGACATACACCTAAAAACAGCCAGAGGTATTGGTTTTGTCTATTGTTGTTAACTGTTTAAGCTAAAAAAGTAACAACAGTACATTATTTTACTTTCACCATGTCACTGGTTTGACTAATAAGTAGCCCCTTCACACACATTTGCATAGAATCACAACTAGAACACAGGACCATTGCTTGTTTGGCTCTGCAGTGAGGCCTTTATTGTATGATCATGTAATCTGAACACCTTGTGACTCACAGACAGGCACAGTGTGACAGCCTCAACTCCAAAATGCTCAACTGTAGTCTGTTATAAACACCGGAAGGGGACTCAGTACAAAGTGTGCATCATCCAAGAGTAATATGCTGTGAAATAAAATACAGAAACACAGATGCTGGAAATAGCTAGCACACTTGGGGAATGCAAGGTTTAGTAAAGCATGGGAAATATAAACAGGAACAAAATCACTGCCATGGATCGCCCTAACATCAGGGCCACTGGAATTATGCGGCAGGAGAGGGCTAAATTATGTGGCAAGGCAAGCAAATTATGTGGCAAGAAAAAGGCACCTTATGCTACATAATGTTAATGTGGCACATTTCTTAATTTCTTCATTACTTCATTTCTTTGCCATTTTTTAACTTGGTAACAATCTTTGGGCATTGGTCGCACCCCATTAGTACCAATTTAACACCTAGACCAAAATTTAGCAGTGAGAAACATAAAGTTGACTATTCTAGCTTTGCAAAGGTCCTTTCAACATGCAGCAAAACATGTTGCTTAATTATTAGTAACTTTTGAAGTGTTTGAGCTAGTAACAACTTTTTTTGTTAACACCTGTAGATTGTGAAGCAGATGATAGATTATGTGGCAAATGCAGCACATGTATCATTCTGCAAAAATCACCCTGCCGCACAATTCCAGTGGCCCTGAGTAACATGCTGTGTCAGACTGAGACAGAAAATATATATATATTAGAACAATGTGTAGCACACGCGGATGTTTGACTCACCCTTTGAGGTATTCGGAGTTCACCACATCTGTCACTGCCACTTGGCCAAATGGTACGGGTGCTGCAACCTGTAGAGGGAGGATCGCAGCATTTTTAAAAACAGAAAGGCCCAGGGGGGCAAGGTAAGGGCAAGACAAATTTTAAAGTGTGAGAGTCACAAACGGCAGAGGAAATGCACAATAGGGCTTGTTATGACACAAATGGCGGGAATATATGAAAATCATCCCTGAGCTCCTCCCTCGAAGCGAGGGGGTTGTAGCCCACGTGAGGACTAGGTTCTCATGTGAGGAGGTACCCCCATGATGAGGCATGACACCACTGGTGTGTGAGGGGAACTGTCCTTAAAAAGGAAATCACCAGCTTACACACTTAGAGATCCTGAGTCACATGCTAGACCTTCTTAAAACCCGGACTCGGGGCTTCTTTTTTGATGTGTGAATGTTTGCTTTAATATCATGAAAATCAACAGTAAAAACCGGTTCAAATTACCATAAAGCAGGTCAACAAATAGCCCAAAAAACAGGCTACGCACAATGACTTGACAGCAGGGCTTTAAGTGGGATGAAAAAACTGGAGGGTCTTTCAAAAGGGCATGGCTGATGAAATTAAGGGTGTGGCTTAAAAACACGTAAGCTATACATCTGTGCATAGCATAGCGTTCCGCCCGACTGGTATTTTGTTGCTTCTGTCATTTCCTCCAGATAAATAATACAAAAAGTAAAATTACACCTACAACAAGCCAGGACTATTGGCTTTGCCAGTGGTTATTAGTTGCATAAGATGAATAAGCAACATCTCCAGCTTTGTTGTAAATAATATTGAAAAGGCTTCCGTTCTGACATGATGAGACTGTGAAAGAACTAACATTAAAGGCAGAGAAGGGTGGCACTGCTGCAACGTTAAGATTGTTATTTCACTCCGAGGGTGAGCGCAAAAATGGAGAGCAGGCCCTGTCTCAGCACCTGATTTTTAGAACTGCCGGTGCTGTGCACTGTCAGGACCCGGCCCACTTAAAGCCCTGCCTGACAGATTAGACCGTCGGGCGCAGCCTGATTGCCCTATAGACCAGTCTGACACTGGTGACCTGTTATACAATCATTGTACAGACACTGGATCAATGTTTTTGCAGGCAACTTAAGAACATGAATATAGGGCCTGCTAGGGCCCCTTCTCAATGTCCTTTTTAATTTACTACCGGGTCTAAGACGTGAGTGACCCAGCACACTTTAAACCCTGCTCTATCCACTTTTACATGCTGATTCTGCTCCTGTGCTTGCACCTCTTCTCACTGCCATACTCACACCTATCTGCTCCTCCTTACTTTATTCCGTTTTTCTTACACCTTTTGTTTACACCTCTGCTCCATTTCTCCTACTCCTAGGTGAGCAGTTTTCATTGTGATGCTCTGCCATTCTATTGTTGGTTGTGTGCCCTGCAGGATATCCTGCTTTTCATTCATACAGGGGCAGGACGCACTACACACGTAAGGTCACTTTAAGTAACTGTCTAATGCGCTGCCATCAACATGCAGATGCAGCCATTAGGCCCACAGAGTGGGGCACGCAGGGGAGATTGATAAAAGGAATAACACATATAAACTCTCAGGGGGCTCACTGGGCCTAGAACCTCTGATGTCTTTAAAGGTGCGAGGCCTCACTGCTGCGAGCAGACTCGGGGCCCTGGGCAGCAGCCCAAGCTGCCGATGCCTAGCGCCGGCCCTGCATGCACCCATTGACAGTGTTAGGGGTGAGCACTGGCAAACTCCGCCACACAGCGGTTGGCTGAGGTATTGTCACACTCCAAGCAGTGGCGCAAAATTAAAATAAAGTAAAAAAAACAAACTTCATTGGGCTCATCAAAAAACTACAACAGATTCAGAATGCTATCGAAAGATGAGTACTACAAGTGAGTAGGTATGCCTACATCACTTTTCCCCCTCAACTCTTTGCACTAGCTTCCTGTGGCTCTCTACATCTCCAACTGTGTGATCCACATAACCAGACCCATCTCTCTTTAATCAAAACTGAGGATCTACAGCCAGCAAAAGGAAAACTTTCAGCTCTTAATCCCCCACCTCCCCTTATGAATAGACCCAGTTGTGTGGGTGACCTTTCCCTGAACAAACTTGAAAGATATAGAACATGTTCTTAAATAAATGAAGGACAAATATTAACCACTTGGAGATCAGAAGGGTTATGGCGATCCCGTTGTTTTCTTGCTAGCGATGGACTGACCTAGAGAGCAATCTCGCTTTGCTAATAGGGCTTGTCTGATAGGTCTGTGTGTGGGCTGGTATTTTGGCTGTTGGTGGGGCAGTTATATGATCCAGTGTGCCGCTATTTTACTGCTGATTTCCCTGATATCACAATAAACATTTCCTGCAGCAAACGCAATTCATGCGCTCTTCAATACCTTTCAAACCCCCTAAACAGCCTTCACTTTGCAAGTTCAAAACTGTCCCTATTTGTAAATGAGCCCACTTTTAGGTATTTGATTCACTACTGCAGCTTGGGGTCATTATTATTTTGGAACCCCGGCCTATTGCTATATTTACTGCTTTAGTCCCTGTTTAATGACACAGAATACCGTTCAGACAAAACCACAAGAACCTCGGTTCTATTTCTGCTTGCTACTGATAGAGCAAGGTCACCTGAAAAAGGAGACTTGCTTGGATTCAATCTTCTCATGTAACTACTAACTTCGTTTGAAAAATAGTTTGTGGAAATAATATGCATTCACATGACATTATAGTATTAGAAGGAAGCTTGCCTATGTGTTTTACTAACCAGTAACTCGAGAGTGAAACTAAGATGGCCGTTAACTGAAATTCTTTAGTGCACATGCATCTACTACACCAACGTAGTGTGACGTATACATGCTTGGAGGGAAACTTTCTGCACTTGTGCAGTAACTAACAAAATGGCCGCTTGATACTCACATGTTTGCCACCTGCTTGCTGAAAACAAATTCCAGCTATTCTACTAATGCTAAGGCGGGAAGAGTAATATAAAGTAAATGGGATTAGAGTAGAGATAGGTGGTATACAGTGAAATAATTAATTTTTGATTTTAGCATTTGTCTTTTTGACTCTTTTAATAGTGCTTATTATTGGCTTGCCATCATGAGCCACAGTCTATTCCCTCTTGTTTGCTACACATGCGCAATGCAACCTAGCTGGAATACGCCATGTCTACTTGAACATCGTTTAAGGCTGAAGACTGCTACATTCACGGGAACCAGAATGACAGTCTATGAAAAATACTGTTTTTTTCTTCTAAACATTTAAAAATTACATTGTGAATATGGGTTGGAATAAAGACTGATGTATAAAACTTAAGGGGTGGGATTTTAAACAACGAACTGGAAGAAAATAATGTGAAATAGGCATGGTGTGATGATCACCTACCCTTGCCTGTCCAATCAGAATTAGGAGTTTCATAAACTTGAAACATTAAGGGTTGGTACTAGCATACAGGAAATTATAATTGAGGTAGTTTTTAGTTAGTAAGAGAGACAGGAGACCTGAGATGCCAGAGTCCAGGATGATGTCAGAGAGCCTAGAAAAGTCCCAGACTTTGATGCAGACAAAGAAACAATTTACTGAACCAATTATCTTAAGCAAATTAATTTAGAAGAAAATCGCAGAAGAATCTTGAGGAGGAAGAGAGTGTCAGGAAGGGATGCTACGCAAACGTCATTGCTAGAGAGTCGTCTGTCCTGTCCTGATTCCTGTCCTGAATCCTTTGTTACCAGATCTTTCCTGGGGGACCCTTCCCAATTCCTAGTCCTGGGAGTTGGTTTTCACACCATTCTTGGTAAATATTTCTACAATTGTGTATACGCTTATGTGCTTTTCTCTCTGTCCTATCCTTTTCACGCAGCGTCATTGCAAAGTATAAATGAAAATATATGATTGATTATTTGAATCTTCCTTCCTGTGAGAGACAGAGTTTGTTCTGTGCTCTGTAAATGGTTCCCTTTAATTTTATTTTAAGATAAAATTGTAAAAGACATCCCGACTCTGTGATCATTTCTAATATGTAAGTATATTAAAAGCTCATGTCATTTCACCATCAACTAGTTCTAACTAAAATGGTCCATTGACCAGAGGAAAGAACTTTTGATCAGTGAAAGGTTGGTCTGGGACTAGAGATAACTAGTCTTGAGAATTTTATTAAAAAAACATGACCCCAGTGAATGCTACCAGTGTGTTGTGAATGAATGTATGGGCCCAGGTGGGTATGTGGTGTTATATTACCTGTTGCTGGTAACCAGCTGGATCACTACAATCCTATTTCTCACACTCATTTGACTACACACTCATAATAATGTGCTGCAGCCTACCTTCCTTTGCTTATACGTTGTGATTCTCGATGCATACTCACAATCACAATTCTAAACCATAAACACATCACCCAGACATTCCATATAAGGGGAAACAACCTTTACAACGCAACTTTTACAATGCACTACCATTACAACGCAGTCATTACAACGCAACATCCCTTACAACACATGCCATTACAACGCAACCATTACCATGCATGACACTGCAACGCATACAATTACAACTCATGTCATTACAACACAGTCATTACAACGCATACCATTACAACGCATACCATTACAAAGCATAGTACTGTAGTGTGGTTCCTATATTCCCAACAGGCATTGCGCATTGGAATAATATATACTGTAGTTTAGACGTAGGACTGAGGTCGACTAGGTCTCTACCGAATATATTAAACTTAATAGTGAGTGCCAGCTAGCTCAGAGGTCACTTGAAACTTTCTCGAATTCACAAGAAGGGATTAGTTTCTGAATACCGCATAAACATGACAACTTGGTTTCCCAAGAATAAGAAATCAAATCTCTAGAGTCGCGTAAACAATAGATAACTATTTTACTCAGTCAATCGTGCATGCTTCGTTTCACCAGTGGTGCTGAGAAAATAGAAAGACGCACGTTTTCAATAAAAGTATTTATTGAACAGTCTTCTTTCTCAAGCATAAGAAATGTACTGCTATAATCGTAATACTTGTTATAACGTACAGGGCATATAATACGAACAGTATTATAAAGTAGTACTGTAAAAGCATGATATGGTTTCTAAGCCATGAATTACCTTAAAACATATAAAATACATACAGTAATAAAATAATGACCAAAAGTACACAACTGGTGCTTCTAAAATACGCCTACTCCGGTGTACCTAACCTCAGTCTAGTACAAGTGAAGAAGTAAGTGAGGAGTAGTTTAAGTTTAGTATTTCTCTGACAAGGATCTATCCAAGAATTCTCTAAGAGGTTTAATCAGCTCTGTACCTTGGTTTTAGAATGAAGGAGGTCTTGTATCTCTCTCTCAGGACTCGATTTCCCAGATACCCGTAAGGGTAGCCCGGAAACACTGGAGTTGGGTTTCTCTGCAGGAGAAAAGACAGAGGGCCCGATTCACAGAATGAACTTAAGACTCAATCCTAAATTTACTACTATTTTGGTATTCACAGAATGCACTTGCTACTTTTGGCATTCACAGAATGCACTTACTACTTTTGGCATTCACAGAATGAACTTACTACTTTTGGTATTCACAGAAGTTAGGATTTTGTCTTAAGTTTGTCTTAAGACAGACTTAAGACAGACTTAAGACAGACTTAAGACAAACTTAAGACAGACTTAAGACAGACTTAAGACAAAATCCTAACTTCTGTGAATACCAAAAGTAGTAAGTTCATTCTGTGAATACCAAAAGTAGTACGTGCATTCTGTGAATGCAAAAAGTAGTAAGTGCATTCTGTGAATACCAAAATAGTAGTAAGTTTAGGATTGAGTCTTAAGTTCATTCTGTGAATCGGGCCCTGAGTCTCTCAGTGCATCAGCTGGATGGTCGGCTTTCTTCAGCACTTGCTGCTGCAGGGCGTCGGGCAAGTAGATAGTCGATCTGCTCCAAACCACTGTGTGTTTGTCTGGGGAAACCAAGGCATATTTATACTTTGAAGGTGCTGAGTTTGACGCATGATTGGACTTAATAACGTCACTCAAAGGCTAGATTTTTTGAAAACTCCAGGATTTCTTCGAGAACTCAATATTCAAGCAGGGGGAAGTCCCTAGCTGCTGAAGGCGAGTTTTTCCAAGAAATCCTTGTTTATTCTCGGAACTTAGTGGAAGTAGCCATGTCGTATTTGGGCTGTAAGGCTTAGGCCAAATATGGTAGTGATTTCTAGGCCTATATAAGGATTGAATAATGTATACCTATATAAGGGCATGAATTGGGAACATTTACACTAGGGTCCTAGATTCATTTACAACAGTACCCTTACACTATCCAACACTTACCCTACTGTTGCACCCCATGGAGTTAGAATAGTAATTTTTACCCCTACACTATCCAACACTTGCCCTACTGTTGCACCCCCCTAGAGTTAGAATAGTAATTTTTACCCCTTCACTATCCAATACTTACCACACATGCAATGTAATGGTATGCGTGGTAATGGTATGCATTGTAAAGGTAGTATGCGTTGTATTTAATTTAATTTAAAGGAGTTTGTAGAGCGCCTGGTGACACCTCCCGGCGTGTCCCCGCGCTGTGGAGAGAGTGTGAAAAGGAGTAGAGGAAAAACCCATCACCGAGTAAAGAGGCAGGTTTTCAATTTCTTCCTAAACAGGATTTCATTATTCTCCATCCTGATATCCACAGGAAGAAGGTTCCATTTCCTGGCAGCTAAAGTCCGGAAAGATCTGCCACCCATTCTAGCTTTTTTGGGGCATGTAGTTCTGAGCAGACTCATACCTTTAGATCTAAGCGACCTGCTAGGTTCATAGACAGAAGCCAAGTCCGACATGTAGGCCGGTGCTCTGTGATGAATTATTTTATGGCACCAAAGCATAGCTTTAAAATCAATCCTCTTCCTGATAGGCAGCCAGTGGAGGGCTACGAGAGAGGGGCGTGATGGTGCTCGGCGAGGGAGCCTTAGGACCAGGCGAGCTGCCGAGTTCTGTAACACCTGTAGCTTTTTCATATTTTTCTCAGATGTACCCATGAGCAGCACGTTTCCGTAATCAATACGGGACGTTATCAGTGCTTGCGTCATGGTACGCCTGGAATTGATGGGTAACAGGTCAAGGGTGCGGTTCAGCGTTTTCATCACCCCAAAGCATTTGCCCACAGTTTTTCTTATGTGGCTATCAAAGGACAATTTATTGTCCACCCACACACCCAAATTCTTCGCCTCTCGAGAGGGGGAGGGCAAAGGACCAAGGCAACTGGGCCACCACTCCGCCGTCCATTTAGCCTCATTGCCTCCCATGATGAGGACCTCTGTCTTAGTCCCATTAAGTTTCAGACAGTGGTCGTTCATCCATGTGGCAAGTTTAGTCATGCAGGCCTTGAAGTTGTCCGCTTCCTTAGAAGGGGCTTGGGTCAGAGATATGAGAAGTTGCGTGTCGTCGGCGTAGGAGACAAGCTCCACGCCGAACGACTGCACTACCTCTGCCAGTGGGGCCATGTATAGATTAAACAGGGTGGGACTCAGGGCAGAGCCCTGAGGAACCCCCTGCTCAAGCCTCACCCTGTCGGAGAGAAAACTCCCCCTTTGGACTTGAAAGCTTCTGTTAAGCAAAAAAGCTTTCAGCCATCCCAGTGCCTTATTGGTGACTCCCGCTTTGTTTAGACACTGTAGCAAGATAGAATGTGCTACAGTGTCAAAAGCGGCACTGAGATCAAGCATGATGAGGGCCATTGTCTTTCCCTCATCTGCTCCCTCACGTAGGGTTTCTGTGGCCCTCAGGAGAGCTGTCTCCGTTGAGAAACCTGATCTAAAACCCGACTGGGATTTATGGAGAACATTATGGGTCTCAAGATGTTCCATCAGTTGGGTGTTAGCGATTTTCTCCGCCAACTTGGCCACATACGGTAGCAGGGATATTGGTCGTAAATTATCCATTACGTCCAAACTGATGTTAGGCTTTTTCTTAATGGGTAGCACTATTGCCTGTTTCCATTCCTCCGGGAGACAAGAGGTTGAAAAAGAAGTTAGTAGCAGGTGCCTCAGGTGGGGTTCCAGTGCTGAAAAAGCTTCAGCTAAAATTTTTGGTGGAGCCGGGTCTCGGGGCGATCCTGATTGGATCTTGTTGCACATCTTGGACAGCATCTCATGGGAGGGAACTTCAAAAGATTTGAGACAAACCGGCGTGTTTACAATTTTCTCATTTTCAGCAAAATCTGCGGCCGGGGCTCCCTGTTTAGAGAAACTGGTATAGATTTTACTAATTTTACCAGCAAAATACTGAGCAATGTTATTGCACGAATCCACTGAGTCATTTTGGGTGGAGGAGGACATCTCCACTATGGATATCTCCTTATATATTTGAAACAGTTCCCTAGAAGAATTGCCTGCTTCCGTGATACGAATGTGATAATGCTCAGCTTTTGCCAGGCGAACGGCTTTGTTGTAATGGAATGCGTTGTAATGGAATGCGTTGTAAAGGTAGTTTTAAAATATTTTTTGTAATGGCATGCGTTGTAACGGAATGCGCTGTAATGGATGTTGCATTGTAAAAAAATGTGTTGTAAAGGTATGCGTTGTAAAAGTATGCATTGTAACGTCATTAATTCCATATAAGCCTACCTACAATCAAAATACTGGCAACAATCCACTCAGAAGTGCCCTCAAAAACTCAATGCAAATTGGAGCACTTCCTGGCCTTGTTTGGGGTTCAAAGGGCTACATAAGTGATACGAATGGAGTAGCTGCTTGCGCAACCACTCAGAAAGCACTTTGGGCTTTATATGGGCTGATAATATTTGCATGCAAATAACGATATATTCCAATGTAATACCATAAACGATTTACAATTCATAGTAACTGTAGGATAGCTACATGAGGAAACCGAACCGGTCGACCCCAACAGTTGTGGTTTGAACAGTACTTCAGACTCTTCTACAACGGTTTGAAGTTGTATAGATATGCTTGTAAACCATTTCTGTTTCTTATGTAAAAGTGCTCTTAACTATAAGAAGTAGTCCTGGTAGGGCAGAAAAGTAGGGCAGACCTACATAATGTGTACAAATGGTCACATTTTATTTGTTGACATGTAGACATTGGTAGAGCGTGCTAGCTTGTGCAACAATTCCTTGACTGGTCCCAAGGATTTAGCCAAAGGCTCAGTCTTTCATTGAATTCCTGTTCCTCTGCAGTTATAGTGCCATGATTAGTATGAGGAAATCTTTACTTATTGAAGACAAAGTTCATTCTTTCCCACGAAATACGATTCAGGGCACTCAGTTAATCAGCTTCCAGGAGCTGCAGGTGCTCAAGCTATTTTCTTCTTCCCTTCCACAGTCCGACACTTATTTTTAAGCGTAGTTTTCAAATTCTGATGCAATCTGCCCATCTTCAGGTGTTTAAATCTGCCAAACTCCCCGTCCACCCAGTGCTTAATGTGTAAAACTACAAGTGTCAGCTGATGTATTTCTCAGGAGTCCACCCTGGCTGGCACTAACAACTGCCCCTGCCAGCCCAGCCAAATTCTAGTAAACCACACAACACAAGTGTGACGTTTTGGACTATTAGAAGTCTTTACAAGCTAGAAGGATGACTTGGAAAGCTTGAGTTTCTTTTTTAAGAGTATCCTGAATGCTTTTAGAAAACTCTGCCCAAACATATCAGGCTGCACCACTAAGTGATAGTCCATCATAAATAAGTACCAGTGTTTCAAAATAAAACCTGGTGCCAAGCACTGGCAAATACAGGCACTATTTAAGCAATACTGTCATTGCTGAGCCTTCCTCCAGAAACTCCCCTTGTAGCTTGGCTCACAAGAATTCTCAAATTTATATTCAACTCCTTAGGTTGACATCGCTTTCTCTTTCTGCACTTGTGCAGTAACTAACAAAATTGCTGCTTGAAACTCACATGTTTGCCACCTGCTTGCTGAAAATGAATTCCAGCTATTCTACTAATGCTAAGGTGGGAAGAGTAATATAAAGTAAATGGGATTAGAGTAGAGATAGGTGGTATATAGTGAATTATTTATTAAAATTGGCTCACAAGAATTCTCCAATTTATATTCAACTCCTTAGTTTGACATCTCTTTCTCGTGGTGCCCATTTCCACACTTTCTGCTAATGCATGAATGTGCTGTATGTGCATCTCTGCTAGACACTGACGCCCTGTAGTCTGTACAGTAAGTTCCTGGGTCAGAAATGAACAACGCAATGCCATTGTTTTCCTTTCTATCTGTGATCATTAGGAGACTCTTCATTTTAGCTATATGAAACCAAATAAGCTGCTCTGTACCTCTGCCACAGTTGATTATAACAGTACTTTATTATATAAACAGCTTATGTGCGAAAACTCTTTCAGAGGAGCATTTCCATGCTGGGATTATCACAGAACTGTTGCAAACTGTGACTGAGATGCAGCTGTGCTGAGTCCGACCTCCATCCTTCAAAGGGAGATAACCTGTGCACTTTAACTGGCCTCCTGACACCTAAGACCAAGGTATAGGGGTTAGGCTACCCCAATTTATCTGGCAATATGGTGCTCCCACTATGCTGTCTTTGATATAGTAGTAGATACACATAGGAATGAGCAAATATTAGTAACAATTATCATGCTTGAATTGTTCATATTGTTTACCATTCTAGTAATGCTGATTACAGTGACATGTCTCATCTTTCTCATAATCCCACCTCATGCTTTCTTTACAAGAATACGAACATTTATATAAATGTTTTAAAATGCATTGTTGTATCTTTCTTCTGTTTACCTGGGGCATGCAAGAGTGACCAAACAAAAGGGCTAGATCTGTTTCCACAGATTCCTTGGGAATCAGACTGTCATGTTCAAGGTTGCCAATAACATCTGTTACACTGGTTGGTTTAGGGGCTGAATGTGGAACTGAGAGCCAGCCAACACCCATCAACATGGAGTGATGGTATATGTGGACTGAGACTCTATATTGTGAAGTTTGCGTTGGTCTAATACACAGTCCTGCTCTATTTGTAGGAACTGGATAACAACCTCAAAGTCATCGCTTCACTAAGTACTGTACTCCCACCAGAGGCTGCATAATGTAGACACGTCTGCAGGCCCCTGAGCTCAGTCTCATTAAACACTATTGGAAAATGCATTATGAAAAGCACCAACACTCTGCTTTCTATGCATGTGCTTTCTAATATCTGGCACAATAGCAGCGTTTAGATTTCTGAGTGGTCTATTCTTTCCCATTGCCTACAACAAGATCAGATCTACTTGTTTGAAGGGTTTGAGAATTATGCATGGTGAAGGTGAAAGGGCAAATGTGTTCCAGACCTCATTTATCAGAGGAAGGATACATAATTGAGTTAGCAGACAACCCTCTTTTTCCTCTAGACCACAACTAGAAACAAAGAGACAAAGGCTATATTTGAAAGAAAGTGCCTCAGGTGAAAATATAGATCATGAACATAGTAATAGATTGCGGCATGCATGAAAAACAAAGAGATTAATTTAGAGATTGACTACATTGGAGTACAAACATGAATTGGTGCTTTTCACTGCCAAACCCGTTGTTGTCTGATCCCAATTTAAAGGTGGGTGAATAGAAGGGTATCTGTTTTGGAAACTCCTGACCCGGCAGCCTATCCACCACTGAGCTGCAAGGTCACAGGGAGGGTAACCCCTCCCTAATTAGTACAGTATAACTGTCACCTAATCTGCTAAACCAGGCATGGAAGTCTAGGCTTGTGTCAACAAGCAAAAGGCTTGATGCACAGAAATATTCTCTTTGCATTGGATCCAGTGATTTTGTTTGTCCCAAAGTGTGATCTAGTATCAAGTAAAAAAAGTTTATCAAGCAGGGCCCAAAAAGATGGCACCTCTTTCTAAAACTACTCCACCTTCAGTGGGTGCTCTGAATGCATGGACATCCCTAACTAGCAGTTGGCGGCCTCTAATTATGAAGGGTGGCTCTCCACCAAGGTAATGGTTCTCTAAGTCACTACTGACCTGGCAGGCTGGCAGGCCACATGCCAAACATTAAAAGATCTCCCTTGTCCCCTGCCCCAAAGTGCAAAATTGAAAAGCTTAAAAACAGATACAATTTCTTGTACTTTAGTAAAAGAGAGATACAACTTTCAGGAAGCCCATATCAAGCAAGAAGCGTCATAAATGGGCATTGTTACAATGTGCAGTGGTTGTTAAGACAATTATTAAGTAACATACAAAGCATGAAATGAAATGAAATGAAATTTGGTTTTTAAAGCGCATGGCTGCCCAAAGCATAAAAAAGGTATGGGTATTCAAGGAAGTATTTCACTGAGGCCATATAGGTCAATAATCTGGGAATTCTGGAAAATTATATATAAATCGATGTCAGGAAATAATTCTGTGTTGGTTCATGATTAATATAACAGATATCAACCTATGTTTTGATCAAAATAGCATAGCAACTTTAAACCTACGTTTTGTAATATTTAGATTTACACATTCCAATAATTCTTTAACATTTTGGTTTTTTTCAGACCCCGAGTATTTATTCTTTTGTTCTTGCATCATCCTTCTGATATAAACAATTTATAACAACTGGTTGCCTCAGGTCGAAGCAGACGTTTCTGAAAGCCAAAGATGAAACGAGATGAGGACAATGAATCCACTCAATCAGTGCACCTCAAGAGAGACATCTCACTGTTGCATGGCGTGGTTCTAATAGTGGGAACTACCATTGGGGCTGGTATTTTTGTGTCTCCCAAGGGCGTTCTTATGCACGCAGGTTCCTATGGACTATCGCTCATCGTATGGACTCTTGGAGGATTGCTATCTGTGATTGGATCTCTTTGCTATGCAGAACTTGGGACAACATTCACTAAATCTGGAGCGAGTTACGTCTATATCATGGAGGCGTTTGGAGGATTCATAGCCTTTTTAAACCTTTGGTCTAATCTGCTAATTATTTCTCCAGCCAGTGAGGCAATTTTGGCTCTCACCTTCTCCAGTTACCTAATTCAACCTTTCTTCCCATCTTGTCCCCCACCATCACTTGCTGTGTCCATGGTAGCTGCCCTGTGTGTAGGTAAGTCTTTCAAGTTTACAGTACATATGGAAATATATAATTAAAGCCTGTATGTTAGTATCAGTCTCAAACAGATGTTACAATTTGGTGGCTCAGGAGCAGAGACAATGCAGGAGGCCAGACTGGGAACCCAAAGCATCCCTAGGCGATTGGGTTGGACCAGACTCGGCGAGGGAGGGGCGGGGTGGGGGGTTGGGGTCATGTTCAAAGCGCTGCTGCTTTTGTTACCAGGGACCGATAATGCAGCACCGCTGCAAAACCGGCCCCAGTGACAATTCTGGCCCCCACAGCTGTGAAAACTGGCCCCTACCCTTCGAGCCTCTCAGGAAAACGCCCAATGCCCGCTACTGCCAGTCCAGCCTTGCAATGCAGATCGCCATAGAGAGTGAACAGCGCCTGGGCCTGGTTGGGAAATTAAAGTAGGGCTAGCAAAACAAGTTCAAACCATTCCAGCTGCCTTCCTCCACTCTCATCTCCTTGTTCACTTCTCACTCTCCTCTCTTTCTATATCTCTCTTTAAAACCCCTTCCATGCTCATGACGAGCTCAGCTCGTCATGAGGCACAGTTAAGCTGTGCTGATGACGAGCTGAGCTCGTCATGAACAATGGAAAATGAGAAGATCCAGCACAGGGGAAAAATAACCACAGCAGCGATGTGGTTAAGTGCCTGATGCAATTAACCTGGGGCAGCTGGAGTGGCAGAGAAGAATGTATATGGTATTTCTTTGGGGAACATCCATTACAACGCAGTTATAACCACGCATGACCGTTACCACGAAGCCAATACCACACATATGTCTTTAGCACACATGCCTTTTGCACACATGCTTTGTCCTTGAATATGCCTTTACCACGCAGGCATTTACAACAAATTCCATTCTAAAAGCATGAATGTTAAAGGCATAGCTTGGTAAAGGCAAGTACAGGTAATAATACCAGCAGTAACGCAATAATAGGAACTCCTTGCTAAGATGTCCACCGGAAGTCTGAGTTCAGTCCGCATCTGGTGAAGTGCAGTAAGAGCTCCTTCCTAAGATGTCTTAAAAAGTACACTGAAACAAACAAAAGGGTAGAATGGTTCAGTAGAGCTCCTAGCTAAGATGTCCACCAGAAGTATGTGCTCAGTCTGCATCCGTTGAAACGCAGTTAGAGCTCCTTATGATGTCCTGCGAAGCGCGCACAAAGAAAAGGGTAGAGTGGTTAATTTTCCTTGCTTCCTTTAGAACCCTAGACAGCTTTTTGTATGCCACTGAGAGCCAGATTTACGAGGCGAGAGAGGAGAGAGAATCATGCCAGTCACTCGCAGGGCCTGGAGAATTTGGAAAATGCAGAAGTTGAGACTGGGCTCATGAAAACAAAAGACTGCACAACTTACTTTCACTGCACACACTCACCTCCTATTTCACTCCGTTACTTCCAGAGTAATAGTAATTGTTTGGTATTGGGGACGGTGCAGAGGAGCCCCTGGGACAAAAGTGTCACTACTGAACCAGTGCAGCAGCAGCGCCTCAGGCAGAGCTCTGGGGTTGCGGGGTACTCTCAGCATCCCGTGCAGAGCCATGATTCCCTGGCCAAATAGTGCAGGCTCCACAGGAGGCTAAACCCCGCGAAGGAAAACCGACCACGTCATTACCTTTCTGTCTCCCTGGGGTCTGCATCCCCAGAATCACCCCATTCAACCACCGCCTTCACTCTGCTACCTCCTATGCTTTCTCTACTTTACTCTGCAGCCTAACCCGTCCATTACCATGTATGCCAAATTTGGAGCATGTATATGCCTTTAATAACCATGCCTTGGCAATGAAAAGTTTGTGATAAAGGCATGCGCGGTAAAGGGATGTGTGTTGTAAAAATGTTTGTTGTAAATGCCTTCGTTATAATGACGCATGCGGTATGCTGACAGCGTAGTAAAGGCATGTGTTGTAATTGCATGCGTGGTTCCATCATAACCATTTCTATAGCACAATCCTAGCCAAAGAGCAAAGGAGTGATACACAGGGTCAAAGTCATTCAGAAAGTCAGTGTGTGATAGAAGAGGTAGCTGGGATATGGATTACGTTACATTATGCACTGTGATATAATGTTCCCTAAAGAGGTGAGTCCTTATCTCTTACCTAACTTAGAGCAGAATTGGGTGGTCCTGATGGATATGGGGATGTTGTTTCAGGTCCTGGCTAAATAGGCTTGCTGTCTGTTTTTTCTCTTTTTACACTTCTTAGTTTGCAGTCTGATTACATCCTCACTGTGGGTGTGTGGAGAATCAACAGAGATGGAGAGTGTGGTAATGAAAAGATACAGAGTCCTTGTACTTTCTTGTAGTATCTTTATTCAGGTAAGAAGGTAGGTAAACAAGATACTAGTAAAGGCCCCACCAGGAGCTGATGTTGTTGCTCAGCCCACACTCATCAACTGTCATTCCACAGACACACAGGCACACTCACATTCTGAACTCTCTGACATCACACACTCCAACATTCCACACAGACATAACACTCACTCTGGCTGAGCAACTGGAAAGGAGGAAAACTCAGGCACAACATATCCCCTTTCCTTCAGAGGAAAAACAGAATTATAAAATTAGAGAGATAACACTTGCAAATAAACGGACAGTTCAAATCGTCAAAGAAGAACAGAATAAGAAGAGAGGAAATAAGTAGAAGGCAAAGAAACAATGTAAAGGGAACACATCCCCTTCCCTTGAAGAAAGTAAGCAATGCAAACATGAACAGGCTTAAAATGTAAAACATAGGGTAAATACCTCATTGCATTAAACATCTAAGAAATTAAAGAATAACGTACTTTAATACCTGTAATGCACCAAATACTTGCGCCGTATAACACTTAGAGAAATTGAAGCATAACGCGTTTTAACAGCTGTATTGCACCGTAAACTAGTGCCGTATACCACTTAAAGAATTTGAAGCATGACGCGTTTTAACACCTGCATTGCACCATAAACCAGTGCCGTATAACACTTAAAGAAGTTGAAGCATAATGCGTTTAAACACCCGTATTAACTAAATATTAAAGTTGCACTATAATACTTGTTAAGTAATAACTAATCTAATACCACACACTCTTAGTGCCTGCGCTTAATTAAAAACATCAAATGAACATGCGTAAAGGGTGAAGCAGGGTTAAAATAAACATAAAAGGTAGAAGTACCCCTGAATATGTTTAGATTGGCCAAATCAAAACATACTACGTACTAAACACCCACTTACGAGATGGAGAAAATATAAATAAATGCGCAAAACACAGTATACATAACTGCAAAAAGTAAGACTTGTAAATATGGTTGTGACGTAACTCTAAAACTGCTAAATGCCAATATAATACAGATTCATCATAACTTGAATAAATAACCTCAAGCATATTACGAGTAATCTATAAACTTCATAAAACAACATTCACGTAGGAAGATCACTAAACAAATCTGTAAATTAAAGCAAAGACATTTCTTAAAGCTGGCTGTAAACTTGTACACAAATTAGCCAGATGATGGCAGCAACGCACAAAAATGGTACCACGAAATCGAAGAACGTACTGCACTATTGAAGAGAATGCTCCGATAGTCCCATGACGAACATGAAGACAGCTGATGTCACCGTTTCCACAATATAGGACAAGCTGCACCTTCATTTTCCATGGCAACATTTAAAAAAATAATATGGAGTCAGGAAATAACATTCACTCACGCAAAACACGCAAACCAGCAAATAATTGCAAATCACGCAAACCCGCCAAGCAAACACAAAACACACAACCAGCACACACGCAAACCAGGACAATAACCACCACCTTCTCCCTTCGTCAAACACAAGGAGAAACCGCCCAGAGGCAATAGGAAAATACCAACACCCCACCACGCCAACATACAACAAAGAAAGCCCAAGAAACCAAAGATTGACTGGCCAGGTCAGACTGAGGCAGAAAGGGTGCACCCTCACGGCGTGACAGGGAAACATCAACAAAAAGCACGTCACTGGGACGACCTATACCTAGACCTAACAATCAATAAAGAATGCACCATGTATGTAATGAGTGACTTCAAATCACATGAAAGTCATCTCATGAACAAAAGGAAGTAATAAAAGTACTTAGTAAGCATGCAATGCACAACCATAAAACGATGCAACCACTCACAAGGTGAAGTGAACTGTTGACAGACTGTGTAATGAGTGACTTAAGCAATTACTTAGTCTACTCAAGAACCATAGAAAGTAATGAGAGTACTAAGTAAGCACCTCACGCACGACCATAAAGAGGAAGCAACCACACCAAAGTGAAGTGACCTATCCATAGTCATCAATAAAACACACTGGCACACCAAACAGTCATCCATCCATCTCATGAACAAAAGAAAGTAATGGGAGCACTAAGTAGGCATCCCATGCACAACCATAAAATGATGCAACCACGCACAAAGGAAAATGACCTGTTGACATACTGTCCTTCCAAACAGTCATTCAAAGAAAAGCAAAATAGTAAAGTAATGAGGGACGCACTAAACCCCTCCCATGCACCATGTATGTAATGAGTGACGCAAAACACTTGAGAGTCAACTCATGAACAGAAGAAAGTAATTAGAGCATTTAGTAAACATCTCATGCACGACCAAAAAACGATGTAACATATATGAGTGACCTAAAACACCCGGGCAGACATCTCATGTATGTAAAAACAGTGGGTCAACTTAAAACACTGCTGTTATTACAGAAAATCTCGGGCTAAATAAATCCATGAATAACTCATACATGGTGTGCGCACCACCTACACTGAAGAGTTGAAGAAATGTAAAGAGACCAACTCCTACGCAAACTACACCACAGAAAAGAATAATGCTAGTGCTACACAAGTGTCTAACTCAGAAAATGTAGCACATATCATATAAGCCTAAACACCCACTTACAGGATGAGAAAAGATTAAAGCAAACACTGTTCAACATGACAACCATTGAAACACAACAAACTAAAACAAATAAAGTTGTCACCGTAGATCCATTTTCATCGATACTTCTTCGCAATTTTCACAAATTAGTCCCAAGGGCTTTCCTTTTTCTTCAGTGCAACATGAATGTTCATTACAATGTGCTACTTTACTGCTCCCAACACGAAGAAGAATTTTTAACAGTACCTGAAGTCACTTGCTCTGATCCTAGATCTAAAAACACCGATGCAAGAAAAGGCCATGCTGGAGGAAGCCTTAAATTGGTGAACATCGCGTCTCAGCAAAGAAGACTGCAAATATTGTCACAGAACTTACGCTCCTCGTAATGTAGAATACCACCAAAATGACAACGAAATCTTCCTTCTGCAGCTTTACTACACCATCCTCACTGCAGGCATTAGCGCATTCCCAACTGCTCTCATAAACATCGGAAACATCGGAAAGAAAAGATCACAAAACCAAGATGGAGGCACGTACTTTACGCCACACAGGATGGCTTCTTGCACACCTGTGCATCAAAACGTCCATCAGCAGCGCCAAAGGAACGTCATGAAGTCATGAAGAGCTCCACCGACTCGGAACGTCATGAAGAGCTGGGCAGCATCACAAGGTGAGCGCGAGCAAAGTCTTTTGAATTTTAAAATAAACTGTTGAATGGAAAGGCAGTCTCTGAGATCCAACATAAATAAAAGAAAACAAAGTTAAAATATGCTCTCCGTGACATGTGACCCAGTTCCAAAAGAAATCATGTCCGTGTGAATTTCCTTTCCACACAGCAGCTCTCAACTTTCACGCTGCACGAGTGCAATTCAAATTTCCAAAGTACTAACATGAAAACTGTTCAGGCTAAAATGCCACTTGTTGAAAACTGTGCGCAAATGACTCAAAGTAGTCCAAATTGCCTCGGGTGAAATAAGCGAAAACAAAATAACACCCACTCAAGGTCTTATTAAAAATGTGCAGCTAGTAGCGTGGCAATCTTTAGCTGATTGAGTTTTTATGCCTCATAAAACAAATTGACGAGCGTAACTGAAGTTATCTCACAAAGGGCTTCAGTAGTTGGCAAGTACTTGAACAAACACTAGTCAATAATATTGCTGGTAATCATTTTTAAAGTCTTTGTAGTCTAGGTTGAAGCTGGAGAACATCGTAGCGCTTAGTAAGGTACATAGGCAGAAACTCAAAAAAAAAAATGTCAGCGCTGTGGTTTCATTTCTTTTTTTTTTTTAAAACAAAGTACCACAGTTACAAGAAATATGAAGCGCCCTGTGTAGGCTGTCCAGGTGGTGGAGGACACTGGTGGGACTCTTAAGGGCGTTCATTTCCTTGTTTTCTTTTAACTTCAAAATAGCTTAGTTTCTAGTTACTTTTGTCAATAAAGTTCAATAAGGTTCACAGAATTATGTAGGTTCTCTCACCTTCGGTTTTCTTGAGGTCAAAACACGCAAGGTTTCCTTTAAAGCGTCGCCAAAAATGTTGTATTGCCAGACACGCTTTAAAATGTAGGAAAGTCTTTACCTTGTATTGTCTTTAATGGTTGTAGGTTCCCAGTTCCGTTACATGTAGACTCCTTGAGCAAGGTTATTTCTTTCTGTTTCTGTCTGCACGCTGTAGGTTCTTTTCAGGTTCTCCAAACGTCGCCAAAATGTGGTAATGAAAAGATACAGAGTCCTTGTACTTTCTTGTAGTATCTTTATTCAGGTAAGAAGGTAGGTAAACAAGATACTAGTAAAGGCCCCACCAGGAGCTGATGTTGTTGCTCAGCCCACACTCATCAACTGTCATTCCACAGACACACAGGCACACTCACATTCTGAACTCTCTGACATCACACACTCCAACATTCCACACAGACATAACACTCACTCTGGCTGAGCAACTGGAAAGGAGGAAAACTCAGGCACAACATAGAGCTTTTCTGTAAAATAAGCAGGTTGGGTGTTATGGCTTTGTAAATGAGATCCAGCTAGTTTGGAGGTAATTCGAGCTAGCAAGGGGAAGATGTAGGATACCCCAAGGGGTACCAATCTGGAGGTTGAAAGACCATGGCTCAGACTGTTACCACCATCCATGTGCTCTGAGGGCTTAAATAGCAGTTCTGAAGTCTCTTTCTGGAAGAAAGGGTTTGGCTTTCTTCAGAAGACAATGCAGAAACCAGAATGTCTTAATGTTTTTTGACAATGTGTTCTTTGAGGGTTAGGTTGGTTCTCAATGTGAATTGGCATTTGATGAAAGTTTGGGTTTAAAGTTCATATCATGGAGCCAGGTTTGTACTGTTCTTTGTTTGCTGTTCTTTGCAAGGAGCAGATACTCTGTTTGGGAAGCTGACTCTCTTTATAGGGTCCTAAAACGAAGTGACTGTGCAGAAAGTCCATTGGATCTCTTATTGGTATACAGAGGCAAAATATTAATATACTAATACACTTTTTGCAGTAGTAGGAGCAGGCAGCTCGGCTTATCAGAGGGAAGTGCGAAGCATTTGTTGTACTTACAGAGGTATTAAATGAGACACACACTCAAAAATAAATCTGAGACCAATTTGTAAAAATAACAGATTTTTATAATTTTTGACCCAAAACTTTGCTCTAAGGTGAGTACTTTATATGTTATGAATTTACAAAGTTCACAAAATAAATCACTTCTGTGCGCATTTGCGCACAGTAGAAGTCAATGGGAGAAAATAGGAAAAAGCATATAAAATCCCACTGTGGGTTATCGAGGTTCAGCTTCTGGATTTGGGTAAGTAGCAAGGCCAGGTCCAATGTTTTAGCAGCTGAAGATCAGGAGCATCCCGGATTCATCTGGGAGCAGGGTGCTGTGGTTGTTGGTAGCAGGTGTGCTACAAAGAAGGAGGCCACCTGAAAAGATGCTGCACAGACGGACTTAAAGGTAAGTCCAGGGGTTCTGACTTGAGAAAGCAGGTTGTAAGGGCCTCAGGACCACAGGAGCAGAGCTGGTTCATTGTTACCAAGGGCTGGGTGCAAAGCAGATAGGGCAGCCAAGCGTCATGCTTCAAGATGATACTCGCAGCCTGGGGCAGGCAGGTTGTGGGAATGGTTCCGGAACAACTGGGTCACTCAGGAAGTGTGTCTAAGGGGTCTCCCAGTCCCTCAATGGGTGTCTATGTCCTGGGTAGTTGGGATCCGGATTGGACTTGATCTTTTCAGTGCTGGGGGTCCGGTACCCCGGGTATTGGTACGGCACAGGTCTGGTAGGTCCTGGTGCCCTCTCCCTTGGTGGGGGACATATCTGACCCTCAGGAGCTGATGTACCTCCTCTGGCTTGGGTGGTGTGTCAGAGTGGCCTGGGGAGCAGCAAGTCGATAAACTGGACTTCGCAGTTCAGTCACCCGGGCTGCAGGGGTGTAGCTCCTCTACTCTGAGGGTGGTTCTAAGCAATTGTCGAAGACTGGAGGTGACCCTGTGTTCTTGGTGGCCTCACAGTTGTAGGACAAAACAGCACACCACATTTGTTAAATCCTGGAAGCAGCCAGCAGGGTTTAGCAACAATTTTCTGCAACAGGTCTTCGGTTTTTGGGGCAAACACAAGGAATGGAGCACTGAAAGATTTCAGACACTCACCCCCAGTCACAGATCTGGGTTGAATTCATCATCATTATTTAGCTCACTTCATCACCCCAATTCAGACCCATCCATATGCAAATCAGTCTTGGCCGTGTGCCTCATGGGAACAGTCCAGACCAAACTGCCATGCCAGGTTTTTCCTAGACCAGAAGCAAGCATCCTGAGACGGGTTTCAGGATAACACCCCTCATCAACCAGGCTAGCTTGAATCCAGTGGCAAAGTGTGCAAGGGACCCACATCTGGGCATACCCTGCCAACTTAGGGTGAACCAAGCAAACACAAGGAGATGACGGAGCACTGAAACTTTTCAGACACTCACCCCCAGTCACAGATCTGGGTTGAACACATCATCGTTCTTTATCTCACTTTCCCACCCCAGTTCAGACCCAGCCATTGCAAATTAGTCTTGACCTTGTTCCTCATGGAAACAGTCCAGACCAAATAGCCAAGCCAGGTCTTCCCTGGACCGGAAATAAGCATCCTGGGACCGGGTCAGCAACTCTTCTTTTTCCGTTGCTTTTCTTGGGTCCATCAAATCTAAGTTCAGGGTCCTGGGATGCCACCTAAATACTAGATTTAGGGCAGTGAAAGGGGTGACAGGGACTAGCCAATGGACTACCTTCCTTTTGGGCGTCTGCCGCCTCTAGGTGACCCCTTCCTGCGGGAAGGGACACTACCCTAGCCCTGAGAGGTTAAACTCCAACCATCTCAAGATGGAGGGATTGGAAAAGTAGTGTCCTCTGCGCCTGCCCCACCTTCGGGGTTGTGCTTGCTGAATGTAGGCACAGCTCCTAATCTAACTTATTTTCCTGCCTGTCCTCCCACCAAAAGTGGAGTAGGACAGGGGTGTTGGCAACCTCCACTATCTGGAGATGCTTGGGTTGCATTTCAAAGGCAGCATCACCTTTCAACCTTCCAGCCCTGTCAGGCCATATGGGCCTGGAGGAAGTGTGAAGCACCTCCGCCCAGAGTAGACTTTGTTCCTGGCCTCTGAGAGCACTGGCTCCCACCCCATGAGGCCAGAAACATGTCTGGTGGTGGCAGGTCGACGAAGACTAATCAGAGACCACACCAGTGCTTGGTAGGTTTTCAGGGGGCCCTCTAAAAGGGCCTCCTGGGGGCATTTATTAATTAATCTAACGCTGGCATCAGTGAGGATTTATTAAGAAGGATGTTTGGTACCAAACATATCAGGGTACAGTGAACCCATTATGGAGCTAGGAATCTTGTGATAACAAATATCCAGCCTATTTACTCTCTATGGCTTCCCTGTGCACTTAAAATATCCAAGAATGGCTTAGATATTGCAGGGTCATATCTGCTCATGCAGATATGACCACACATAGGATGTAGTGCACCCTGTCTTAGGGCTGTCCGGCCTGCAGTAGTGGTGACTTGCCTAAACCTCATGTAGTGTATGTGGGAATGGCACACACGCCTGTATCTTTGAATGCATTTTCACTAGCATACCCTTGTTTTATCTTCTAAACTTTGAAGATAATACTGATTATTCAATGAACTGAGTCCTACTTAGGCGTGCTCTCGGACATCTAAGGGCTGCCTGTCCCTGAGTTTTCTAAGTATTAAAATGAAAGGTGAAAGACAGATTCTCACGACCTGGTCTGACGCACTGCTAAATCAATTTCTTCTACTATTCTTTGTTGGAGTGTGTAATCATCAAAATAAACAATCGAATCAATTTTCTTTTATCATTTACTGTTTGTATTTTCTCTCCCCCAAAAAGTTTTCCTCCCTTATGTTGAAATTTTCTTGTACATGAATCCTGTATTTCAAGCATACAGTCTATTCATAATAACATTATACTTTTAACAATATTCTTTTTACAATATTAACATTTCCAACAAATGCAGTCTATGTAGAATGCAATTTATCACTGAAGATCCATCGAAGAACGCGATGGTATGTAGCTAGGCCAATGCATTTCGGGACAACAGTCCCTTCTTCGGGGGCCTCTGTAAATGCAAAACATTATCAAGACAATTTCAATGCTATTGTTTAGTTTCTCGAAAGTAAAGCTTTAAAAACACTTTCTTATGTTTATGTTTGTTTATGTTTGCAGATTTGTAAAGCGCATGGCAGCCCATGAGCGTCCCAGCGCTAGTGATAGAGCAGAAGAGAGTAGAGGGAAAAGTGAATTAGGGAAATAGCCATGTCTTAAGGAGTTTACGGAATGAGAGGAGATTGGGCTGGGCCCGGATATCTAGAGGCAGTGTGTTCCACAGCTTGGAAGCATTGTATGAAAAAAGTCAGCCTCCAGAGTGGGCCTTCCTGATCCTAGGTATAGACGTCAAGTGTAGTTGTGAGGAACGGAGAGTTCTGTTAGTTTTGTGTGGAACGATGAAGTCCTTTAGGATCTGTGGTGCCTTTCTATGCAGGATTTTATGGGTGGTGCAAAGGGTTTTAAAATACACCCTTTCTTGGATAGGCAGCCAATGTAGTGACTTAAGGGCTGGTTTGGCTGAGCAACGACTGTGTGTACCCGTGAGAAGACGGGCGGCAGTATTTTGCACAACCTGGAGTTTTGCCAGTACCTTATTAGGAGCCCCTAGATACAAGGTATTGCCATAATCCAAACAGGACAGCACAAGGCCTTGAATCAGAAGTTTTTGACATTGAGCAGGAAGTAAAGGGAGAATTTTTCTGGTCGTCGTAGGAGGCCATAGCAGGTGCTGGCAGTTTTCCTGGCTTGGGTGGAGAAGTTAAGACCATCATCCAGCCAAATCCCCAAGCGTCTTAATTTCACGTTTGGGGATTGGGGGTGTGCCCATACAGGGAGGCCACAGGGACTCAGGGCGAAAGTATGACTGGTTGCCCAGGACCATGATCTCCGTCTTTTCGCTGTTGAGCTTAAGATGGAACCTATCCATCCATTTGGTTATGTCTCCAAGACAGGTATAGAGATTGGTGGAAGGGGGTCATGCTGACTAAGGGATACCACCAGCTGGGTGTCATCCGCATAGATTAATAGCTTAATCCCAAATGGAGTGACAATCTACTCAAGGGGGGACATGTACACATTAAAAAGGGTTGGGCTCAGGGATGAGCCCTGAGGAACCGCACAGTGTATAGATGTCATTTTAGAGGTGAAATTACTGTCCACCACCTGGAAAGAACGGTCGCTCAGGAAGGATTCCAGCAAGGACAGAGCACACCCTGAGATGTCCAGGTCCTTAAGCCTGTGGACCAGTATGGAGTGGTTTACGGTTTCGAAGGCTGCACTAAGGTCCAGGAGGATCACTGCCACTGATCCTCCTTAGTCCATGATATTTCTGGCCTCTTCGACCACCGCCACCATCACGGTCTCCATACTCTGGCGTGGCCTAAAGCCCATCTGTGAGGGTTTAAGAAGGCAATTGACTTCAAGGTAGTCGGATAGTTGCTGGTTGATATATTTTTCTGCGACTTTACTGATGCCTGGCAGTAGGGAGATAGGCCGAAAATTATTTAACTCCAAGGGATCTAAGTCTGGTTTCCTAATCAGGGCTTTAATGATTGCTTTTTTCCAACTTGGCGGAACGATACCATGAGAGAGTGAGGTATTAATCAGATTCGCCATGTGGGGCAAGATGGTTGGGGTGACTGATTTTAGAATGTTAAGAGGTACAGGGTCTAATGGAGATCCACTTTTGATTGATTGTAATACTGGGGATAGGGTATCTAATGTCGTGGGAGCAAACCGAGTTAGCTGGGGCTCCGGGGCATGGGATACCAATCCGGGCGAGTTATGAGGAGAGATGTTGTCAGGTATATAGAGGGGGAGTGATTTGAGAATTTTTTTTATCTTAGAGTCAAAAAATTCGGCTAATTCGTTACACCGACTGACCGATGGTTCCACAGGGGAAGGAGGATCAGGAGTTTTTAGAAGTTTTTTTGCAAATTGAAAAGTCTCCCTCAATGAGTTGGCGGATGACCTAATTTTTTCTTCAAAGAAAGTAGACTGTGCAGTTTTAAGGGCCTTTTTGTAGTTAAGGATCATATGCTTGCATTCTAGCTTCTTGACGGGGTCGAAGTTCTTCCTCCACTCCCTTTCAGTTTTTTACAAAGCTTTTTTAAGAGGCATACTTCCTTGGTGAACCATGGCGAGGTGATTTTGCCACGAGGTTTGCAAGTGGATTTTTTCGGCAAAGTTATGTCCAATGTCTCTCCAATCCACTTTGAGAACTCAGAATCAGCTATTGCAGGATCTGAGACTAATAGTGGAGGGGAGAGCTCCAAGTTGTACTTCCATTTTTCCGGGTCCAATTTAGCCCAAGGGCTTGTAGGTCTGCTGGGTAAAGGTCTAAGGCGAGAGATGGTAGAGAGCCGCCAGCTCAACATTATTAAGAAGTGGTCTTACCACGGTATCGGGGTGGGAACTGGAATTGTAAGATCAGGGATGTTGGAAAAAATAGGGTCCAAGAGGTGGCCCAGCATGTGGGTGGGATAAAGACTTTCCAGCCGAAGCTGGTGGGTTTCAAGATCTAATGACAGATCAGAAGCCAGCTTATCTTCGCCCTTGTCGAAGTGGATATTAAGATCTCCTAAGATCATGAAGTTAGAATGGGTGGCAGCCAGCATACATGAGTGTTCCAAGAGTGAGCTGCAGAATTGTCCTATAGGGCCCGGCGGGCGATAGATAAGAAGTCCTGAGAGGGATTTACAAGAGGAAACTTGAATTGAAAATAGCACATTTTCGCAATCAGAGAGGGGGCTGCCTTGAAGACGGCAGGAGAGGTGGTCCCTGTAGATTATAGCAATTCCCCCTCCCTTCCCTTTTGATCAGTCAACATGTTGGATAAGAAAGCCCGGTGGAAGAGACTTGATAATGTCTGGGTCTGAGTCAGGTCCTAACCATGTTTCCATCAGGAAGAGGATTTCCAGCTGGAGATCTTCTAAAATTCGATAGATTTCTACAGCATGTTTTGGTAGCGATCTACAATTAACTAGGGCCATACATACTAAAATAGAGGGAGCTGGGCAAGGCTCATTCATCTCTAGCTTGTAGGGGCAGTAGAGGCAATGGTTGGGGGGACCATCCACTGCCATAGAGTGTATGCAGGGGATTGCTGCCCTCTGTCTCATTTGCAGCAGAGCGTCTCTAGAGTATTCGAGTGGGGCCTGGTGACCCACTACCATAGTGCTGAGCTCTGAGCTCTGCCTAGCGCGGACGAGCGCAGACGGGCTTTCCTCTGGCGCACCTCCGGCGCGCCATTGTCGCGCCCGCTGCGCGGCCGAGGTGGGAGGGGCATTTTGTAGTGCTGGGCCTAAACGCCCTGGACACTAGCCCGCTGAACCTGCTGTACGCCCAATATGGCGCCTGAGGGGGAATTAGTCGTGCCTAGTCCCGCGTTCCAAAGGCCCTTAATCAGCCACTGTGAGAGGCGTGGACACTCTGGGTGAGCAAAGGAGGAGGTAGGGGCAGAGCGCTATTTAAAATCAAAGTGCAGCAACACAGCGTTCAAAGATTTTTAAAAATGCCACACAGATTAGATTTACGATCTACTAAACAGTTCAAATAAATGAAATGAAACGAGTTTTTAAATTTAAATTCTTAAGCCACTTAATTTCGAATCTCATGCATTGGTTAATTGTGTGGTGAAATACGTGCACACTTGTGTACTCTCATTCATTCAAACAGGCGTGTTGGTGTATAAAAAAAGCAGAATGCAAACTGTTGGAGCGGGTTAAGATTAAAAAAGTACAGGTGAGTGATCTTAGTAGATAGTAGTGTGGAGCGTACACTAGTAGATGTCTAGTGAAAAGTCCCAAAGAATACCATGAACCAGTGAGAAATGTAGATCTCGGAATGAGGGTGACGTAGGTCTAAGCTTTAAAAAAATATATGTCGCTGACCTCTGCCTTGATTGTTATTATGCAACCGTATGGCTACATGGAATAAGACTCAAATCTGTCGGTCTCTACAGAAATAAAAACGAAAGTCAGAGGTTCTGGTTATTGAGTCCACTAATTTCAATTAGTGCCTACTTGGTGGAGAGAAGAATATGGTAACTACCTGTGAAATCTTAGCAGGGCGGTTCAATGATAGCCTGTAACATAAACGCAATATGAACGTTTAAGTAATGCACTGGTGAGCTACAGTAAATAAACTTATGGTCAAGTTAATCTTAGTGGTTATATAATTCAGCTCACCTGAACATCCTTCTGAAAATTATATTAATGATGCTAACATTGAGAATAATATTGATGCACATGCTATTGTGGTTTATTAGTGACGGATGGTGGGCTAATGTATGTATCTTGTACTTGCAGTCACCCCTGAAGAAAGGCCCCAGAGGCCAGAAATGCATTTTGTTACAATAAAACTGCTTCTTATGGATTTAGGCTTCAGCACGTGTTTTTGCTAAGAGGTTCTGATGGCCCTGCATTAACATAAGAAACTTGGAAAATTGCTTTTCCTGGTTTGTGGATGTAAAGAGTGATGAATGTGGAAAAGACAATGAACAGAAATGAGAGTGAAAAAATTAAAATAGTGAAGAAGTGAATACATGGCTGCACATGCACTTGAACAAGGCTGTGCCACTGGGTGGAGCTTGAAGGTGTTCCATGTAGATGACATTTAGGAAGTAGGCATTTTCTAACTTTAACCGTTCTCTGCCTCTGCATGTCTCTGAAATGCATGTGTGGGTTTGGTGACAACTGGTCTTTCACACACAAAGGGAGATGAGGTGTGCCCTTCATAACCTGACGACCCATCACCAGGCCGATGGGTCTTTCTGAGCTACAGTGAGAGGGAGGAGCTGACACTTGCACCTGAATAGAGCTGGCCTGT
The DNA here is from genome assembly GCF_964263255.1 of Lissotriton vulgaris. Classification (NCBI taxonomy): domain Eukaryota; kingdom Metazoa; phylum Chordata; class Amphibia; order Caudata; family Salamandridae; genus Lissotriton; species Lissotriton vulgaris. The sequence goes on from NC_141691.1 coordinate 884,367,642, forward strand.
CCCTACACAAAAAGCGGCATACACCCATGTAGTATGTCTGGAGCCAGGACAGGAAAGGGCAGGATCTTGTGCACTCCAAAGACCTTTCTTTGAAGTCTCCCTACTTCAAAGGCTGAAATGGGCATAAGTACTGGACTTCGGACACCATTAACTTAGAACACTTCTAGAACCGACTGATTTACATCTTCAGTGTAGACAATCTGAGCGTAGATGGCGGAAAGGATACAATTCAGAAGGCTTAACAGTTCAAAACAGTTTTGAAAGATTATCATGAACAAATTATAGTGAAGGAAAAGTATAATACACAAATCTAATTACATCAGCTGAATCAGATCAAAAATGTAATTATAAATTGTGAAATCATTCACCCATCGTAAAGTGTTGAATCAAGATATCCCCCTTCTTAAACATTATGTGATAATATCGCTAACTTTGTTGAACAAAGAAAACAAAAAGTTATAAATGGGCTTTAATGTAGGATATGTTCCTCCCATAGCCATATGTTCTGTATTTCATAAGGCCATCTCTAATCTTCAAACCTCCATACCCTTTGCCTAACCATACTCTCCCGGAAGTCGGTGTCGCCCTTTCACACTTGCCCGCCGGAAGTGATTCACGCTGTCATTGATGTTGTCAACCCAGTTATCAATGATATTATCAATTCTTCCCAATTAACTGCAGATTTTCCCACTGATTGGAATGTTGCTACTGTAAAGCCCCTTCAGAAAAAGCAGTTAAAGTATCCTACTACTCTCGCCAATCTACGGCCCATCTCTTTGTTGTCTTGCCTTAGTAAGATCATAGACAAATTGGTCAATAGTCAATTGACCATTTTCTTGGAAGTGACCAATATTTTGTACCCCCACCAGTCTGGTAAACAACCTAACCATTCCACTGAAACCACTCTTCAAGAAATCAGAGACTTTCAAATTTGCCTTGGATGTGGGGAAAAATGACGTTTTGACCCTATTAAATCTATCAGCTGCATTTGACACAATCTCCTATCATATTCTATAGCACCGCCTGAAGATGTGTGGCATTTCCCATCTAGCCTTTGCCTGACTAAAGTCCTTTGATACTGATCGCATGCAAGTGGTTACACTTGGTCATTACCAGTCAACTGAAAAGCTGCTCAAATCTGGTGTTCCACGGGGATCCTCCCTCAGCCCGGTTTTATTAAATGTATACATAGCTCCCCTTATTCAATTAATATCCTCCTTTATAACTGAAAAACCTTCATATGCTGATGATACTCAGTTGATCTTAGTACTGGCAGAAGTGCAATTTCAACTATGTCTCACAGAAGTCATCCATTGGTTGCAATTTAACCATCTTAAACGTAATACTGAGAAAACTGAGATTGTGTTATAAGGCAAGATCAACTATTTCACCCCAGTCTATGGTGGTCAAAAGATATCCCCCCTCCACTGGATACAGTGGAGGTGGTAAAGAATTTAGGAGTACAATTTGCTACCTTACTTTCCTTTCATCCACAAGTGCTAGCAGTAGCTGGGAGATGTTTCCAGCAGATTGAAACTCAAAGAAAAATTCAACTAACTTCCTCTTACGGCGAGAAATTCAGTAGCCATTGCCCATATCACTTTGTGATTGGACTACTATAATAGCCTGTATGCAGGGACCCATAGGACAACTCTAACAAAACTACAAAAACTACAGACGGTACAACATGCTGCAGCTCGCCTGGTGGTGAATTTACCTCGTTGATCCTCTCTGACAAAATTCTTCCTATCACCTTCAGAGTGAAAATAGCATCAGGTCCTAAAACTCTAGTGGCCAGGTTTACTTCATATGTCACGTTTCGACTGCTTAGACCTTCTTCGGCAAATCTTCTCATCCCGCCCCCTTTCCCATGCAAAACCAAAGGTGGTAGATCAGTTGCTGTTCTTGGAGCTAAAGCCTGAAACCTTCTTCCTGAACATCTTAGACACACATACTCTGAACCCGCCTTTAGGAAAATGCGGAAAACCCGGGTCTTTGCAGCACCGGGCTCCCTATGCTTTTCTCCAATCTCATCCCTATATAGGTTCATATTAGCCTGGAGCCTCCTCTGTTTTCCTTTTCGTATAGCACCAAGATGCTCATTGGAGCTATAGTGTGCTTTCAAAATTTTCCATAACATAACATAACTGAGAACATTCTACCAGGAAGAAGATCTGTTGGGCTCCTCTGCTGTGAGTCCTGCTCTGCCAAGTGTTGCCAAATGCTGTCAAGGGCCCTTAGAAGTAAGTGGTTGGTGCTGCAACCCAAGAAACCAACATATCGACACTGAAGTGTCATTCGAACCGGCGCATTTCTCTGCGATAACTATGCATTGCTGCTACCTTAACCAAAGCCGGGGACACCGCTTTGGTTAAGGTCGGATGTGCAACGCAACAAACTCAACTTACAGTGCAGCCCGACTTTGTTGACCCTGCGCCTCCGAATCACTGCTGCTGTGTGAGTCTTGGACACTGCATACCCGATGTCTGCAATGCACCATTCCTGACATCTTACCGGCCCTGGGAAGCTGTGCGCCAACTTTTCGCCTAGAGCCCAGCAGGTTGACATTGACACCTCGGAACCAATGCATGTCGCTCTTGACATTGATACCTCAATGACGTTCCTAAATCCGGAACCAATACATCACCTTCAACAGCAATGGATACCCTCTGTTTTTCATCTCCTCATTCCCAAGCTTTGGCGCATCCAAGGTACTATCAGCAGGTCTGCATGACTCCTGTATCCGACCCTTGCTTCATCACAGTCGTACAGAACTTTTGGATTTGCCCAGGTCAAGCGTGAAAGATAAGCGTGAAAGATAGCCCCAGTTGGAGTTATTGCGTTCTAAGCACTGCGATTTCATTTAACATTGTTAAATTCATAACTCAACTTGTGTATGTTGGATATTTCTCATTTGGGTCTTGTTTACTCAGATAAATATTGGCCAATTTACTGAAGTGGTGTAGAGTACTTATGTGGCCTTTTCACTGGGTTACTCTGTACGTGTGTCTTTGTGTGTGTACAAATACTTTAAACATTGCCTCTTTAGTTAGCCTGACTGCTCTATGCCAAGCTACTAGAGGGTGAGCATAGGTAAACTTGTCATGCGTACTACGCTTACCCTGACTAGGATTGTGGTTCCTGCTTGGACACGGTGCATACCTTTGCCAACCAGAAACCCAATTTTTAACACACATAAAAGCGAAAAGCAGCATTTAGTCATTTTAAATTTGGGTCTTACCTGTAGGGTTGAACAGGACCTGCAAGTGTGTATTGACCCTGTCTGTATCCAATGGGATTATGTGCTCGGGAGCAGCTCCTAGCACCCCCTGCACATCATCTTATGCTTTAGTGATTGGCCCATAGGGCACATGACAGGGCCTCTGCCCTTCCTACACTGCTCCTTCATTTTAAAGCCACATGCCCTCTTAATTGGATTTTTCATTGGCTGTTACACCTGTGTTATGATTGGTTCATAGGGCTAGTGTTTCTATTGGATTTAGGATTTAGGTTTTGAGTTTTGATTGGTTGATAGGGCTAGGGTTCTAATTTTTTCCTAGAGCTTGATTTTCTATTGGACCTAGGGCTTATGGCTTGTGTTTGGATTGGCTGATAGGGCTAAGGGTCAGGTTGTTTCCTAGGGATAGAATTTCTATTGGATCTAGGGCTTATTTATTTATTTATTTATTGTGACTTGTATAGCGCACTATAACCCAGGGGTCTCTAAGGGTCGCTTAGGGTTTAGGATTAGAATGGCTGATAGGGCTTAAGTTCTGTTTGGTTATTAGGGCTAGTGTTCTTTTGGACCTAGCGTTCAGGGTTTGGATTTTGATTGGTTGCTAGGGCTAGGGTTGTAATTGGTTAATAAGGTCAGCACTTCCATTGGTGCTAGGGTTTAGGGCTAGGGTTCTGATTGGCAAGGCATCCCTTTGGCTACAGGTATCACCTGATCACTAGGGACATTTATTCCTAGTGATCAGGGTGTCTAAGCCCAGACATCGAGGATGAGGGTGGAGAGCATAAGGGCGATTGCCTGTTTGGACCGAGTTGGGCCAGGGCTGGCAATGTTGCTCCTTTCGCCATTTACCAAGCACCACCTTAACCCATCCACATCCATGATTTGTGTTGAAAAGCTCCCAGATGGTGGTCTGGCCATGTGACTGGAGTAATCCTTCGAAAGGTAACTATCTCTGGATTTGTTTGTCTTAAATGAGCAGTGTGCATTTGCTAAGAGGTTGTTAAATGTGACAGTAAGGGTGAGACGAAAAAGCACCAAGACAGAAAAGGTACAAAACAAAAAAGCGTAAAGAATGAGCGTGATGGCACAAAGAGCAAGCACAAAAGTTGCAGTAAGAATGAGAAAAAATGGAGAGAGAGTGAGAGAAGTGGCACAAAAGTCAGAGAGAGAGAGAGAGAGAAAGAGAGAGAGAGAGAGAGAAAGAGAATGAATGAATACGGGTGATTGAGGTGCTGGAGCCAGAACACAAGGGTCTTGAATGGTCAAAGGACTGGTCACAGGTAAGTCCATGGGGGAGTGCGCTTATGCACCTGCTTAATCCTTTGTTTGTTATTCCTCAAAGAGCATCAGAAAATAATTTGACAAAATAGAGGAGTATTACATATAAACCTTGCACAGCAGTATCTAATCTAATCTCACTCTCTTGGGTGATTTTAATTTCCATTTAGATAACACACTACGTAAAGACACTCAAATTCTTTTGGACACCTTGAGCGGCTGTGGCTTCACACAGCTGGTTAGGAGTCCCACCCATCTGGCGAGGCATAACCTAGATGGCATTTTTACCAATGACCCTCAAATCCTGGTGGGAGTACCAATGACCCTCGCCTGGTCTGATCATTTTGCCATCCCTTTTGACATACACAGTTTGACATTACGAAGTGGTATTTCTGAAAACAGTAATTGGGAGTTGTAGGAAATGGGATTTCTGGTTGGCTAAGGCTTGCGCCAAAGCCAGGCAGAAACCACCACTCTAGTCAGGGCTGGAGAGATACATGCCAAAGATAACCCCTGCTCACCCCCTTGGTAGCTTGGCACAAGCAGTCAGGCTTATCCCGGAGGCCATATGTAAAGCATTTGCGCACACACACAGTAACAACATCCCAGGAACAATACAAAAGGAACTCCACACAAGGTTATATAGAAAATAGCCTTTGTATTCTCATAACACATTAGAATAGTAAACACATAACATACACTGTGCCTACTGGCACGGGCAATATTCACAAGGAATTATATACACATGACAGGGCCACATGGATTACTGTCAGAAACATCACAAAGTGAACTTGGTAAAAGTAAAACAGATCATAAACGTACAACCAGTAAACACTGGTAATCACTGTACTTAGCATCAGCCTGTAACATAAACTACATTATGCACAGTCACATCAGGCGCGAATTACATTCTGCGCCAACCTCACCAGCATAAATACATTATGCAATCACCTCACAAGTCTAAACACATTAGACCCTAATCTCCTAAGTATTACACACCTTAGATGTGTAAATCACACAGTGAAACATAATCTCACTAGCATAACCCATGATATGCAGAACAACCTCATAATCATAAACCATATTTAGAGGTATCAAACAGGGTGCGTAAAACATATTAAATACATTACATTTCCTAGCACCACTTCACTTTAGGGCCTGGCCCCCTACAAATCTAACAATCCCCCTGGCCCACTGGCCATCAAAAAACGGGGCTCCAATGTCCTGTGTCCCAAAAGTCAGGGCGCGCTGCCTAGCAGCGGAATCCAATTGCGCCACTGCACAAACCTAAACCGTGCAGCTGGCACTAAGTGCTCCGCAGCTGTGTCAGGGGCAAAGGAGTGCATCTCACTCCTAACTCAGACATGCCCCCAAAGTCAAGAGAGACCTAAACGTTGCAGCTGACCACTACTTGCTGGGCAGCTGGGGATCTCCACATGAGGTCTGGCACAACTGTGCTGCTACCGTCCCCCTCAGGGACTCTCTTATTAGCCACAAAAAAAGGCACCACTGTGCCACACCACGGGGGAAAACATGGCCCCTCTTGGCCCTCTAGGAGATAATTATGTCCATCATTGGCGCCCTCTGGCTCTGAAAATAAACATGCCCCAGATGCGCTGCAGCGGCCCGCAGCTGTGGGGCCGCTGTGAAGGTTTGCCCCACCTTGGGGGCAGTAACAAAATGCTCACAGGCCCCATTGGCCCTTTAGGAAACTAGGGGCTCCTTAAACAATAAAAGCCAGGCCCTTCTGGGCCCTCTATTACAGGGAGCCATTACTCACTGTTTCTGTGGAACACAACACTGGTAACGTACGGGCACCACTGGCCCTCAGGACCCCCACTGGAGCCCTTTAATCAAATGTGCCCCAACGTTGGAGCGGCCCGCAATGGCGGGCCCGCTTAAGAACAAGGCATCCGGCTTTGTGCCTTACAAGGCCCCACGTGGTACACAGGGAGCTTCCCCTTCCCCACCATGGGGACTCCCGACTTCCATCAAGGCTGCCTCCCCTTCGGCCCCACTCACCGGGCCTCGGGCAGGACTTCATGTTTTAAGCGGGGAGGGGCAGGCACCAACAATGTGCCTCACGCCCCCTGCGCCCCAGCTCCTCTCACCTGGACTCCTCTCCATGCCGCAGCAGCACTTCTCTCACGCACGGGGTGGGGGCAGGCACCGGAAATGTGCCTCGAGCCCCCTCCGCCTTTTGTCTCCACTGGTTGGTGCACAGGGGGCTCTCCCTCAGCAATGGGAGCCCCGCACAGGCAGGCACCATCACCTTCCTTCTGGGCGTTGCCTGACTTCTGCCCTGTCCGCGCATCAGGCCGCAGCGCTGCTTTTAACAGCGGAAATATGCGGGGTGGGCACCCGCAATTTAAATCAATTAAACACAGCGGCCATGCGGGGTGGACACTCGCAACTCAAAGAAAAATAAGCAGGGTGGGCACCCGCATTCGTGACCACCGCAAAAACGGCAATGAGGGGTAGGCTCTCTCCTAATTGTCATGCACCCCGGGGCAGCAAAGCTCCAGCGCTGCAGGGAATTCGAGCAGAGCGCTCCAGTGCGCAGGGAGAGACCCAGGTGCATTTCAAAAACAAGCCAGAGATCTTAAGGTGCTGGAGCAGCCCCAAAGTCCCAGGGCTACAAGCAGTCCAGCAAAAAGGTTCCAGGGCATAGCTGGGCCCAGGGAGGCAGCCTTCTGGGCCCCAGCAGCAGCACGCCCTGCAGGATCAGCACCCAGAAGCAGAACCTTTTCATGGGGTCATGGCCCCTTCTTTTATACCACATTTTTCTTTGTCTACAAGGTGCAGGCAATGGGAGGACCAGATACAACTGGTTCAGGGGCGCTCCTGAGCACTTTTTTTTGCTCAGCTCCTCTCTCCCATTCACAGGACATGCCAGGGACATCAGACGTACCACAGGAGGTGGAGCCAGCATTGTGGAAGAAAGGCACAGCCCTATTCAGGTCTCACATGCAACTCCTCCCTCCCATCTACATGCAGATCTCCCTATTCACCACCGGGGAGACCCATCCTGGCTCCTGGAGCCAACCACACCAGCCAGCCCCTGTCAATCACAAGCCAGACATGCAATTCACATCAGGTAGGCAGACACACTGCACACAGAAATGCCAACTTCTAAAAGTGGCCCTTCTGCACCAGTCACAATAAATCTGCGCACACCATTGCGCAGCATTTATTCTCATGAGTTCGCACATACTAAACTCGCCCCTGCACACCTCTCATACCAGGAACTACCAGGGACACACATTTCGCCAATGCATTTCTATGGAAGTGCAGGCCAGTCTCACCACACATACACAGAGAGATCATGCAATTTTTACTGGGCCACAGTGCTAAAGTGCGCAGAGGCCTAAAATCACCAACACCAGGTTACAGAAAAAGGCTAGGAGAACGCAAAAAGTTCTAGGGTGAACCTGCCAAAAGGGCCAAGTTCAACACAACCCCCTTCCAGCCAAAATGCAGGGCAAACCAATCACTCCCTTGATGGGCTTCCCTGCTTTGGCTGATAGAACACGGACGCGGGCCCGCAACGGCAGGGACACCCTTCGGTTCTACACTACTCTGAACCCACGTGGTTTCCTCTGAACAAGAACTCTCCAGCCCAACTAGGATACCCCACTTGTACTCCCCAGTTGTCCATGGCCAGGACCAGGCCCTATACCATCAAGATGTCACAGCTCCTTGCCAATCCACAGAGTGGAGGGCAGTAACCCCTGGCACACAATAGCCATTCTCCACTCTCCCTCTCAGTGTAGTTTCAACCTACCACTGATCCTTCAACCTAGGGTCCGCACCCTCAGGCTTACCAGAGGTCACGGGCAAGAGTGCCTCACCCTACCTCTACTTCTTGGGATCCGCACCCTCCCAGGCGGGCACCCTCCAGAACACAACTCTCCCACAAGTTCAGGACCTCTCTCTATCAACTGGTGATGCACCGTGGTCAGAGGCGAGGACTACCTCCCTCTGCACCCCCTTCCAGAGTTCTGCACCCTCCCACTGTAGAGCAGGGTCCCTCTCCTTTAGATGGACCCTACCTGCCTCAGGGTAGTACTACCATACTCAGCAAGGGACACTAAAGATCCCGGTGAGGCCTGCACCGCCCCTTCTGGGAAACACAGGGTCTCTTCACTAAAGATGAGCCCCATCTGTGTTCACAGGGGTACCCCAAGAAGGCAACCCGGCCAGGACATGGATTACAGATGCCCTACCCTCCAGGTCAGGCAACAACCCGAACCTGGCTTTCCCCTCCTCGGGGAAGGACCTCCAGAGGCCCCACAAATGGTCATGCACTCTGGGCGGTCAGATGCCCGGCGAACCAGGACTTCACTGGGAGCATGCATGCCCCCCTCTGAGGGTGACACATAACTAATGTGTCGTGTGACAGTCTGCCTGGCTCTAATCTCGTGACCTCCTGTCCACCTGACAGGGCTCAGAGATCCCCCAGGACAGAAGTGGTGTCACCATGGTCACTCACTGGTGGCTCAGCCCTTCTGGCTGGCCCCTGAACCAATGGTTCTTTGACTGGGGACCCTTTCCCCCTCCCACCCCTCAACCAGGACTTCTACACCCTCCACTTAGGAGCGGTACTGCCCAACACCAGGACCGCTGGAGCTCTGGTTACAGACACTCCACGTCCTCTAGACACAGGAAGATCCTCCTCAAATGACTTACAATTACAGTCTAGGCCCCCAACCTGGCAGTCCCTTAGAGAACCCTCCAGGCTCTGAGACGGGATTTCGGGCCACCATGGGACACACCGTCCCACACTCACTCCGTCTCCACTGAGACAGGATGTGAGCCCCTACACCCTTCCTATTCTACTGGGACCTAGCAGGGCTACACTGAACCTCTTCCCCCACACAGGACCAGAAGATACAGAAGCCACTACTTTTGGAATAACTCCCCAATGCCTCTGCAGGACCTCCAGCACACCTCCAGAGGTCCACCTCCCATGCAAGCCCCTTATCACCAAAAGAACTCACACCAACTCGTCCAATGCAACACACCATTCATCCACCCCCCCCCCCCAGACTGATGAGACAGTTCCTCACTGCCCCTGAATCTCAACCTGTACCCCTCTTACTGAGCACCAGGTACCATACTCTAGGAACTGGGAATGGGACTTCAAGCACTGGACACACTTTCACTGCCACCACTGGATCCCACCCTACTGGGGAGCATTATATTTCCTAGCACCACATCACATTAGGGCCCGTCGCCCTACAAATCTAACAATCCCCCTGGCCAACTGGCCATTCAAAAAGGGTCTCCAATGCCCTGTGTCCCAAAAGTCAGGGCACGCTGCCTAACAACGGGATCCAATTGTGCCACGGCGCAAACCTAAATGGTGCAGCTGGCACTAAGTGCTGTGTAGCTGTGTCAGGGGCAAAGGAGTGCATCTCACTCCTAACTCAAATATGCCCCCAAAGTCAAGAGAGACCTAAACGTTGCAGCTGCCCACTACTTGCTTGGCAGCTGAGAATCTCCACATGAGGCCTGGCACCACTGTACCACTTCTGTCCCCCTCAGGGACTCTCTTAATAGCTGCAAAAACGTAGGTACCACTGTGCCCCACCACAGGGGACAACATGGCCCCTCGGGCCTTCCAGGAAATATTTATTTCCATCCTTGGAGCCCTCTGGCTATGAAAATAAACATGCCCCAGGCACTGCAGTGGCCCACAACTGCGGGGTCACTGTGAAGGTCTGCCCCACCTTGGGGGCACTAACAAAATGCTCACAGGCCCCTTTGGCCCTTTAGACATTAAGGGGCTCCTTAAACAATAAAAGAACAGGCCCTTCTGGGCCCTCTATTACAAGGAGCCATTACTCACTGTTTCTGTGGGGCACAACATGGGTAAAATACGGGGACCACTTGCCCTGGGGGCCCTCACTGGGGCCCTTTAATCAAATGTGCCCCAACGTTGGAGCGGCCCGCAACAGCGCGCCTGCTCCCGATCATGGAATCCGGCTTTGTGCCTTAAAAGGCACCACAAGGTACACAGGGAGCTTCCGCCTCCCCACCATGGGGACTCCCGACTTCCATCAAGGCTGCCTCCCCCTCGATCCCACTCACCTGACCTCAAGCAGGACTTCATGTTCTCAGCGCGGAGGGGCAGGCACCCACAATGTGCCTTGCGCCCCCTCCGCCCCAGCTCCTCTCACCTGGACTCCTCTCCTTGCGGCAGCAGCGCTTCTCGTGCACACGGTGGGGGCAGGCACCGGCAATGTGCCTCGAGCCCCCTCTGCCTTCTGTCTCCACTGGTTGGCACCCGCAGGGCTCTCCCACACCAATGGGAGCCCCGCACAGGCAGGCGCTATCACCTTCCTTCTGGACGGCTTCTCAGGCGGCGGCGCCATGCGTGGGACTTCCCTTGAAAAACCGGAAGTCCCGCCCACCGACAGGCACAGCGTTGCCTGACTTACACCCTGTCCGCGACTCGGGCTGCAGTGGTGCTTTTAACAGCGGAAAAACACGGGGTGGGCAACCGCAATTTAAATCAAATAAACACAGCGGCCATTCGGGGTGGGCACGCGCAACTCACATAAAAATAAGTGGGGTGGGCACCAGCATTCGTGACCACTGCAAAAATAGCAATGAGGGGTAGGCTCCCTCCTAAATGTCATGCAGTCCTGGGGCAGCGAAGCTCCAGCGCCGCAGGGAATTCGAGCAGAGCGCTCCAGTGCGCAGAGAGAGACACAGGTGCATTTAAAAAACAAAGCCAGCACTCACAAGGTGTTGGGGCAGACCCAAAGTCCCAGGGCTACAAGCAGTCCAGCAAAATGGTTCCAGGGCATAGCTGGGCCCAGGGAGGCAGCCTCCTGGCAAGTCCTCCTGGGCCCCAGCAGCAGCACGCCCTGCAGAATCAGCACTCACAAGCAGAACCTTTTCATGGGGTCACAGCCACTTCTTTTATAACACATTTTCCTTTGTCTACAAGGTGCAGGCAATGGGAGAACTAGATACAACTGATTCAGGGCAGCTCGTGAGCACTTTGTTTCGCTCAGCTCCTCTCTCCTATTCAAAGGACAGGCCAGGGACATCAGACGCACCGCAGGAGGTGGAGCCAGCATTGTGGAGGGAAGGCACAGCCTTATTCAGGTCCCAGGTGCAACTCCTCCCTCCCATCTACATGCAGATCTCCCTATTCACCCCTGGGCAGACTCATTCTGACTCCTGGAGCCAACCACACTAGCCAGCCCCTGTCAATCACAAGCCAGACATGCAATTCACATCAGGCAGGCAGACACACTGCACGCAGAAATGCCAACTTCTAAAAGTGTCACTTCTCCACTAGTCACAATAAATCTGCGTACACCATTGCGCAGCATTTATTCTCACAAGTTCGTACATACTAAACTTGCCCCTGCGCACCTCTCATACCAGGAACTACCAGGGACACACATCTCCCCCATGTATTCCTATGGGAAGGCAGGCCAGTCTCACCACACATACACAGAGAGCTCACGCACTTTACACTGGGCCACAGGGTTAAAGTGTGCAGAGGCCTAAAATCCCCAACACCAGGTTACAGAAAAAGGCTAGGAGAACGCAAAAGGTTTTGGGGTGAACCTGCCAAAAGGGCGAAGTCCAACAGGAGTAAAGGAGAAACCTTAGTCTCATTAGCAAGGAGGCACTCACCAACCTCTTGCATAACTTGCAGCCCTCCGGGCACCAGGATGCGAATCTGGCAGCAGCCGAACTATCGCAATAACTGTCAGTAGCAATAAACACACTGGCGCCAGTGAGTAAGCATTATTCTGCTAGAAAAGAGCCCTCTGCTCCCTGGTTTTCCGAGAGACTTAGTAAGATGAGACAGGCATGCCGTAGACAGGAAAGATTGTGGCATATTAATGTAGCGCCTTCAGGTAGGGAATTGCACTAACAGTGTCTGAAGAAATATAAAGCTGAAGAAATGGGGTTATATTACTCAAAGATCACTGAGTCAATTAAATCCTCTAGGGATCTTTTTAATATAATTAACTCCCTTACTTCCCCCCAGTCACTGACCCTTCAGAGTTTTCTCAGGAGCTCTGTGATAAAATATCCGACTTCTTTCATACCAAAATCATGGATATTTACTCCTTGCTTGAAGCCTCCAGCGCGAGGTTACCTGCTCAGTCTATCTCCCTTCTTAACGAAGAGGTGGTTTTGGAGGGTTCCACCTAGGCTACTCACCTTTCCTTGTTTATCGCCTGATGTTACAGATCGGCTTCTAGAAGGAGTTAAATCTGGTTCTCCACTGGATCCCTGCCCCCTTAAGGTGTTTAAAATTGGTAGAGAAGCCATTGTTCCTCACCTTACTGTGGCAATAAACATAGCTAGCGCAGAGGGACAGTATACCCACCTTGTGGAAGACGGCAGTGGTAAAGCCACTTTTAAAGAAGCCTTCTTTGGACCCCTCAGAATTGAGAAACTATTGCCCAATCTCATTACTTCCTGTTCCAGCTAAGTTCTTGGAAACTTATCTAAACTCCCACCTTAGCGCCTATCTGATGGAGCACCAGCTTCTTGATATCTCACAAAATGGCTTTAGTTGCCACCACAGTATGGAAACTACCTTAACTGTTGTATTTAACAACATCCATACCCAAGTGGACTTAGGGCATACCACGCTGCTGTTTCTACTTGACCTCACCGCAGCTTTTGATACCCTGTCTCCTCTGAGACTGGTTGAAAGTCTCAGAGAGATAGGGATCAGGGACTCTGTGCCTTCTTGCCTCCTTCCTTAGTGACCGGGTACAGACTGTGAAATTTGGCGAATTCTACTCGGCCTCTAATTCTATGTCTTGTGGGGTTCCTCAGGGCTCCTCCCTGACCCCTACACTTTTTAATATTTATGTTGCCCCGCTTGCTAAAGTGGTGAGGTCCTTTGAGTTGGAGGTGTTGTCCTATGGGGACAACACCCAAATCATGGTGTCCATCACTCATAATATCAAAGACTCTTCCCATAACTTCAGGAATTGTATGCAGGCAGTATCCTCCTGGATGATGACCAATTTCTTGAAACTGAATGGGGAGAATACTGAGGTCTTGATCTTCGGCAGCAAACTGGGCATTTGGTCCAGCGACTGGTGGCCGGACACACTTGGCGCCTGTCCCTGCTCAGCATCCCATGGGAAAAACTTAAGGATTTTAGTGGACAGTTCACTTTCCTTGAGAAGGCAGGGCAATAGTACAGTGTCCACCTGTTTTGGGATTATTAGAATCCTCAGAAAAATCTCCCATTTTCTTGCATTTGACTCACACAAACAGGCTGATATCACCCTGATAACATCCAGACGGGTCTATTGTAATGGCCTGTATTTGGGCATTAATAAAGGTCTGGTGCAACATTTGCAGCTGGTGCAGAACGCTGCGGCCTGATTGGTGATGAGTCTTCCAAAATTTCACTCAGTTTCGGCTTCTTTCAGGGTGCTACACTGGCTTCCTTTGGACTGTAGGATCCTCTTCAAAACATGCTGCCTAACTCATAATGCCTTCAACGGCACAGGCCCTGAGGGTATCAAGGCAATACTTCATTGCTATGTTCCAACTAGACAGCTTCGGTCTGGAGATAAGAATCTGTTAATAGTACCTAGATTTAACATGGTTAGATGGGAAGCAGAACCTTTTTGACTGTTGCTGCCAAGCTGTAGAACTTGCTCCCGGAAGAGCTTTCGGGTCAGGTGTCACTTTCGCTCTTCCGTAAAGCTTTGAAAACCCGGCTTTTTTCGCAGATCTCAGTATAAGCATGCCAGCTTGTCTGTCCACTAGTTCTGTAATATCACCTTGACACCCTTGGGCTAAGTTTAGCGCTTTATAAATTCAATATTCATTCATTCATTCAGTACATCTATGCTGGGAGCATGTCTACCAGGAGGACTCCTCCCAACTTACTATTACTTTATTTCGGCCAAATGCCATAAAAGAAGTACAATTATAGTATTTTAAAAGGAAACACAATACAATGTCAGATAAAAGTATACAGCTACCATTCATAACATTTTCATAGAGGTATCCACTCTAGGCCAAAAAAGGCAAATCAAATGAGCATGACCAAAAGCTTGACCATAGAAAAAAACATAATGTGGTCCGTCATGCTTGAAATTACAGTTTCTAATAAGAGATATTACTAGGCGTATACACGCTGGGCCTCATGCATGAAAAGTCACTCATCGCTGCGAGAAAACAGCGATGCGTCACTTTTCATTGCGACCTCCCTGCAACATCAATGATGCGTCATATTTACAGTTTGACGCATCATCGTGCAAGGAGTTACAGATACATCAGTATTTCTGACGTATCTGTAGGCACAAAAATTACGCATTGCTGGAGTGTGTCACAAAAGTGACGCAACTCCAGCAATGGGTCATTACACATGGGCAAGTCCCATGTGAAATGTGCCTGCGACAGTCTTACACCTGCCATGAGGGAGGCGTAAGATATTGATGCATTTGCGTCCTAGAAGTGGCTCCGTGAAATCTCCTAAATTTCACTGCATCACTTCTACAACCCTTTCTTGTGTCAATACACCCTCCCTGCATACATTATACCTGCCGCAGGTATAATGCGGCGCAGGGGTTTGCAAATTGACGCATCTACCTAGATGCGTCACTTTGTAAATATGACAAAACATGGCGCATTTTTTACACTGCTGGAGCGTCACAAAAAGTGACACACCAACGGCGTAAAAGTGGCGCCAGGCCTCATAAATAAGGCCCACTACATTTAACACCCCGAACATATTAATTGATCCATTCTGAAGAGAGAAGGAGTAGAAACAGGGATACTGCTGGATTTACAGCCCTACCCTGTCTCGTAAGACGGCCTAACTGAGTAAAGTGCAAGTGGTCCAGTTTGCAGTAGATTTGAAAACACATGTTCTAAAAACAATTGAACCGTATGCACAATACAGAAGGGATTTGCATTAGGCTGAGGGTGAAATAAGGTTAGGAGAGACACTTTTTTCACAATTGCCCATATTCTCTCTAAATATTTAGCAATTGAGAAAACAATGACCGGAGACGTGTCAGCTTTACATAATCGTATCGCTACCCTGTATTAGGCAACACCTAAAAGGCAGCATAAAGGAGCCTGCTCTGCTTATGGCACCTTGGGCAAACAAATAGGAGGTGGTCATCGGTTTCTTCAGCACTTCTACAAACAGGACATATTTTGCTACCTCCTTGTTGACCACCCCATTTAACAGTGAAGGTAGCTAGTGGTAATGTACCTAACCGGAACCTTATATTAAGAGCTTTTGTGAATGAGGGATCAATATCATTCACATTATTTTCAAAGTGCAAGGTAAGCTTGAATCCCATGAAACACTCAGTCATTTGGCCCTCACCTACGTGTTTAGGTAAATTTAGCCTTCTCAGGCTCCCAGTACTTGGCCTTCAGTATCCTATTTGTGAAAGAGGGAATGGTTTCACGGGATAACCAATAGTCATGTATGATCCATGGAGTATGATTAGGCTGTGGGGTTTTAGGTTTAAACCTATAATAACTGTTAAAACCCCACTGAAAGAAAAATAGCCCTCGTCGGTAAAAATATATAAACACTGAAAAAACACCTGGACAACCAAAAACTAAATGCGATTCAAAGAAAGGAAAAAGAGAGTGAAAGAGTCATTTTTTTTCTTCCTGAATGGGTCAATACAATGTAAATGTGTTATACAAGCTAGCAGTAAGAAAGACTGGCTAACATTATACTGCTTGAGTTTTGTTCTTTAGGGATGCCAATAAAATATTGTTTCTTCTTCCTTTTACTTTTTTCAGTTTTGTGGCCTTTGGTCTAAAGATGCATGGTTTAAACATTCAATGCAAGGTATAGTGACAACTATATATATCACCAAGCATCTTAGATAGTGGTGAAAACATGACACCAGACTTTTGGAAAACATGGAACGCAGTGTCACTTGTAATGCTCTGCAAAAAAGGTTCTTCACAAGTTCAACAAAGATTGGAGTGATATTGTTTGTATTTGCAGTGATTCAGCTACGTACATAAAAAAGTTGTGTGATGACCTGTCAAAATTGATACTCGAGCTGAAGTGAGTCCGTGTAGGAGATCCTTGCCACTTGTTAGATGGTATGCTGAACGCATCTTTACAATCTTCAGAGTTAATGACGGATGCTATTGACTTTTTAGTCTGTTCTGGTGCACTGTTTTCCTATGCACAGGAACTAAAACGCAAAATGTTATCATTTTGTGCTTTATGTTGCATCAAAGAAAGAGTCATCCCAACTGTGCCCCTTAGCTGATGGTTCTCAGCCCAACGGGCTATTTTACATAGTCCAAATAGGGTAGCAAAATTCCTGACAGAGATTTATCTAAAACATCTTTCCAACCCATCTTATATTCATCCAGCTTGGACATAGACCAACTCCGTTGCCAATACAGGATGGGTTTCAAATTAACTAGGGGTGCAACAGACCGAAAACATGTCATGTTTAAAAATCAATGGTGTGTTTTGGGATAATTTAGGGGCTACTCATAAAAATGTATTCTCTGCCACCTCTGGGGCTTTTAGATGAATGTATTCTCAGAGCTCTGCCCTGTATTTTGCACCGGCTACAGCTATGGCCCCCCAAACCTCAAGAAGGAGGAAAATGGAGTCGAACAGGGTCTTGTTTGCAAATTGTAGGCTGGTTTCCACCCTGTCCTTTAGTATAAGGGTACTTCTGGGATATTTCCCCCTAAAAATGGGGAGTCGTTATCAAAGCCCAAGAGGTAGTCGATGTAGCAGGTAATAAACGGCAGGAACAATGTAGGGGCAAGGATGCATCTTTGCCATACTCCTTTTGCAACCTAAAATGGATCTGTATTTTCCCTATTTGTACCCCAAGTAACTTGTGCAAAACTATCTTGGTGGAGCCTGGCGAATAAATTGAGAAGTGGGACGGGAAGCCCTAGCTCACCATGTGTGTGCCATAACGTATCCCTAAGGACAATGTCGAACACTGCCTTGAGGTCGACAAAAGCAACATATAGGCTACACCTTTCATGTCTACTTCTATCACCCACATTAATTGGAACAGAAAAGCTGATCGACTGTGCTAGTTTTGGGATGGATCCAGCCGGAAACTGTGTTCACATTTTATTTTTATCGACCCAAGTAAGGAGTCGATCTAATAAAAGCTTACACAGTTTTTTGAGGCTTGAATGAATACGTCTAATTGGGCGGTAGTTGGCTTTCTAGTGTATTGTAATAAGCTCTGCCCCATTCCATGAGGTTTGGATCTCACCTCCTGTTAAGATGACATTGAAAAAGAGAGTAAGGTAGGGTGCCCAGATTACCGGTTCAAACTTAAACAGATTCACAAGTATTTGATATGACCCCAGCGCCTTTTCTGCCTTCTGAGACCTAATGAACCCAGACACTTCAGCTACTGTGAATACACATCCATCTTTATTAGTATCTGGGTTAAAGGAGATCGTACAGGATGCAGGGGTAAGCATGAAACCAAAAAAACAGTATTTACTGGTTTCGAAGGGGAACTGCTATATAGATATTCAAAATGGTTCACCCAGTCTTGGGTAAGAATGTATGATTGGGCAATGTGTTATTGGTCCCCTGAGCCCATCGCTGACAAAATGTCATTCAAAATTGCTGTATCCAATGTGGATTTTGCTCATTTTAAGGCTAGTTTGCAGCCTGTTCTAGCTGACTTTATTGCCTGTGGGAACCTTCTTTTGAGAGCACCAAGAAGACTGCTCTTAGCTGACCTACAAGCCCTATCGTACCATGTGGGGTCTGCCTTCAGGATGAGTTTTTTACATGGGGGAGGTTTAGTTACAAAAAATCATTTTCATATTTTCAAACCATTAGAAGTGGACATCCATAATCTTGTCGGGTGCTGTCTCTAAGTTAGCCATGTTGGACAAAATTAAAACTAGGATTTGCGATCATTGATATCATTGTCCATGATTCTCTCCTAGTTAATTTTCCTCTGGGTATTACTGAGTGAAAGGATACCTAAGGGCAGTTGAGGGGTCCTACTTACCCCTTTACCACCTCAACAAAGATATCAATAAGATTTCCCCAGAACTGGATATCCAGTAAAAAGTATTCAATACAACTCTAGTAGATATTCCTTTTTACGGTGGGACACATCTCCAAATCAGATTTAGTTCTACCGTTACATGCCCTCAAGCGACAACTCATACAGAGATCCAGCATTTGCAATGCAGCCTGCGGGAGCGAGGATAACAATGGATTCAAACTGTGTGGAATACCCCAGTACTAATCCTACTGTCCTGCTACTTTGTTATAGAGTGCCAAGAGTTCAAAGCATATGTTGAAATCCCCAGCCACAATCTCAACTGCTTCTTTCCGTGATATTGTGGAGATATAATCAATCAAAAGATGGAGGATAGGGAAATCTGCAGTTTTAGGAACACTCCTGCTATATACATTAAAGAGAAGAAGTTTTGTTTTATTGGAGGTGGAGATCTCAAAGCTGAGCAGATATGGACATACGATAGATAATTAGTTAGCACAGGTCCCCGACGAGATCTTAACCCAAATAAGCAACCCACCAGAGGGTCCATCTGATTTAGACTTACATGCTGGAACCTGAAAGGTTTTAAAGCCCTGCCTATGTAAAGGGGAGATCCCCTAAGTTTCTTGAATAATGATTATGTCAGCTGTTTTTATGAATTCCCGCCAGTCGTCTTGTACAAGCTTTTGCTGCCCATCCCCAAAAAGTTCCAAGAATAGATTGTCAGATATTCATGTGTGTATAAAGCATTTCCAGGGTGGTCTTATGTGTTGGACTCAGGTGTCCGCTACCTCCCTTGTGTGCTAAAGTCGTTCCTTTGAGTGCCAAAGCAAACCTCACTGCGGTTGTGCCTTCGATGGATGGTAATTGGGAACCTGCTATGATTTCCCCCGAATGCGCCCTTCAACACACAAACTGGTATTTGTGCTGGGTGTGGTTTTAAGAGAACATATGGCTATTTCAATGGTGCAGGAATATGAAGATCAATGTCCCATTCTTCTAAAGGAGCCCTTTTAGCCCCTACAGTATTCCTCTGGCCCATTCTTTTTCAAATGGTCTTGTTTACATCCCCAGATGAATTTAACAAAGATGGTTTGAATTTGACCCAATCCAGGTCCTCTGTAGTTATGTTCTTAAGTGCTAGGTTATGAGCAAATAACCACAACAAACACCCTCTTTGGAGGTTATCCATGGAGCAGATCGGGATAAATCGAGGAATAAAGAGCAGGACTAGGTGATAACTCTCCACCTCGTCACACTTATGAAGTTTTATCTCTTGCTCTTCGTTCAACTGAGCAATAGGGGGGCCTCTGCAGGTAGCCATAGGCTCTGCCGGGGAGCTACTAGTTGCCGAACTAGTGAGATTACCTTTCGAGTGCTGGCCAAATAGAGATTCCTGGTGAATTGAGACCAATTGGGACCCAGATTTTCCTTGTGCCTTAAGGGCCCCTCTGTTCCATGCTCTGAGGGTGTGTGCCAGTGGTATCTCCCTTCTGGCCCCTTGGTGTACGGATGTAGTACTGTGTATGTGCGGGCCCCTTTGTAGGCCTCAGGGATTGGAACCTGGTGACTTCAGGGGCTCCCATTCAGATTGGGTGGGCTCCCATTCAGATTGGGTGCCTTGGTTTATGCCCTTTCATATGTGGGCCTGGTGTCACATCCGCTCCTGTCAGTTCACCACCCCTACTGAGGGTGCGGGCCATTTGTCCCTGCGGGATGGTCAGGCTTACTAATGATTCATGTCCTCATATAGTGATACGAACCTTCCCTATCTAGCATGCTAAGGGAAACATCGAGCTTACTAATGTTCACTGGCTGTGCAGTCTTCTACTTGTCGGTTCCCTAGTTTGGATGAGGTTATGACCCTTATGTCAACATTATATTTTTACTTTTTGTATACTATTACAGCTGTATTATCTTGATTGGTTGAAGATCTCCAGCCGCATAAAGTTTAAGGCATTATGCTACATGTTTAGGATCAAGCAAGGCATTGCACCTACTTACTTACAAAAGCTGGTGCAACTTTACAGGCTCAAACGTACCTTACGATCCTCGGAAATTGGCAATTTCTCTATACCAAGATTTAAGCTGACAAGGATGGGGGGACGTTCCTTCTCCTATCTTGGTCCCAAATATTGGAATGCCCTGCCCACTGCCCTTAAATTAGAGACCAGTCTTCTTCGTTTTCGCAGAGCACCGAAAACGCTGTTGTTCACATAAGTAGTTGGTACCTGCATGCTGGCTATCTGATATCTTCTTCTCCAGTCTGTCCCTAGTGCCGGGAAACCCACTGTGGGTAGCTGTGCGCGGTAAAAGTTTAAATAAATAAAATAAATAAATATTAAAATTACGTGGATGAGCTACAAATGTATTTTCAGTCGTCTCCCCACCAGAATATTTAAAACGAGACGATGAAGCACCTTCAAGATTGCTTCTGTTTTTTCATAAGATGGGTCAACAGCAATGGATTCACCACTTCTTCATAGAACAGCTACACCTTGGGCAGAAACAGTGCAAACTTCCCTCCTTCTGAGGAAGGGCAGCAGGAACACAAAAGCTTGTCAATCACATGAAACTGACACATTAGGGAGCAACAGTGCAAGCTTAGCTTCCTTGCAGCACAGATACAGATTGGCCGGAGGAAAGCATGCTTCCCTCTCTCACAGAAGAAGGCAGCAAGTGCAATCTTCAATTCCCTGCAGAACAGATCCAGCTGGGCACTTGTTCAAGCTTTCATCACACACAGAACATGAACATTTAAGGCATGGTTGACATGTAGGTTACAGACAGATCTCTCACTCAGAGGAATGTATAGGCGGAGGAGTGAGTGAATTGTGAGTCCTGATATCATTCTCACTTGGTGATATTCTACTTTGCATCCTGGAAGCCTGGCTGCTGTTACTCCAGAGACCTCCTGCTTGTGTTCATT
The DNA here is from genome assembly GCF_964263255.1 of Lissotriton vulgaris. Taxonomy (NCBI): domain Eukaryota; kingdom Metazoa; phylum Chordata; class Amphibia; order Caudata; family Salamandridae; genus Lissotriton; species Lissotriton vulgaris. The sequence goes on from NC_141691.1 coordinate 884,389,093, forward strand.
CTGTGCTTTTCCAGGTATTGAGAAGTAGGCATTGCCTGGAAGGTCATTTCTATTTGAAGCAGCCCAGATACACCCTAATTAGTCTCCATACAGGAAGGAACACATGTGCCAACCTTTTTGAAAAGGTTTTGAATGCATGCCCTAACAAGGCGCTGTAAAGTCCCAGCATCGGTGCTGCACAGGCTCAAAATAGTGAAAGTGGCCAATGATTTGAAACATTCTAAATGCTCTTTAAAGAGCAGTAACTACTGCCTGGAGTCTTTGTGTACAGACAACTGAGTATAGAGAATGGGAATAAGGGAGCGAGCCTGCTTGTACCTCTCTCCAAGCTGACCCTACATAAGGACCTGGAGCAAAGCATGCCAGGTGTGGTCTTCAGAGTAGTGCACACACTCTGAAGAGATTCAAATAGACATCATATTAACAGCTGAAAATAGAGCAAACTCCTTTGATTTGTGCAACCCCTGCATCAGCAAATGTAGTACTGAGTGAGGACAGGAGATCATTAAAATTCCTGGGCAAGTTTCCACTTTTCCAAAATTCCTCCACATGTCAATGTGCTGTACATTTCCAGAGAAGCAAACCATTTCCTCTTCAGCCTGTTTTATTTCAGTATACCAACACTGCAAAATGACTTGTTCATTTTATGTAAGGTGGCCATTTTTATGATGATTTAGGTTAGGCTTCTGGTGCCCGGCTTTGCTTTGTATTACAGGATCCCTACTTTTAAAAAAGCAGAGCTCATCTATATTTTGTGTTATAATTAGCTTAAACATAATCACTCATTACTCCATTGAGATGCTTCACTGTTTATTGTGCAGCTCTAACATATTTCACAGTGCTGGGTGCCCTCAAATCTTCAAATGGCCTGTGAACATTTCCTTAAACATTTTAGTGTGGGCCAAAACTATTTTGATGAGTGAATTGCTGTATGGATGGCTGTAATATTTGGGAAGAAGGATGTTTGGATGATGGAGAGAGTGGGAATGAGTGAAGAGGGTGTAGATGGTGGATGGAGGATAGTCTTTGGGGTGAATTAACAGGGTGCAGATGAATGGGTGGAGAGTGTGAGGATAGGTTAATGGATGAAAGTGGGGTTAGGTGGCAATGGGTGGATAAGCAAGTGGATGGATCTGGGTGATTGGAACGATGGGTCAATAAATGAAGCTTGGTACACGCATGGCTGGATTGATGAATGGGTGCTTGGATGAATTAATGGGTATTGGTGGGTGTTTGGTTGCATTACTGGATGGATGAATGGATGGTGTTAGGATGGATAGATCTGTTAATGTGTACTGTATTAGCATCTCTTACATGAGCTGCAACTTGCTTTATTTGCCAGATGTAAAAGGATTCTGGCATGGACGTATGCTACCTGATACCCATGTAGATACCAGGAAGATCTGTGAGAAACAAAGTTAGTTTGAAATTCTTTGCAGGCCTTCGGGCACTCTCTGTGCTCTCTAGACTTCTATTGGTAAAATCACCGTGAGTATCTGGCAACTCTTGGATCCTGTCCAGCGCTTAATTTGTAAAATATTAAGTGCCAGGGCTCTGATCAGGAGTAAGTGTGAGCGGGAAATCCGTTACGCTCGCGGATTTTGTGGATTTTTGGGAAATCCGCAATCTGCAAATTTTGCGGATTTCCCGCAAAATCCGCAAAAAACATCCGCAAACGTAACGGGTTCAAAAGTTGAACCCCCACTCATGCAACTATTTTACAATGGCGCCAGCAAGCTGCCAGCGCCGTTGTAAAATAGTTACAAAGTTAGCTTGCACAGGAACCACTAGATAAAACGAAGCAGGTGCTGCTTTATTTTATCTAAGTGCTTCCTATGCAAGCTAACTTTGTAACTATTTTACAACGGCGCTGGCAGCTTGCTGGCGCCATTGTAAAATAGTTACAGCTCACTCAAGGGACCCCTGCGCCCTTCGGGACGATTGCATAGTAACACACACATGGACGCTCGAACTAGTTAATCCTCAAATTCAGTGACTCATTCATTAGCCCAAAAACAATCGTGAGCGTCGTCGAGGCAGGACAGGTGTGCCTTCTTCCCAAATCTACCGTGGAAAATCAGCTGTGATGCTAGATAGGCTTTGCATCCTTGACTTTCACGAGCGCAATACCCGTGCTGTTCCTGTGACCAGGAGCTTCTTTCTCTTCATCTGCTGAACTGATCTCTCTCTGACCTTTTATTCACACAAGACGAGGCACATACCCTATTGGGCACATTGTGTTCGCACGGGTTTCTGCAAGTTCGCACGCGTTTTGTACAATTTCGCAATTTGCGAAATTGTACAAAACCCTCGCGAACTTGCAGAAACCCGTGCGAACATAAAAAAAAAAAAATCCGCAAATTCGCGGGAATTCGCGGATTTTGCGGATTGCGAGTTCGCAAATCCGCAAAATTCGCGAACGCGAGATTCGCAAAATTCACCCATACTTAATCAGGAGGCCACTGCAGCTTCCACCAGGAACCACCCTTGACATCGCTGGCAAAACAACTACTAACCATCTTTCTCACATGTAAATGCGACTGTTAAGATTATTCCAGGTCCCCAAAGCTAAAGGAATGGCTGGGGAGGCAGTTATTAGTAATGTGTTAATGTATATTGTTTTCCTAAGCAACTGTTATAATGCTCATCTTTAAATTACATGAGCAGACTGCCCTAAGTGTGGTGTTGACAATTAAGTGCTTGTGCTCAGCACCGGAAAGCTCCTGCTCAAAATAAGCACTGATCCTGTCAGAGGTATTGTTATAGTATGTTACCCCATTTTTATTCGGGTTGTCCGCTTACTTCTATCAAAGCCCTAAAGACCACTTCCCTTTCCTGTAAAGGACTCTTGTTCTGGGCTCAGCAGCGTTCTCAGCTGCATCGCATAAGAAGGCAGACTTTAGTTTAGATCATCTCAGCATTTTGTTTTTATTATTAAACTAGCAGCCCGTCCCGATGTGGTCCGGGAGCAATTAGGCTTCAAAGCCCCCACCTGCACGTAGAAAAAGGGATCGGTTAGGCTCTGGGTGTATTTAAACCTTTTCTTTCAGACCATGTTTTGGGTTTGCATAGGAGCCCACTTTTCCATCTCCTAGTCACCTTTTTAGATGCTAGGGCAGCATTCTTTTGACTTCTGTAGACACATCTGCAACATATCCACTCTTGTTAGTTTGCTCACTGACTTTCTGACTGTGCTGAAGGATGATCGTACTGCAAAAGCCGCAATTTGGTTCTCTCTACGCATACCAGCCCTCTCAAGCCATCTGCCATATCTCTTGCGCTCCAGCTGGCTGTATATATCATACCTGTTCCCTTCCCACATGGCATCTACTACACCTTGTCACAGCACCCCTTCCCACGCGGCATCTACTACACCTTGTCACGTGTTCCCTTCCCACGCGGCATCTACTACACCTTGTCACAGCACCCCTTCCCGTGCGCTCGGTCTTTGTACCTCAATACCTGCTCCCTGGCCGCCTCAGCATCATGTCACTCCGCCCCCTTCCTAGCGCTGTTGCCATGTGAATATCACACAAGTGAGTGACCCATTTCCTGGCCCTCTCTGCTACTCGCCACATGTCTCTTGTTTATCGGGTCCCCCTTTCTTCGCCTCTCGGTTGCTCCATTCACGTCTCACCAGTCCTCCAGTCTCCGCTCTTTGCAATCAATGCTCGGACGTCAGCGTCGTTGCTCCAATCACGTCTCATCAGTCCTCAAGTCTACGCTCTTTGCAATCAATGCTCGGACGTCAGCGTACGCCACTTCTCCCCTCGCTCCTGATGTCATGATGCACCTCGCGGCCGGCACTACTTTCAAGGGACTACTTTTTTATGGTAAATTTTTTCAATTACGTTTTTTTTATTTTTATATAGCCTATGTCCATCTCCTGGACCTCCGCTTTCCAACGCTGTATTGGGTGTTGCGATTGGTGGTGTACTTTTTGAGTTTACCTGGCTCAAAGGACACAGTTCTCTCTTTATAATAGTAGTATAGATATTTATTAAGGAGTTACAGTCTTTTTTTTTAGTAAGTACAATTCTTTATTGTTTGATTATTTAAAATCTTACAATATTTACAATACAAAAACATATACCTAATGACAATACAATAAAATCAATTATATCCTTAAAAGTTCGATAAAATTTCATTAAAGTCATTTTTAGTAATTTATTCACCCAGTTTTGTATTGACTATTTTTAAGAACCTTACAAAGGTAGCGTTCATGATTATACAGTCGTAACAATAACAACCAAACATTTGTCAACAGCACTTGCCATTATTACAGTGCATCTTCATCTACCAATACAGTCCTCCATTTTATTCAGATGTTAATGTATATTTAGGTTTCAACACGATCAGTTGCAGTCGTCTCTCTCAAATATTCCACAAGAAGGCCCCAGATAGCTTTTGGGCATGAGGAGTGTGGTGATTCTGCAGCATATGTTTCCAGATTAATTTCACATTACACAATGGGGCTTATTTACAAGCCCCTTGCGCCACGTTTGCGTCATTTTTAACATGGGAGAACAAGTGACGTACGGGTGGCGCACGGGGCTTGTAAATAATCCCCCATACATTTTATCTAGTGTTCATGTTTGAGTGCAGATATTTTCCCCCAATACAGCTCCACTCTATATTTGACTAGCAGCAGTGCTATTGCTATAAATTTGTGCACTCCAGGTTTCAGCGTTTGGATCATTCACAACAAACACATATGTGTGGTACATATCACCTCCTCCGACGTCATAGTCCTTAAGTCACGCACTACATCGATCCAATATTTCTGAACTTGTTCACATGTCCATGCTAAATGTAAAAAATCTGCTCACTCCTTTTTCACACATTCTTACATTTCTCTCTATCTCTCAGCCCTTACTTGTTCAATCCAGTAGGCGTGGAATACATTTGTTGCATATATTTGAAATGAATAATGCGCAGGTTGCATTTTGATGTCAACGTCCATGTTAAATTGCAACAGAATCACCATTTCTCCAGCATTAATTGAGGAACTAAGGAGGTGTTCCATCGGTCGAGCACTAGTATTGGTGTTTGAGGTCTGTCTTCTCGTGCTGCATTATATAGTGTAGTGACCATATGATGTTGTGTATGGCTAGTTAACAGCGCCTGTAGGGTAGAAAGTGTGGAGGGGTGTCCTCCGGGAATGATAGATATTATATATGAATGTGAACAGAGGTATTATATTTTGGATGAAACCCAAATCTGCTGGAGTCAGGAATTTCCCATCTAGGTAAACATCCTTCATCTTCTCTATGCCCGCCTGTTCCAACACCCTGATTCCACCTGGCTCCTGTGACACTGAGAGGGCTGCATGGTGTCCCAGCGGAAGTGACGAAGCATATAAAGGCAGCCTATGAGCTCTTGCTCCCAAAACCTGCCTTGCAGAGATTGTGCAGTGTATTGTATTAATTTCTGTGCGTGTTATACCCGTGAGCTTGTGCGGTAAAATATATTTAGGCAGAGTAGGGTGTGCATCTTCCTCCTCTATTGGTAAATGAGGTGTGTAAGTGTGTGGGTGATACAAATAATGTGTGATTTGCGCTTGCACACAGAGACAATATAGATACATGTCCAGTGCACCAAATCCCCCCTTTTTATAGGGCATAGTAATGACTTCCCATTGTTTATGTGGTTGTTTACCTGCCCATGCCGGCCTGATCAGATGCAGGCGTATTGTGAAGATTAGTGTCTTCGGCAGTACTATAGGTATATTGTTGAATAAATAGGGAAAACGCGGTAGTCAGGGCCGGACTGGCCGTAGCGGGCACCGGGTGTTTCCCTGGTGGGCCACCAGGGTACAGGTCTGTTTTGGGCCCCTGGGGGCCGTTTTTGTTACAGGGATGTTTTTGCAGCGTAGCTGCAATATTGGCCCTGTAACAAAATCGTCTAAAACCGGCCCTGGCAAATAGCACTGCCATCCCCCCCAAGCCTCCAGAGGGGCCGGCCGAGTACTTTGCCAGGGTTCAGTTTTGGTTCCCAGTCCGGCACTGGCCTGGTGGTAGTATTATCATTTTCATGATGGCGATCCTGTCAGCCAGTGAAAGCAGCATCCTGATCCACTTCAGCACTCGTTCCTTCAGTTTCCCAATTGCCCTACCATAATTTTCCTGTGTTATGAGTACTGGATCCATATGTATCCACATTCCCAGATATTTCGCGGGCCCTGTATTCCACTCTAGGGAATATTCCAGTTTGTGCGGTGTAGTACATAATGTCAGTGGGACTATCACTGACTTCGTTCAGTTAATACTAAGGCCCAAATGTTGTTTCAAACAAACATATTACTTGAGGAATGGTACCAAGTTCAGCTTGGGATCGAGAACATATAGTACCATGTTGTCCACGTACATCGAAATGCTCATTGGTCTCTGCCGGAATCTCAAAGCAGATTCCGCATCCCTTTGTCCGAGGACACATGCCAACAGTTCTAAGGCCAATGTGAACAAAATCTGGAAAAGGGGGCGTTATTCACACTCTTGCCACTGGTGCTGTATACAGTATGCCTAACTATTTCTTGAAGGAGTCAGGGATCCCTACTCTCTTCAGAATATTCCTTGGCGGCATCTAACAATACCGCTGCAGTGATAAGGTCTCGACTCAGCTGGTATTAGCACGGAAATTGTGCGCAGGTTATGTGTAGTGGAACATGATGGTATGAATCCAGACTAAACCAGTAAAACCACATTTTATAATAATGGTTGTAGTCTAGAGGCTAGGATTTAGGCTACTATCTTGGCATCTATGTTTGTAAGAGAAAGGGCTGGAAGGGATGAATTGCACAAAGGTGTATGTTTGTTGGGTTTTAACAGGGTGACAATAAGGGCTTCACGGAGAGTTGGTTGCAGGGTTCCTAGTTAGTATGATTCTGTGTACATCTCTTAAAGATTGTGCATTAATAGGTTATTTGTAAAATTCACTTGTCAGTCCATCTTTGCCTGGTTTGCCATTTAGTAAAGATCGTATGACTTTGCTTATCTCTTCCCCCTCTATCTGTTGCATGAGATACAACTGCTGTCCCCCCACAACAAAGGTAGCGCAATGTCACCCAGTAGGCATCTATCGCCCCACTATGAATAGTCCGTTCAGTCTAGTGGTCAGAGCATGGTCTGGTCTTCCTCCCTCTTCATATGCTCTTGCTATATATCTACGAGAGATGTGATGTACTTCCCTTTGTGCTACGTCATTATATTCTGTGGTCCGGTCACGTATATCAGCCAGTGTGGCTGTGGAAAGTTGCAATTCATATTCGCTTTGTAACTTTTGTATAGTGCATTCTAGCTTTGTTAATTCTGTTTGGATATCTTTGCGTACCCTACACTCTTACTAATACAGATGCCCCGATATTAGCTTTAAATGCTTCCCATAGAGTATTATCCCCGCTGCCCGAGTCCTTAGTGATATCGAAATATTCAACAATTGCTTGTCTAATTGTGTGCCCATATACTGGGTCTAGACGTGCTTCAGCTTTCAATCACACATAAATTGTGTTGGTGTGATCCAGTTCGCATTTTAAGGCCAGGAAACATATTTTGAAAAAGCTCAATTCATCAAAAAGGAAGTGAGAAACTACAGCAGACTGCATTGTTCTAAAAATATTACTTACTGCACTGGTTGCCAGAATATCATGCCAGTCTAATGTTTTCCTGAGGTAGAGTGACTTCCTATCCACTAATTACTTGGACTATTTATAAATTAAATCTAATGTCCACTGTTTTGAGGTAGCTGTGCACTGTGCTTTGTATGTTGGTGCACTTTGGCATTTGTGGATTACATCACTCAGTTGGTGGTTTGATGAGTGGCTGAGCTGTTTAATCGGTCTTTTGACACGTTCTTTTTTATTTTATTTTATTTTAATGGGTGCCCTAGTCCCATCCAGTGCACCCATAACCGATTGTTTTGTTGGGGACCGTGGGAGAGCTCTGTCGGCTCACAGCCAGCACCCATACAGGTTGCCAGCGGGAGCGAGCCACATTTTCGTTTTTATTTTATTTTTAGCAGCCAAAACACATTGTTTTATTGGTGGCTGTTGGATGAGCCACAATACCCCCATGACCCTGATGACCCCCCCTCCCCCCAGCCAGCAACCATCTTGGGTGCTGATGGGAGGCTACAACAGTGAATGTGCTCCTGCCTGGCGGGTGCTTAATTTCTGCTCCTGCTGCAGGACAACATTCACTGTTCTCCGTCAGCATTGGCAGGGAGGTTATGTTCTGCTCCCACCCAGAGGGAGCCTTTTTGCTCCTATTTGTCAGGCCCGGGGATGGGGCCTTGTGGTCAATATCTGAATCAGCAAGGCAAGCTAAACTCAGGCTCCTTTCCCCAATGCATTCTGTGTTTGTCAAAAAAAAGAAGTGGGACGGTCCCGGGGGATGCCCTCTCTCCCAATATTAAAAAATAAGTAACCGCCCTGTCCGCCGGGACCAGACCCATCCGGTGGGGATTATAATGGAAAAGAGTAGGCCCACTCTGTTTTAAATGTTCACTACAGTAAATTCAATGTTTCTGTTTTTGGCCCTACTCCTTCCCCCACAAGTCCTACTGGGGCAGGGTATCCCTATTCAGCCCCTATATATATTTATTTTCCTTTCTACAAAACAAGTCCTAAAATGGCTACCAAACATCTTTGTAGATGTTGGCGGAAGCCAATCATATCTTATCTTTTGATCTGCTGGTCCTGCTGTACTACCACAGCCTGAGAAATAATTTTAATTTAAACCTTAATTTCTCAAGAAATACTTAGCAGCTTTATACCAAACTACAACAAGCACAATTTCTGGGTAAAGATCTAGCTGTCTACCGAATTTTGTGTCATTTTGTTTTGGGTGTAGCACTGTCCGAAATTACCTTTGGGAAATTGTGTTTTGGGCCCCTGTTTTTACTAGTCCCCACTTGATGGATCACCCTCAAAATTTCCAGGCTGGAGTTGAGGTGGATGAAGCTTTTTTTCTGGAATGTTTTGCCAAGATTTGTCCGGCATGGATGGCAATTACTAATCCTATGCTTAAAGACTTTGATGTAAAAATGGCAAAATGCTATTTTACTCTCTAGCTCCGCATGGGTGGTGTTTGGCTACTCCTAGTCATATGCTTAAAAACTCTGCTAGAGATACAGACATTTGAAGCAGGCAGATTCAAAGCATTGGTGTTGTTGTAGCGGGCCCAATACAGGAGCTGCTTTCCACCTAAACTTAGGGACCACTGAGTTCCCTGCTCCCTTTTTTGCATACTTTATAAAATATATAAATATATATATATGTGCTCCTCAAAACTATTATTATTCTTTTTTATAAAAACAAAATAAAATACACATTACAATAAACAAAAGACACAAGCCACAATCCAACAGGATCTCAGAGTACAGGACCCCACAGCACACTGGTTACTACCCCTTCATACAATCAGCAAGCACAATCTTGTTTTAATTAGTGACAGTTATAAATGATCACCTTACTCATCATATCATGTACAGTAAACATTAACCGCTTCCTAAGTCTTTTCCCTATTACTGCGTAATATCTCTATAGAGTCCACTCGGGATACAGATTTTCACATTTTTTAATGCAAAACCTACCGTCATATATAGATCAGTCTACATGCATGCACTTGTCCATGCCAGTGTACTCTATCCTGATGATAAGCACCACATGGCTTCTTAGTTTTCCTACATCTTAACAGGCCACCAGGCCCTAGGTCTTAAAACATCTTGCTGCATCGAGTCGTTGGGTCATCTCTCATATCCTCAGCCACTTAAGTTTGGCTTTACTTGGGTGTTCTTCCCCACAACAGATCTCAGGGCCCGATTCACAGAATGAACTTAAGACTCAATCCTAAACTTACTACTATTTTGGTATTCACAGAATGCACTTACTACTTTTGGCATTCACAGAATGCACTTACTACTTTTGGTATTCACAGAATGAACTTACTACTTTTGGTATTCACAGAAGTTAGGATTTTGTCTTAAGTCTGTCTTAAGTCTGTCTTAAGTTTGTCTTAAGTCTGTCTTAAGTCTGTCTTAAGACAAACTTAAGACAAAATCCTAACTTCTGTGAATACCAAAAGTAGTAAGTTCATTCTGTGAATGCCAAAAGTAGTAAGTGTATTCTGTGAATGCCAAAAGTAGTAAGTGCATTCTGTGAATACCAAAATAGTAGTAAATTTAGGATTGAGTCTTAAGTTCATTCTGTGAATCGGGCCCACTGACTTTACCTATCTCTTCACAGAACTTAAGTTCGGGTAATATCTACACATTGTAAAAAAAATAACCCAGGTAGCTCACGCAGGCAACAATTTCTTCTTCTATTTGTGTCATCGTATAGTGTACTCTATGTAACAATTTAATCTGTACCGCTTGAATCCTATTCTAACGGTCCATCAAGTGGATATTGCAAAGCCTCTTCCCACTCCATGTTGTCTAGTTCCCCTATATCTCTTTCCAATATAATTCTCAATGTATTAAGAGATCCAGTTGTATCATTAACCATTGACAGGTAAATGTAGGATGCCATCTACAGAGATATTCTTCTCCTACCAGGACCTACACATCATTGGGCAAATGCATCTGTAGCACATGCTGAAGCTGTAAGTATCAGTAAGATTCTGAATTTGCTGAGCTGTATTCCATCTGTATTCCATTTGCCAATGAGCAAATGTTTTCAGTCACTGTGCCTCCACACATCTTCTAAGACTAAGATTTTATAGACCAAAGCGTATTTTCATTGTGAGGATCGTAAAAGTACTATGCACTGCATTTGTGAGAGAAGGCAGGCATCATATTTGCATTCTACCATGTAGTACAGCCAGGTAGCTAGTTTTTCCCTTTGAACTTTCCTTAAAGTTGTGGCCAAAAGGCCAATTCATTTATTATTGTGATATGTGACACCCAGTAACATTGTAGTAAGTCAGGGTGTGAGTTTCCCCCATTCGCACTGGCCAATGTCTCTCACTACCCAAGGGGGAATGCTAACTCAGAAGTGTATGCACTGTGTCATCAACCTTTTAGGAGAAGATCTCTGGCACCCTCTATCATGTTTTCTGAAGCATGTGAAGAAACTTGAGGGAAAGGCCACCTTATAAAATGCAGCCCTGCCAAGTATTGAGAGGGTCTCAGTTTTCTCCAATGTGTTACATCACTCTGTAACTCCTCCACTATCATGTGCATACTGGATGTGTGTACAATATCCTCATCCTGTGACCCATGCATTCCTGATTATTTTAACCCTTCAGGACTTACCCTAAAGCGTGAGGAGTTATGTGCCATCTGTTCCTGAGCCAATGATTGACACACGATCAATTTTTCCCGTTGAATGGTAATTCCCAATTTTCTCCAAAAAGTGCTGATATTATTTAGGTCCTTTCCATTGTGGCCTCAGGACTTCTGACAAATAAAAGTATGGTGTCTGTGTACATAGATAGGGCTTAGACATGGTGTTGTCGTGGATCGAACATGGCAATGGTTGAAGCGCCAGGGTGAACAGAATTTGCAAGAGGCAAGGTACATGCCCTGTATCTTTCCTTAGAAAGAATGCATTGGATCATGCCCTGCGCACTCTTACTCTTGGAATGCAATATACATATGTTTATCCCATCCCGGAGACTGGGGGCTGAAGCCCATTTTCCGAGCATTGCCACCAAGTAGGGCCATTCAATATAGTCAAAGGACTAGGCTGTGCCTCAAGACAACACCACACCCAGATCCGGTAAGTTGGATGCATATTACATGCACCCATAAAGACGTCTGAGATTAAGTCTAGTGCTCCTACATGGCATTAACCTATTTTGATCAGGGGCACTATCATTGTTATGATGTTGTTTGACCAGCACATTTTCCAGTATCTTAAATTGCATATTTATTGGTGATATTACTATGTAAGATTTATATTTCAACCTGGGTTCCCTTCCCTATGTATGAGTATTATAGACATCAGTCTTAAATTGTATGCTTGGTACCTACATATTTCATATTTCTATACATTGTAAGGTGGAGGTGCACTAGGTTGCTTAAGATGCACATGGAAAATTCCAAAAGAAATCTATAAGGTCCAGGAAAATTTCCACTTCCAATTGTGCAATGGCATCTGAAATCTCTTCCACTGCCAACTTTGTCACCAGCTCTTGCATATATACATTAAAGATTGTTCCAGAGCTGGGAAATCCAGAACTATACCCATCCTTTCACAATCCTCCACTTTCTAATCTAAAGCTATAAGGGTTTTTTATATGGTTATACTATTTTAGTAATTCCAGTCTGCGGGACTCCCTCCACACCAAGTATCGCTCCCACCCTTCTACGACTCTCCTCTTTCTTGCCAGGTCACAGTGATAGTTTCCCTGCCTTCTTTTCCATTTCATATATTACTGTCTGTTCTAGCTTCTTGAGTGCATTTCAAATATAATGTATGTTTCTTTCTTTGTATCTACTCCCTAATCCTGGAATCGTCACTTATTAGAAAGCATCCCTCTAGAGCCAGCAGTTCATCCTCCGCTAATCTCAAGGTCTCAAGGTTAGCTCTATCATGTTTTCACCCTGCTGCATAGATCATTGGCCCACCCTTAACAATTTCCTAAATGCCTCCGACAGGATCACGTCTGACTGCGCTGATCCTGTATTGTCATTGAAGGAGGCGTCCATGCAGTCCTTCTGTTTGCCAAGCATCTTTTCATCTCTTCACTCCTAGGCTTCTAAATTACAACCCTGTAAGTGATGCTTACCCCGGCCTTCAATATAGGGGAGTGATCTGACACTCCCTAGCAAAGAAGTTCACCCCTCAAGAGGAATATGCCATCTCTTGAGAATGTGAGAAAATAGTCTATTCTGTAAAGTGTACGGGGTGCTGCAGAATGGTAAGAATATTGTTGTTCTCCATTGATTTTGTCTCTGCACATATCAATCAGCACCAAGGCCTTGGTGAATTTAAGGATTCATGTGAGTTTGCAACCTTTGCGCTAACTACAGTCTGTTTAGTTCCATTGACATCACCAGATTCACATCATCAAAACCAATAGCTATCTTACCTTTAGACATAAGTAAAAATTTTGAGGCAGGTTTGTCTAAATTTGGGTTTAGTAGCCAAGAGGGCAAATACACTAAGAATATAGCAGTATGCTTCCCATCCTAAATCCCAGATACCGCTCCAACGCAGCCTTGTGGATCCTGCCAGGTCTATGCGAGGATCTGGGTGTACTATATGATATGGCTGTGGGGCCTTATCATGGTCTACACTCACAGATATCATCTTTGGTCCAGTAAGAGTTATTTACTTAATATTCAGCTCAACCCTTTGGTAGCTATGACACAGAGCAGCAAGGTTTAGCAAAGGAATAATGTGTAGAGCATTTAATAGCACCAAAGAACAGAATGAGAAATTCACCAACCTAGAAAGAGACACAACGTCAATTTATAAGAACAGAGTATTTTTTATGAATTTTTGGATATCTTAATCATTACAATCTACTAGAGAGTTCTAGAGATACAGATTTTGGAACTTTTTGTCACTTTTGAATGAAACCGCAAACAAGCATCGGCAAACATAAAATTTGAAAACTTTTGAAAAGTTTGGAAAAGTTAGTGCAAGTGTTCCGGCCCGCCTTGGGTTACCAAATCTTGCAGGGACATGATCTAGCCGGCCAGATTTGATACTTTGGGAAATGAAAATAGCATTTTTGAAGGAAGTTACAGACTTTAAAGGATAACTACCATAGAAGTCAACAACGTGGTCCTGAAGCTTAGGGATGCAGGCTTAATGGTGCTCATGGTGTGCAGTACATGGGGTGAAGTCAAGTTGAGTCCTCGTCCACAAAGGAGATGGGGAGACTTTATCCATGGATCTCGAGGTCCCACTCAGTCTTCTGTGCACGGTTCCAAGGGTTGCCTATGCAAACCTTGCGCTTTTGCAATAGAGTGGCCACAGTGCAAATCTTTGGTGGAGGCTATTGGCCACCGTGGGTGATGAATCCGGTCACAACAAACACTCACAGGTCCAGCAGACACAGGTGCACCTTGAGGCTATTTCTGAGTTGTCTTTTGGGGTGTCTGATGTCCGATAGCGGAAAACCTTCTGCGGTGGCTACCAGAATTGCAATTTGGAATATTTCAGTTTTAATGTCTCTAGTGCCAGTCTGGGAGATCAGCCAACTGGCCCTGCTTCAAATTAGGGTCAGGGAATGAACGTTATCCCAAGCCAGGCATGCAAAACAGGGTCCAAACATCACAAGCCCAAAATGCAGCAGGTGCAGTCACTCCAGTGTCGCAGTCTCTCTTTGTGCGCTTCCAATGGGTACAAAGTGGTCTTCCTCTAAGCCATCTAGGGGGTTCAACTTAGACAACTAACTTGGAGGCATGAATATTTCTACTCTCATTTTTAAATCCTGCTCCCAGTGTAGGCTTACGTCTTTTGCAGCTTTATAGATAGCACAAACTTGACCCAAAGGTATTGGAGCACTGCTTTGTGAAGAGGTAAGCTTGTAATGTGCGCTCACTGAAAGGTGCATTGTGTCTCATTTTAATCTTTGAGCTGCTTAGCTGGGCACTGGTCTGTTAACAAAGAAGCAAATCCTCATCACCAGGATAATAACGGAAGCAGGAGTACTTTTAGCTCTCCAAAAAGCTTTCTTCAACATGGGGCTTGAGTGATCAGATTACCGCTAATCTCTGTCAGGACTCAGTCCGGGACACCAGCATGTGTCAGGGACTCTGGCAAAGACTGATGGTAGGGAAGACAAAGTAGGCAGAATATTGGGTTCAGAACTGTCCAAGATCACACAGAGAGTCAAAGGAGAAAAGGAATCCAAAGGGGAAGCTCTGTACAAGTTAATAATAGAGTTATGGCTCAGAAAGGACAGACACTCAAGAGGTCATGTGGCATTCAGCCTAACTACCCCCAGAATGGCAGTGCAAGGTATATATGTATATATATAACATCATTAACAATAAAGGGAACGCGGGTTAAAGCACTTAGGAGCTCCACATGGTAGGACTAAGGCTCAGTAAGTTCCTCACTCACAATTGCTTTTCCAGATCTAGACTGTGAAAATCCAAATATTGGATATACATGCAAAAGCGGGGTCTGTGTAGCTGATACCTAAGGGGATCTTATAAAAGTAACTCAACTACAATACTCACAGTGGACAAGAAACACCACCTAGGTTGTCAACTGAGCCCACGGATCCTGGCGATTAAACAGTAACATGCAAGGCTGTAACAACAAGGGTGTAGAACTAAATATGCACCCACGAAAGACAATGAGCTAGCAAGGATGAGTACTTAACAGGAAAGGAGGGAAATCAAAGTGCAGACATGGCAGAAAACAAGTAACAAACATACAAGGAAACTAAGAGCAAGACAGCAGGAATGGGAAGCTATGAACTATTACAAAGGTAATGGGGAAAAAAGCAGGGTCTGGGAAAAGGTAAATACATAAGGAAAAAGGCTCAAGGGACCGCTAGAATTGTACTGAATCAATGAAACAAGGTAGCATGGTAGACAGTGAGGTTCAGGAACAAGGAATAGCAATAGCTCTGGAATCAAGGAATCTATGTAGCACTGCAGGTAGTGCTAGTTCTGGAAACAGGAAATAGCTACAGCTCAGGAATTAAGGAATCGCCTAAGCTCATGAATCAAGGTAGCCCTGGCAGGCACTGCTAATTCAGGCATCAGGAAATATCTACAGCTCAGGAATCAAAAAAGCACTGCAAGCAGTGCTAATAAGGAACAAGGGATAGCTGCAGCACAGGAACAGGGCAAAACTATAGCTCAGGAACTCTGAAAACAAGCAAAAGCTGAGGAAACCAGGGTCAGTCTCACCTGAACACAGCTACAATGACCAATGCTGGACTGAAAGGAGCTGGGGCTTAAAAGAAATCGCAGCTATCATGGGCATCAGGTGTGAGCAGGCTAGCAGCAATTCTACAAAAAAGAGGGTACCTGTAACTGGACGAGTTCCTAAGTCAGGGATTAAACAACAAATGTAAACAATAATACTTAGGCAACTATTAAACATATAGGCAAGCAAATAGGAAGAAGAAAACCCAGATCATAGTCTATATCAAAATCATTTAATAATGTCAGAAGTATCAAAAATACAAATAATGCAAAAGGAGTGATCAACATACATTGAATAAATAAATAATAAAGTGCAATGTTCAGGATTATTCAAATCTTAAAAGAGCGATATGTATATATCCATCTTTAGAATGATAAAACAAGCCTGTATATTCATTCACGCTCGCACAATCACACAATCATACTTCTAGAAAAGATGCAAGACATTCATAGATTTTTGTGGGACCCAGACCTATGTGATATGTACATATATTTGCATTCTATTGCTTATGGGTAATATGTGCCAAAACCTTTTTTTTAATAATGCATCATGATGTTCTAGTTCGACATAGATTACAATTGTTTAATTGCCAAAAATACATGTGTTGGGTCTTCATGGCTTGTCCACAACAAGATAGAGGAAAATCCATTCAGCTCAGCTAGTCAAATAGTCAAATAGCAACATGTGCAAATACGGCATGGCTCGAAGAGTTTGACCTATGCACGTTTCGGCTCTGCAGCCTTCATCAGGAAGCCAAGATGAATAACATCTTGTTGTACAATTTAATGTTAGCAGCAGCCAGTCACAGGTGTGCTGAATCCCTCCACCCATCCTCGGCCTGCACGGGTAGAGATGAAGCAGTAATCAAAGGAATATAGGTAATGGAATTTTCAGCATGAGCAGACTGGCATCCCCAAAACCCGGCATGGATTCGGAATCTATGTCAATTCCCAAATATTATCCAAATGGCTGGAAGTCAGGATATGCATGCAGGGGAGTGTCTGTAATCTCATTGAAAACTGGAAGCCACACTATGCCGCCCCCTGGTGGTGGGCACAAGAGCGCAGGGAGTGAAACGTGATACTCTCCAAAGGAAGGGTGGTCATGCGGAATGTGCCCTGGTCTCCAATTGGTGCTCTCAAAGCCTGTAAACGGTTTGACAGATAATGACCGTGCCCGAGGTGTGCATATTTTGATTGCTTGCCCCATGCTAGATGGAGCAACAGATCTTTGACTAAAAAATACGCACTTCAAAAGAAGCCCAAAGAAGGGTGATAGCGCTGATTTACAAAATGACAATTAAAATAATGCATGCATCAGTAAAGACTGTAGGTTTGCCTTTTTCATCAAAGGTCTTTTCATTGCTTGGCGAATTTTTGGATGTGACTGTCTTTAGGGGAATGTGTGAATGGTTGTGAGAATCTATTAATGGGTGTGAATAGATGGATATTTGAGCACATCATTCATGGATGGATGGTTGAATGGGCAGTTGAGTGTTTGCAAGAGTAGATGAGGTATGAGTGTGTGTGTGAGTACATGAATGAATGTAAGGGTGGCTGAGTGCATGGATAAGTGAGTACATTTAAACGAGTGCTACTTGTGTAGGTTAGTGGATGAATGGAAGAATGCACTGATCATGGAAAGGGTGATTGCACAGAGTGACTTTTATGTGCATGAGCAGATCAATGGATTAATAAGATAATGAGAGTACATGTATTGGACAAATGAGTGAGCAAGTAGATGAGACTGTTGATGCTTATATATGAGTTACGGAATGCATGGTGCGATAAATAAGTACATAGATGAAAACATTGGTAAGTGAATGATTGGATGAGTGGGTGCATCATGTTGTTGTCCTGAGCCATTACACTTTCTGGCACAGGAAGCTGAAAGGTTCATAGGATGTGTAAGATGGGGCATTCCAGACCAAACAGAAATATAATTTAAATAAAAGAAGCGTGCAGGCTATTCAGAGGCTGTGGATCTGATCCCAACCCACTGTGGACTCATCTTCAAACCTCCATTACTATTGCCATTTCAACTACCACTCATCAGAGGTCAGACTAATGCATGTCAATGCTGCTGTCTCCATAACCACACTAACATGCTAAAATATAATGTGATTATATAATTATAGCCTCTCTGTGTGCAACCAGGAATGGTAGTTCAGTGGGGTTACGAAAAACCAGCAGCCAGAGCTTGATGTGTTGCCTCAAGCAGTAGTAGTTTGAGGAGAAGAGTCTCCTTGCTAAGGAAATTGGCCTGGGCCCAACTAAGTAGTTTAATTTCCTTTCACGAAAGTTGGTTAATGTTTCTCATATTGCCTATCACTGGGTCATAAAATTATTTGACTACATAATCATTCGAACAGTAGCCTCTGGGCAGAGTGCACAGAACAATTTTCACACATTTGCAATTGTAATTACCATACACTGGCTGCCGAAATACTAACAGCACCAAATTCAAGGAATTAAAATGCATATTTACATGGTGGGAGGGAGAAGGCGAGAGAACAGGAAAGGGAGTGATTCAAGAAAGTGCATTCAGAGAGAGAGAGAGTGAAAAGAGAGTGCTGAAGAGGAAGGACAAATGAGATTTGCAAACATAGGATTTCAAAAAGATGTTGGGATACAAGTGTCAGAATGAGAGGAGAACACAAGTATTTGAGGCACTCCAAAGGAACTATCCTTTCACCATATTTACCAATATTTAATATTGTCAGAATTGAAGCATTTTCAATTCTATTTAGTCACAACAAAATCATGGGGCTGATGCTTCTTACAAGTGTTGGCAACGTGAGTAGGTCTGGCTTGTTTTCACCATATGGTCATCGTGTGAAATGTCTGGATGCAGTAACAGTTAAAGTCGTTGAATGTCACTCATAATTGCACAGAAATCCTGAAAATGACATAACGGAAGCCCTAGCTAGCCTGCCAGACGGGAAAGCGGCAGGAATGAATGGCATTCCTGTGGAATTCTATAAAACCTTTGCTCCTCAAATAAAATCCATCTTTACTGACGTAGTAACTGCCATATTTAATGGGGCTCCCCCTCCTGCCTCATGGTCCAATGCCAAAATCTCCACATTCCCCAAAAAAGACAAATCACCCTTAGAGATGGGCTCATACAGGCCAATTACACGTATGAACTGTGACTCTAAAGTCTTTTCTAAAATCCTAGCAATCAGAATATCCTCAGTAGTTGAGTCCCTAGTTTCAGAATGGTAACACAGCTTTATTCTGAAGAAATGTACCACTGAACATATTAGGCGGGCCATCACTCTATTTGACGCAGCACAGGTAGCAGGAGACCCGATGTCACTAATACAATTAGATGTCACAAAAGCATTCAATCGGGTCTCCTGGCGGTTCTTGTGGGGTGTCATGAGTAGGATGGGCTTCGGACCAAAACTTACACAGGGTGTACATGCTCCGTATCAAAGTCTGACGGCCTGTGTGTCAATTAAAGGGAGGCTTACGGAGAAATTTAACATCTCCCGGGGAACGAAGCAAGGCTGTCCTTGCTCCCCTCTTCTTTTTGCCCTCTACATAGACCCACTCATCAAGAAAATCGAAAAGAACCCAGCTATCATGGCAGTAAGCAGGCAGGGTAGTGACACCAACATTATGGCCTACGCTGACGACCTGGCCATAACTACCCCTGAACCCGAGAGTGCCTTTCTGGCACTGGAGTTGGAGGCACCGAAATTTGGAAAAATCTTTGGGTATGCATTGAATAAAAAGAAAACACAAATAAGAATGAACAAAGAAATTACCTGGATTGATAGCCGGATAGTCCTGAAGGCTAAATACTTGGGGGTAACTATAACTGCTAATATTGACGAAATTGTAACCAAGAACCTATCCCCTCTGGCAGCGGAAACAAAGAAAGCCCTCAAACAATTCGACAACTTACAACTGACTCTTGTTGGTAGGTGCAATGTAATTAAAATGACCTATTTCCAGAAATTGCTCTACTTTTTCCCTACCATACCACTGGAATTCAGTAAACTAAGCTACAGAAATTTCAGAAAATACTTACGCAGTTTATTTGGGGTTACTCACAACCTTGGCGGGCTCTAAAGCAATTGTCTCTCCCCAGGGAGCGGGGTGGCTGGGCTCTCCTCAACATTGTGCTGTACTACTGGGCTTCAGTTCTGCAATACAGTACCGAACTGGTGAAGGAACACTGCTTCTCTCCTCCAACCGGGCTTACTTCACCATTCCAGCTCTTACTGGGCGAGGAAACTCGTGGCTATCTTTTCAGGCAAATATCCTTAGGATACTACAAACACGTGAGATTTAAGACACTGATGAACTCCTTTAAGGTCTTTCGTAATATTTGCAGAACATTTGGGCTGGGAAGATTTAATAACTTCTCTCCTATCAGCGCAAATTGTAATCTCCCTGCCATCTTTTCTAGGTCCTATTTATTAGACTGGTATAAAGCTGGTAGCACAAAGCTAGGAGACCTCATTTCCAGCGAAGGAGTTAAATCCTTTGAAGATTTGCAAAACAAATATGGCCTGAAAAACCAAGATGCCTTTAAATACTTTACTATACGTGACTTTCTTTCCCAAAAGTATGGGGGAAGTCGCAGGGTTCTCAGAAATAGAACTCATCAAAACATTACGGGACCCTGCGACTCCTCGGATAGGTCTTATATACTCTGCATTAAACAGCCAAGCTCCAGATGATCTACCTAGAATAGCGGCCAAGCAGCTTACTAAACTGGAGGCCCCACACAACACGTTTTATAATTCACTAGAACTTTTCCTGAGCATCTTGCTGTCAGCTGAATTACAGGCACAACACTTCAAAACGATTTTCTTTCTATACATTACCCCCAGTAAAATTGCTAAATGGGGAGCAGGCAAAGGGACACTTTGCCCTCGGTGCTCGGAGTTTAGCGCTGACTCAGTACACATGTTTGCCACCTGCCCAAAACTTACTCCAGTCCACCTTAAAGTACAGGACTTTCTGTGGAAGATCACCTCTCAGGCTACAGTGCTGACTCCCATAATCATTCTACTGGGGACACAGACGGAAACCAACAGGAACAAAGGTGGTGCACTAATATTCGTTGCTATGACAGTGTGGAGGATCTGTGTTGCCTCATCATGGTTGGAGACCGATCCCCCCCCCGTTCCCCCAATGGTTGGCTAGGCTAGTTGCGACCTACCACCTGGAAAAGGCTGTTTATGCTAAAAAAGGTCGCAAAGGGCGCAAGAAAGGCCTAGACATCTGAGGACCTCTCACTACATAGTTGGAACACCCGGGCTCAAACGACTAATCCCCCTTCTCTCTTTTAAGGGAAACTCTGCTTGAAAAGGGGCATTTCATGGTCAACCAAAGGCCAGATTGCGCTCTCTTCCCTTTTTTCCCTTTTGCTTTCTTCTGGCTTCTATCTCCCCCTTTCCTCGCCATTTTTTTTCCTTTTTTATGGTATCTTTTCTTACTTGGTGATTATAAACCCAATCTTTTTTTTTTTAGTGTTAATTATCTTTCTTTTCATGTATTTTCTCTTTTATTTGTGTCCTTGAAACGTAGTAAACTTATAGCACAGTGTATTTCTTTACTATGTGACCACTGCAACACATTTCAGTTTATTATGTTAAATGATACCATTGAATTGAGTGACAATTGTTAGAAGCGATTCTAATCATGAACTTGAAAACATTCATGCCTGTCCATATCTGCTCTGATGACGATGCTGTTACTGAACCAAACAAGAAGAAAGTCTGTAGTCTTTTGCCCCAATAGGAGGCCTAGGGTATTACTATTGATTGAATAACATTATACAGTGGTGTAATGTAAAATGATGGGGCCCCACTGCAGAATGTGACAAGGGACTGAGTCTCCCATATATTACAGATACTCCTTGGCCTAGGACTCAATGGGACTCCCCAGGAAGGGTTTGGAACCATCTGGAGGGTTGGGACCCATTCTGTACTTCAGGGAGCATATGATACACACCTTGACATTATGGCATTTTGTTTTTTGTGCAGCATGCACCGTGAACTGATGTATTGCATGTGATTATGAAGGAAACTAACATATTTTAAGGTGCTCTCATGTGATGATGAAGGAAACTGATGTAATTCAGGGTGCTCTAATGTGATGATGAAGGAAAGGAGGCACAATAAAAATGTAATTGCCTAGGATCACATAATGTGATCCTGTGGGAGCTTGGCTTGATGCAAGGTTTCCTGGATTCACATTATGAAATCTGTCCACTGCTTGGTTATCTCTCTTTATTCCATGTTAGGACAAATCCTAATTCTTTGTATTTAATTATTTGAGGTACCACATCAGTGCAATGTGTTAAATACAATCAGGTTTGAATGTTTCACAAAGAATTAGAGGTGGTAGTGTTAAGGAAGGGTGATGTTCGAATACCGAAGCTAAAATGAAAACCATGGAAACCAACCTTGGTCAGTACATTAAGACAATTTACTCCACGGAAATAAAAGTCCTTGTCATCAATTCTTGAATTAATTCATACACCATCGTTCTCCATCCATCCATTCAATGATTGGACATGGTTCTATAATGAAATATATGTTGCAAAACACAGCATATTTGGATTATTTTGGAACACTTTTTCTGTGACAACAACCCTCCCCAAGGGCCCTTTTCGATTGTTCATGCTCACGTGGTGTGCTCGCTTATTACGTGTAGTATGAGGGCTGGTCTGATAAAATTTGCCAGGGCTACCTTTTGGTTCCCAGTCTGAGCCTGGGCAGTAGCAGCCCCTGTAGTAAGAAAGAGCCTATAAAGGTACCAGCCCCCTGAGAAACCTGTATTTAGGAGCAAGAAAAGAGAGTAGGGCATCACAAAACATAAAAATAGCAATTCCAACACATGGTTACCCCTTATTGCCCACTCCTCAGTGCGAACGTACATCAACAACGTCAGCATATGGTGTCAACTGCAGTTGACTGCCTGCTCAAAATGTATGGGCCCTAAAATAAAGGGGAGGGAGCATGAGTGAAAAGGAAAATGAACTGTTGTGGGCAATTCCACCTGCTACCTTTTACTCTGCGGCAAACAAGAACAATACCTTCCAGCATTACTTGAGTTCATGAGTGTGACATTTTGGTTACTAAAGAGCAAAATCTTCTCATAAGACTCTCAAGAGTTGTAAGAAGGAAACATTTACAAAAACATATAAGAATGCCAATTCAGGCCTGCCCCTTTGGGCAGCTGCTAAATAAAACGAAAATCATGTTTAAAGCTAGTGATACAAATGTGGAGGCTCTGTTAATCGCAACATGCGCAAATTGAAGTTCAACACTAGCTACCAAGGAGGTACAGAGAGACCTGATCCAAGGGTGGAAGAATTATAGAGGGAACCCTACTCCTGTTGAGTGACATTTGAAAGAAATGTTTATTACTCATAATAACAATAATGTGGGTTTCTCTCATGCTTATGGCACTTTGACTGTTACTGCTAGGTGCTGTAAATAACAGATTTTACTACTGCTCAATTTAAAGGCACTTAAGATCAGCAGAAAGGGCTTAACTAAAAAAAATAAAATTAAATTAAAAAAGGAAATGCTGAATATGCCACACATGAGCAATCTGAAACATTGGCAGCTATGACTGAAGAGTCAGACGCTCCCTGCCTCCAGTGTGTCCCATCCAGATCACAGGAATGCAGCAATCCACAAATATCTCTGGCGGTATTCGTCTAACTCCTCTCCTCATATTCGTCTGGTCAGCCCTGGGTCTCCCAAAATGGAACCCAGAGTCTCACAAGCATTGCATGATTCACAGGCATGCATACACCCAGTACATGCTCATAGGATACATGCGCTGCACAGCACTACATCCTTTATTTATTGTACCATTCAGAGGCACGCATACACCCAGTGCATGCATATAATATACACACACACTGCATTATCCCTGTATTGTACTACTCACAAACACATACACCCAGGACATTTGGTCCACACACACACTGTGCAGCTCTACGCACCAAACCGATGTAGGCCAAGGGTGAGTTAAGCACACAGCAGCAGAACCTTAAATGAGTGAGTCTCCAAGACTCACTCCAGTGACACAGGTAAAAAGCAACTCTTCACTACTATTGATCACTACTTGGTATCCTGCCACCCCCTGCTCATGCTGCTTAACTCTTGGTAAAGGCAGTAAATTTCACTACTATGAGGGCCGCGCTTTGGTCTCCCTTTACAGTTCACAAACACTGCAATCCGTGAGAAAGGCCTATGTCATGGCGCACGTGCATGATCTGTGTTCGTCCATGACAACAAAAATCAGCGTTAGGAATCCAGGCATCATTACTGCTGGGTCACTCAAGGCAGGGCTGAACGTCCATCAGCAAGCATGCCCAACCGAAGGAGCTTTCCGTCAGAACAACCATTCACATACCAAACATATCTCTTGTTAAATATCGCAGGTCCTGCTCTGTCATGTGCCTGAGTAAAGCTTTGAGGCCATCATGTCTTCGGGGTGCTTTAAATGCACAGTGGACAATGACAAGTCTGGAGACACGTGAAGCTTTAAACAAGCATTTGACAGAGCTGGGCCTGAGATTCAAAACAAGAGCTGGTGTGTTTGCTTTTACTTCCACAGCCTTGGGAGGGCAAAATAAATACAAAGGGACTGTGACTGCATTTTACCTCATGGAATCCTGATCTGCTGACTGACAAAATAGCTTCGGATATGCGCAGCATGCTTGTGCGAGAGAATGCGCTCTTTGTGAGAATCTTATCTGTATCGTGTTATGTTTATTTGCACCGAATCGCAACTTTCAGCCAACTTTCTAGGCAACCTGTCAATTTCTGAATGACAAAAATAACTAATTACAAAGAAATGATGATGAATGTGCACCATATTTACTATTTTGCTTCGTCTTATGTTTATTTGAACAGAGTTGCTACTTTAACCAACTTTCTAGGCAATCTGTCACTTTCTGCGTCAAAGGACCAGCCACAAACAAAAGGTGATTACGCTGCCTCATAAAGTGACAGAATAACTCGGCTAATTAATGATGCCTCGTGTTCTCGCGAGAAGTATGAAAATAATGAGCTCGAATCCTCCAAAGCATGTTCAGTGTTTCCAGCTTCCGCGGTCGCAAAAGTAAGAACTTTAATTCTCTTCACGTCAGTTATTCAGCAGCGTGGTTTTACACCGCAGAATTGAGACTTGAAGCGCTAGATGAAAAGACATATCCGATAATCCACATACAACAATGTTAGGGTATTCCTAAATGTTTCTTCACAATATTGAAATATACAAATAACTGTCCCTCAAAGGAAATACTTTGGGAAATATCAATTAATAACTCAGGGCATAATAAGGATGCAACATTCATCAGGGAGAACAAAAACAATACTAGTGCTCATGAAGCCAATAGTTTTGGTCTTTAAATTGTAAAGCATAGGATTAGCTTGGGTACTGCCAGTCAGGGTCCTTGTGGCCACTGGTTCTCAAGCTAAGAAAGGCCCCCATTATAGGTCACATACATTCCATATGGGGTAGAAACAAGAGATTTCCCCCAAACTGGCATTACAAGAGGTGCGGGAAAAAACCTGCACCTTCAGATATTCCCTAGAAACATTTAACCTGTTAAAGGCGAGTCCTATCGCTTGAGGAGAGGAAAGATGAATGTGGTATTAACTACCAGCGCCCAATCAGACTCTATGAGCACTGCAGTAATGGAACAGTATTTGGACTTGTTAGTTGAATTCATCTTGTGATGATCCAAAAGCTGTAACAGTTCTATGTGAAGCTCTGAGACAGGTGAGAGAGTCCTTGGTTGCTTCCTGCCTTATCAGGGGAACACTGGTGTAGCCAGACCTACTGCCATCTGAGGCAGACCCTAAATCAGCCGCAGCCGGTAGTGGGAGTACCTGTTGGGCGGTGACGTGGGACGGGGGAGGGGCAGGGTTGGGGGTAGTAAAGTATGGATTACGGAGCTTTACATGTGAGTAAACATAGAAATAAAATGAATTTCGTTGTGTGCACTGCATCACCAAATGCGATGCAGTGCGCACAACGAAAGTCATATTATTTATTTATGTTTCCTGTAAAGCTCCGTAATCCATACATTACTACCCCCCACCCTGCCCCTCCCCCTCCCCTCGTCACCACCCGGCAGGTACTCCCACTACCGGCCACGGCTCCCTAAATTTGCCGCCGGGTGCAGGTAAGAGCAGGGAGGGCTGTCAATCGATGGATTACTTGTACTCGGGCGAGGGGATGGTGGTAGTCGACAGACAAGACTTGCTCAACTCCACCGCCCCCAAAAAGAGTGCCAAGCCCCATGGCCCCCTAGCCACACCACTGCAGGGAATAATGTAAACTGGCAGTATTAGGATTGTGAGGGTGCAGGTGCTCAGGTTTGGATGCTTACCAGTAATTCAGTCTGGGTCTTTTGCTGTCTGATGCTATGGTGACCGTTTCCGGAAGCCACAATGTCCCAAACATTGGAATAGGAGGTTGGAAAATGCCCTTAAGAAGCTGCCACCTTTAGCTAAAGGAAAAAGCCAAAGGTGTACAAAGACTTCAAAGGATTAAAAACAAGATCCCAGAAGTCTGGAATTCAATGGTGGAATTCTTCAGGAAGGTGACAGGATCAGCTAGTGAATGGAACTAAAAAACAAGGGCAGCAACACAGCTTTGTTGTGATGCACGCTTCAACCAGTCTGAGGCGGTAAAAGAACAGGAAAAGAAAATGAAATCAAACATCACATGGCAGAAAACACAGAGTGGGGAATCAAGAAAGGAATGAGGAAGAAATAGTCATGATGGAAAAGGGAGTGAAAAAGGATTGAACACCTGAAATGGACTAGCTTCTGAGCACCTTTTAAAGGCAGCTGCAAACCCTCAGAGAGGTGACAGCCATTTTGGAGCTGGAGGAGCAGGAAGCAGCAGCCAGGATCGCAGGAGGGAAGGCAGCCCCAGGTGAATGAAACTCACGATCTGAACTGCGGACTTCATGCAACATTTACTGGTACCCTGGAACTATGGGACCATGCAAGGTACTGTTGTGCTTCTCGAAAACTCAGGCGGCTGAGACACCGTTGTTGTAACAGCTGGAAGGTTTCTTCCTGGGGCATTGTTGTGCCAACCATAAAGTTTTGGAAGAGTGTTGTATTCATAAAGACCAGGCTTTTGTAGTAATATCTATCTTATCTGTGGATGCCACGGTTGTATTTGAGGAGGAGAATGACAGAACTAGAGAATCACTTTACTAGCTATACAGCTTCAGAGCCATGTTGTGCATAAGTAGTTCTTATGTCTGTGTGTGGGAGTGGGATTCCTCAGTGAATAGTGCATTTGCAAGTAATGTCATTGGCTGTGTCAAAACTGTCATAGGTGTCAATTCACCAAAATTCCAAGGTTAGCGGAAGTGACATTACATACCAACTCTTTGACCCAATGACATAGTAGGAAATGGCATCTAATGATCCTTGACAGTGAATCCTCCTAGGAAGTGATCTCACACAACCTTGATACTGATGACATCACAATAACTGAGACTGCTGAAGTTAAAGAGTCTCTTAAGTGCATAATTATTTTTACAGATACATGTCTATTACACATACCACCTACATTTTAAATAGGGTGCTGACATGATAGAAACATTACACATTTCTCTTTTTCATTACATAAAGCATATGTTTATTCCAAGAGAAGAAAACTGGGAAGCCAGCTTAATTATACTACAAACAGCCATGGCTTAATAGTTCCCCTAGTGTACACCCCAAGCATAAAATGTTCTGGGAAATTTCATAAAACACACTACACCACACTAAAAAGAAATAAAAAATAACAATACTGATTTTATCCTTCTGTAATAATACATATAGGCTATGTATTGAAATGCTTTGGAATGGGAATGCATTTAAACAGGAAACAACCTTTACAACACAACTTTTACAACGCACTACAATTACTACGAAACTTTTACAACGCAACATCCATTACAACTCATGCCATTACAACGCAACCATTGAAACCCATGACACTACAACGCATACCACTACAACGCATATCATTACAACGCAGTCATTACAACGCATACCATTACAACGCATACCATTACAACGCATAGCATTACAACACATAGTACCCTTACACTATCCAATACTTACCCTACTGTTCCACCCCCTGGAGTTAGAATAGTAATTTTTACCCTTACACTATCCAACACTTACCCTACTATTGCACCCCCTGGAGTTAGAATAGTAATTTTTACCCCTACACTATCCAACACTTACCTTACTGTTGCACCCCGTGGAGTTAGAATAGTAATTTTTACCCCTACACTATCCAATACTTTCTTTACATGCAATGTACTGTTATGCGTTGTAATGGTATTCGTTGTAAAGGTAGTATGCGATGTAATGGAATGCGTTGTAAAGGTAGTTTTTAAAAATTCGTTGTAATGGCATGCGTTGTAATGGAATGCATTGTAATGGATGTTGCGTTGTAAAAAATGCGTTGTAAAAGTATGCATTGTAAAAGTATGCATTGTAACGTCATACATCCCATTTAAACAAAAGCGCTATGATCAACAGCCATTCGCATTCTGTTATTTCTGTGCATTGGTGGCAAATTTTCACTGCCAATTGTGGATTCGTGGTAAATTTTCAAAGCGAATGGTGCGTAGTTATGCAAAGTGGTGCTATAGAGTAATTTCTACAATTTCACGTAACAAGTGTAATGTGAAAATCCGGAAATGATGCAAATTATGCTGTCATAATTCAAATTTCACCAGGCCTATTTTACTCAAAAACGTTATGTTGCAAGTGTTTAAAAGAATGTAAATCGACAACATGTTTACAAATTTGCATTCAAATAATTTTATTATTTATAATTTATTCAGGAGAGAGAACATTGCACTGCTGAATTTATTTGTTGTACAGATCTAAAAGTGTAATTTCCTGGCTCACAGTGGAAGCTGCAGAGGGTAAACTGTGCTCATCAGTGCAATGTTTGCCTTCATTTCTTGGCATTGCCTTTGCCACCACTGCAGGCGATTGGGGGTCGCAAAGGCAGTGTCAGTGTTCGCAAAGTGCCAGTGTTGAAAGGTCAAGTCAGTAGTTGCAGCTACAACCTCTGACCCCTAACTGATGTGCATACAAACTTCACAGGATATGCTGTATGTGCCATGTAGTGTTTTCTAGAGTGATCTGCTGTGGATTTGTTCGGGATATTTAGTAAGTAGTGCTCTTTGAGTCGAACCCATTGTCGACAATATGGCCACCATGTACTGTGTTGGGAATGAGTGTTTTTCTGCCAATTGTGTTCAGTTGGATTTTAGTCAGTTCTGTGCAAGCATTGCTGACAATGCAAACATTTCATTAGGCATCCTGAGGTTGCTGTCTATACTTAGGAGAAAGGATTGCTTAAACTAGCTGATATTTTACCAGCCCTTTCAGATGAGGAACCGGAAGATCAAACAATAATTTGGGACTCGTGACTGGCGAGTCTCCTCTTTTACACCCGCTTCAAAATAATGTCAGGGTTGCATCTGGAGAAGCTCTATCTGGCCATTGCTGTCAAGGCTGTGAAGATGTAAGGATGGAACCTTGGTGGATTCATGAAAAGTCAGTGAAAAGGCGTCAGAAAAATCTCAAGGGGGAGACAGCAGGGGGTGTACGACTGGGCTGGGGAAGACTGAATGGAAAATCCAGAAAGGATGGAAGAGTCCATCGAACACTGCAAGAGTGCATGAGGACAACATGGAGGGCATGGGCATGACAGGGGAGAGGGCATGTCTTAGGAAGAGCATGAGAGGAAGTACATTGTTAAAAATATAGTGATAGATTGAAGGAAACGGAAAAACTAGACTTCCAAGCCGTACTAGGTCAACTCATTAAGAGGATCAAGGGGTGAATGAGAATAGTCAGAGAACGAGGATTGTTTGTTTATCCAGAAAGTGACACACACTCTTCTGAGAATTCTGAAGCTCCTCATGCCTTTTTTAGGTAAAGTCAGATATATAATTCCATCGAGGCTGAGCGGTCACAGACCACTAACACGGGTGGGTTCTAGTTGGAGTTAGCGATGCATTGCGACATTTGAAATGTCGGACATGAGGATCATGTAAAAAAGATTTCTTGTTCTTTGGGGTAAAGGAGGATGACCTGCTGTTGGATGGAGTACTTTACCAATTGCTTACCCATAGCATATGTTGGTAATACGCCTGTTGCTAATAGTCGATATTAAGGAGAGAGTCTATTCTTCTGAAAGAGTTCAACATGCTTATTGGCCGAGATCTGTTTTTAGGGATAGCACCATTGGCTTTCTGGCTGCTAGTGCTCCCTGCCGTGTAGGAGACGGGTCGGTGTGCTGAGTAAACAGAGGTTGAGCTGCTGTTGTTGTTCGGGCTCATAATGTAACACCATTTGGTTCATGTTAATGTAATGTAATGATGATACTTGTAAAGCGCACTGTTACCCCATCTCGGGGTGTCCTGGCGCTGAAGACCGCTGGGGAACCCGTCCTGGCTTTCCCTGTGAGATGGTCCCTTCTGGGTATCTCCAAGGTGAAACAAGGCATCCCCGGCGTCTGTGTGGGGCCGTTGTAGAGATGAGGCAAGCTTAATGCCCAGAGTTGCCGAGGGTGATCCCAGGTTAGAGTAGGCACCGAGGCGAGAATTATCAAGTCCGTTGACCCTGGTCCACGACCCTGCCGCCTCGGGAATTGAACCCTGGTCCCGGGCCGTTCTCTGCTTCCGGGTCTACCGCCTCTAACCAGTGAGCCACACCACTCCACTGTTAGACTTTAATGGCAGAAAGCTGCAGGTGCTGGGCTTCTTTGCGCCCTTTGATGCTCAAACCTGGGTGACTGTTATTTGGGAGATCCTCCAAGAAGACTTTCTTTCCTCCACAAATGCATGTGACTTAAAAAATGAGATGAAAATAAACTGTTTAAATTGAAATCTCATGAGTCTTTCTACAGGCAACCTTATTAGTTCCGGCAATGTAGGTATCAAAATGTCACTCACTAATAAATCACTTTACAGTAATTACGCCAGCTTGTTAAATTACTATTACACTCTCTGAAATCCCTTATTTTGTCATTCAAAACATCTCTACTGACAGACTCAACATGCATGCAATATTTACCTAATCCGCTTGTCACTGTTTTGTGCTCACCATCTTCCCCAACAGATTGCTCTAATTTCCATAGGGCCACTAACAGACCTACCAAAATTGACCTCATGATCAATTTCCAGACAGCTAGTCCAGCCTGGCTCTTTAACAAATGTGCCTCCTTCCTTTGTTCTCTAAATGTGAACATCATCAGCCTCACAATTCCAGATGGATTTGTACCTATTTCTAGGAAAGTATGCTTAGTTATTTCTTTGTCATAAAAGCAATCTAGATGGCAATATGTTGAGTAACTTCCATTACATCACCAGTCGGCCTGCAACGGTCAAATTAACACAAGAAGTAGTAGATGAGCAATTACATATCTCCATGGACCAATTAAATAAAAAAATAGTATTCGCATTTTCCAAAATCGCAAAAAGGTCATAGCAGGGGTAATACAATTCAAATTGTTACATCAATGTATTTAGTATATTCCTTTTCCAAAAAAGGACTTTTTCAAAATATCAAACCTACATTACTAAAGCACATTACAGATTCTGGACGCAAAGAATGTTTTACTGACGTTTTAAACCTTAACAATTGATGTAACCCCCCTTGCTCCCCCAGGGTTGTGTTAGTCGTGCCATGTCAGTTCAGGGTTCTAACAGTCTGACCACTTTCTATGGGTTCTATGCATCGGCACCATTCATAGGTGCTGGGGTACTCCCGTATTTCACTACTGTCTCAGACCCATCTTGATCTGCCTGTGTCTCCTGTGTTTCCCCCGGAGGGAGGTCATCTCTCTATGTTATATTTGTTTTCATGGTGTACCAAGCCCTCCCATCTTCTTCCAGTTTTTCAACACTTCTGACACTTTTCATTCAGATTAGCTCCGCCATTGCCCATTCCTCATATCTTTGGCCCAGCTCACTACCATGGGAAGAGGGTGAGGGGGGGTCCGAACTCATCCATCTGATTGCTATTCACAGTTTGGCTAGCATTAGCCCTAGCTGGAGAATTTCCTTGTGTGTTTTTTAACTTTGGGTTTGGGGAGGAGTCACAGTATTACCTCCTTCACAGTTTGTGTTGTCGTCCATCCCGTAAAATTTTGTAAGCAGTCTATCACCTTTCTTACCAAGTTTGGCTAAGGTCTGGGAAAAGGTGGTAACCTCTCAGCTTACCAACTATGTTGAGGTATCAGGTCTGCTCAACCCGGCACAATCTGACTTTCGTGCTTCGTATAGCATGGAGGCTGCTTTGTTAGAGGTATCAGAGGCAATTCGGGGTTGTTTGGATGCCGGCTGGAGAGCTGCTCTGGTTATGCTGAATCTCTCGGCAGCATTCAACACTGTGCCCCATTCTCTGCTTCTTGACAGTCTGGCAGAGATAGGCATCTCGGGCTCTGCCATGCTGTGGATCAGGTCCTTCTTGGAGGGGCGGTCTCAGCAGGTGTGGCTCCCCTGTGTGCCTCTGTACCTATGCCTGTGTCTACGGGTGTGCCGCAGGGGTCATCACTTAGCCCCTTGCTCTTTAACAACTATGTGGCTCTGCTGGTTTATCTTGCGGAGTCATTGGGGGCTAAGGTGATGGCTTGCGTGGACGACACCCAGCTTCTGTTTTCTTGGAGTAAGGATAATGACTCATTAGTGGAGGCCCAATACTGTCGGTCCTCGGTCTTTTAGTGGCTGGCGCATGATCAGCTGAAATGTAATGAGGGTAAATCCGAGGTGCTTCTTTATGGTTCGTTTTCAATGGACTTTAAGGATAGGCTTTGGCCCCCTGGGTTTCCACGACCTATTGTGGACAAAGGCGGCGCCAAATATCTTGGCGTCTGGTTTGACGAAATCCTGAATTTCTCCACACAAGCAAAGAGACTGGCCGGTACCTGTTTCGACATCCTGGAAACCTTGAGAAAGTTTCTCCCCCTTCTGCCTGGTAGTGCCATAGAAACTGTGGTTTGTGCCCTTATCCTGTCCCGATTGGACTACGCAAATGCCCTTTTGGTCAGCAGCCCGGTTTCCCTTACCAAGAAACTACAAGTTGTCCAAAATTCAGCGGTCAGATTGCTTCTGGGCCTAACGTCCAGGCACAGTGTGCGCACCTCTTTGCACTCTTTACACTGGCTTCCAGTAGAATCCCGACTGAAATGTAAAATGCTAACTATAGCACATAGAGCCCTCTTTGGGCTGGGTCCCATCTACTTGCAGAAGAGGTTTGCTTTTTATACACCAGGAAAACAGCTGCGCTCGTCTGGCCAGGTGCTGATGCAGACCCCTCGATTTTTCCTCCATAGACTTGGCCGGTGCTCCTTTGTATGCAAAGCCAGCATAGCTTGGAATATGCTGCCTTTGGCTCTTCGAGCCATTCAGGACCCATTACTGTTTAAGAAAAAGCTGAAAACATTGTTGTTTTAGCCTCAGTTTTTGCATACATTGTGCTCTTTCTGTAGTTAGCGCCGGGACACATTTGAGTAGCTGTGCGCTCTAGAAATTAAATGTAACATAACATAACAGGTGCCAACTCCGGGTAGTCTGATATCATGTGCAGAAAGTGTGTGTACATTTTGGATAGTGGGCGGGGCGTTCGGGGTATATTTTATGTAGTACCCATGGGGTCAGGTAGGTTTGATGTACAATGTTGTATTGTTTAAGGTTAAATCTAGTGTTGGAGCTATTTTGTTTGACCCCTTTGTGCACCCACTTCCATTCTGTTTCTGTTAAGGGTTCATCTAGTATAGCGTCTATTTAGTGTGGAGTGGGAGGGGACCGGCAGGAAGATCCTCTCTAAGCACTTTGTAAATATGGGAGACCAGCCTACGTGCTCCCGCTAGGGTGGATATTGCCTATAGGGTTTCTATGGTGTGCGGCTGTTGCGGAAATGCCAACCATAACTTGCGGGCTACCGCAGAGATTTTTGCATATTGAAGGTATTGCCCCTTGCCCAGCTCGAGCATAATTTCCGCATTCTCTCATTAGGAATCGTTGGACGGCATGTAGATCTCCCATTGTGCAACAACCCCCTCTGTCCATTTAGTAATTGACATAGTGTGTCCTATCCTTGTGAAGGGCTGTGGGGCTCACAGCAAGGCATCCAGGGCGTAAGGTGCCCTCTTCACTACTTTTTTAATTGCAACTTTCCAGGTTGCTGCCACATGTCGAACAATATATGGGATCTGTTCAGGCACCCCAGACCATAGCATGAGGAGCTCCGGGAGCGAGACCCCTTGGTGTGTGCCCGATAATATCAGTTTCTGCGCCGCCATGTAATATAATTCCAGCCGGTGGACCTCCAGTACTCCCTGTTCCCATGTCCTCTGCAAGATGTCCAATTTTACCTGTTTCATTTTGGATCCCCACAGTAGGTCTACTAATAGATGCTCCAAATGCTGAAAGTGCGTGTGTGGTGTTTGGTAGAGTGAATTTTGTTTGCCATAAAGGCAGCGTGGTAGGATCACCATGTTTGTCTGTGCCACTTTACCCTTCAGTGACACCAGCAGTTCCTTCCAGAAGTCAATCAATTTGTGGATGTCCTCCACGCTTCTCCCCTCATTACTCTCCAAATAAGCCGCCTGTGTTTGCACCAGTTTAATCCACAGATATTACGTTTCATCTCTGACCAATGCATTCCCACCGGGGGTAGCTTGTTCTCTCCCTTACCAACCAGGAATCCCATGGGGAAAAACTTAGATTTCCCTGCATTGGGGCGCAGGCCCGATGTCTTCTCGAATCCAGCTAGCTCCCTTAGGAGCACAGGCGCTGCCTCTTCAGGGTGCCAAAAGTAGACAAGCGTGTCATTGGCATACATAGACACCACATGGTTAGTGCCACCCACCGGGACACCCCAACTCTCCATCCCATTTCTGAGGGTAATCGCCAAGGGCTCTATTGCGACAACGAATAAAAGTGGGGACAAGGGACATCCCTACCGGGTACCCCTTTGTAGTTCGAAGCTATCCAATACCCGATCCCGGAGGCACACCCTAGCCGTAGGCCTAGTACACTGTATTTTCATCCATGCAATATACTTTTCCCCCAGTCACATTTCTTTGAGCAATGTTCCTTCATAACTCCATTCCACTGCGTCAAATGCCTGTTGAATATCCAGGAGCCTCAGTGCCCAGCTCTCTTCCCTGAGATGTGGTGCATGCCAGATATGTGCAAGTCTGCGCAGATTGTGTGTGGCGTTCCATACAGGGATAAATCCAGCCTGGTACGAGTGAACTAATCGGGACTCATATGGCAGGAGACGAGCCGCCAATATGCAGCTTAACATTTATGCGTCAATATTCATGAGAGAGATGGGCCTATAGGAGCTCGGGTAGAGGGTCTCTTTGTCCGGCTTCGGGATTATAGACACCATTGCTTTCAGCATGGTTTTCGGGATCTCTCTGCAAACCAAGGCTTCATTGAATACCTCAAGAGGGTGGGTAGCCAGCTGTGGAGCAAATGTTTGATAGAACTCCGCTGTAGGCCCATCGCTTCCAGGGCATTTCTCTGAGTTTAGCCTTTTAATCGATGCATGCACTTCTTTTCTGGAAATTGGTGGCCCCAGTTCCTCTGCATCCTCCTCTCCTAGAGAGGGAAGTGTCAACCCCCCCAAAAATTCCGGCTGTGTGTGCGGTCGGACACGGATGACAGTTTTATATGTGTTCTGTAAGTGGGTCACACATTCTTTTAGAATCTCACCCTGTGTATGTATCATGTTCCCTTCACAATTCGGAGTTGTAGGATGGGTGTGTGTTCTTTCTCTGTCCTAATCAGTCGCGCAAGGAGTGCTCCCGACCTGTCCCCCTCCATGTGCAGCCTTTGTCTACAGGTGGCATACATGTATTTTTCTAGATTGGCCCAGGCATCAAGTCACTCTCCTCGGACCAGCGTCCATTGGATCATATTAGCAGGCATCTTGTGTATAGCATCGTCCAGTGTCTTAAGCTGTTTCTCTTGAGCTGTAATATTGGTGCTTTACCTCGTATGTGGTCCGCATGCACACCCCCCTCAGGACCACCTTCATCAATCAATCAATCAATCACAGAATTTGTACAGCGCGCTACTCACCCGGTGGGTCTCAAGGCGCTGGGGGGGGGGGGGGTCCGTTACTGCTCGAAAAGCCAGGTCTTGAGTTGCTTCCTGAAGGAGAGGTGGTCCTGGGTCAGTCGGAGGTGGATGGGGAGGGAGTTCCATGTCTTGGCTGCCAGGTAGGAGAAGGATCTTCCTCTGGTGGTGGCTCTGCGGATGCATGGTATGGCGGCGAGGGCGAGGCTGGTCGATCGTAGCTGGCGGATGGGCGTGTAGAAAGTCAGGCGATTGTTGAGGTACTTGGGGCCCAGGTCGTGGAGAGCCTTGTGTGCGTGGGTGAGGAGTCTGAACGTGATCCTCTTGCTGACGGGGAGCCAGTGCAGGTCTCTCAGGTGGCCGGAGATGTGGCAGTGTCGGGGGATGTCCAGGACAAGTCGTGCGGAGGCGTTCTGGATGCGCTGGAGTCTTTTCTGTAGTTTGGCTGTGGTTCCAGCGTAGAGGATGTTTCCGTAGTCCAGTCGGATGGTGACGAGTGCCTGGGTGACCGTCTTTCTGGTTCCGGGGGGGATCCATCGGAAGATCTTACGGAGCATGTGCAGGTTGTTGAAGCATGATGACGAGACGGCGTTGACTTGTCTGGTCATCGAGAGGGTGGAGTCTAGGATGAAGCCTAGGTTGCGTGCGTGGTCCGTTGGCTTGGGAGTGGTGCCCGGGGCAGGGGGCCACCAGGAGTCGTCCCAGGCGGAGGACGATGATCTCAGGATGAGGACTTTCGTCTTGTCTGAGTTCAGTTTCAGGCGGCTGTTCTTCATCCACTCGGTGACGTCTTTCATCCCTTCGTGTAGGGTGGTTCTGGCGGTGGCGGGGTCATTTGTGAGGGAGAGAATCAGCTGGGTGTCGTCAGCGTAGGAGATGATGTTGAGGTTGTGTTTGCGTGCGATGGCTGTGAGAGGGCTCATGTAGACGTTGAAGAGGGTTGGGCTGAGTGATGATCCTTGTGGTACGCCGTAGATGACTTTGGTGGCCTCGGATCTGAATGGGGGGAGGCGGACTCTCTGGGTTTTTACGGCGAGGAACAAGATGATCCACTCCAGTGCCTTCACTTGGATTCCGATGTTGCTGAGGCGCTGCAATAGGGTGAGGTGGCAGACAGTGTCGAACGCTGCGTAGAGGTGCCAAAAGGATGAGGGCCGCTGTTTCCCCGTTGTCGAGCAGGGATCTGATGTCGTCAGTGGCTGCGATGAGGGCGGTTTCGGTGCTGTGGTTGGCACGGAAACCGGACTGTGAGGAGTCGAGGGATCCGTTCGTCTCGAGGAAGGCGGCAAGCAGTCTTCTTGATGACTTTGGCAGGAAATGGGAGGAGCGAGATGGGGCGGAAGTTCTTGTGGTCGGTGGGGTCTGCGGTTGGTTTCTTCAAGAGGGCGCTGAGCTCGGCCTGCTTCCAGCTCTCCGGGAAGGTGGCGGTGTTAAAGGAGACGTTGATGATGTCCCGGAGTTGGGGTGCGATGATGGAGTTGGCCTTGTTGAAGACATGGTGGGGGCAGGGGTCGGTTGGTGATCTGGAGTGGATAGTGTTCATCGTGCGGGCGGTGTCTTCGGTGCTGACCGGTATCCAGGCGCCGAGGGTGGTGGTGGGGGGAGTTGGTTCGGTGGTAGGGTGCGTGGTTTGTGTACCGAAGCTGTTGTGTATGTCGGCGATCTTGCGGTGGAAGAACGAGGCGAGTTAGTCGCAGAAGTCTTGCGAGGGAGTGATGTCGTTGTTTCCGGCGCTAGGGTTGGAGAACTCTTTGACGATGCCGAAGAGTTCCTTGCTGTTGTGGGCGTTGTTGTCCAGTCGTTCTTTGAATGTTGTCCTTTTGGTGGTGCGGATCAGCTGGTGGTGTTTGCGGGTGGCGTGCTTGAGGGCAGTCATGTTTTCTGTGGTCTGGTTGTGGCACCAGGCTTTCTCGAGGGTGCGGCAGTTCTTCTTGGAGTTCTTGAGTTCGTCGGTGAACCAAGAGGCTTTCTTGCTGCCGGGTCTGCTGGGAGGGTTCTTCAGTGGTGCGAGGTCATCTGCGCAGTTGGTGAGCCACTGAGTGAGGTTGCTGGCTGCTTTGTTGGGGTCCGTTGTGCTGGCGGGAGGTTTCTGGCTGAGGGAGGTATGAGCTGGTTGACGGTGGTCTTGCTCCAGTTTCTGCGGGGGATCTGCTGCGGGTGGTGGTGGTTCGTGGTTCTCCTGAAGCTGAAGTGGACGCAGCTGTGATCAGTCCAACGGAGTTCGGTGGAGTGGCTGAAGGAGATGTGCTTGCTGGAGGAGAAGACGGGGTCAAGCGTCTGGCCGGTGTAGTGGGTGGGGGTGTTGACCAGTTGCTTGAGCCCGAGGTTGGCGAGGTTGTCCAGCAGGGCGGCAGTGTTGCAGTCCTTGTTGTTCTCCAGGTGGAAGTTGAGGTCCCCTAGGAGGATGTAGTCTGGGGAGGTGAGGGCGTGCGTGCTGATGAAGTCTGCGATGGCTTCGCTGAATTGTGTGCGTGGTCCCGGGGGTCTGTAGATGAGGGTGCCTCTGAGGGTTTTCTGGGGGTCGGTGTGTATCTGGAAGTGGAGGTGTTTGGCGGCGGTGAAGGTGTCGTCGGAGTTGGTCGTGATGCGGATGGTGTTCTTGTGTACGATGGCGATGCCTCCTCCAGTCTGGTTGACGCGGTCCTTCCGGGTGATCTTGTATCCGTCCGGGATGGCTATGGTGATGTCGGGCGCTGAGGAGGCGTTCATCCAGGTTTCTGTGAGGAAGGCGGCGTCTGGTGATGTTGTGTCGAGCAGGTTCCAGAGTTCCACGGCGTGCCTGTGGACGGAGCGTGTATTGAGCAGGATGCACTTGAGGTGGTTGCTGCTGCTGCTCGGCTTGGCGGGTGCGGTGCAGGTCCGGAGGCAGGTGAACTTGCAGGCTTGGCAGGTGAAGGGTCCGTGGGTGCATTTAGGGATGGCTCGGTAGCAGGCGGGGTTCCATTCAGGATTGAGTGCATTGAGGGTGGCGGCATCGTAGGTCCATCGTGTGGGCTGGCGCCCTTGGGGGCCAGGGGTTCTAGCGCTGGGTGCGGTCCAGGCGCGGACGGGCGCAGACGGGCTTGCTTTTGGCATGCCTTCGGCGCACAATCGGCGCGCCCACTGCGCATGTCCGCAGCGCTTCCGTGCGGCGACCTCCATAAGTGGCGAAGTGGGAGGGAGGAGCAGCTGGGAGGCGGGAGCGGGTGGCCAATGGTGGGAACTGAAGAGAAAGGGGGCGGGGCAGCAGGGGAACAGCGGCGAGGAGCGGGGAGGGGAAGAAGCGGCGGGAACTATCACGGGTGCACAGGGATGGCTAAATAACAGGGGCACAGCTAAATACAAGACTGGCAAAAACAGCAATACAGAAGAAAAAGAGATTGGCAAAAAAACGGGGGCACAAGCAGAGACAACACATTACTGGCACAAGTCACAGGAATACGCAACAAACCGGCGCTCATCCGGAGCGAGGCAGCAGCGGAGGGGTCAGGGGTCCTGACACTCACGGGGGGAGCTGCGTGGTGTATCGAGCGACCGGCCCTGCAGGCAGGGACAAAGGTCACCTTCATGACCTCCCACTCCGTGGATCTATTAGCTGTCAACACCCAGTTTTCCTCAAAGTAGTGTTGTAAGGCCTCCTCTACTGTATGGGCATATGGGGGTCAGTGGGTGCTTCAGCCCTAAGTCGCCAGAGCAAAATGGCCGGTAGACCAGGTCCACTTTTCAGAGTGAGTATTAGTGGTGCATGATCAGAGAGATATCAAGGTAGGTAAGATATTCTCCCTGTAGTGGCGGCGAGACCGGACGTGAGACAACAGTGATCAATTTGGGTGAATGTGTTAGCAGCTAGGGTGTAGCAGGAAAACTCTCTTTTGGTAGGGTTCAGGGCCCTCCACTCATCTCAAAGTTTCATGCCTTGCATTATGGTGTTAAGTGATATCGACAAGCAAGGTTTGGTATTATCTCTGGGAGGTTATCTGTCTAATTCTGCATCTAAGAAGCAATTTAAGTCCCCAAAAAAGGATGAGTTCTGCTCCCATGTATGGTGTCGCCGCTTTTAGGATTGATGGGAAAAAGTCGGGCCAGTCTGAGCTGG
Source organism: Lissotriton vulgaris (assembly GCF_964263255.1). Lineage (NCBI taxonomy): Eukaryota > Metazoa > Chordata > Amphibia > Caudata > Salamandridae > Lissotriton > Lissotriton vulgaris. The sequence continues at coordinate 884,429,133 of NC_141691.1, forward strand.
GGTCATAGACGCTAACAATACAAATCTCCCTGCCCTCCCATTTCCCAAACAGAATGACATACCTCCTGTCTGGGTCCAAGACATGGTGCATGTGTTGGACCGTGACCGCTGAGCCTGTTCCAGGGGAGGTCGCCCCCACGATCCTCCGCTGATTGCCGCAGCCTGCCACCTGCTTTTGCCTGCCTGCCTCGAGCGATCCAGCCACCGCTGAGCCGCCCGCTTGCCACAGACTATTCCCGCCGCTGCCTCCCTGCGGCCCCGCCCCCCGCCAGCCCATTCGCCGCCCCGCTCCCACCACCCAGCTGACCCGCCCTCCCAGCTACCTTCTTAAGGGGACTGGGCTCTCCACGAGGGAGTGACCGCTGAGCCTGCTCGAGGCAAGGTCGCCCCCACGCTCCTCCGCTGATTGCCGCAGCCTGCCACCTGCTTTTGCCTGCCTGCCTCGAGCGACCCAGCCGCCGCTGAGCCGCCCGCTCGCCACAGACTATTCCCGCTGCTGCCTCCCTGTGGCCCTGCCCCCCACCAGCCCATTCGCCGCCCCGCTCCCGCCACCCAGATGACCCGCCCTCCAAGCTACCTTCTTAAGGGGACTGCGCTCTCCACGAGGGAGTGACCGCTGAGCCTGTTCCAAGTGAGGTCGCCCCCAAGCTCCTCCGCTGATTGCCGCAGCCTGCCACCTGCTTTTGCCTGCCTGCCTCGAGCGACCCAGCCGCCGCTGAGCCGCCCGCTCGCCACAGACTATTCCCGCCGCTGCCTCCCTGCGGCCCCGCCCCCGCCAGCCCATTCGCCGCCCCGCTCCCGCCACCCAGCTGACCCGCCCTCCTGGCTACCTTCTTAAGGGGACTGCGCTCTCCACGAGGGAGTGACCGCTGAGCCTGTTCCAGGCGAGGTCGCCCCCACGCTCCTCCGCTGTTTGCCGCAGCCTGCCACCTGCTTTTGCCTGCCTGCCTCGAGTGACCCAGCCGCAGCTGAGCTGCCCGCTCGCCACAGACTATTCCCGCCGCTGCCTCCCTGTGGCCCTGCCCCCCACCAGCCCATTCGCCGTCCCGCTCCCGCCACCCAGATGACCTGCCCTCCCAGCTACCTTCTTAAGGGGACTGCGCTCTCCACGAGGGAGTGACCGCTGAGCCTGTTCCAGGCGAGGTCGCCCCCACGCTCCTCCGCTGATTGCCTCAGCCTGCCACCTGCTTTTGCCTGCCTGCGTCGAGCGACCCAGCCGCCGCTGAGCAGCCCGCACGCCACAGACTATTCCCGCCGCTGCCTCCCTGCAGCCCTGCCCCCTGCCAGCCCATTCGCCGCCCCGCTCCCGCCACCCAGCTGACCAGCTCTCCCGGCTACCTTCTTATGACGCCCACGCGTTTCGTGCAGCGTTCACGTGCAGCGGGCACGCGGATTGTGCGCCAAAGGCGCGCCAAAGGCAAGCCCGTCTGCGCCCGTTCGCGCCTGGACCGCACCCAGTGCCAGGACCCCTGGACCCCGACGCTGCCAGACGAAACGACGGACCTACGATGCCGCCTCCCTCATCGCACTCAAACTCGACCGGACCCGAGCCTGCTACCAAGCCACCCCGAGACGCACCCATGGACCCTTCACCTGCCAAGCCTGCAAGTACACCTGCCTCCAGGCCTGCACCGCACCCGCCAAACCAAGCACCAGCAACAATCACCTCAAGTGCATCCTGCTCAACACCCGATCCGTCCACAGACACGCTATCGAACTTTGGAACCTGATCGACACAACTTCACTAAGCATGGGCGGAAAATCCGTTTCGCTCGCGGATTTTGTGGATTTTCGGTAAATTCGCAATCCGCGAGATTCGCGAATCTCCCGCAAAATCCGCAAATCCGCGAGCAGCGGATTTCATGGCTTGCTCGCACTGTTCGCGTGAGTTCGCGGCTTCCCAGTACAACTTCGCGCCCCGCGAATAAGCGCAAAATTGCAGAAATACGATCTTAGAAAAACTGAAACTACTTACCAAGTTCAAAAGTTCAGGCTCATCATTAGTAGCCATTTCCTGTAGTGCTTCCTGAGGGGCCCCTCCAGAGTTCAGTTGCCAGTTGCAACTATTATGTGACCCTGCTCTGAACCTCAGAATAGTTACACATATGCCACAAAGGTCCTGAATTACAGCTAAGGGAGACAAGCAGGAGCCAGGCTGGAGGTTCAAATCCATTAATCAGCCCCTAATTCACTATTGTCAGTTGGGGCAGGGCAGGTGTTGTAACTAATTTTGCAACAATGAAAGCACTTAGCAAGTGCAAAAGATCACTAATCAGGAAGCACTAAGGAAGCAGGTGCCAGCTAAAAAAATATTCTGTGACGCATTAATCAGCCCCAAATTAATTCAGGTCACTTGAGGCAGGGAAGGTGTGCTTGCGGTGCCACAATAATGTACACTGACTGGACAACCAGAGGGTGCTGTGATGAAACAGAGGGTGGCATGGGTGGGCCAGAGGGTGGCATGAGTAGTCAGAGAGTGGCAGTGGTGACAGAGAGTGGCAGTGATGAAGAAGAGTGTCCCAAACAGGCTGGACACGTAGAAACAACAAGTTCGCGAAACTTGCGACCCGACAGGTAAGTTCGCGTTTCGCGAAATTGTACAAAACCCTCGCGAACTGGCAGAAACCCGCGCGAACACAAAAAAAAAATCCGCATATTCGCGAGGGAATTCGCAGATTTTGCGGATTGCGAGTTCGCCAATCCGCAAAATTCGCGAACGCGAGATTCGCAAAATTCGCCCATGCTTAAACTTCACCAGACGTCGCCTTCCTCACAGAAACATGGATGAACGCCTCCTCTGCGCCCGACATCACCATCGCCATCCCGGATGGATACAAGATCACCCGGAGGGACCGCATCAACCAGACTGGAGGAGGCATCACCATCGTTCACAAGAACACCATCCACATCACGACCGACTCCAACAACACCTTCTCCGCCGCTGAGCACCTCCACTTCCCGATACACACCGACCCAAAGACGACGCTCAGAGGCACCCTCATCTACAGACCCCCGTGACCACGCGCACAATTCAGCGAAGACATCGCAGACTTCATCAGCCCGCACGCCTTCCCCTCCGCCGACTACATCCTCCTAGGGGACCTCAACTTCCACCTGGAGAACAACAAGGACCACAACACCGTCGCCCTGCTGGACAACCTCGCCAACCTCGGACTCAAGCAACTGGTCAACACCCCCACCCACTACCCCGGCCACACGCTTGACCCTGTCTTCTCATCCAGCAGGCACATCACCTTCAGCCACTTCACTGGACCGACCACAGCTGCGTCCACTTCAGCTTCAGAAGAACCACGACCCACCACCACCCGCAACAGGTTCCTCGCAGAAGCTGGAGCAAGATCACCGCAGAGCAGCTCACCACCTCCCTCAGCCAGAATCCTCCCGCCAGCACCAAGGACCCCAACGAAGCAGCCCGCAACTTCACGCAGTGGCTGACCGCCTGCGCCGACGACCTCGCACCACTGAAGAACCCCCCCAGCAGACCCAGAAGCAAGAAAGCGTCCTGGTTCACCGACAAACTCAAGGACTCCAAGAAGTACTGCCGCACCCTCGAGAACGCCTGGCTCCTCAACCAGACCACAGACAACATGATCGCCCTCAAACACACCACCCGCAAGCACCACCAGCTTATCCGCACCACCAAGAAGACAGCACTGAAGGAACGACTGGACAACAACACCCACGGCAGCAAGGAACTCTTCAGCATCGTCAAGGAGTTCTCCAACCCCAGCACCGGCAACAATGACATCACTCCCTCACAAGATCTCTGCGACTCTCTCGCCTCATTCTTCCACCGCAAGATCGCCAACATCCACAACAGCTTCGGCGCACCATCCACGCACCCAACCGTCGAACCAACGCCCCCCACTGCCACCCTCTGCACCTGGACCACGGTATCCACAGAAGACACAGCCCGCACAATGAACACCATCCACTCGGGATCTCCAACCAACCCCTGCCCTCACCACGTCTTCAACAAGGCCGACTCCACCATAGCACCCCAACTCTGGGACATCATCAACACCTCCTTCAACACCGCCACCTTCCCGGAGAGCTGGAAGCATGCTGAACTCAGCGCCCTACTGAAGAAACCAACAGTGGATCCCACCGACCTCAAGAACTTCCGCCCCATCTCGCTCCTCCCTTTTCCTGCCAAAGTCATCGAGAAGACCGTCAACAGTCAGCTTGCCGCCTTCCTCGAAACGAACGGATCCCTCGACCCATTGCAGTCCGGTTTCCGAGCCAACCACAGCACCGAGACCGTCCTCATCGCAGCCACTGATGACATCCGAGCCCTGCTCGACAACGGGGGAAACAGCGGCCCTCATACTCCTGGACCTCTCCGCAGCGGTTGACACAGTCTGCCACCGCACCCTAGTACAACGCCTCAGCAACGTCGGAATCCGAGAGAAGGCCCTGGAGTGGATCATGTCGTTCCTCGCCGGAATTACCCAGAGAGTCCGCCTCCCCCCGTTCAGATCCGAGGCCACCGAAGTCATCTGCGGCGTACCACAAGGATCATCACTCAGCCCCACCCTCTTCAACGTGTATATGAGACCACTTGCAGCCATCGCACGGCAACACAACCTCAGCATCATCTCCTACGCCGACGACACCCAACTGATCCTCTCCCTCACCAGAGACCCCGCCACCTCCAGAACCAGCCTGCACGAAGGGATGAAAGACGTCGCCGAGTGGATGAAGAACAGCCGCCTTAAACTGAACTCAGACAAGACGGAAGTCCTCATCCTGGGACCATCGTCCTCCGCCTGGGATGACTCCTGGTGGCCTCCCACCCTGGGCACCGCTCCCAAGCCAACAGACCATGCACGCAACCTGGGCTTCATCCTGTACTCATCCCTCTCGATGACCAGACAAGTCAACGGCGTCTCCTCATCGTGCTTCAACACCCTACGCATGCTCCGCAAGATCTTCCGATGGATCCCGACCGAAACCAGGAAGACGGTCACCCAGGCACTCGTCACCAGCCGACTGGACTACGGAAACACCCTCTAAGCCGGAAGCACAGACAAGCTACAGAAAAGACTCCAACGCATCCAGAACGCCTCTGGCCGACTCATCCTGGACATCCCCCGACGCAGCCACATCTCCGGCCACCTGAGGGACCTGCACTGGCTCCCCGTCAGCAAGAGGATCACGTTCAGGCTCCTTACCCACACACACAAGTCTCTCCACGACCTGGGCCCCAAGTACCTCGACGACCGCCTGACCTTCTACACGCCCACCCGCCAGCTACGTTCTACAAGCCACACCCTCGCTGCCGTACCACGCATCCGAAGAGCCACCACCGGAGGAAGATCCTTCTCCTACCTGGCAGCCAAGACATGGAATTCCCTCCCCATCCACCTCCGGCTGACACAGGACCATCTCGACTTCAGGAGACAACTCAAGACCTGGCTGTTCGAGCAGCAGCGGACCCCTCCCCCTACGTGCCTTGAGACCCTTCCGGGTGAGTAGCGCGCTTTACAAATGCTATGATTGATTGATTGATTGATTGATTGATTGAAGGGGATGCCCTATGCCACCCACACCAGTGCCTCCATGCCAAGCCCCAGTACGAGGTGGGGTACAATTGGCTCCTCCATCATTTCCGTATGCTCAAAATGGTGTTCCTCCATACATGCATTTCTTTAAGCCCCGCTATTGCTATTCTGTACCGATTTAGAAATGCATGCACTTTGTCCGCTATCCCATGAATATTCCAGTTAAGTATTTTCAGCATTTCTACTGGCATGGTTGCTTTACTGTGCGTGGCTCGACTCTGACTCCCTCCCCCATACAGTTCTGACCTTTTGTCTTTGTATTTTGTGTGACATAATGCAATCATGTGCAACCCTGAAATTTTCCTGCAGAAAATTAAAACTGAACAATCCCAACCCCCCTCCCATCTCATGGGCAGATGTGTGAATTCCGATGTGTCTATTGCAACTCATACAAAAAGCAGCACATACTACCCCCTACTTGCCCCCTCCCTACCCAGAGAACATTTTAAAGTCCTTAGCATAAGTGTCCAAGGGGCAGGACCTAGTCCGGCTTTGTCTAATGAACTGATAGTTATACCTATTGAGTGCTGTGCTAGAAAGCTGGCTTTGTCAGGGTGCGAGATTGCTCTCAAGCATCCCAGGCGGGCCTGAACTCTGGTGGGGGCGTTGTTACTCCTGCAGTTGCCCATGCCCCTACTTGATTAGTGGTCAACATGGTAATTGACATTCAAAAATATGAGAAAAAACAGGAAAAAGGAAAAAGAATCTGCTCATATGATCACCAATTGCAAGTCTCTCAAGGACCCCACCAGGATACAGTTACTAACTAGACATGTATCTGTGCATTTGTCTCTCAGGCCTTCAACATTCAGTGTTCATTTGTGTCCGCTGCCTGGATCGCCAGCACCAGTCTCTAAGTCTGGAGTCGTCTCAACTGTCTCTGTGTGTTTGGCCTATATTTTGCCATCTTGTAGTACTGTAATTCGACCTGAGCTCGTCATCCTCTTGGTTTGTGGCTGGCGAGTAGGTTGCCTACATCCCTGCAGTACTGCCTTCATTGTTGCCGATCCAGTGGAGGCCGTGGAGTGCACCAGACATCTCCCCCCCTCGAGCTCTGGCATCTAGCCAGTCGATCGCCTCACCCGCCGGGAAGAAAAACAATGCACAGCCTTCATTTTCCACCCTGAGCTTAGCAGGGATCATAAGGTTGTATTTTAAGTTAAGATCTCATAGTCTCCGTTTGACCATAATTAAGGAATTCCTTTGCTCCTGCACTCTTTGGGTGTAATCAGATGGAATGTCCCTCATAGAAAAAACGCCTTCCACTGCTGGACAGCTGAAGGAGTTGATCTCTGTTCATAAGGTTGAAGAGCTTTGCAATGATAGCTCTGGGTCTAGGTGGTGCCAACAGTGCTCTATGCGCTCTTTCAATGCTGAAGAAGTTGGACTGCCTTGTGGAGGCCATTTCTGGTGTTATCCTTTCTTTGAGGAACAGTTCTGTGGAGGGGCCATCCACTTTTTCAGGGAATCCAACGAATCTCAGGTTCCCTCTCCTCAACCTTCCTTTAGAATCTTCTGCCCTGTCATTCAGCCTTATTACTAACCCTAGACGTAGTTTGCATAGTGGCACTACGCGTAGCTACTCGATGTGCACTTCGCACTATGCGAGCTACGCATAGCTCAGCGAACTGCGTAGTGCACTGTGCAAAATGCTGTTCGCACTGATTGCACAGTGCCGGATGCTTGTCCGAACTGTACAATCAGTGCAAACCGCATCTTGCACAGTGCAAGCGGTCGTTTTCTGCCACTCAAGTAGATTTATTGTAGTTTAAGTGTTGCACAAATACTTTACGCATTGCCTCTTAAGTTAAGCCTGACTGCTTTGTGCCAAGGTACAAGAGGGTGAGTACAGGTTAATTTAGGTTGTGTATTTGACTCAATCTGACTAGGATTGTGAGCCCTATTTGGACGGGATTCAAACCTCCGCCAACTAGAGACCTAATTTCCAACAACCACTAATGCAAAGCTTCAGTGAACCTGACTCTTTGCTCTATGTCAACTGCAAGCGACAAAGAGCAATGTGTGATCTGCACTTCACGCTACAGCAAAGTTACCAGTCGGTGACCCCCAACACAAAGCCCTGCAACAACTGTCCTTGATGGCCAACCGGCTTTTCACAGTCCGTGCAACCAAGCCTGCTCTTTGCGCTACAGCGACGACCAACCACAGCACTCTCCCTGCTCATTGCGGCCTTCTCCATCGCAAATGAAACTCTTTGCTCTGTACTTTGAGAAGATAACCTTTTCAGCTGAACTAACCTGGTACCTGTATCCAAGCCTCACTCTGTTGCTTGTCAACCTGAACTTGTGACCTTTTCCCTGTCTAGAATGACCAGATGAGTTTGTACTTTTAGGCGTTATCTTCACCTGAAACTTTGAAACTGAATATCTCCAGTTCTACTAATCGGATTTTTCTTAATTTTATTTCATTTTATTTATAAAAATGTACTCTATGTTTATAAATTTGTTTGTGATTTTTCTTTTGTCGTGTTTGCACTTTATTACTATTTGTGTGTTGCTGAATTTGTGTGGTTGTTGCCTGAGTGAGACTTCTACTCCCCTTAACCAATAACCCAATTTCTTACATTGTGTTTGAAGTTTTCCACCTCCACTTGTTACTACATATATTTCTTTACCAGTGTATTCTGATGATATAGTTCTCATTGATCAGGTACTTTATTGGATTGCACAGGCTATAGTACCTAAAATGTAATTATAATGAGATACTGTTTTTGAGCAGAAAACTGACTTGAATTTTGGGAAAATTCACTGTCGACATCTTGGTTTGCGGGCGTGAAAGGCAAGACTTTGAATACTTTGGCATCATCTTAGATAGTAGCTAAGCTGAAACTGTAATTTCTATTTTTTATACTCTGAGGGTTTTCTAGGGAATCTATCACTTGTAATCATACTTTGGAGGGCCTTCTCTTTTACCTATGCTGACAATGTGTTAGTGCTTTATAAATCAAATGCAGTAACTTACATAAACTACGGCTTTTTAGCCCCTCTACCCCACATTGTTTGGTAAGAATTGAATTAGTTATTCTGCCAGCTTCTAAAAGTGCTGGTACAGCACTAAGGGCTCATTTAAAACATTTAGGTGTAGGGCAGTGCCACAAGGCCTCTTGCTGCACTGCCCTGCATCAAAAGGAAAGGACAGGAATGCACCATATTAATGAAATACGGTGTATTCCTGTCCTTTCTTCCTTCGCTGGCACACAAATTTGTACTTAGCTCCAACGCATATAGCCATGTCTGAACTGGGGTGGCAGAGTGGGCTAAAGAACGGTGATGGATTAAACCCAGATCTTTTGACTGGGTGTGAGTGTTTGATTGGTTCAGATGCTCCGTCCATTACCACCCCCTTTTGTACCGCTTTTGGCTGCCATAAGTGTGGCAGGGTATGCTCAGACGTGAGTCCCTTGCTCACTTTGCCACTGGATTCAGGCAAGCCGGGCTGAAGACGGCTGGAATGCCAGAAACCGGTCCTCTGAAGCTTGTTTCTGGTCCAGGGAAGACATGGCTTGGCAGTTCGGGCTGGACTGTTCCCATGAGGCGCAGGGTCAGACTGATTTGCATATAGCCATGTCTGAACTGGGGTGGCAGAGTGGGCTAAAGAACGGTGATGGATTAAACCCAGATCTTTTGACTGGGTGTGAGTTTTTGATTGATTCAGATGCTCCGTCCATTACCACCCCCTTTTGTACCGCTTTTGGCTGCCATAGGTGTGGCAGGGTATGCTCAGATGTGAGTCCCTTGCTCACTTTGCCACTGGATTCAAGCAAGCTGGGCTGAAGACAGCTGGAATGCCAGAAACAGGTCCTCTGAAGCTTGTTTCCGGTCCAGGGAAGGCATGGCTTGGCTGTTCGGGCTGGACTGTTCCCATGAGGCACAGAGTCAGACTGATTTGCATATAGCCATGTCTGAACTTGGGTGGCAGAGTGGGCTAAAGAACGGAGATGGATTAAACCCAGATCTTTTGACTGGGTGTGAGTGTTTGATTGGTTCAGATGCTCCGTCCATTACCACCCCCTTTTGTATAGCTCCAACGCAGACACCCTTGCACCATGTTGCAAGGGTGTTTGTGTTGTTGATGTTAATATTGATGTCAATTTACACAACAAATTCAAATCAAGAAAGGAGGGAGGTAGAAGGAGCTTTGATCGATTCAGCTTCCTATTAGTCAGTCAAAATCAAAAGGGAATGGATCACTTGTATTTGCAACCAGGGTCCACTGTGTTCTATCCGTCAGTACTCAGAAAGTACTTAAAAACCCTCATTCATGTAGGCAGGTCATGTGTGAGGGTTTTTAAAGTACTTTCTAAGTACTGACCGATAAAACACAGTGGACCCTGGTTGAAGGTACAAGTGATTCCTTCCCCTTTGACTTTGACAATTTACACAATTATACATGTATATTAAAATATGAGATCAAGTCACTGTTATCTTGATCCTCCAAGATGACCTCTCCATAAACCCTGAGTAATAAATAAGTGGTCAGACAGGCCCTCTGACCTAGGTCTGAGGCTACTGATTGACAGATCACAGGGGAGGTGGGACGTAACCAGCCGCACAAACACAGGAATAGGAAAAATCAGATTAGTCCCACAGACAGGCATCAATACCACAATGGTGCTAGGAGATTGGCCCCAATAAAGCGCATATGGCTGGGCAGGTACTTGTGTTTCCAAAACTGCATAAAGTTAGATGCCACATGAACTTAGGAACACTCAGCCAATCAGAGCACACACTGTGCATGCAGTGGTGATCATACCGGACATCTGGACACTTTACCCACTGACCCTCATTGTGTCCACGCACGATCGGCACTCACCTGCATTCACTATCAGTTGGCCTGATTTATAATGCCATCCCTTTCTCTAAAGTATGGTCTAAATAGTTTTACGATGCTGCAAAGACTGTATATAATGGCACTGAGAACTAATGTATGTTAAGACAGTGTTATATTGCATTCAGGTACCTTAATATAGGCTCAGGTAACATCTCAACCTTCACCTATATTCTCCCCCACATTACATACATAACAGCTCTTGGGGGATTGACCTTTTACTTAGATATGACACTTCACACAGAACACTCGATTTCTCTAGTAGCAGCCTCATACATTACGCATGAGGATCATTGGAACTCGGCAAGACTCTCATCTCCTGCATAATAACTATGTATAAAGTCAATTCCTGACATCATCCTAAGTCTGACACTGGCACAGCAATGTAGAACCCCTGGGGAGACCTTTGGGTATATAAACATCACATCTTGCTGAGAGAAGGAGAGGAGATCAGGACTCCCATGCTGACACACTGATGTGAGACGCTGAAGCCCTTGCATTCAGATACTCCAGCTCGCAGTGGTCTGACATTCCTTGCAGGGTGTCCAACTCGAGACCAGGACAGGGTCCCACAGTCTCTCACTCCAGGTACTGGGGGTTGCCGTTATCCTAGATTGGGTTGTCATGTTCGATGGTTGCCGAGAACTATTCTCTCCTTAGTAAGAGGAGTTTCCAGTGACACTGTGAGCTAGCTGGTATACAGGCTAACATACCCGGTGGGAGTGCTCAGAATAAGTCTGGCACCAATCCTACAGTCTATGTTGTCTAAACACGGAGATCTTATATAGGTCTTATAGGAAGTACACAACATGGTGCCTCCAACGTTGGTTGGGTACTTATTTACCAGTCAAATCTGAATAGTTCAGTTGTGCTATTTATCAGAGACCCCTACTCACATTTCACCATAGACGTCTGGAGTGGGAGGGTACAAAATCTGCCGTAGCTGAATAGGCAAAATCCTATGTATTGGCTGTTGGTTTATCAAACTTCTTACTAAAACCAATGACTGAACAGGAAGATCCTGTGATTGCATTAAACCTATCAGGAGAAGAAGAAGATGCAGCTGCAATACACATTTCAGAAAATGTTAGAAATGCCATCACCCTAAAACTGGCAGCATACGGTTTAACATCTAGGGGTGGGCAAGTAACCTTTATGATTGAGGCACATGAATCATATAGAACAGAGGTATTCTATTCACGGAGTAGATTCCCACAGGCAAATGCATGGTCAAAAATATTAAATTACTTCTTAGAAGATGACATACCAAGGGAATATTGTCCATATGAGGACATCGAAATTCAGCTCACTTACCAGGAGCATTTACACTGGTTTAAAGGCGCCCTCCCCCATACAATAAATAGAGTAAGACTTGGTCCGCTCAGAAGAGACGGCGCAACATGACCAGTACTAGCGACCTATACACCACATCCTGACATTGACACAATGCCAGAAGGAGACTTACTTACCCTTCATAAAGAACTAATAAGACTTTACAGAAACATGACACAGATTGTGATGAGAACACTCACACTGCAACCAACACAGGCTATACCAACAGGACCAGTCCAAACTTCTACAACTAAAATTACACAACAAACTTTACACGCAGTGATGGGTAAAATGCCCACTAAACATGAGCAAATGCCTTTCTGGATAGCTCAAAAAATAACACAGCTAGAGGCAGTATTCCCATACACTTGTCCTTGCAAAAAGCATAGAATGCCAACAATTTGCTTGCCCATGGGGATAGCTTCCCCAATAGAGGATCGTACCTCTTGGGGTACAGTCTTCGCTGCCATACATACCAGGACTCATGGTATCCCTTCATTAGCTGTAATACCAGATCTATTAAGACAAATACAGAATGAGTACAGGACAGAACCTGCTCTGAACGTAGGGATGAAGTTACTAGGTAACTGTGCCCATGTATTAGCTTTAATATTAGCAAATATTAAAGGGGAAGCAGCAGCAGCAGTGGGAATATGCCAATGCACAAGGATTTTACCCCTTTACAACAGGAGATAGAATTACCTAAAATTATTGAAACAGCATATGCAGAACTAGGTAGAGATAGTTTGGGAGCTAGACCAGTGAAACCTCAACGGATGGGGGTCGTGAAAAGGATACCTTTAAGCAAGGACCTGCTTCTTCAAAGAAGAAATGGGACAATAACAAACAACAAAAGAATAAAGAAAATTGATCTCAATCCAGAGGTAGATCTCCTCAACTGGAGCCCTCTCAAAGGAGGTATAACCTTAGGAATAGGGATAACATTAGAAAACCTGACAGGTATCAGGAAACTGATACAAGTTCCTCTCGTTCCTTTCAAGGTTAATCAAAAAATTCTGAGCGGGAAGGATGGTCGGAACACAGACAGGGGGAGCGTACAAAGTCTAGAGACACACAACGCACTTTGGACTATGTACCTAAAAAAGAAGAAAAGCCTTAAACAAAACCTCAATTCAAAAAGAAGAAGGTAGCAGGTCTCAAGATCAGACATGCCCAGAATTCTGAGGACTCAACTACTGAACAGGGAAAGGGCTCTGACAATGCTTGACAGTGCAGCAGAGGCAACAATAGCTCGCCAAAACCTGATGGAATTTATGGTGACAGCAGAGCTGAGTGAACATATCATGGTGGATATGCCTTATACTATGCTAAGCGTCCCACAAAGGTTACATGAGATAACACTCCAGTTGGAAGGCGACAAGCCCAGAAAAATTAAAGGTCTCTTTTGGGTGAACCTAACCTTTGGCTATGACATTCTATTAGGTGAAAGAGATTGTCCGCAGCTCTTGTTATGGATTGCCCAAAAGGAGAAACTGTAATTATACCAGCTTTTTCCGACCTGGTTACCCAATTCATATATATAAAACATATATATGCACAGGAGCGGGCAGTAGCCCTTGCTCCAGCACTATATCGAAGCATTGTTGCATGGGTTGAAGAGTCAACCCACTACGCGATACCATTAAAATCTATTTGAACTCCACAGAGACAGTATCCAATTAAGCAAGAAGCTAAAATACAGGTCAGGGAGATCTTAGATCAACTTGAATACCAAGGACAGATTGAAACTTGCACCTCTTCAATGAATAATCCTTTGTTTCCCGTTATGAAACTTGACAATACATATTGTCTAGTTTTAGATTAGAGACATCTAAATTCATGCCCGAAAATATTTGCAGTGCAAAATGCACACAGTGCCGCATTAATGAATAACACTGTGCTGAAAAAATACAAAACAACACTAGATATCTCAAATAGATTATTCTGCCAGAATATAGCGCCTGAGAGAAAATATTTGACAGCGTTCTCAGCACTAGGGTCCTAGAATAAATTTTGTCTACTAGCCCAGGGATATAAAAACAGACCGGGGTTGTTTTCCACCAGGGTAACTGAGTTACTTCAAAATCTGGTAGAAGATGCATGGCCTTATGTAGATGATACTTATCTAATGGATGATGACCTGGAGAAACACTTGACCAGTCTGAACACCATCATTCTGGGATTCTCCTCTGAGGGCTACAAATTCAACTTTAAAAAATCATAAATAGCCCACCTCAGTGTCCTATTTTTGGGACACAAACTTTCAAATGAAGGGAAAAGCTTGGTAGCCAACTTTTTTAGAAAAGTGTGCACGTCTCCAACCTCCAAATTCGTTGAAAAATTTACAGTCTATACTGGGATTCCTGAATTTTGGTAGAACATACATTTTGGATTATGCAGAAAGGGTTAAACCTTTCTACGACCTCATAGGACCTGATTTTTCAGTTAGGCAATGGACACAGGAACACACAGATACACTTCATTCCCTCCAGGCATGACGTCTAAACACTTACAGACACGTGTAAATGTTCGCAATCTGGTGATCCGTATAGTTGCAGGTCAATCTGGATACACTTACCTCACATATAATGAAGGCAAAACAGTACCCATTGCTTACAAATCCCACTTGCACACAAACTCTGGATGCATTTTGCGTCCACAGAAAAAATTCTGACAGCAGTACAGACTGCTGTAGTGAGAGAAAGAGAACTGGCTCAGGGAAAATTAACAATTTTCGTGACTCTGGTACCAGCCTTAGAGGCTGCTACATAGGAGAGCGTTCCAAATGCTAAAGCGTTACATCCAAGAAAGATACAATGGGCTAATTCTGTCACGAATGTGGTATACAGATATGATCCAAATCTGAAAACACAAGCATTCCTGAAATATGAACAAGAATATCCTTCCCCACATGAAATAATGCCTCTAGATCAGTATGAATACATCATTTACACTGACGGATCTGCTCAGCCCGCAATTGGAAGTAAACAGCAATACAGTGCCATATGTGCAATTGTAAAAGGTCGTATGAAGGAAGGTAAATTCCATCCAAGCTGTGCAAAAATACAGTCTCAAGGAGACTGCACGGCTCAGCTGGCAGAATTAAAACCTCTGTTACTGGCACTGATAGATACGGATTCAGAATTACCCACACTAATTGTGTGTGATTCCTTATACTGTGTCCAGTCATACAATGAATACCTTAACTATTGGGGATAAAATGGGTTTAAAGACTCAAAAGGTGGCACAATTAAGCATAAAATGCTATGGGTACAGGTAGCTGGGTTGAAAAACAAGCAACCAAGAGCTCACGTGATACACACGCTGAGTCATCAACATGATGGCATTCACTTTGAAGGGAATTCATTGGTTGATGAAGCCACAAAGGGGGCAGTACGAACTGTGTCCATAGCTGTAATCACTCCTTCAAAAACGAGAATAGACTAACTGATAGGCACTTCCGAAAGGTTTTCCACTCAAGTACTCCTACAAGTTAGATGCAAATAACATTACATTTGCTCAGATTCCTGGTGTGGGGGATATAGTAATAACAAACATGGATCGCAGATTAGGCTTAATACTAGCTGCACACAAGTGTCTAGGTTCTGCACACGCAGGAGTTACAGCAACAGTTTCTTTACTGAAACTATGCTATTGGTGGTCAGGGTTAGAAAAGCAGACCAAAGATAATGTCTTAAAGTGTGACATCTGTCAACAGATTAAGAGCTCTACCATAACACGTCAAGTGCAAACACCATTGCTATTATCAGACAGACCACTTGTGTGCGTCTATTTGAACCACTGCAGCCCCTGAAAATCTGATGGGGCTTACAAGTACATCATAGTTGCAGTGGATTCCTGCTTGAGATTCCTATGGGTATGGCCTCAGCGCTCGGCTGACGCTCAAACTGTTATCAAAGATTTGCGAGTCTTTAAAGGGACATACACAGTTGGCACATTGCATTCTGACTGTGGCTCCGCGTTAAGCTCTAGGGCTTACAAGGAAGCCATGGGATATCTGGGTATAGCATTGCGGTAGTCCTCTCCGAACTATCCAGAGGGAAATTTGGTTGTGGAGAGGAAAAACCAGGACTTAAAACAATCTTTAACAGCAAGAGTATTAGGCGGGGTTGGCAGTTGGGTCAATCATTTATATGGGGTACAGATGGCCTTGAACAACATGCCAAGATGTTCTCGAGGGGGGTTCACTCCATCTGAGGTCCTATTTGGGACGAGAATGTGGGTACCTTATCTAGTTTGTGATGGCACAGTGGTGGATGAAAAACCTTTTGACACCAATAAACGTTTGGCTGTCTTACAGGATCTGAACGAATCCAAAACCCTGCAAAGTAATATGCGGGTAAAGAGGACCGCCACTGGGGAAGTCAAGTCAGTCACGGCAAGACCTGTCTGGATTCCTAAAGTTGGGGATCTGGCCAGAGAGCAAATTGCAGACAAAAAAGAATTTGGGCCATTGTACAGAAAGCCTGTATCTGCCCTGGCCGTTGAAGGAACAAGAGCTGTACTTCTTCCGTCTCTTGCTGGAAAAAATGAGAAAAGGTTTGTCTCCATTGATCTGATCAAACTACACTATGTGGCCGATACTGAATGTTAGGTCTCTTGGGTTCCTGAGTAGCCATCCAGGAAGTTTAGATGGAAAGGCTCATCACATTTGAAGAGTCTCCTATATGGAATAATGGACTAAGTAACAATGCCATGGAACTCGTTCCCCTTGAACAAGGAATACAAAATCAGAATGAAAGATAAATTTCAATTCGACCTAACACTGATGTCTACATAAACATGCTTCAACAAGAGCCATCCACAAGTTCAACACAACCTGCTGAGCTACCAAAAATGGATCGAATTGCATCTGGCTATATCATCGTCTTTGATACCTTTTCATTGGATTCAAGTGAACCTGAAACAACACCAGCCCCAATATCTTGTGAGCAAAAAATCAAAGACTTCTACATTTTTCTTAAAAAGACTTACCTTATATCACCTTGGGTAGAACTTTGGATAATCACCCGGATACTTTTCTTTCTCTTCTGGTTAGGCTTAGTAACTGTTTTCTGCTTACTTATTAATGGAAAATACCTTTGCCAAGCTCTGCAGCATCAAAAGTGAACTTGCTTCTAAAACCTCATTTTTCATCACATGTGAACAAAGCAAATTCTCGTCAGTGCACATTACAGCAGTTCCTATACCCAATGGTATAGTATGGTAGAAGGTTGATTATGATATATTCGGACCAACAGAACTTTTAAAAATTCCACATTTTTTAGAAATTTCCTTAAATTATGTAATTACCTCCAGTACATTTTCTGATGATTGGGATTTTGAAACTGTAAATAATATGTTGTCTGATTTAGAACAACCTGCCGCCTTTTCTAGCTATGAAAGTTAGAAGACACACCAGACTTTTAACACAATGTATTGCTATTAACTTTATGGTCCTCAATTTCTACACAAGTCTAGTACCCCTAGAAATGTTTTCACATATCACCAATGGGAACATTGCCCAACACCTCCGAAAAGTAGTTCAAAAACCTTTGCACAAAGATTTTCATATTTTCCAGGGTTCATCATTTCAGACCCGACCTCATATTACTATATGGTTGCACCAACATCCGCACAGAAAAATATGTTGACTAACACCAAACAGATTTGCTCTGCTTCCTTTATTACCCAACTGTCTGAACAGGGTTTTGACTTATGGAAAGACACTATAGACTTAAAATCAGTTTGGGGTTCTAGAGACTGGCAAGTCCAGAGAACAGAAGCACTATTTAGAGCATGCTTCATTCCTCAGCAGATGATATTTCTGAATTATACTGTGCAACAGACCTCCTGCTTTGGAATAGCCAAGAAAAGGATTTGAACACACCTCGGATTCCAACACCATCACATACTGAGGCAAACTTTACATCGCAAAAAGGGGCTACTTTAGATGACATTTTACAATACCATCGATCAGATCCCAATTGGAAGGGATGGTTGATTTGGCCCACAGACACTAATAGGTCCAAGGAAAGATTCAGGGGTACCACCGAAGGGTGCAGTATCCATAGGCCAGACCTACGTTAGGTACAAAGAGAACATACAGGGATGGTAACATCTTACAGTGTTGGGAAGTTATGCCTCGATTGGCTAAAAACCTCAACACTAACACAGGTGAAACAACACTTATCCTTACTAACAGAAGATATGGACCTACAGGATTTTTTTTTAGGTCCCATAAAGCTACGTCAAAAACTTTTCTATTATACTGTCTATAATGAAATTTGAATAATCTCCCAGGAAGCAGAGGAGAGTTTACGAGAAATAGATAGGATACATCTAGAAAAGGCGTTACTACATTGACATCCAGGATTTACTCACTAGGTAACATTCTATCTTATGCTATTGATATACTGAAACAAGATTTGTAAATATTACAGCACGGACAATAACAATTACCGTATTTTCCGGCGTATAAGACGACCCGGCGTATAAGACGACCCCCTACTTTTCCTGATGAAATGTAGGTTTCATGCTATACTCGCCGTATAAGACTACCCCCACTTCCAGCGCAGTACTGTATTGCCGGCGGGAACTTTCTACAGTCCCCTTTCAATGCCCATGAACTGAGGAGATGATGTACGGTACTGACGCTCCTCTCCTTCCGATGAACGTGAGATTTATAGCCACATCGGAAGGAGAGAGAGACGCCAGATCAGTGCATGTGCCCGCTGTAGCTCTACACTGAACACGCAGTTCGAAAATACCGAAATGCCCCGTGAGATCCTGTTCCCATCGGCACTACGGCACTAGAGGACTGTAAGAGACTGCGCATTATTGTCATTTTTGATTCATGTGCCGTAACTTAACATAACGTTTGCTTTTGTAATTTGTTCTGTTGTAATTATCTCCTCATGTATTATTACTAGCCCTATTGTGAAGCGCTCTGACACCTTCGGGTAAAGTCCTAGGTATATAAAATCGCATACAGTAAATAAAGTACCGTACCGTACAGCTAGAGGGGATTGTAGTATGACTCACATACCGGTAAGCATGAATAGGGTATAAGGGGGATCAGTAGCAGGGAGAGAGAGATTAGAGAGACGCCAGATCAGCGCATGTGCCCGCCCGCTATGTCTCTAGACTGAGCACGCAGTTCGAAATTACCGAAATGTCCAGTGAGAGCCTGCTCCCATCGGCACTACGAGACTGTAAGAGACTGTACACTTTTTTATTCATGTACCGTAACTTAACTTAAAGTTTGCTTTTGTAATTTGTTCTGTTGTCATTTTCTCCTCATGTATCTGGTCCTATTGTGAAGCGCTCTGACACCTTCGGGTAAAGTCTGCGCTATATACATTGCTTCCGGTAAATAAAGTACAGCTATAGAGGATTGTAGTGTGACTCACATACTGTACTGTAAGCACAAATATATGGGGGATCAGTAGCAGGGCCCTGAACAGAGTGCCACAATCTGCTACGGCACAGGGAGTGTGAAGCAAGAGCCCAGAGGCCATATTGGAGGGCTCGTGGGTGCTGACTTGGTTCTACTTGATTTTTTCTCCCTAGTCAAAGTCGGTGGAGCGTTGCTTCCACTCCTAAAAATTTGGTTCCCGGCGTATAAGACGACCCCCGACTTTGGAGAACATTTTAAGGGGTTAAAAAGTCGTCTTATACGCCGGAAAATACGGTACGTTCTATTAAGTTACTAAGCTGGACGCTGCAATCATGCAAGCTGGTTGCGTGCCTTAGCATTTTATCAACAGTACGTCCTGATTTTCTGCATACAATCTAACAGAAAAACAGATGAAATGGCACAAAGAGGAGCAAAATATACAATGCTGCCTATTGAAAAACTGGATAGGTTAGCTTTTACTGTGGCAGAATTACCGTCCACAGAGTGGTTGATCCATGGCCATATAACATTACCGGTCACAACTTTCCAGTTTTAGTACTGCCTAAAACAACAACAGGCAGGCAGATATGAAGAAATAGGTAGGGAATATATCAATGAATCTTGGGAATTATCGTATAGATTTCGATGCAGGAGGGGGGATCGAGAAGTGTTTCTAAGCTGTACAAACTGCGAGAGCTCTTTGAGTGGATCTCTCATATGCCAGGATATTATGTTGCATGGGGCCTGCAATCGTTCAGTAGCTAACCTATCCTGTCTCTTGAGGGGTATACCAGTAGCTGTGATTACTCCGGTATTCAAGCTACTTTCGAATGGGAGTTACTTGATGCTGAACAATCAAGGTTGTTGTGGCATGCTTCCAGGCATCGCTTATCTAGTAACCGTGAGCTCCAGCGGTTACTTGCTGTATGCAAGTATTGTTTACATCAACATATGCAGGCAGGGAGGCACCGCTATGGCCTTTGTTAAATGTTTGTCGTGTACAGTTTGATACTCTGAGCAGAATGAAAGCCATGCTTCTACAGAAAACTCTGCTCTTAACCTTCCCCCCGGAGACTATTGATCTTCAAATAGCAAGGTCTTCAGCTGAGATACAGGCAATCATATGTATGAACTGCCCCTTCCATTTCACCAAAATGGTCAATCGTATTGTTAAGATGTCTGATACGATGGTTATAGTCCACCTATTTAAGACCATAGGTTCAGGACTGTTAAGCACCTTTCAGACGAGCCTCAGAGTTATACCAAACTTTATACACTCCGTATGCTGAAGCCTTTTTGGAAGAATTCAGCTGATCCTGTTCTTAATAGCAGGTATCCTGATTGTAATTTTTCTGCTATGCAATAGACGGCCCAGTCACCAAGGAGATGGAAAAAGCGCTACTGGAGCATAAATACCGTGATCGCATGGTACAACATCTGGGCACCCCTCGTCTTCGGGAACTAAGCGTCTCTTGGTTCGTGTCATTTAGACCAGTGTGGTTCGACTGTGTCCTACCTGTTCTCTGATGCCTGTTCTGCGGAGAAGAATGTGTGTTGAATCTCTGTCTGACACTTCCATCAAGTGTGCAAACAGACTTTGATGCTCTACTGGACATGATAACGACCCACGTACTGCAGTGTCCCCAGCATATCCCGGTGTTGATTGCGGCATTCTTAGAGCCACCAAAGAAAGTTTTGGCTCATGTTGGAATGGATACTGGCTCCTCCACTGACACCCAGGCCTTTGATGGAGCACAGGCTGCCCCAGCATCGACTGCAGGCAGCGCAGAAGTTCATCTGTGCTCAATTGACATAATGTGCAAGGTGTTCCGGGGATCATCGTCTGTGGAGGCAGGCAGCAGCAATGTTGCGTCTACCAGCCAGGGCACATAAACATTTGGCCTGTCATGTGCTGGGAATAATTTGGCTTCTTTTTAAACAAACTCACACATTGGAACTCCAATACAAATCAACACTTTTAACCTGCAAGGCTTTCCGATCCTTGTAGTCGTTCGAACTATATATACAGTCACTTTAGAGCTATTGCTTGAGGGACAATTTAGTGGCACTTTTTGTTAAACAATTATTTTGTTTTAGCAAAACTAATGGTTTTACTGTAGTTGCTTGCATACCAGTACCTAGAAAACCTTGGTAGTATTTATGAATTTCATTATGTCATCCTGTCGAATGAGGAGTGAGTGTTATATTCCATATAGGTACCTCAATATAGGCTCCGGTAACTCAACTTTAACCTATATTCTCCCCTACATTACATACATAACAGTTCTTGGGGTTAGACCTTTTACCTAGATACAACACTACACACAGAAAGCGAGATTTCCCTAGTAGCAGCTTGTAACGACCGGGTTCTAGACCAGATGGGATCAGCTCCTGAGAGCCCCTCCAACCCAGCCGGAACGTAACCACCTCCCTCCTCAGGACCATCTATCCAGGCACCTGGGTACCTACCTGAGGATGGGGAACTCACAATATACAAGCTCATATCATCAGAAACACCACTAAATCTATAGGGATTACTAGGAATACTCACTGATTACTAAGGACATCCATGCCCTACACCACACTCATACCTCATAGTCTCGCGACCACATGGGTCCAGACTAATCTACCCTGGGGCAGTTCTGATTATCTACCATTACACACTGATTACCCTCAGTGCTCACTCAAGCCCATCTATCTTTAGAGTCCCGTAAGACTGTTCTCTATCTTTAGAGTCCCGTAAGACTGTTCTCTATCTTTAGAGTCCCGTAAGACTGTTCTCTATCTTTAGAGTCCCGTAAGACTGTTCTCTTTACACAAGCCACAATCCTGTGGGTATACACACTGACCACAATCAGTGCTCTCACTAACGCCACTTACCAATGACGACCACTTTCCTATGAATACCTTTAGCTCTCTCTATGTTGGGAAGTCTCTCTCACTATCCACTAAAGGTTTGCTACTACAATAATATTATGGGATGGCCGAATTACTTAGTATATACTTTATCCCTCAGTTCCAGGGCTCCTCTCTCTCCCTAATTATTCAGTTATCACTTACCTGATCAGGGGTAGCATCTGTTCAAACAGAAATACCTGACTAGGAGACAAGGTTACCTCCACTGTGTGGGGACAAAAGATATACACACTGTGTGCAAGAGTTATTCCCTGATTTAAGCGCTCCTAATCCCTTTGGATCCATCAGTTGCTACACAGCATCTGGTTAGAAGAAAGGTTAGCTCTATCTTAAGAACAACACATGCACACTAGTTCACTAAGAACTGGGGTATCTTTATTACAATAATCATAAAATACACATACACAAATCTGCGGGGTCTCTATGACTAACAGGAACTTTTAACACACCGCTGAAAGAAAAGGATTAGACATACAGTACAAGGTTATCTGCGGGGTCTCTTGATTAACAGGAACTTTTAACACACCGCTGAAAGAAAAGGATTAGACATACAATAGCCTAGGGAATAAGGACAAGATTAAGGTGTAAGTGTAAAGGGGACTAGTTTAGACTACCTCACCTATTAGAAGGAAGATTTCTCTCTGACTCTGGTGGGATCAGGGCTCTCTCTGTCTCTCCCTCCGTCACCACAGCTCCACGCCTCGGGCTCAATTGCTCCAGCTGACAGCCTCAGCTCCTCCATCTGCTTTAATGCATTTTGATAGTCTCTCTCCAGCTTCAGCAATCATCTGCCTTCTTTCTCCATTCCAGAAAACTAATAGGACTGCACTGTATTCTGCAGCTCCAGCAGACATCCTACTCTCCACTCTTCAAGAACCAAACTGACCTGAACACTCCTCCTCTTCTGCACTTCGCTAATATGGATTCCTCTCCCCTCATGGAAATTTCCAACAGAGGGCTGCCTCCCACCGAATTCCTGTGCTAGCTCCAGAGCTCTTTGCGCAACCGCAGTGGCCAGCTGCATGTTACGTCTGGACCCAAGAGACAAACACATTCTTCGGATAAGAATCAGTCCTGACTGGTTTTCCCCTAGCAGTCAACAGCCTTAACTATAAACATTACCTATCCCCTTGAAGCATCTCAGAATGGAAGCTCTCTAGTTCTGGGCCTTGTAGGCCTGAGAAGGATGAAATAACCCTTAGCTCTGTCAGAGTACCTACATAAACCATACCAATGTGTAATATAAAGTCAGGACCACAGGATCCAACCTCTACTATAGGCAAAATAATGAAAGGCAAAGCAAATAGGCAATAGATGGATTAGAGTAAGGGATCTATCATTATATAAAGCAGCTATCCTCTTCTAGGTCTGGAAGAAAGAGCTTAAAAGGGCCAACACATCTAAGAATACATATCCTAGATGTGAGCAAGCTTAAAGTCTTTATCACTCCGAAATAGAGCCAAAAAGCCTGTCAAGACACAGCTTTATACATTTTTTTTTTTTGCAGAGTTTTATATAGCGCAAACTTGACCCGAATTGGGTATCAGAGCGCTTTACATAGCACCAGTTACGTTACATGAGGACACATATTTATTTTTGTTAGTCACTGGAAGATTAAGTGATTTGCCCAGAATCACAGGATGTTTGGCGTCATTACCGAGGCTCGAACCCAGGTCCGAGGTTGAGCGCCCTAGCCGTTAGGCCAACTCCTCATTATGCATGATGATTCTTGGAAACTGGGCAAGACTCTCATCTTGTGCATAATAACTATGTATAAAGTTCATTCCCGACGTTATCCTGAGCCCGATACTGGCACAGAAAGGTAGAACCCCTGGAGAGACCTTTGGGTATAGAAACATCACATCTTGCTGAGAGAAGGAGAGGAGATCAGGACAACCATGCCGACACACTGACACGAGATGCAGTCTTTCACCTTAGGGACTGGGGGTTGACTTTATCCTAGAGGGATTCTTGGCTTAACACCTACATACATGCTAGGTACACTTAGACACATTTAGTTAGGGTAGCATCGTAGGAGTATGAATTTTATTGTCATGTATTTTATATACTTGCCTGTATTCATGATTATGCCAAAATGGTAGAAATCTACCATCCTTTTAATTTCTTAGTGCTTCTAGGGCCCGATGTAGGTAGCCCTTTACCGATCAGAATCGGCCGAAAATACCGATTTTCGGCCGTTTCCGATCGGTAAAGGGCTATCGAGATGTAGGGGCACATTTTCGGTAATTTTACCGAATCGTTATCATTACCGAATCGGTAAATTTACCGAATCGGTAATATTTACTGATTCGGTAATGATAACGATTCGGTAATTTTACCGAAAATGCAATGTAGGTAGCCAATGTTCCATCAGCACATGGCTTACAGAATCGGTATTTTACCATGGAATACAAATCCATGGTAAAATACCGATTCCTGTGTACATGCACATCTGTGCATGTACACATGTGCCATGTGACAGACAGACGTGCCCTTAGGGCATGTCTGTGTGCCACATTGCACACATGCCCGTTTTGGGGGTGCTAGAGGGTGTCAAAGTGACACCCCCTGCACCCTTGTGAATTCTTTAATTACCGATTCGGTAAATACCGAATCGGTAATGCCTAATCATTTCTATGGACTTCAAAGCCCATAGGAATGAATGGGCATTACCGATTCGGTATTTACCGAATCGGTAATTAAAGAATTGTTAAGGATTCGGTAACAAATCCAGATGTTGGGACCTACATCCCATTTACCAATTTTGAAATACCGAATCGGTAAAATTCGGTATTTCAAAATCGGTAAATGGGATTTACCTACATCGGGCCCTTGGTCATTTATATCTGTTACTTTCTAATGATTGTTACAGCACATCTATTTTACACTAGAAAGTGTAAAATGCCCTCCCTGAGGCCTCAGCCAATCGGCCGGTACGGGGTGGAGCGTGGAGGCGGGGCCGGGCACTTAAACCTGACTGTAGCGCGGGGAGCGAGTAATTGTATGTTTGCTGCTGCGCGGACCACGTCCGATAGCGCTGCCTGAAAAACATGATAATTTGCTTTAGAAACGGTTTTTAACCTACCCGAATCGCGTTGTTGTTTTATTTGGGAATTGATCTCTGTCCTTGAGCTGACGCACTCACAGCTCAAGTTCAAGTTCAAGTTCAAGTTCAGGAATTTGTATAGCGCACTACTCACCCAGAGGGTCTCAAGGCGCTTGGAGGAGGGGTGCATTATTTATCGAATAGCCAGGTTTTAAGTTCCTTTCTGAAAGAAATGTGGTTCTGTGTAAGGCGGAGGCGAGAGGGGAGAGAATTCCAGGTCTTGGCCGCCAGGTAGGAGAAGGATCTTCCTCCCATGGTGGATCTATGGATGCGCGGAACTGCGGCAAAGGCTTGATTGGAGGATCTTAGTTGGCGGGTGGGTGTGTAGAAGGACAGTCGTGTGTTGAGGCATTCTGGTCCTAGTTTGTAGAGGGCCTTGTGAGCGTGGGTGAGGAGACGGAATGTTATTCTCTTGTTAACGGGAAGCCAGAGGAGGTCTTTCAGGTGACCGGTAATGTGAGCTTGGCGAGGGATGTCCAATATGAGTCTGGCTGATGCGTTTTGGATGCGTTGCAGTTTTTTCTGTAATTTGGCTGTGGTTCCGGCGTAGAGGGTGTTTCCATAGTCCAGTCGGCTGGTGACCAGTGCGTGGGTGACAGTCTTTCTTGTTTCGGTGGGGATCCAACGGAAGATTTTTTTGAGCATACGAAGTACGTTGAAGCAAGAGGATGAGACGGTGTTGACTTGTCTGGTCATCGAGAGGGAGGAGTCTAGGATGCAGCCTAGGTTACGTGCGTGGTCTGTGGGTATGGGTGTTGTTTTCAGGGCCGATGGCCACCATGAGTCGTCCCAGGCAGAGGGGGATGATCCTAGAATGAGGACTTCTGTTTTGTCTGAGTTAAGTTTTAGGCGGCTGTTTTTCATCCATTCGGCAACTTCTTTCATGCCTTTTGTGAAGATTGGTTTTCGCGGTGTTAGGGTCTTTGATGAGGGAAAGGATCAATTGGGTGTCGTCAGCGTAGGAGATGATGTTGAGGTTGTGTTGTCGCGCGATGGATGCGAGGGGGCTCATGTAAACGTTGAAGAGGGTGGGACTAAGTGATGATCCTTGTGGTACTCCGCAGATGACTTCGGTGGCCTCTGATTTGAATGGGGGGAGTCAGACTCTCTGGGTTCTCCCGGCGAGGAACGAGATGATCCAGTCCAAGGCTTTTCCTTGTATGCCGATGTTGCTGAGGCGTTGTATGAGGGTGCTATGACAGACTGTGTCGAAGGTGGCGGAGAGGTCGAGTAGGATGAGGGCAACTGTTTTTCCGTTGTCCAGTAGCGTTCGGATGTCGTCTGTCGCTGCAATGAGTGCGGTTTCGGTGCTGTGTTTGGCTCGAAATCCGGACTGTGAGGTGTCGAGGGAGTTGTTGGATTCAAGGAAAGCGGCGAGCTGGCTATTGACGGCTTTCTCAATGACTTTGGCAGGGAATGGGAGGAGGGAGATGGGGCGGTAGTTCTTAAGTTCAGAGGGTCTGCTGTGGGTTTCTTCAGGAGGGCGCTGAGTTCGGCGTGTTTCCAGCTTTCTGGGAAGGTAGCGGAGGTGAAGGAGCAGTTGATGACATCACGGAGATGGGGTGCGATGATGGAGTCTGCTTTGTTGAAGATGTGGTGGGGACAGGGGTCGGTTGGCGAACCTGAATGGATGGAGTTCATTAGGTGGATGGTGTCTTCAGTGGTGACTGGGTTCCAGGCGCTAAGGTTGTTAGAGGGCGGTTTAGGTTCGGAGGTGGGTGGAGTGGACAGTTCTTTGGAAATGTTCTCAAAGCTGTTATGTATGTCGGCAATTTTGTTGTAGAAGAAATAGGATAACGAATCGCAGAGGTCTTAGGAGGGAGTAATGTCGTCTGAGGCTGCAGCCAATTGGCCGGTACGGGTGGAGCGTGGAGGTGGGGCCGCGAATTTAAACCTGACTGTAGCACGGGAAGTGAGCAATTGTATGTTTGCTGCTGCGCGGACCACGTCAGATAGCGCTGCCTGTTAAACCTGATAATTTGCTTTAGAAACTGTTTTTACCTTACCCGAATCGCGTTGTTGGTTTAATTGGGAATTGATCTCTGTCCTTGAGCTGACGCACTCACAGCTCCCCTCCCAGAGGCCTCAGCCTATCGGCCGGTACGGGGTGGAGCTTGGAGGCGGGCCGGGCTATATATGTACACCAGTACGCGGAAGCGCAGCGGACGCGTGCAGCGGGCGCGCCGGCTGCGCGCCGAAGGCACACCAAGGGCAAGCCTGTCTGCGCCTGTCCGCACCCGACCGGGCCCAGGGGCCATGAACCCTGGTCAAATTATTACCTATTCTCGATGGGACTTAGATTGCTAGAGCAATCGCAAGCTCTGTTAGCGCATGAAGTCTTTGACCGCATCAAAGCCCATGGTATCCTCCGTGAACAAGTGGGCCATATTAACCCTTGGCCTTGACGCCCTCTGTTTCCCCTACTGCCTACTCTACCGCAAGCAACCCGACTTCTCTCCGGGTTTTGTATCTTAATACCCGCTCCCTGGTGAAACACCAATTGGACATATTCATGTTGCTACTATCAGACAAACCGGATATTCTACTGCTCACTGAGACCTGGCTTACGCTGGACTCTACACCAGACATCTTTGCGGCACTCCCCTCTGACTATTACATCCTATCGGCTTACCGGACTTCTTAGAAGATGGGAGGAGGAGTGGCTGCCTTCATACACAAAAGCCCTAAGTTTACTATGCTGACCTCCCTGGTTTTACCAGAAGTTAGGAACATCGTCATTAATCTCGATACTAACTCGGGATCACTGGCTCTGGTGCTTATTTACCGCCCGCCCCAGCTCATGCCTTCCTTTCCCCTCTCCCTCAGTGAAAAGATAGCGAATCTCACCATGAACCACGCCAGAGTCCTACTTATTGGGGACCTAAATTATTGGTTCAATGATGTATGTGGGGGGCCTCAGTTGGCTGAACTCTCCGAATCGCTATCTAATATCAATTTGGTCCAACACCTCACAGCCCCCACTCACATCAAGGGCCACACCTTGGACCAAATTTGGTCTCAAAACATAGAACTCTGACTACCTCTTATCTCCCCCGCATATTGTCTGACCACCATCTGATTGACTTTATAGCCACTTTCATTGGCAGGGCTAAGACTCCTAAGGTGGCGGGAGGCCTTAAGAGAAAGTGGAGAACACTTGACACCCAGGTATTCATTAACTCACTAGCCAGTTCCCTCCCCACCGTCAACTCCAATTTTAATGTTGACTCCATGAAGAAAGATATCGCTAATTGGTTATTGGCGGCCAACGATATTCATGCCCCGCTTATTAAATTCTCACGTGCCAGACATTCTAATGCCCACAAATGGTTTACAAGTGAACTTAAAACCCAAAAACTTACACTCTGTCAGTCAGAGAGGAAATGGAGGCACTGTTATGCCAGCGAAGATAGACAGCTCTATCTGTCAGCCCTCAGGGACTATAAGAAAGCCTTACTGACCGCCAAGGCTTCATATTTCTCTGCAAGGATCCTCACCGCCCTTAACAAACCTAGAGAAATCTTTAGGATTTTAAATGACCTTAGCAGCGATGATAGAGTTTCCCCTTGTCAAGCCCCCACCCAAATGCTGTGCAACTCATTTTATAATTTCTTTGTGGAAAAAATCAAAATCAACAGGGCCAGCATTCCTTCCACTGTCAATGTGAAGTCTTTAGATGACACTCCTAATGACTCATCCACTATGAATCAATTCACAGCTATATGCCCTTACATTTTATCTGAGTTAATGTCCCAAGTCAAGTCGGGTTCTCCCAAGGACTGTTGCCCTCCCTCTGTCCTGATGGATATTTTTTTGGCCTTAGCTCACAGTTTTCTCCCTTTTCTTAACGAATCCCTTAGCAAGGGAGAAGTACCTGGAGCCTTCAAAAATGCTACTTTAGTTCCTCTTCTAAAGAAACCAGGGGCAGATCCCTCGAACTCCTCCAATTACCATCCTATTTCCCTCCTTCCCTTCCTGGCGAAAATCTTGGAGGCCCACGTGGCTAGGTGTCTTTCCAATATCTTCAAAAAGTCAGATTACCTCGAGCCTAATCAAGCCGGATTCTGTCCAGCTCACTCTACGGAGTCTGTGATTCTGGCGGTAATGGACACGTTGAGGGCTAATGCTGACATGGGGACACTGCAGGCACTTGCGCTTCTGGACCTATATGCCGCGTTCGACACGGTCGACCATAACATCTTGTTGTACTGTGTCGAAGAAGCAGGTATCCGGGGCACCGCCTTCAAGTGGATAAAGTCTTTCCTCACTGGCAGAACCCAAGCAGTTCGCCTTGGGACTCACACTGCCCCTAATCTGTCCACTTCCTGTGGGGTCCCACAGGGTTCGTCCCTTTCCCCACTGTTGTTCAATCTCTACATTAGGCCTCTGATTCACGCACTCAAAGCCATGAGAACTACTGTTTTCAACTATGCTGACGACCTCCAGCTTGTTTTTTCTCTGAACTCACCCAATACCGCCGCTGAATTCCAATCCACAATGCTTCATATTCAGCGCTGGATGAATCTTAATTAACTGAAAGTCAACCCAGGCAAGACGGAACTGGTGCTGCCTGGGAAGAACTCCACTTGCTGGGGATCTCATTTCTGGCCAGGTGAATTAGGCCCAGCCCGCCCCTTCTCTATCAGTGAAAAGTCTCAGGGTGACTATTGACTCCGATCTCTCATTTAAAGGTCACATGGGAGCTGTGGTCTCCACCAGTCTTTTCCAGTTGTGTAAAATCAGGAAAATTGTGCATATGCTGTCCCACTCAGCTTTGGTCCAGGTGGTAATAGCGCTGGTGCTGTCATGCCTAGATTTCTCTAACTCCTTTTACTCTGGCCTTACCCAGGGCCTGCTTAACCGCCTCCAAATGATCCAGAATCAGGCGGCGAGACTGATTCACAAACAGCCGAGATGGTAATCGGCCAGGCCCCTACTGTCAAAACTTCATTGGCTGCCCATAGCGCAATGCACCGCCTTTAAGACAGGCTGTATAGTCTTTAAAGCGCTGCACTGTAATAGCCCTAAATTTCTTAATATTCTGATCACCAAGCATGTCCCTAGGCGCAACCTTCGATCCGCTCACCTTCATCTTCTTACTACTCCTACCATTAAACTGAAAAGACAGGGTAGACGCAGGTTCTCTTACCTGGCACCTAGGCTCTTGAACCCATTTCCACTCTCAATCAGGAACTGTGACAACTTACTGGGCTTTAGAAGGGCCTTGAAAACATGGCTCTTCGGGCAACCCTGTTAACCTGGCTCCCCGCATTAGCATTTATACGATTAGCGCCATGAAACCTTTGGTGACCGTGCGCTTGACAAATTCCTATTAACATAACATAACTAGAATAACGACTGTTCAATAAATACTTATTGAAAACATGCCTACTGTTTATTGTGTGTACCTCTCTGAGACTAAGTGCACACGAGTGACTGGGGCGAAATGTAGTACACTGTTTCCACGGTCCTAAGGGATCAGGGTTGTCATGTTCGATGGTTTCCAAGAATTACTTTCTCCTAGGTAAGAGGAGTTTCTAGTGGCACCATGAGCTAGCTGATATACAGGCTAACATACCTGGTGGGGTGCTCCGAATAAGTCTGGCACCAATCCTACAGTGTATGTTGTCTAAACGCGCAGATCCTATATAGGTCTTATAGGAACTACACGACAACAGTCATCACAGCCATTTCTGTGGTTATTTCCGGATTGAAGCATTTAATTAAACCAGCTGTTCCTGTTTTGCCAATTGCCTCTTGTCTTTTTTTTTCAAGGTAAATTCATATTCGAGCAACAATGGCACAATTATCTTTTTGCAGTAAGGCATAGTTGCCTGCACAAAAACAATCAGTGGAGGTGTTTTGCTCCTTCTATGTGTGCTGCAAAAAGCAGCACACATAGAACAACGAAAAGCCTCCCCTGGGGAGCAGGGCCGGCTCTAGGCTCATGGTGGCCCTGTGCAGGGAGCGTAGGTGGGGGCCCCGGAAGAGGGGATCCGGACGGGGCGGAGCTCAGGAAGGTGTTTTACAAATAATACGTCCAGAAAAGTCGTTAGATGATTGACCAGTACCTGTGCGGCTGCTCCTACCATTCCGAATTCGTCTCAGAACGATACAATTTAGGAGGAGGAGGGCATTATGACACACAACCTGAGGGACTGGGCGCACAGACAGCTGCAGTGCCAGGGCCATGACAGGGGCACCGGACCCCCACAACACCCCAGAGAAATAATCGGTGGCTCTTTGCCTGAAAACAGTAATATCGATGCCATATCGAATATGGTGTCTTACGCTTGGCGGATGGCCATGTCTGTTGCAGACACTGCATAGCCACCTCGTGACACAACAAGCGACTCTCATATTTGCAAGGAAAAATAAAGTAGGGAAACTCGAGTTCACACACTACTGAACGCGCACTCTTAAGTGCAATAGCAGTGCACTGTGAATCGGAGCGTTTCACAGGCCTGTCACAGATAAGAAATGCTATCAAAACGAATTCTTACAAAACAATATACTACTGGCCGGCAGCAACTCATACCCGGACAACGTTGGGACGGGCTGCTATTAAATATAGTTTGATGTGATTGCTAGACTGCAGTGACCTTAGTGGTACTTCTGTTTCCTCAAGCTGGTGATAGCTGGACAAGAATTATGTCTTTTTTTTTGTCTAAAACATTTTAATAAAAACACATTTTTATTTTCCTCCAAAAGAGAAACTCCGAATGTGCCCTGCTTTTCATATGAGACACTAACTTAGTGCATGCATTTAGGTTTTGAGCTCACAGTTCTTCCAAACCCACGGGTACCGTGCTGGAAGTGTAATCTGCAGAGTTCAAAGTGAGTATGTTTCACAGGGGAATGTGTGTGGGTTTGAAATTCATTCTAGTATGACCTAACTTTGTCTGGGGAAAATGGAAGTCATAACTCCTTAGCCACAAAGGATATGTCTCACTCTGAACTTCTGATAAATTGGACAAATGCACTCGTGAATTGGTAACATTTTTGTTACAGTGATTGCTTCCACCACACATAAGATTAAAACTTCAAAATGGAAGCAGCGAAGAAAACAGCACTTAGGAAAAAATGTTCCTTTAAAGAAAATTGTTAAATTAATGTATTTACTTATTGTCATGGCCTCTAGAATTATGCATTTCTGCTGCTGTGGCGTTTTCTGGTAAATTACATATTTTCTGCACTTGCTACATAATCCAGCATCTTGTCCATAATGCACAGATTTGCAAAAAGATAGTGAACAAGCATTTGCAATGCAATAGGTCTCGCATTTATGCGAGTTTGAGCTATTGGCATTGTAAATGACAATGACTTCTATTTATGTTTTGCTTTTCAAAACATAAATAAATGGCACTGTAATTTACAATGCCAATAGCTCAAACGCACGTAAATACGCAGACCTATTCCATTGCAAATGCTTGTTTTCACAGTTATGTCAGTTAAATCAACAAATAGTGCTCAGTCTGAGCAGGGTCCTTTTCATCAGCAGGCTGTCAATGCACACACCCTCTTGTGTTTAAACTTTATCGGGCCTTCTCAGAGGGAGGGGGATGGGTCGGGGCACCTTTCTGAATGAAGTGCCTTCACAGCTGGGGCTTCCAGTGCTGGGTCGCAACGGATCAAAAGGCTATTGATATAACGGTGTGGCGCCCAGGCGCGCAACACCCATTGGGCTCATGGGGTTTCAGCGTCCCCCCGCCCCCTGCAGTTACGCCTTAAACCAAGCACAGCTGGTTCTGCACCCTACCAAACATCATTCCGACCTTACAATGTCCTCTACACAGGCTATGTGAACTTCCCTTACTACAACGACTGGGTGTGAGGCAAGGGAAGAGCTGCCTAGGAATGTGCTGCACTTAGGTTCGGACTGTGTGACCCAGAGGCACTGGTGATAATTAAAAAATCTGATCAAATCTGGAACATCGGGGGTCAGTAAGAGAAGTCACCCTATTTAAAAGAGGGCCTGATATTACCAACACCTCTGCAAATCTCTGTAAGTGCAGGGGTTGGAGTTATGAATTAGGAGAATTTGCAGCACCTGGTAATTACTAGTCTGCACCCCCTCAATTTACCCCGGATACACATTAACAGAACAATCTTGCCAATATTTGCCGGGAGTGTATGCCCAGTATATGTTGAGACATGTGGGTTTTGGTGCAGAAAGCATTTTATGCATCATTTAGACAGATTAAATCTGCAATAGGCAATAACTATGGCACACAATAAATTCTGGTCATGAGCGTATCCGATTTTATTGGGGGCGATGATTATCGCCATGGGCTCTGGGGAACTTGTAGTCAGGGCCTTACAACGTTACCCCTTTAAACTGGAACATAACATGCAAAATCCACATTGCCTAGTATTACCGGGCATCTTCCCTCAGCAGACATCGGTGGGTTAGACTGACCGATGTGGACCCGTAGACATTTGAGGTAAAATCCGCCCAATCTATCATTTCAACTCCAGGATATAAAGTGGTTTGAGCGGGGCTCAGAATTGTCAGCTCCTTTTCTACCCAGGATCTTGGTCCTTTCGGTTCAAAGAAATACAAGCAAAGCAAGATTGCAAATCCCCAGCTCACAGGAGATGATCCCGAGTGTCCTACCTCAACTACCCCACAGAGACATCAATAAGGGAGAAAGAGAGTGGGGAGAAAAAAGAAAGAAACAAACAAATAAACAAACAAAAAAAGAAAACACAGAAAGAAAGAAAGAAAGAAAGATAGAAAAAAAAGAAAGAACGAACGTGCCAGGCCCAGGCATAAACAATCGAGCGGTGTGGGCGGCATTTGACCAGTGTCTACTAGACCTGGAACTGGGCTTCAGATAAAGCTCTAGTGCGGGGATTAAAACAGACCTATGGGTCCCTTTAATTGAAAGTTACCTCACTTCTGTCATCTGCTTACACAGGCCCAAGGCCACTAGAATCATGCGATTTTACGGCTGCTGCATTTTCTGCATAAATATAGATTTATCACATGTGACACATAATCCGCCTTCTGCTGCATGCATTGCAGACGTCAAACAAAAATAAATATTTTTCTAGCTCAAAGGCCTCAAAACTCACAACACAGTGCACCCTGTGGTACCGCACAGTGCCAGGCTCATTGCAGAGGAGAACTGGCCACCTTTGGGATAACGTTCATTGTATTACTGTGTTAAACTGGTGTGAAGGATGTGAAACCTTTACCCAGACATTATTAATAAAGCAAGGGAGTGATAAGTTTAAGGTTCATCTGAAAAGCTCATAAACTTTTCGTAGTTTGTATTCCACAAAACTAATTTTTTCCCGCGCTTTTCTCACCGTGAAGCAAACATTCACTTTGTACAAAGTTTCTTGTGTCTTTTAAACCTCTCTAAATGGCTCTTTGTCACCATTATGAGAACAAACTGTGCAATTTGGTACACTCGAAAAATCTTTTCTGGTGGCCTATTGACAGCAGCATACATACTCATACGGTTATTCCATCACCCCCTCCGCCCCCTTGCCTTTCAGATGTACCGGTCTGACTTGTGACAGACTATGCTTACTCCCCAAGCCTTTCCGAAAAAGTTACCTGTAGAAAGACCCTGCCACACCTGGTCGTGTGTCAGCCCGGGCTGACACAGCAGCTTTGCAGGCTGGCGCAGCATAATGTGTCAATGCAGAGACAAACCATGAGTATTGACAGACTAGACGCTGCGCATCTGAGACACATGTGTGTGTTGTTAACACTCACTCGTCATATTCATTACTGCAGCTCAACTGGAAAGACAGGCAGGGGAATATAATTATTACATTATAAATAAATATATTGTGAGCACAGAGCAGTCTCGTGTCAGAGACAGAGTCAGACTCTCACCGGCGTTATTTGGGGTCGGAGTCGAACTCGGGCCGGGGAAGAGTCTAGATAGTACGAGTGCCGGACTAGAGGACAGGTGTGATAGAGCGCGCAGGCCACCCGGCTCACCGAATTTCTTTTTCCACGCACTGGGCCCTGGCGTGTAAAATGTTTTATTCAATTTCAATGATCACGTTTTACTGGGGTGAACCAGGTGATTTCCAATAATACGCGCTCTTATGAGTAATCGATTTGGGTGACTCTTACACCACTTACTATTCATGTACCTGACTTACCACAGGCACATTACTCCTGACGGATCAGGAGCTAGCAGTGGACAGGTGATAAGGGTTTCCTGAAAGGGAGAAATTCTACTGTACACATTTAATACCTTTAATATCACTTTAATGTATAATGACCACAGACACCTTGATGGTTTTAAGGGTTTTATATAGTATAAGTTTAAAATGAAAATGCCATTACAAGGAGGCAAATGCAAAGCAATACATCAATGATTAGAATCAGAACCAGAATGTAACTATGGATAAGGGTGAGTATTATAGAGTAAAAGGGAACACTATAGGGCATGAATCATAATAAACATATTAACTAATATGGTTTAAACTAGGGCAAGGACGTGAGGAGGACCTAATGTGTGACCTAATAATTTTATACTAATTCCTAAACCGTATGCTATCTTTACTAACTTCACGGCAACCATACTAAGGGAAAGGGAATAAGTGGAACAATCTAGATAAACAGTTGGGTTTAACAATGTCCTATAGGAAGGGTAAAAGTGGAACATTTACTAATAATCAATTGCATGAAATTACATTCAAAGGAGATATGGAGAATATCACAGGCAAGATTGCTTTAATTTAGAAGAGGAAAATTAAGGGTATAGTATAGACAGACACCTATGCCAATATTTACCTAAGTGAGAATGAGGACTAACCCTGGCCACGGGTCAGTTGGGAAAGAACGGGACAAGGACCCTCAAGGATTCAGGGAAATACCAGAAGGTGAGCAGGTACAGCTCATGGACAGTCAGGACAGGATACCCCTCAGGTCTGGGTCAGGACTGGGTTCACCAAGGCACGACCAACCCCTCACAGCTTCGGATGCAACGCCAGCGTTACCCCCTCTTCTGCACGGAATCCGCCAATAACCCCGATTGGGTTTTCGAATCTCGCAGCAAAGTGCTTCGCTTAGCACTTAGGACTAATTTCCACCCCTTGGAGTTTGTGGAAAGTTTCAGGCAGAATGCTCCGCAGCACTCTGTATCAGGCACCTATAGAGTTCGTAGGGTCAGTGACAGGTCTGCTACTCGGACAAGTCGGACAATTTCTCTAAGCTAAGCTAGGCTACATATACAGTTTTAAGTCCCCGAGACCACCCATAAATGTTGCAAAATGACAAAGTCCCATCTTCTGATTGGTCAAGGGAGGTGGTTTAAGACATTTGTCACCACCTATATTTCTATTACGTATTTCACGTGTCATTACCCTCCCCCTAGCATCTGGGTTCCCAGGCATACGTGTGGGAAAGTACAATAGTAAAGTAAAGGTTTGAAACATTGTTGCATATTCAGAGTAAAAATAGCAAGTCTTCAAGGGCGAAGGTGCGCTTGGAAAGGACAGTCCCATTTTCAATAGCCAACTGGCCAGGTTCCATTGCTGCATGTCCCAGATCTTAGGTCACGTGATGAGGGATACGTCAGCTTCAATATGGTTCCCGTCCCTACTTCCAGGCCCTCATTTACGCGGTACATGAAAAGTAAGCGAAAACAAATTAATAACACAAAATAAAATGAATACACTGTACACCATGACCAACTACTCTTAATCCCTTATTTTATAATACTTATAGCATTAAGAGTTAGTGCAGAAAAGATGCATATACAAAAGCGGCTTAAGATAGCATAAAGCATGATTAAAGACAAGCGGCCATTTTAGCAACAATGCGCATGAGCGAACTTTTCCCTCCAGATTGCGAGTGCGTCACATCACATGGGTATGACCGACGCATGCGCAGACTGGATTTCTGCAAAGCGGCCATTTTATTAATGTGCAAGCGTGATTATGATGAAAAAACACATAGGCAAGCCTCCTAGGGACACCCGTGTGTTGGGGAAATACAAATAAAATGACAAACAATCGGGGTTAGTACAGTTATGATTTAGGCGAGGTTCATGAAAGAGAGCAAGTCGCGTTACGTGCGAATCCTTGCTCCATCAATCCCCTCTTTGATGATATTTACTATCATCACTACACATGAAAACAGATGCCAACTTCATTCTTCCATTTCATCCATGTCAATCTCAATGAATTTATTGTTGAGCTTTCTCTCCGCCTCTCTGTGAGAATGATTGTTCTTTGCTTTCTTATATATCTGGTTTCTTAATTCTTCTAATTCTAAGTCTTCAGCCTTTCGCTTTCCTCTTTTATTCACTATATATTTTCTGCATTTCTGGCATTTGCAACAGATGAATATGATCAGAACAATCACACCTATTCCAACTATTGGCATCAGTATTTTCCATAGAAGACTTCTACCTAAGTTAGAAAACCAACTACCTACAGAGGAGAGACCATCAGTCAGTCTCTTCCAGGCACTGTCAACCTCTAATGGTTTGAGTTCTTTTTCCAAATTAGTTATGTTTCTTACATACTTCTTAATTTCGACACTTTTATCAGGAATGTAAGTGCAACAATGTTGTGCCCTCAGCATCCTGCAGACTCCGCCCTCTTTTGCCAATAAGGTATCAAGAGCAAGGCGATTCTGTAAAACCATTGATCTGATCGCAACCATTTCAGTATTGATCATCAGGAATCCAGCAGCAGTGTCAGTAGATAACCGATCCACTACTGTAGATAACTTGCAGATTCTATGAGTATTCAGAACTACCCCCATTCCAGGTATCAGTGCACTTAAAATATCACCTACAATTTCTCCTACACTTTCACGTTTGCTACGCACTAAGCCATTAGTAATCTCATTGCTTCCAGCTGCATTGTTCACATGGTATATTTTCGGAAAGACAATGCCAAAGTAGCAGCTTCCATACCAGTGATCCGGCAATTTGAAATAAGCCTTGTTTCCACATATATAATAAATTCCTGGAAACACAGGTTCTGACCCATTTTTGAAACCCCAACCTCCAATTACCTTGTAATTATGTTCACACTCGCTGGAACCAATGTATACATTGTTATAATAACTAGTCTTTTCTCTATGAAGACAGAGTTTCCCTTTCCGCTCAAAATCCAGCAACAGAGCAGGAGTAACTTCGCTTTGTGAGGTGTTATCCATGTTTTCTGCCCATCTAGGTGTTCTGTCCTTCTCGTCATTTGCCTTTTTCTGAAACTTTTCCCTTCTCTTCTCTGCCATCTTCAAGAACATTTTCTCTTGTGCATGTAAAGAACAAGTCAAGTTAGCTTTTCTAGCTTCATTTAAGTCTATGTCACCTATAGTCAGGAAATATTCCCCCATGTAGCGAGTCACTCCACCAAGGGTATGTACAAGGTTCAGATTCCCTCTAATAGGAAGTTCGGAAAAGATAACGTCAGTGTTTGAGTAATAGTACTGTAAAGTGCTTCTATAGAACAAGCTAGCTAGAATACTACAGGAGATTCCATAGGTCAGGGGTAAATGGTGGTATGTCACGCCTTCAGCTACTGAAGTAGGTAGCATCATGCAGACATAGCAATCTTCTATTTCCATAGCTTCTACATAGTGCACTAAAAGATTAGCGAAAACATTTAAGTGTGTCCTGTTCTTCATTTGGTGATAATGTAGTTCACCCTCATCTGATGCTTCTAAGTCAGGTCGTGTATGTCTCAGACTCACTGAATTGTCACGTCTTTCTACTCTTCGTGGTGTTTCTTCAGTATTTACAACTTCTGCATCTGGCGTCATCGAGTCCGTAGGATATATGTTAGGGTCTTTGCTTATCATAAAAGGTATAAACACTGTTAATCCTATCCATATCACTATCATTAGTACTATATTACAGATGCATATTTTACAGCAAGTTCTGCAACAGCTAAATCTGGACCTTCCAGTGACATTTGAATCAGACATTTTATCTTACAGGTGGCTTTCTCAACCCCTCTTTGTTTCTTTTCAGCCGAGGTTTTACTTTGCTTCACCTCAAGGAGGGTCTTCGTCAGAACTCCGATCAGCAATGGACTCTTCGTCGCTTTTGCCACTGGCTTCAGGCTCATCAATTTCTTCCAACACCAAATAAGTCCATTCAGGGCTCCGATACAGTTTGTTCTGTTTCTTTACTCTGCTGCCCTTTCGGATGGACTTTCCTCGGGCTTCTTTTCCTTCACTTTCAGCCCTTTTTCGGTCCTTTAGTTTTTCTTCGACTGTTTTTATTCTTATCCTTAGTTTCTTCACGTACCGGGGTTCACCCTTCTTTTCGATCTTTTTAGTGGTCGAGGAGACTTGTCCTTCCTCATGAGCTCTTTTGTTTTCTCTTCTTGGCCGCACTATTGCTTCAGCAGTGTCTTTTTCCCTTCCTGTCTGACTAGTTCCAGGTCTTTCATCTATTTCTTCTGCCTGGTCCTTAAGCTGACCTAGTTCAGGTTTAGACTGTATGTGATCTTGGTTTGTGAGTGATTCACTGTACTCTTCTTCCTGAACATGTTCGTCTATTACTAACTGGCCCTGTTCATGCTCTTCGATCTCTTGATTTTCTTCCGCATGAACTTCTGCTTTGACTATTATCTGTCCCTTTCCAGTCTCCTCTGTCTCAGAAGGAGTGTCGATGACTTGTTCTGTCCCTACTTGGCCTATTCCCTGATCAGATTTTATGATGGCTTTGATGATCTGACCTTCTCCTTCTTGTTCTGACTCACCTGCACTGTCCCACTCACTACCTAGGTAAGAGTATTTTCTGGTTCTTATTGGATCAAGAACTTGGTCGTCGGCAGGAAACCATTCAACGTCTTGACTTGTGCTCGGTAGTTCGCCATCAGCGAGATCCGGACCCTCTTCTGGAGTCTCCTCAGCTGGGCTACCTTCAGCTTCAGTCGCGTTTTCTCCGGTTACCCGCTTCGTGTGGCTTGCATGGATCCACTTTGGTACACCAGCACACTTCACAGCAGTTGTGGTGACAAGGATCACTTGTCGAGGCTTGCCCCACTTCGGTCCAAGGCAACTCTTCCGGGTATGTTTCTTTAACACCACCCAATCACCTGGTCTCAGTTTGTGTGCTGGAGTTGTAGGCCATTCGACAGCAGTCTCTCCAATCTGGTGAGAGATAGAACGCACTTGGTCACCCAACTGCCTGCAGTATTCTAGCACCATATCATCAGTAATACTTAGCAGTTTGTGTCCAGGTACCCATGCCTGTCGCATCACTCTTCCCATCAGAACTTCATGGGGGCTCAGGCCTGTCTTTTTGTTTGGAATACTCCTTAAGCTCATCAGCACCATGGGCAAAGCTTCTATCCAGTTCATTTTTGTGGAGTCACACAATTTCGCCAGCCTGGACTTGAGAGTGCCATTTATTTGCTCGACTATCCCAGAAGCCTCTGGATGATAGGCGCAGTGCAGCCTTTGTTCCATTTTAAATGCTCTGCAGAGTTCCTTTAGGACCTCGTTTGAAAAATGTCCACCTTGGTCTGTTTCAATTGTCTCTGGAATTCCAAAGCGGGGTATCAGTTCCCTAAGTAATAATTTAGCTACAGTCAGGGCATCATTCTTCTTTGCTGGGTAAGCCTCCACCCACCGGGAAAACAAGCAAACTATGACCAGGACATATCTATATCCTTTGCACAGGGGCATTGTTATGAAGTCTGCCTGCATCCTAATGAAGGGACCATCTGCTCTCCCAATGGTACTTTGCTCCACTACTGTCTTCTTTCCTGCATTGAATTGTTGACACACTAAACACCTCTGGCAAAGTTTGTCTGCTGTGCTCCTGAATTTTGGACTGTAGAACACCTTTTCAAACATTCGGCACATGGCATCCCTCCCAATATGTGTGGGTTCATGTATTATCCGGGCCATTGCGGTAACCAGTCGTTCGGGGAGTACAGGCATACCAGTTACATGGACCACAACACCATCTTTTTCCCTTGGTCGACATCCATCCTGCCTCCACCTGTTCCTTTCTTCCCTGTCTGTCGTCTGTTGTAGTTCTCTCAATTCATCCCATGTTCCCAACCTTTCAAACAACATCAGTTGGCAGCTGCTTCCACCTCCCCACAGTTTAATTAGGAGGGACATTTTGTGTCGGGCGCAGTACTGGGCAATTTGGTCAGCATATCTGTTTCCGGCTGTCACCTCGTCATTTCCAGATCGGTGAGCCGCACACTTGACCACAGCCAATTCTTTGGGCAATTGGATGGCTTCCAGTAGGTTTTGTACTGGTTTCCCATTTCGGATGGGAGAACCTGAGGAAGTCATGAATTCTCTTTGCAACCATAGCTGGCCGAAGTCATGAACAACCCCATAACAGTACTGACTGTCAGTATAAACAGTTACTCTTTTGTTTTTCCCAATTTTACAAGCTCTTGTTAGAGCGATGAGCTCCGCTACTTGAGCAGATTTAACTTCGCAAAGATAGGAAGCTTCCAGGGTCTTTTCCAAAGTGACTACAGCATAGGCAGCACTCAAACCTCCATCCTCATGTCTCAAACATGAACCATCCACAAACATTTTGAGGTCTTCATCAACCAAGGCCACTTCTCTGATATCAGGACGGGGTTTTGTGCTAAATTCAGTTAAGTCTATGCAGCTATGTTCAATTTCATCTCCTGCCTCTACATCAATGGGAAGGGGCAATAGAGTTGCAGGGTTTAGAATGTTACATCGGGAAATTATTACATTTTCTGCACCAATGAGAATCCTCTCATACTTAGTCAGCCGACTAGGGGTGAGATACTGTGTCTTGGTTCGGGTAAGTAAGACCACAACTGAATGTGGAACAAATACAGTTACAGGATGTCCCATCACAATGTTCTCACTATGCTCTAGACTCGTACAGGTAGCGGCTACTGCTTTCAGGCATCCAGGTAATCCAGCAGCCACTGGATCCAGGGCGGCCGAAAAGTAGGCCACGGGACGTCTAATCAGACCATGTTCCTGGGTTAAGACCGAGAGCGCACAATTGTCTCTCGTGTCACAGAACAGTTCAAAGTTCTTGGAATAGTCAGGCATTCCTAAGGCTGGAGCTGTGCATAGACAATTTCGCAATTTTACCCAAGCAGTCATGCATTCATCATTCCAACAAACTGGGTCTTCCGCTCCTTTCTTTGTCATGTTAATCAAGGGTTTAGCTATAGCCGCGAATCCCACGATCCACTGTCTGCAGTACCCAACAACTCCTAGGAACATTCTTACTTCTTTCTGGGTTACTGGTAGTGACATTTCTCGAATTATTTTAATTCTTTCTGTAGTGACTTTCCGGATCCCTTTCTCTATCTGGTGCCCTAGATATTTTACTGAGGTTTTGCAGAACTGTAGCTTGTCTGGTGAAACCTTATGTCCTCCCTTTCCTAGGTGATTCAGCAAGGCAATGGTATCAGTGACACAGTCGTCTTGACTTCTAGACGCTACCAGCAGATCATCTATGTACTGCACCAGGACAGACTCTTTAGGCAGTATTAAAGATTCAAGGCATTTCTTTAGAATCTGGTTGAAAATCGATGGACTTTCGGTGTACCCCTGGGGGACACGATTCCAGACATAGATCTGGCTGTTGAATTCAAAACTGAAAAGGAATTTGCTTTCTGGATGCAATGGGATGGAAAAGAATGCATGGCACAGGTCAATGACAGTGAACCATTCCGCATTCCAAGGAATTTGATACAGTATTACGGCAGGGTTTGGTACTATGGGACAGCAAGGTACTACAATTTGGTTTACCTTGCGCAGGTCCTGCACTACCCTATACTTTCCGCTAGGCTTCTTAATTCCAAGTATGGGTGAATTACAGGGACTGCTCATCACTTCCTGAATGATATTTGCTTTGAGCAATCTGTTTAATTCCTTTGCGACTCCTTCTTTCACTTCTGCACTCATTTTATACTGTTTGGTATTTGGGTATACAGCATTTGCTTTTATAGCTATTTTAACTGGGTCTACATTTGCCATTAAGCCTACATCTTTTCCAGTAAAATCCCAAACTTCAGGTATTACGCTCGATTGGAGTTCTTCAGGTAGACTTTCAATGGACATGGGCTTAATTTCTGTGTCGGGCCTTAGTAACATCAATTTATATAGGCCATCTTCATCTGGGGTCTGAATTTCAACACCATTTGGAGAGCAAAAGATGGTGCAACGCATTTTGCACAGCAAATCTCGTCCTAATAGGTTTACGGGACTGGAATCACAGACCACAAATCTGTGCATTTCCTTGAAATTTCCTATGGAAATTTCCATAGGTTCTGTTACCGGAGTACTGATTATCTGATTTGAAACTCCCACTACTTGGATAGCTTCTCCCGAGAGGGGTAGGTTAGGAACGTCCGCTGTTCTCACAGTGGAACGGGTAGCACCAGTGTCCAACAGAAAGGTGACATCTGTCCCTTCAACCTTTCCTTCAATGTATGGTCCAGTCTGGTCTACCGGTAAGGAGGCGCCAAGCACGCACTCCTTGTCCTCCCCTCTCAGGCCCCGTCAGTATTGATCATCGCAGAGAAAAGTATCATTTAACAGGTACTGTGGAATGGGTGCATTTCTTTCATTCTCTCCTTCCCACACTTCGACCCTTTCATTCTGTTGACCCTGATTCCTATAACTTTGTCTAGGAGCGCGTGGCAACGGGGTTTGATTTACCTGCTGTTGGGTCTTTCGGATCCCCTCTTTCTGCACCTGTGGATTTAAACCATTTACGGGGGCATTATCAGCCTGCAAGTGCGGACATTTATCTCTCCAATGCCCCATCTGACCACATCCGTGACAGGGGAATTTTCCCATAGCCTCTTCTCTACTCATTTTTACCCGGGGCCTGCCTCCACCCCCAGCATTCGGATTTGGAGCATTATTACTATTAGTCATTTTACTTAACTGTTTTTCTTGTTGTTCAGCTAATTTCACCTGAGCCCACATCACCTTCTCCTTTAGGGCTTTCTTTTTGTTCTCGATCTCATCTTCGCAGTATTTGGCATACTTGAGAACATCATCAATGGGTTTCCCTTGCCAACTGATTTTGTTATCTCTAATCCACTGGGATATTTCAGGTCTTAATCCTAACACGAATCGATAACTGAAATGG
This sequence comes from Lissotriton vulgaris, assembly GCF_964263255.1. Taxonomy (NCBI): domain Eukaryota; kingdom Metazoa; phylum Chordata; class Amphibia; order Caudata; family Salamandridae; genus Lissotriton; species Lissotriton vulgaris. Next base: position 884,473,383 of record NC_141691.1, read on the forward strand.
GTCATATCCTTCATGTCCACATTATCGATTCCACTGTAAGTTTTGAACACCTGTAGTAACCTTTCATAAAAGGAGTGGACTGATTCATCACGCTCTTGGGTAGTTCTATCTATACGGGTCCAATCAGTTTCCTTTGCAAGTACCTTTTTCTTTAGGTATTGTATGACTTGGTTATATTTTCTCATTACGTCAGGTGAGGGAGCTCCAGTTACAGAGTCTCTCTCGTACTCCTCATTGGGCCAATCGATTTCAATTTTACATTCGGTCCATAGGTCCACAGGTACTACAATGTCGAAAAACCCATCCAGGTCTTTCAGGAGACATTTCTGAACCTTTATGAAGCGTTCAACCTGTCGGTACCACTCAACCGGTTTCTTCCTCAATTTAGGGAAGTCATTGGTAAATTACACTATATCTTGTCTGGACCAAGGGACATGGACATATTTTCCCCCTGGGACTTCTCTCATGGGACATAATTTTTCCGGTTTGTCAACTTCTTGTAGGACGTACTCAGCAGTCCGTGGTCTCTCCTTGCTATCCTCCTTTTTCTTTGCCCACCTGGCTTTCCACTTATCTAGATCTCCCCATTTCTGTACTAGGTTTATCAGTTCCTTAATCTGCATCTTCTTCCCTACTGTATTTAGGTTTTCTAAATCTTTATCTGAAAAATCTACTCTGTAGGATTTTTGTAGTACTTTGGATCTGCTAACATCAATTCCCATGCATGCTGCCGTGTCCATTAATTTTTCGAAAAATATTTTTGCATTCCGGGTGAGATTCTTGCACATGAACAACAACTCCTCTTCATCCCGGACATTCAATCGGTCTAATCCCACATTTCCTGCTGTCAATTCCTCTAATTCTATTCTTAATTTACAGATATCTAAAGGTTTCGGATGAGAGTCTCCTCCTTCTAATTCTCGGGTCCATCTCTCTATTTCCTCAGGAGTTACTACCCTAGCACTTCGAGTCCCTGATGAAGACTCTATTAGTACGTCTTTGTTCCTAGTCTGAGTTCCAGTTCGAGACATACTACTTCCCTGTTCCTTATTAGGCAGATCCATCAAGGAAACCATGGACTCGCATTCACTTGCTTGGTCATCAATAATGAGTGGTTCCCTTCTGGGCGGGGGCATCATCGGGGTTATGACTGGAGTTTTGGGAGTATTCATTCTGTCCCCATATAGAGGAAAAACTGGACCAATGGTTACTGGAATCGTCAGGGCTTCAGGATTTGGATTAATCTGAGCTATGGCATGTATGAGATTGTTTCGCTGTCCTCTCAGGGCCTCCCTTTCCTGCTCGTGTAACACCCTATTTATGGGGGGATCCTGTATCATTTGGGGTACTAGAGAAGGATAAATATTCGGAGCTGATGGAGTTGACAAAACTGGTCTTTCCTCACCAAAGGGGTTGTAATTCGGGACCACGGGGTCGGGTCTACCAAATCCCTCTCCTCCCGCTCTTCTCTGTTCTATCCCTCTGGAATCGGCTTCACTAGTACTTCTTCTTCCTGAAGGTCTCAATGGAGTAGTTAAACTTTGAGATCTGGTTTCTTCATTATAAGGCGGGGGACCTTTCAAAAATAAGTCCTCTAAAAATTCATCTTCTGATTCACCCAGGGGCATCATGTGTCGGGTTTTCTCAGTACATTTCTTCCCTCCCATCATTTCATTAGCTCCGAACATGGGGAATAACCCTTCTACCATCATATTTTGTTTCCACTGTTTCAATTTCTGCTCCTTGGTTTCCTTTACCAATTTTGGATACCATCGGGTCACTCCCTTGTCCATCCGGGGTCTGTCTCGCTCTAGAGCCTCAATTTCCCATTCCTCTAAAGCTTCATACTGAGTTAATCTAGGTCTGGGATGTAATTCATTCATTCGGGTCCTCAGGTTAAATAGGACTCTCCCGTTAAAGGTACCATCAATGGGAAAGGCTAAAACTCCATCCTCCGCAGTGTACTTTACCCAGTTCTCTAACCATACACAGGTATGATACCCTTTTTCTAACATCATGAAAGAGGCGGGAGTATCTGGCGGAGGAATGATCACACCCTCCCTAGTTCGTATGGGTTTGTCTGTTTTGAAGAAATTCTTTATTTTGCTGGCAAATGACATTTTTCTCTTTCCTCCGTACATGTTGTGAGGTCTGCCTTTGCTCATCAACTCTTTATGACACCCTAGATTTCTGGGATCAGGCAGAAAGTCAGGGTACCACATACACCGCTCGTAACAATCTATAAGCTCGGTGCGGAAAATTTTTACTTCGTTTGTGCTTCCAATGCTAGCGCGACTCCAATTTCTTAACAACCAATCAGTGCAGAGGTTGCAGACGTTCTTGACCAACGGGTGCGCGGCCTTTTCGCGAGACGCGTTCACACGCTCAGGCACTCACCCCTCCCTTACAATTTCAGCTTCACTACACACCCGCTGGTTTAACCAATCCCAGCGCGGCACGGAGTGACGTCAGAGCAGCCCTTCGACTGACTCCCTTCTTTACAAGGTAACGGAAACTTTGTATTTTCTCTAAGGTGCTAATGTTAATTTTAGTCAACAACGTGTAACATTCGCCATTGTGTAGGAGTGTTCTAAAGAGATAGAAAGTTCTTCTTTTACTGCAAGTAAACCACTTCTGTCTACTTTTCATACACTTCGGATAGACTTCTCTTGCCTACCCTATCACGCAAGCATTAGAAAACCTGCTGCTTCCCAGACTCATCCACTTCTTTCCGGGATATATACTAAGCCTAAGGTTTCGACAGCGTTTCCCTCTGCTAACACACAAGCTCCGATGACTCTATTACTCCCTTAGTGTGACCCTTACTAGGTGATATCAGACCAAGGTTTCTATCAGCAGTCCCGTTACTTTCATTCTTACAGTTTTCCGAAAAGACCTAATTAGCGCTTCCAGTTCCACTTGAACCATGCACTAACTTTTCCTCCCTACAAATGACCTCAGAACGCGATGGATTCTACTCACCATCCGTTATACAATTCCCCGGGGATTTCAGACGACACTCAACAGTCACACACAATTGGTTAAAACATATAATATTTAGCAGCAATACATATATATAAAATTATCTCAAAACAATTAAATAATTTAAAAACAGTTGCGCAATAAAATATTAAGTAACATAATCAATATTAAAATTTTAGCAGCACATTTATTTTTCACGGTTTATTTTCTAACTATCTTATCTACCTATCTTACTAGTCCTAACCATTCCTCTGCTTACCAGAAATTACTGATAGAGCGCGCAGGTCACCCGGCTCACCGAATTTCTTTTTCCACGCACTGGGCCCTGGCGTGTAAAATGTTTTATTCAATTTCAATGATCACGTTTTACTGGGGTGAACCAGGTGATTTCCAATAATACGCGCTCTTATGAGTAATCGATTTGGGTGACTCTTACACCACTTACTATTCATGTACCTGACTTACCACAGGCACATTACTCCTGACGGATCAGGAGCTAGCAGTGGACAGGTGATAAGGGTTTCCTGAAAGGGAGAAATTCTACTGTACACATTTAATACCTTTAATATTACTTTAATGTATAATGACCACAGACACCTTGATGGTTTTAAGGGTTTTATATAGTATAAGTTTAAAATGAAAATGCCATTACAAGGAGGCAAATGCAAAGCAATACATCAATGATTAGAATCAGAACCAGAATGTAACTATGGATAAGGGTGAGTATCATAGAGTAAAAGGGAACACTATAGGGCATGAATCATAATAAACATATTAACTAATATGGTTTAAACTAGGGCAAGGACGTGAGGAGGACCTAATGTGTGACCTAATAATTTTATACTAATTCCTAAACCTTATGCTATCTTTACTAACTTCACGGCAACCATACTAAGGGAAAGGGAATAAGTGGAACAATCTAGATAAACAGTTGGGTTTAACAATGTCCTATAGGAAGGGTAAAAGTGGAACATTTACTAATAATCAATTGCATGAAATTACATTCAAAGGAGATATGGAGAATATCACAGGCAAGATTGCTTTAATTTAGAAGAGGAAAATTAAGGGTATAGTATAGACAGACACCTATGCCAATATTTACCTAAGTGAGAATGAGGACTAACCCTGGCCACGGGTCAGTTGGGAGAGAACGGGACAAGGACCCTCAAGGATTCAGGGAAATACCAGAAGGTGAGCAGGTACAGCTCATGGACAGTCAGGACAGGATACCCCTCAGGTCTGGGTCAGGACTGGGTTCACCAAGGCACGACCAACCCCTCACAGCTTCGGATGCAACGCCAGCGTTACCCCCTCTTCTGCACGGAATCCGCCAATAACCCCGATTGAGTTTTCGAATCTCCCAGCAAAGTGCTTCGCTTAGCACTTAGGACTAATTTCCACCCCTTGGAGTTTGTGGAAAGTTTCAGGCATAATGCTCCGCAGCACTCTGTATCAGGCACCTATAGAGTTCGTAGGGTCAGTGACAGGTCTGCTACTCGGACAAGTCGGACAATTTCTCTAAGCTAAGCTAGGCTATATATACAGTTTTAAGTCCCCGAGACCACCCATAAATGTTGCAAAATGACAAAGTCCCATCTTCTGATTGGTCAAGGGAGGTGGTTTAAGACATTTGTCACCACCTATATTTCTATTACGTATTTCACGTGACATTACCCTCCCCCTAGCATCTGGGTTCCCAGGCATACGTGTGGGAAAGTACAATAGTAAAGTAAAGGTTTGAAACATTGTCGCATATTCAGAGTAAAAATAGCAAGTCTTCAAGGGCGATGGTGCGCTTGGAAAGGACAGTCCCATTTTCAATAGCCAACTGGCCAGGTTCCATTGCTGCACGTCCCAGATCTTAGGTCACGTGATGAGGGATACGTCAACTTCAATATGGTTCCCGTCCCTACTTCCAGGCCCTCATTTACGCGGTACATGAAAAGTAAGCGAAAACAAATTAATAACACAAAATAAAACGAATACACTGTACACCATGACCAACTACTCTTAATCCCTTATTTTATAATACTTATAGCATTAAGAGTTAGTGCAGAAAAGATTTATATACAAAAGCGGCTTAAGATAGCATGAAGCATGATTAAAGACAAGCGGCCATTTTAGCAACAATGCGCATGAGCGAACTTTTCCCTCCAGATTGCGAGTGCGTCACATCACATGGGTATGACCGACGCATGCGCAGACTGGATTTCTGCAAAGCGGCCATTTTATTAATGTGCAAGCGTGATTATGATGAAAAAACACATAGGCAAGCCTCCTAGGGACACCCGTGTGTTGGGGAAATACAAATAAAAAGACAAACAATCTGGGTTAGTACAGTTATGATTTAGGCGAGGTTCATGAAAGAGAGCAAGTCGCGTTACGTGCGAATCCTTGCTCCATCAGGTGTTCTCTGTCTATCGTCGTATATCCGTTGGGCGGCGACACTAATTATTTGTTCTTTGATTCTCAGTCTCAAACACGACGATGAGTGACGAGTCGACGAACCGCTCACTGACGCACTCAGTCTCCCAGTGAGGCGGGTTGGAGCCGCGTGTCCACAGCACCGTGACGCGTCACTGCTGAGCGGCTTAATTGCGCACCACGCACAGCGCGCGGGGGCTGTCCCAGGGCCGTCACGTCGTCGTAGGGCTAAGATTGGCAGCCCTGGGACCCAACTGTCTGCTGGCTGGCTGCCCGGGCAAGTGAAACCAATTTAAACAAAAACAACGCTCACACGCGTCGCTGCCATTGTCCGGAGGCCGCCAAATCGTGCCAGGGGGCCGCAAGTGATCCAAGTTCCGATCCGATCCTCGGCTTGTCCGTCGGTCGTCGTGGCAGCCCCTGGAGTTTGGCGGCCCTGTGCAGGTGCACAGTTTGCACATGCCTAGGGGAGGGACACAGTTTTAACACTTTTCCAGGTTTATAGATCCTTGTAAATCTGAGAATATGTCTAAACTCATGGGTGTTGCATTGGAAAACCCACCGCAACGCCCGTAGAATGCCTCCTTGATGTACAGTAAGGCAGCGTAGTGCTTTGCACTGCCTTGTTTTACTCCATATCTATGAGGCCATGCAAAGCCACACAAAGTGGCTTTGCGTTGTCTCAAATATATGATTGAGACCCTGGCAGCGCAGGCCTCCTGCAGATAAGCCCCTAAATGTGTATACGATTAAATTTAGGATGAGTTTGTCTAACCCTCCTGCAGCTTTAATAAAGAAAGAACTTCGGTACAATAATGTTGAATTAAAAGAAGCTTTTGGTACTTACTTTAAGTGCTGCAGGTGCTTAGATATCCGGCCTTCAGATGCTAGTATACACTTACAGCTCAAGGAGATAGTTAATCGATACATTTTAATACAGTGTTATAAAGAAGACAAAAAAATTCTTTATAAACCTAAAATTGTTTGTGTTCTAAAAGAAGAGAGTTATCGCTCTCTTACTTTGCAGCGTTTTTTGCTTACTAGTGTAAATCCTTCCATGAGAAGATAAGATTCCAGCAGATTAATTTAATGTCTCATTTATGCCTATAGTATAACAGGACATATAATTATAAGTGTAGGCTCAGTTCACTTCATAAAGGGCCTTTAACTCATATAAGTGCAATATGACTGGGATACTTGCAACTGATAAGGCGTTTTTCTCCTTGATGTTAAAGGAATATAGAAGAACCCATTTTGTCGCTTTGAAGTTATACTTCAAGGTGTTTATAGAGTGGTAACATTTGTCGCAAAAATGCTTGACAAAACACACGTTGTAAGAGAGTGGTATCTAAGTATGCTGGTGATTAATTTAGAATCTAAATTTTGTAAATATAGGCACAGAATTTTGGTTATTCCGACTGGGGGATTACATGATCAGCACACATTTTGTTTTGAAGTTTTAGATTAATTTTCGTAGCCTGTTTTTATGTGTTACCTTTGCACTTTGGATATTTTATTTGATTTGCTGATGAAACAGTATTATTGCAAAGAAGCCATTTTATGTTAGCATTATTGTGAATAGTATTACCCCTGTATGCTAGTAAACAATCTTGCCTTGATCTGACTTAAGTAAAAGTTGGTGTAAGGTGTGCCCTAGATCAACAGCAATCTAGCTTTTACAGTCATTAGCTTCAGAGCTCCAAGAACATGCAGAAACTACTATTAACAGATGACTCAAGCCTTTGTCTGGCTTTATCCACATTCACTCATAACACTTAAACTCTGCTGAACATGTCTGTTACACTCGATCCTCCTCTGAAATGGTCCCTGTCACAAGAGTCATACAATTTGTAAAAGGTTTTGCTGGTAGCAATGATCCACTCATGCCTCTGTGGAGATAAATTGGTCTTGTCCTATATTATTTGGCATGTTGACACTGGTAGTATAGAACATAATAATCATTTAAGGAAAGATGGTTCAATCCATCTACTAACAGAACCAAACTCCCATGTTCTCCCAGAACTGAGTAATCATAGCTTCCCGTCAACATTCAACTTATTACATCATCTCCGAGAACAGGGTGTATTAACTACGATTTCCGCATCCTGGCAATCAACCAAATTCCAATGCATTCCCATATACCTCGGCCTACCAGGTAAAACAATCAACAAAAAGTAAAACCACAACCAAAGATATAAAACTAATACAAAAACACACAGAAAAACATTTACAAACAGACCTCTCACACTCTCTCTGTCTCACACACACACACCTGCCCTAGTGCACACACACGCAAACACACAACACACAAACACACTCACACTAACCCTTTATTGACATGTCAAGTATGGCCACTCAGACTCTCTTATATGTACTATAGCTTCACTTATGCACACCTTGACCACTCTTGATTTCCTAATATCACTGCAATCTTGTACAATCCTTTGCCAAATCTCTGTAGCCATGCTGCCTTAATCTTAATTCCAGTGCCCCTTTCCCTTGAACACCTACCTATCTACACTAACGAAAACGCTCATAGATATTTGGGATTGGTTTGGTATTGGCTCACCAAAAGAGGGTAATCCACCTCATTACAAAACACCCCGATACGTTTCAACTCACACGTCATGTGAGATCTACACCTGGAACAATTCAGACACCGAAGCAGGGGCGGATGCATCACATTCTCAGACCTGTTCAGCAAGTCCCAAATCCAAACATTTACATAATGTAAGTCACAATTCAAACGTGGAAGAAGTGGATAGACAAGCAGATAAGACACTGGAGACTGTTCTCATCAAATAAAGGGCAGCCACAAGAGAAGTAACATTGCTAGAAGAGTTTGTGAGAACCCTTTTTGGAATGAAGGGTCTTTTTCGGGTACATATAAAATCCTAGGTGAAAGCTTAGTGAAAGGAAACTGAAAGTATCCAACACACTTGGAAACTGCCCTGAACAGAAACAACCTTAACAGGACCTGGGAGGGGACAAGGAGACATAACTCGAAACACTACACAAGAACAGGACCTGCAGAAACAGGTTTCAAAGTACTATTCCAATGGTACTTGATGCCGGGAAGGCCACACTCTCTTTACCCATTAAACTCTGACAAATGCTGGGGATGTATACATGGGACTGGGTCAATTTTGAGTAGATGGTGGGATTTTCCAAGAATAAAAACATATTGAAAAGAAATCCTGGGTAGGATAAAGGAAGTTTTGGGGTGCTTAATCCCTACGGCCACAGTATTGTGGAAGAGGTGTGGCGCAGCGGCCAGGGTGGTTGACTCCGGACCACAGGGATCACAGTTTAATCCCCGGCAGGAGGGTAGCCCAGCACCATATAACTTTGGGCAATAGCTCGCTTAAAATTCCCGACTGCCCCAGCGCGGGACACCTCTCCGGAGGTAGCTGTGCGCTTAACAAATGCTAGTATTGCATTTCATTTCATTTCATATTGTCCTCTTGGAAATCCGGAGGGATGATACAAACCCCATACAATATCAGCTCAGACCAACAATTTTTCAAACGACTAGGGCAACTAAGACACTAATTGCAACATTTTAGAAAAAGACTGATACACCCAACATTACTCAATAGCTTTACAGGTTATGGCAATTCATAGCCATGGAGAAAATAACATATAGCCTCAGATAAGTTGGAAAATAAATGTGGAAAACATTATCACTCCTGGAAGACTACCTTAAGAGAAAAGAACAGATCATCATGGCTCCAGGGAAACTAAGGGGCGATTTACAATTTGTCAGATAGAGTAGTGTCTGTCAAGATGGCCGAGGATATTATCCCTGCCATTGCAAGGGTACTCAGCTTGCTAAATTTAGAGTTGTCCGACAGCCTGTGGCAAAGTCTTGGTATTGAAAGGAACCACCACCACAGCTGTTCCTTTTAATGTAAAAAGTGTTTGGTGTACTCCTATCATCTGTTTTGATGGATGTACTCCAAACGGTTCAAAAGCTTTTGGTTTGTATTGAAAAACAAAAAAATCTAATGAACCCTGCCCGAGCCTGGGAGTATTCGCCCAATGGAGGTCATTATTGAATATTTCCTGTCTTGCACTATCAGGTTTTTCCTGGCAACGACAGACAGAAAATAAAGGCATTACACTGTCCACCCTAAATAGAGTGGAAGGTTTAATGTCCTTCCTCTGACAGCCCCTACCCCACGGGGGATCAGTCAAAGAACTCCCACGGGTTGCGTTGACGAAATACTTATGGTCCACCCACCTCCAAATGAGGCACGTGGACCAATGGTTAGGCAGACAGAGTACTCAATTGGAGACTGCCAAGACACAATTTTAATTTCAATGAAATAATGGGGGGTACGAATGAAAGATGCACAAATAAAAGCTTAAACCATTTTGCTATAGGTTGAAAGTTTTAATCAAAAAGAGAATGGATGCAAATTTCCATGGAAACTGCCCCCCATAATTCAACAAATCACCGGGGGAACCCAAGAATTACCAATACCAACATTGGCCACCTCTAACAAAAAAACAATGCTAAGTGGATAGATTTCAAACTGATGACGGAAGAAGAAGTCTTCAAAATAATCGCAAACTTGAAGCCCACATTCCAAACTACTGACCCTCTCCCCTCCGCCTTAGTACAGAACCTCAACCATATCATCTCTCCTTTTTGGGCCTCTATCTCTTCTGGCACCGTTCCTGATTCCCTCCAACTAGGACAAGTCACATTCATTCTTAAAAAGCCAGGTACTGACCCTAATGACTTCAACAACTTCAGACCTATAACCAACCTTCCCTTTCGAGCTAAAATGATCGAGAAATGTGTCCTGCTACAACTCAACCAGCAAAGAGCACTGACGACTCCTCTGCTAAGGCAGAAGAGCGCCGCCCCACTGCTTTTAAGCAGTTTCACTATGCAGCTTTCCAGCTGGGACTTGGCGGTGCTGCTCTGCTGACGGACCAGTGGAGGGGAGTAGTGGTTTGCACTCCCTAAAGTGCACATGAATGTTTGGATAGCCCTATGGGGCCGGACAATCATTCATGTACACCTCCTCTGTTCTCCATGCAGGCTGCATGGAGAACATGCCCAGCATCCCATTCTCTGGCTGAGTGCTGATGCTGAAGGCCGATCCACGGCACTCAGACCAACCACAACGCTGCATTGCAGCGGCAGACAGATAAGTGTGATTTTTCAGACTAGGCATTCTTTAAAAATGCCTACTGGTATGGATGACATGAATCCTATATCTTGTAGCCCCCTTTGCTTTATGTAACATTTTCTATACACTGATTTATCCACAAATGATTCATTGTCTCTGTATGTGTGTGATATAAAGTGCTCTGATACCCTACACTGATATGAGAGGTGCTATAAAACAAATGAAATATATTTGACAGAGGGGATATGGAGAGAGTTAAGAGGCACAGTTAAAGGGTGATAGTGAAGGAGTCCCAGCACAGATTGTCATATCCTGGTGCACAGTAAGATCATCATTTACTGTGCTTTATAAGCTAATACAATTCAATATATATTGACAAATGTGCTGTAGAGTGCACAATTTTGTCCCTTATTTTCTTAGGGGGAGTGTAGTGGTCAGGCTCACTCGTGGCACTTGGTGTGCACCGTAAGGGGACTGGTCTGACATTTGCCAGGATTGCTTAGGGTTTCCAGTCCTGCCCTGGCAGGAGCAGGAGAGTCCTACCTTGAAATAAAAACAAACATTGAAAAGTGAATTGCCAAGATGCAGCACCAACCTTTCCATCAAACATCTTGCAAATGATTTCAGTATAAAATAATAAAAGCTTTACTAATTTGAGCATTTGTTTGGTGTGCACATGTTTGTGTATTATCTGTAAATTACTTTTTATAATGTTTGAAATGTATAGTATGAATTGCTTGAGGGTCCCCGACTTCCAGTACTAACTCAAGGGGTGTCCTCAGGAGTCAAAACTTTGGGAACCACTGGTTGTGAGAATCTATTAATGGTGGTGATTAGATGGATATTTGAGCACATCATTGCTGGACGGATGGTTGAATGGACAGTTGAGTGTTTGCAAGAGTACAGGAAGTATGAGTTTGAGTAAGTACATTAATGAATGAAATGGTAGGTGGGTGCATGGACAAGTGAGTACATTTAAATGAGTGTTACTTGGGCAGGTTAGTGGATGAATCAAAAAATGGATGGCTCATGGAAAGGGTGAATGCATGGAGTGACTTCTAAGTGCATCAGCAGATTAATGGATGAATAAGATAGTGAGAATGCATGATTGGACAAATTATTGAGCAAGAAAATAAGACAATTGATACTTATATATGAGATAGTGAGTGCATGGAGAGATAAAGTGTATGGATGCATGAGTGGGTGAGTGGATGAACAGATGTCTGGGAGCATATTGGTGTACTGAGCTCTTACCCTTTGTGACACAGGAAGCTGAAACATTGGTAGGACGTTTAGGATATGGCAATCCAGACCAAACAGACACATAAGTTAAGTAAAAAAACAGAGCTGGCTAATAAGAGTCTGTGGATCTGACCCTAACTCACTTCGGACTCAAGTCAAGGAAAGCTTTATTCGACTGTTGTATTTAACAATCATAAAAGCACATAAAACATACAGATACATTTGCATTTAGAACTACACTAATTAATAAAATATTCAAATCAAAATATTTACAGAATAAATAAAGATTTAATCTACTCAGCTAAAAATCACATACAAAAACAGGGGGAATACACAGCAGTTACAATTCATCAGTTAACATACTCTTCCTCAATTGAAGCACCTTCTTCAGGAACATTGATAACCTCCATGCTGCATGTTCGTGCTCCAGTAACTGCAATCGAATTAAAGCTGGGCGACATTGCCTCAATCCCTGTTGTTTTAAAAGTGGTATTATCCACACTTTTCTCAACTCTACATAAAATTTACAGAAAAGGACTAAGTGGATGGTGGATTGCTCAGATCGTTTATCAAAAGGTCAGAGAATCAACATAAGTGACCAATCGTTCATTTTTGTGAATGTCACTAATCTATGGACATTACCCAGTCTAAATCTTGTTAAAAGCAACCTATCGAACCCCGGGATACAAATGATAAATACGGCTCCATTCCCAAGGTAGTGAGCGTTAATTGATGTTGCATGACCCTAGGCTTTAAGATTTCCTCTGACATTTTTATAGAGCCCAATAATACAAGACCGTCTTTCTTTAAGGCCTTTCTGGTAGTCGCCAGCATGGCGCTCGGGTTAGAGAAGTATTCTGGGTGACCCAGATCATTCATGAAGTCCTGTACAAACCTAACCCAAGGAATCTTAAGGGCCCCCTCCAGTTTGAGAGCATCTTGCAAAATCTCCCTATTTAGTTTAGTCTGTTCCTTACTCCAATACTTGCATTCCTAAACATCTTCAAGGTACAAATATACCTACACTTGCTATGGCAAAGCACAGTGTGGTTTGGTGCAGTTCGACTACCTACTTGCACGATGCAGTTCGTTACAGCAAGTCCTGAAGGAAGCCAACTCTCCAGCTGACGCATTGACCAGAATCTTTCATCCTCCTCCGAGAATCCAGCTCCAGTGTTTCTGACTCCCCTTGCGGGGTGTAGGGAAATCGAGTCCAGAGAAAGAGATACCAACCTCTCTCATTCTAAAGTATGGAGCTGATTAGAACCTTGAGTAACCTTTGGCAATTCTTGGCAAAACTAAGCCTTTGCTAAAGACAAACACCTACTTCTTCCCTCGTACTAGACCTAGGTTAGGTACACTGGGGTAGGCGTATTTTAGAAGCACCAGTTGAGTATTTTAGCCTGTGTTATTTATGTTTATATTTTTATATCATAGCAACAGACAATGTTATTATATTACTGTTTGCGCTGTACAATTTATAATCTGCATTCTGTCTAACGATTGTAGCAGTTCATATCTCTTGCATGAGAAAGAAGACTGTTCGATAAATCATTTTATTGAAACGCCTGTCTCTCTATTTCTATGCAACTCTGTAGAATGAAGCATGCATGATTGACTGAGTGAACTAATTATCTATTGTTTCCACGACTCTGAAGATATTATTCCGGTTCTAGGGGAAACAAAGTTAGCCTGTTTATGCAGTTGTCAGAGACTAATTCCTTATTGTTTACTTGAGAAAGTTTCTAGTGACCTCTGAGTTAGCAGGCACACACAATTAAGTTTAATATACTCGCTAGAGACATACTGACCTCAGTCCTATCTCAAATCTATAGTGTATATTATTCCAATGCACAGAACCTATTGGGAATATAGGAACTACACTACAAGAATGTACCTCAGAAAGGAGTTTTCCACTGTTTGGAGTGCAGATGAATTGACAAAACCCCACAACCCAGCCCCATACATCGCTGTGGAAATGCACTTGGCCGTATACATTTGAAGGAGTTCCCCAAGAGGCTTCCTTCCCAACTTCTTTGCAAAAGATGCAAGTGCACTAGTTGTCCTAGAAAACGCAATTTTTTGTTAGTTATTGTTTGGGCCCATGAATCATTTTGGCTGAATAAGATGCCAAGATAGGAAACACTCTTAGTTGAGGATAATTTCCTGTCATCCACAGACAAATCTCTCAGCCTCTGGGTCCCATGGCCGCATCTAATGTTGTACATCTTAGAGATTGTTATACTTAGTCCAAGATCCTTCATATAGTTATTAAAACTGTCTAGGACCCACTGCAAGCCTATTTGTGTGTGCGCCATCAGTACGGCGTCATCCGCGTAAAGCAGAGCCAGAATTGGCCACCCACTAACTTTGGAATAGTCTTGGCCCTTCTTTAGTAGGGCTTCTCCCTATCCATTGATATATAGATTAAAAAGGAAGGGGGTCAGCACACAGCCTTGCCTGACCCCTCTCCTGATAGGGAAGGCTTTAGAGCGCTCACCACCCAGGCCATAGCGCACACTAGCAGCAGCTCCGCTTTATAGACGCTGTAGAAAAGCAATTACATGTTGATCCAACCCCACAACCTTAAGAATCTCCCATAATCTACAGTGCCAGCCCAAATCGAAGGCCGCGGTGAGGTCCACCAAGGCCAGGTATATTCTACCCTTTTTAGATCAAGTATATTTTCCCATTATAATTGCTAGGTTCAGGCTTCGAGCTGTCGAGCCCTTCCCTAAATCCATGCTGTAAGTCAGATAATATATGTGTGTCCTCTGCCCAGTCTTGCAAGTATTCTTAAATAATGTGGCCTGCCACTTTGAGTCAAGAAAGGAAATCGGTCTATAGAAACCGGGGTCATGGCGGTCCCCCTTCTAATATAACGGTATAATAATCGATTCCACCTAGGTCTAGGAATATTTGTCTTGCAACTTGCTTGAATAACTTGAGTTAATATAGGGCCCCATAAAGAAACGTTGGATTTGAACAAGTCTACTGGTACTCTGTCAGGTCCAGGGAGACTGAGAGCAGGAGCTCTATTCACTTCTTCCAGAAAAATTATAGACCTATCGCCAGCCTGCCGTTCCTAGCCAAAGTAGCGGAGAAAGCCATGAATAAACAACTGTCAGAATATATCGAACAAAACAGTCTTCTTGATGACTCTCAATTTGGGTTCCGCAAAATGCATGGAACTGAGACCGCACTCATATAGGCTGCTGACGATATCAGGACCATCAGGGACCACGGAGGCACAGCGGTTCTGGTCCTGTTGGATCTATCTGCGGCCTTCGACACGGTCAATCACTCCATCTTGATTGACTGTGTCGAAGAAATGGGCATTCACTCAATGGCTAAGGCTCTACTGGCTTCTTTTTTGTCAGGTAGAACGCAGGCAGTGACATTGGGATCGTTTCAATCTGTTGATCTTGCCCTACCATGTGGCATTCCGCAAGGCTCATCCCTAAGTCCGACACTTTTTAACATCTATGTGTCGGACTTAGCTAGGGTTATTAAAAACTACCGGATGAGCTGACCACATACGCAGATGACACCCAGTTGGTGATTGCCATCAAGAATGATGGCCAAGAAGTATCCGCTCGGTTTCAGGAAGGCATGTTGGCAATCAAGGAATGGATGGCGGAGAACTGTCTAAGACTTAACTCAGAGAAAACTGAGGTAATGATTTTTGGAAAGTTATCTCCGCGATGGTCTTCAGTCTGGTGGCCTACCCCACTTGGAGCTCCCCCAGTACCTGTGCAAAAGGTTAGAAACTTAGGGATAACTTTTGATGATAAGCTGAATTTTGCTAACCAAAGATGTTGGGATACTGATGTCAGAGTGAGAGACTACAGGTGAAAGTGGTGTCAAGAGAACACAAGTATTTAAGGAACTCTGAATGCAACTACTGCTTCTGCAGATTTACCAATATTTAATATTGTCAGAATTGAAACATGTTCATTTCTATTTAGTCACAACAAAATCATAGGGGCATATTATCAAGGACCGGTGTTAAAATTATCGCCGTTTTATCGGCAGGAAACTGGGCTTGATAATACGCCCTTGTTAATTCCCGTAGAAGCCCATGTTCTTGTCTTAACATGGGCTTCTACGGGAATTAACTAGGGCGTATTATCAAGCCCATTATCGCCTCTTTATTGGCAGTTTCCTGCCGTTATAACAGCGATAATTTTAACACCGGTCCTTGATAAT
This sequence comes from Lissotriton vulgaris, assembly GCF_964263255.1. Classification (NCBI taxonomy): domain Eukaryota; kingdom Metazoa; phylum Chordata; class Amphibia; order Caudata; family Salamandridae; genus Lissotriton; species Lissotriton vulgaris. The sequence goes on from NC_141691.1 coordinate 884,489,384, forward strand.
ATGCCCCATAGTTTTAATCATCTGTGTGATGCTGATAACAAGCATTGGCAACGCCAGTAGGCCTGGCTTGTTTTCACCATATGCTCATTGTGTGAAATGTCTGGATGCAGTAACAGAATTTTCAAAGAAGGGCTCAAATATTCGTCATTGTTTTCATTTACTAATAAAAAAGTGTCAATGCAAGTGTGACACATTTGATACAGGGTTGTCACTCATACTCCAACGGAAACCATAGAAATATCACACCTAAGCAGTCTGAAAACTTGGCAGCTATGCATTTGTTTAACAGTACGATCAGGTTACAAGCGCCCCTCCTAAGTGCCCTTCCATTTCTGGCGATTGCAGCAATTTTAGGATCTTCCTATGGTTTCTCATTGCGCAATTGGGTGTGATTTCTGATATTTATATGTCTCCCTGGTCTTTGTTGCTTGATTTTTTTTATCAAGAAAGGGTCGCTCATAGTCGTTGAATGTCACTCATAATTACACTGAAATTATGAAAATGTCACACATAAGCAATCTAAAACCTTGGCAGCTAGGAAAAGCACACTTGCATGGAGTGCGCTGTGCTCGCCAAGACGAGAATAAGCTCAGAGCACAAATAGGTCTCGCTCCTGTTTAGTTCTTTAGTAAGTCTTCACACATCATTCAAGGTTGAATAAACTTTGTACGCGCCGGCGGGCTATATAGACTGAATAACATTATCACCTGTAACAATCTGAACATGGCTCTACCAATTTGTTTCTTGTGATCTGCTAACGTTTCAAGATCCGGGAGAAAGCTTGACTCAGGGGCGGGGCCTCTGGTTGACATCCTGCTCCCAGTGTAGGCCCTCGTCTTGTGCAGCCTGTTAGACAAACTCGGCCGGAAGATATCGGTGCGCTGCTTTATGAAGAGGTAAGTCTGCAACGTGAGCTCACTGAAAGGTGCATTGCGTCTCATTTAGATGTTTGAGCTGATTAGCTGGGCACCAGACTGATAGCAAAGAAGCTGGTCCACATCGATCCCCAGCTCAATACCGGAAGCAGGAGTACTTGTAACTCTCCGAAAAGCTGGGGCTTTAGTGGTCAGTCTGGCAGCTCTCCGAGGGAAGGATGGCCATGTGGAATGTGCCCTGCTCTCCATCCCTTTCCCTCAAAGCCTGTAAACGATTTGGCAGTTAATGACCGTGACCAAGGTGAGCATATTTTGTTTGGTCGCCCCGTGCTAGATGGAGCTACATATCTTTGACTAAACAATGAGCGCTTCAAAACAAGACCAAAGAAGGGTGATATTGCTGATTTATGAAATGGCAATTAAAATAATGCACTCATTAGCAAAGACCACAAGTCTGCCTTTTTAATCAAAGGTTTTTCCATTATCGGCGGAGTTTGTGGATGCGAATGTCTTTGGGGGAATGTGTGCATGGTTGTGAGAATCTATTAATGGGTGTGCAAAGATGGATATTTGAGCACATCATTCATGGATTGATGGTTGAATGGATAGTTGAGTGTTTGCAAGAGTAGATGAGGTATGAGTGTGTGTGTGAGTACATGAATGAATAGAAATAATGGTCGAGTGCATGGATAAGTAAGTATATTTAAACGAGTGCTGCTTGGGTAGGTTAGTGGATAAATAAAAGAATGCATGAATCATGGAAAGGGGGAATTCATGGAGTGACTTTTTTAATGCATTTTTTTATTTTAATGAGTTTTTATAAAGCGCAAACTTGACCCACAGGTATCGGGTATCAGAGCTCCTTACATAGGAACAGTTACATGAGAACACATTCCGTTTTTTTTTTCTTAGGCACAGGGTGATTAAGTTATTTGCCCAGAATCACAAGGTGTTCAGCGTTGTTTCAAGTTCGACCGCCCTAGCCGTTAGGCCAACTTCTGTCCCTAAGTGCATGAGTAGATCAATGGATGATTAAGATAATGAGAGTGTGTGGATTGGACAAATGATCGAGCAAGTAGATGAGTCAATTGATGCTTATATATTAATTAAGGAGTGCATGGAGAGATAAGTATTTGCATGGATAAATGAGTGGGTGAGTGAATGACCAGATGACAGGGTGCATAATGTTGTCTTGAGCTGTTACACTTTGTGGCACAGGAAGCTGAAAGGCTGGTAGGCCTTGTAATAGGGGGCAATCCAGATCAAACAGACACATTAGTTAAGTAAAAAGACAGAGCAGGCTATTCTGAGGCTGTGTATCTGACCCCAACTCACTTCTACCATCTGTTACATGAACTATTGCCCCATCAACTACCCTATATTTGACTGTGTTGTTGGGGTGCTCGCTGGACCTTCTTTTGGGGCTAACGACCTTACCTCCTGCCTCCCTGACTTTCCCGCTGGTTGCCTTGGTCTCCCTCCCGCCGCCGCAGTTCTCCATCTTCGAGGCTGCAGTGAGGAGAGGGACTACACTCCCCGGGATCCTTTGCGACGGAAGCCACCACCGCCAATTCCGCGCCCGGAGGCGCTTAAAACTGAGGAAAGCCCCGGTGGAGCGGGTGCGCTCTGGACCTTCTTTTGGGGCTAACGACCTTACCTCCTGCTTCCCTGACTTTCCTGCTGGTTGCCTTGGTCTCCCTCCCGCCGCCACAGCTCTCCATCTTTGCGGCCGCAGTGAGGTGGGGGACTACACTCCCCGGGATCCTTTGCGGCGGAAGCCGCCACTGCCAATTCCGCGCCCGGAGGCACTTAAAACTGAGGAAAGCCCCCATGTCGCGGGACCGCGCTCGGGCTGTGGCCGTCCGGGGCCGGGAGAGGCCGGGCTGGGCTATGTCTCTTGGTCCCAGGTTGTAAATGTACTAATGACTTTTTAAGGGTTAAATTCCCACCTTTTTAACGATAATAGCAATTCTGTACGGTAGATTTAATCTTATTTTTTAGAGAAAAGAGTTTGTTTATTGTATCTCAGTGTTTGTATCTTTTTGTGTATGTCGGTATCAATTGCTAACAACACAGAACTCCGTGTCCATTTTTGTGATAGATTATGGGGAAGAACATTCCTGCACAGCCTCCCCCTGCCACAAAGCAAAGAGTAGTTTTAAATACCCCTCTCCCATGTCTGACAGCAATTGATCGAATGCTTCAGAAAACAATAGGGATGGTTGCATTTGCCATTGAAAGCACAGAAAGGCTCCTTTCTCTCCCAGCTGGTTTTCCCCCCCTTTGCCTGCTACAAATGTATCAATGTTCACAGTAAATTCTCAGGACTCGATATTAGCGCCATCCTTTGTCGGCTTGCCGGGGACTCGACACACCTCATTAATTCAGGACACTGTACCTATTTTCTCTAACTTGTCACCAGAACCCTTGTCCACTTTAATCAGGCTATCTCTGACACCCACCACTTTCCCAGGGAATGTATCCTCTGAGACTCCACCCTTGATTAAGGATCTTACAGAGAAAGTGGGGTGTGATTCGCCTTCAAGCCCAATTTCGGCTTCAATGTTAAGCATAAATAGCGATAGCCCGCGTGTAAGAACTAGAGGGCAGAAGGCAAGGCATAAACAAAAGCACATTAATAAGGAAGGGTTATTTGTAAAAAATGCTAAGCAGCGTAAAACTGCTGTAAAACCAACTGGAACAAAAGGAAATAAGGGTAACAGTCACACAGAGATTGTTCCTCCTCTAACTAGTATAGGTAATATAGCAGTTGAGGAGTGCTTCTGGGGAAGAATGGAGACCCTGCTATCAACTCTTTTAGAACCTATTTGTTTAAAAGTATCGAATATAGAAACTAGAGTAATTAAAATGTAGGAAAAACTTGCTAGCAATCAGAAGACTACTCAGGATAAATCACTCCCTATATTACCTCAATTAATCTGTACTGTCCCAAATGGAAACCCTAAAAATACTCCACGGGTCCCAGATACTCAAGCCCAGTCCAAAAATAATGAGGTTAATGGATGCCTGGAATCTAAAAAACTAAGGGGTAATACTGAGACTAACACAATAGACCTGTCTGGCCCTGTTTAACCTATTACTAACGAATCTATAAGTAATATAAGAAGAGTCGAGGACACTAGAGAGGTTAACCCTATTTTAACTTTACCAATTCGCAACTTACCTCCTGAAGCCACACCATACACTGTGGTGTTAGCCAACGTCCCTCCTCTCCTCTCCAATGTTTTTGAACACTGGTCGACCCTAAGGAACAAATCCCTCTACTTCCTATCTACTAAGAATGAACTCAATAACTCCTTGTTTTCCGAATTTAAGATGGCCAGAAGAGTTAGCTGGTTGGGCACGTCAACTAAATCATTGAGCGGGGACTGTGTAATTCTATCATTTAGGGTCATTTGTCTGGGGGAAGACTCTACAGCTGAAATGATCCTTGCATCTTTCCTAATGATTTCTAACGAAATTAGTACCTCCCTCACTAGACAGTGTAAAAATGATAAACAAAAAGGAGGCTGGTTTAACTCTAGTTGCACTAGAGCTTATGCACTTTTAGGTTTAAAGCATTTTTATTAAGACAAAAGAACACGGGGGAGGGAGTAGGAGGTTAGGGTTACATACAGTACAATAAAAGAAAAAAGGCGCAACGTCAGGAGCGTTGTCGAGGAACAGTTCGTTGGTCCAAAGGAGAAGCATTGATAAATGGAAAAATAAAATGCAACCTGTGTCTCCCCTGTGCGCATATCCAACACCCCAAGTCTAAGCAGAGAAAGCAAATAGCAACCCAACAAAGCACAGCCCAACCCCTCCCAGTACCCCCCCAAAGAAGAAAGAAACAGCTCCCCAACTCCCCCCAACTTCCCCGTCCAATGGCCCATTACTAGTACTACCCGCCCCAAAAACGCACCCCCCCCCCCAGAAACCCGCCCCCCACTCATCCTATTCCGCCGGGGTCACCGGTGGCGTCAGCCTTAGAAGTCTGAGGTACCTCGGGCAGGTGAGCTCCCTGAATTCGGTGGATAGCAGCGCAAGGAAGGGTTGCCACAGCTCCTCAAATTGGTCTATCTCCCCCGCCACCGTGAGCGACAGCTTCTCCATTCCCAACACATGCCAGAGTCTATGCAGCCAACCCGTAATGGAGGGGACAGTGGCGGTGCGCCAGTGGATAAGGATATTCTGGACCGCAGACCCCAGCGCAATTGCGATCTGCCTACCCCTGCGGGACTTCAATGGGTACATTAGGTCATTAGGGAGGCCCAGCAAGACATACGCCGGAAAGCGCGGCAGCTCGATTTCAAAGTGCTTATCCACCTCATCCAAAACCTCCTTCCAATAGGCGGTCAGCACGGGGCAATCCCAAAGAATGTGTGAGAGGGTACCCACCTGCCCGCAACCTCGCCAGCACCCCCTGTCAGTGTGCCTATGCATCTCATACAGTCTCTCCGGGGTGTAGTACCAGTACGTGGACACCTTAGTGAAGGTCTCCGTAAGGCCAGTATGATACGCAGAGTGGCGTGCCCGGTATGCAATCTTGTCCCATTCCTTGTGGCTGAGTGTCCTACCTAATTCCCTGTGCCAACGCTCCCTCCCCGGGTTATAATAGTGGAACAGCGGGGGTTGTAGATGCTTGTAAAGATCAGTAATCAATTTAGCATCGGAGGTTCGGGTCACCAGCCACCGCTCATATGGTGTAATTTGACGAGCAGCGGTGTCTCGCACCTGGGGTTGGAGGGCCCAATGCCGAACCTGCATGTAGCGTAATCTATCCAGCTCCGTCAGGCCGAATTCCTGCCGAAATTGCTGAAAGGGAACCACGCCTTCCGGCCCGTAGACCTGGAAGAGCGCCCTGCAGCCCGCGGTCGTCCAATGGGAAAAAGCTCCCGGCTCCATTCCCGGGGAGAAGTCCGGATTACCCGCTATGGGTGTGAATGGTGAAGGGAAGGTGGTAAGGCCCCGAACCTCGCAGACTGCATCCCACACCCTCAAGGGGACCCGCGTAACAAAAGAAGCGTAAAGGTTGGGGGGGCAATGAGCGCGGCGTAAGAATGGAACCTCCTGTAAGGTGCGGCCCGCCACCGCCTGGTCTTGAAAAAGCCAGTGTTTGTGGGACTCCCACCTGCTCCACTCTACAAGGTATCGTAGCTGCACCGCCTGAAAGTACTTACGGAGGTCCGCGATACCAAGGCCCCCTGCTTCCGGGGCAAGCGTGGAGAGGACCCTCTTCATCTGCGGCTTGCGGCCTTGCCAGACAAAGCGGGAGATGTCGGCCTGCGTTTGTCGAATCCAGCCCACTGGAGGCTGGAGAGGCAGGGCACGAAAAAGATACAATATCTGGGGCAACACCGTCATCTTAACCGCCGCGATTCGTCCCAGCCAGGACAGCAGGCCCTTACTCCAGCGGCCAAGCTCCTCCCTGATCTTCTTACTGAGAGAAGTGTAATTGGCCGCCACCATCTCCGGCAATGTGGGCGCCAGTAGAATCCCTAGGTATGGCACAGTGGACGAAGACCACTGCATGGGGAAGAGTCGCTGAAGGTCCCTCCTAGTATCCGCAGCCAAAGACACATCTAAAGCCACCAACTTGCTCATATTCATTTTGAAGCCGGCCACACGTGCAAAGGCATCCAACTCTTGGATGCAAGCGGGTAAGGACCTCCTAGGGTCGTCCAGGGCCAGCAGGACATCGTCCGCATAGAGGCTAACCGTGTGGACATACTGGCCCATCTTGACCCCAATAGCATCCGGATTGTGGCGGATCCTTTGGGCAAACGGCTCCATGTAGAGGGCAAACAGAAGCGGAGAGAGGGGGCAGCCCTGCCTCGTGCCGCGTTCGATGGCGAAGCCACGGGAGCTACACCCGTTGACTCGCACCGACGCTGAAGGATGTTTATAGCAGTAGAATACCATAGCGCGGAATTTATCACCGATTCCCAGTTTCCTGAGAACCAGCTCGAGATACGGCCAATGAACCCTATCAAAGGCCTTCTCCGCATCAACTGACAGCAGCATCCGCTCCCCCGGGATCCGCGAGGCCTTCTCTAGAACATGCGCCACCCGCTTGGTATTGTCAACCGTCTGCCTGCCGGGTACAAAGCCAGCCTGGTCCGCCTCCACCAGACCGGGGAGGTGCAGGGCAAGCCTGGACGCCAGAATCCCCGTATACAGCTTGAGGTCGACATTTAGGAGCGAAATGGGTCTATACGAGCCGCATAAGGCCCGGTCCTTCCCGGGTTTCGGGATCACCGAGACCGTCACACTCAGGAGATCCGGTGGGATGGCTCCCGGGTCGGAGAAGGAATTGAATAGCCGAGTTAAGACAGGGGCCACAACTGGGCAAAAAGTCTTATAAAACAGGGACGTGTATCCGACGGGCCCGGGGCCTTCCCATGCTTCAACCGAGCTATAGCGGAAATCACCTCCTCAACGTGAATGTCCCGCTCCAGATATTCCGCTTGAGCGGGATCCAGCGCCGGAAGGGCCACCGACTCCAAATAGTCTTCGGCGTCTCGCGGCGAGGAGGGCTCCTCAGCGTACAGCGCCTCATAGAAGCTGCAGAAAGTTTCCGCCACCTCTGCGTCCCCGGAAACGACCACCCCGTCCGTACTCACAAGTTCCTTCACTACGCTACGCTGTTGCGCGACCCGGAGCCGATGTGCCAGGAGCTTGCCGCATCTGTCCCCCCCTGTGAAGTAGGCATGTTTCAAGCGCAAGGCGGCATATTCCGCTCTATCCAGATCCAGCGCCGACAGGAGCTTCCTTGCGGCCTTCAGCTGCCTCCACACCCTCGGAGCCCCCGTATGGCGGTGGACCTGCTCAAGCTCCCAAACCTGAACAGTCAGTTCATCCCTCTTCCGCTGCCGCTCCTTATTTTCGGCTGAGGAGATGGAGATGAACTCCCCCCGGAGAACCGCCTTCAATGCTGCCCACTGTGTCGCTAGGGAAGTGTCGGTGTTACTATTGTGTGTCTGATAATCCTGTATGACCTCCTCAATACGTTTCACTACCGTCTTTTTGTGTAAAAGAGTGTCCCTAAGGCGCCACACCCCCGAGAGGGGGAGGCAGCCGGCCATGTGAACGCGCCAGTAACCGGCGCATGGTCAGACAGGGTCAGGACCCCAATGTCCGCCGCCGTGGCGGCAGCGCGCATCGGCCCACTAACCAGGAGATAGTCCAACCGAGCGTAGGTTCGGTGTGCGTGCGAAAAGTAGGAGTAGTCCCAATCTGTGGGGTGCATGGAGCGCCAAAGGTCGTGTAAGTCCATGTCCGCAATCCGGGCCTTCACAGCCTGGGAAAGTTCTCCCGTCTGCGGAGACCGCTGCGCCGATCTATCCAATACAGAATCAAAGACAATATTAAGGTCCCCCCCTAAGATGACATGTCGGTCGGGAGAGGCAGTGACGTCCACCAGCACCGAGTCCAGGAAGCGTTCCTGGTGGTCATTAGGGCTATAGACGGAGCCAACTGTGAACGCTATGCCCCCCAGGCGTAGGCGATATGCAAGAAGCCTCCCCTTCTGCTCAGCATACTTATACAGTACCTCCCCCCTAAAGGAGCTCGCTATGAGAATGGCCACCCCCGCGGTCTTGGTCGCTGCAGAGGAGAAAAACTGGGTGGGGAACTTAGCAGAGCGCAATCTATGGCAGTCTCGGGACAATAAGTGGGTCTCCTGCAAAAGGCAAATGTCAGCCTGCATCCCCTCGAGCAGAGACAAAATCGCCCTGCGCTTAACAGGATTATTCAGTCCCTTAACGTTAAGGGTCACCACCTTCAGGGATGACATGCCTCCCAGGGATCAGGAACGCTATGTTGCGGGCAAGGAAACAGCGGGTGGGGCGCACGGGGCTGCAGCGCGGGACAGGCCAGAGTAGGCCGAGCGTGGACACGGATAACATCGGACGGGACTTCCCCAACTCTAGAACAACACCCAAACCCACCCAAAACACACCCATGGCAACTAGCCAAATGCCAACTCAAACACCCCATTGTCTCAGTCAAGCCCCAAAACGGGCAAGTCCGTAGAAAATAGAAAAGTGGACGTCCAGCCACTCACCTCCACCCGCTCCCCCCGACACCCCCCCAGTCCCAAACCTGGCATCGAAGAAGCTAAGTGCATCTCCCCCCGGAGTGAGTCTAGGCCGTCAAGGCCACGCCGTTGGAGTCGGCCAAGTCCCTGGCTGCCGCCCTCAAAGCGCCGGCGATGTCCGCCCTGATAGTAGGGGAATCAGGACGCCCAGCGCTCGCCGTCGATCGTCTCCTCGCCGACCTACGCCTGCCCCTTCTCTCTGATCGCCTCCATGACGGTGTGGCTCCTTCCTCCTCCGTAGCTGTGAGCCCCAGGACCCCGCAAATGTCTTGCAAGGAGCGTAGTTGATGCAGCACTCCGTTCCATCGAAAGATCAGGCGGAAGGGATGCCCCCAGGAGTACGGCGTCTCCTGTTCGCGCAAGAAGTCGGTGGCAATCCTGAAGGACCTGCGCTTCTGCAGCGTGATGGCGGACAGGTCCTGATAAAGCGCGATAGGCCGCTCCCGGAAAGTCAGGGGCTGTTTCCTACGGGCCTCAGACATGATGCGCTCCTTTAGCGGGAAGTCGGGCAGGAAAGCTAAGATGTCCGGTGGGGGCGCCGATGACTGGCGCTGTCGACCAACTCTGTGTGCTCTATCAATGCGTATAGGGAAGTCTGCGGCTTCCCCCAGGATCTCCCGGAACAGGTCTTGCAGATAGCCCACTAAGTCAGCCCCTTCGTCCGCGGACGGCACACCACGCACTCGGATGTTATTTCTCCGTGACCTGTTCTCAAGGTCCTCGGAGTGGGCCTGGAGCTCAACACACTGCTCCCGGAGGCGGAGAACGTCTTGTTGTAAGTGGACAATCTCATCGTCCCGGCGCTGGGCCGCCGTCTCCGCCGTCTCAACCCGCTCACCGAGGCCCTCCACCTCCCTGCGGACTTCACGGACCTCGCTGGCCACTTCCCGCTTCAGTGTCTGGAAGTCCTCTTTGAGGGAGTTGAACAGCTCTTCCATGAAGGACCTGGTGACCGGGGGTTCTCCCCCAGACGCGTCCACCGAGGCCCGGGAAGACCCCGGCGACGGCTGTGTTCTGTCCCGCAGTTGCTGGGCCCTGCCAAGCATATCCGGCAGGGTGCGATCCCCCTTCCTCGAACCGCCTCTTCCAGTCATCGCAGGTGCTTTAGTTGATGAGTGGGCACAGGCCCAACCGCCCCGGGGAATGTCCAACCGCCAGCAAGCACTCAATGTGGGGAGTTCCCAGCAGAACCGGGGTGCTGCGTCGCAGACGACAAAATGGCGGGTCAGTCCGGGCACTGCCAGCCGTGGGCGCCCAGTCGAGACGACAGCGGAGAACTACACTGGGGGGGCCCCGGTCAGTACGCTCCACAGAGAGTTAGCCTTGCAGAGGCGGAGGGCACCGAAACCCGCCAGCAAAGGACTCCGGAGGAGGCCAACGACACCGACCCCTCGGGGACAAAATGGCGGCTGGGTGGGGCCAAGCAGAGCGTCCGAGCCCGGCGACACCACCGGGGCACCCCAGAAACCAGGAAATCTGAAAAGTCCCACAGCCGTTACCACACTGTTACGTAGAAGAGTCGACTGATCTGTCCCCGGCTTCAAGCCAATCGCCCTCCGATCACGGGACCGGGGCCCTCGCCATGCAGGGTGTCACCGCCTCAAGTCCGGGCGCTAAAGCACATGCCCAAAGTCCTCCGCGTAGCCGGCCCTCCGCCTGTAGCTCTCCTTCGACCTCCGTCGAGTGCCGGGACGGTCTCCACCCGGATCGCTAACTTTCAGCACCAGGCCCAGCCGAGGCGCCTGGACAGCACTCCGATTCGCTCCGCCTCCCGGGCGCTCCGTCGCCCCTCGATCTTCAATCGGTCTTTTGAGGTGCTTTCACCGGAGCGATTATGGTCAAAGCGACATCAACGTGTGCACCAGGTACTCCGCCACACTCCTCTCACACGCTGAGCATCAGCGGGGGGAGAAAAGCTGAAGAAAAGGGCTCGAGCCTAGTCGGGCTGGAGGAGCTGCGGGAGGAAGCGTCCGCTCACCCCGCCATCTTGGCCACGCCCCCCTTATGCACTTTTAAAGAAAGAATTGCATAAGAAACCTAGGTGTGTCAAGGAGGTTAGTAGACTCAGGAGAGAGTACAAACTCGCCATAAAAGACAGAAAGAACGAGCTGAAAGTAGAAGCCTGGGAAGCCTTGCATTACGCTTCCGGTAGGAACGATAGTGCGGGATTTTGGGAGATCATTGGGTCACCCTTTCTTAGGGAAGAGGTTGGTCCCAGTCTAGAGATTGCAATTCCTGAATCAGACTGGATTAGACATTTTTCTAAAGTATATGAGGGAGAGGGAATGATGAGTTCTTCTTCTATCCCTACTGTCCATCCCACTTTAAGAAACTTAATGTTCACCCTAGAAGAGGTTGAAAAATCCCTACACGTAAGTCAGGGTGGGAAGGCCCCTGGCCTGGACGGTGTCCCCATAGACATTTTTAAGGCAATTATTCCTCTGTGGGGCCCCCTTCTGGTCCAGGTTCTTAATGCTATTTGTATTTCAGAATGTTTGCCCACATGGGTGGAGTCCATAATAGTACCCATCTACAAAAAAGGGGATAGACATGACCCGGGTTGTTATAGACCCATTTCCCTTTTAGATTCTTTTACTAAAATAGCGGGCTGAATAATTTTGGACCGCCTTTTGCTTTGGGCCGAAGACAATTCAATTTTATCTGATCTAAAATATGGTTTCCGCTCTGGCCTAGGAACATTGGAACAGGGCTTGAATCTTCTAATGCTGGTCGGAAAGTACACAAGGGCCAAGAAAGGGAACTTGTTCCTGGCCTTTGTTGACCTCTCGGCCGCATTTGATTGTGTGGTTCATTCCAAACTATGGATATTACTGGGACAACTTGGGGTTGAAGAAAATATTATTTATTTTCTTAAACGTTTTTATAGTGACGCTTCAGCCTGCGTCCGTTATGGTCTTAACGGGGAACGCACGGACAAAATCCCAATCAGGAGTGGTGTCAGACAGGGCTGTGTCCTGGCCCCATTCTTTTTTAATTTGTACATAAATGGTTTGGAGGAAGTCCTGTGCAACAATAGTTTAGATCCCCCATATGTAGCTGGCCATCCAATGCCAGCGCTTTTGTACGCTGACTATGCTGTGCTAATGTCTCGTACTCAAGTGGGACTTTAGTGCGTGGTGGATAGTTTTGCCCTCTTCATGAAAGAGTTGGGCCTAAGAGTAAATACTTCAAAAACTTTCATCATGCGCTGCGGCAGGTACTCTAAAATTAAGATGGCCATTTTTATTGCAGGACAGAAACTTGAATCCACTCAACAATTTTCTTACTTAGGCATTCTGTTTTCCCAGTGGGATTCATGGGGACAGGCAGTGGCAGTGAAAAAACTTGCGATGGTTCACTTGACTGCTGCCTCAAGAGTTTCTCTAAGAAGTTAGGCACCAGACATCCGGTGGAGTTAATTAAGATCTACAAAGCCAAATGTGTACCTGGTGCAACTTACGGTAGTGGAGTGGGGGCTTTGTAGACACTATGCCCATCCAGGTAGTTGAGAACTCCTTCTTGAAGTTTATCCTTGCTGTTCCTAAGAGCACCCCTAATTACAACTGTCACGCAGAATTGGGACTTGCCTTTATATCTGATCTTATTAAGCTTGAGCCTGTGCTATTATGGCACAGGCTGTGGACTGAAGAAGCAACTAAACTTAATAGAGACATACGGTCAGATATTCTGAAACTAGAAGGAGCCACGAGGATCCCATGCCTGAGCTATGTATGTAAGTTTCTAACTGATATTGGAAAGTTGGACTTTTTTCTAAATCCTCTTACTATCTCAGCCATTTCACTTAAGGACTTGAAGAAGGAGGGTCTGGCTTTTTTGGATTCCTTAAGAATCACATCTGAGGTTTTAAAACCTACTGTCCTGCAACATCAATTGTTATTAACAACTTTTAATATTCAACCCTATTTGATTTATGTCCCTGGTAATTACGATAGATTCCTATTGTCCCGTTTTAGATTTGGAATTTTTCATAGATTGGTTAGCTTTCCAACAGTAAATGACTGGACACATGAATTACTGCCCTGTCCCTGTGATGATGTCTCCCCCCAAAGTGTGAGAAAAATTATACAATTGATATTACAACTAGGGAAAAAACAGTATGTAAAGCACAACAAACAATTAAAAAGTACAAAATTGAGTTTATTTCTAAATGTACATATTCATATTAAAAAGACTCAGTGCAAAATCATATGCACTAATTAATTCTAAAAAGTCAACAGTCATACATAAATAACTTATAATCAACAAATATACACAAATTTATATGTAGTAAAACAGTGGCGAAAAATACAAAACATCGACGCGCGTTTCGGCGTTATCAACAGAACGCCTTCATCAGGAGCCACAATCAATCTGTAAAACATATGCAGAATAAATTAAAAACATGAAAGGGACAAAAAATAACTCCCAACATTCAATTCATTATACATTTTAAACTGTGCTTACATAACAAAAACTCCCTATAGAATGCAGCTGAACCATATAGCTACATAATACATACATTAAAGATTTTACATTTGAGCAGTGGCTATGTATTTGGACAATGGGAATCAAGGAATGAAGATTCAGGGAATTTGGAATCTTAAAGAAGATACAATATAGTAACTGTGCCCATCAGAATATTCATAATTTTGCTGATAGTATGGCGTGATGGCTGTAAAATAAGAAAGTGCACGAGTATATGGGCTGAAAACAATGTCTTACCTAGGAGAAACACGAGATGAGTGTTCTCTAATTATTCCTTGTAGATATATCAACACCTATCATCTCGGTGGAACTACACTTCAACTGGCTTACTGTCTAGGCTGAAAGAAATATGAAACATACATTATAATGGTCTAATACCCTAAATAAACCTCTAGATTTTTTGCTCTGATTTAACCTATGGTAAGGCATCATGATTCAACACAGTTATTTTTAGCTCTCCTTTGACCTATGATAGAACATCATAGTCCCATACAGTTAAGAGGGTCTTGTTAACTAATGGTCAAAAAGTCAAGTTCCCGCCTATTAGAGTGACTTACCATAAAGAGTCTTGTCAGATGAACAAGATTATCAGTATGCGAAAGCCGTATTCAAGCTGGCTGCTAGTTTCCTGCAATTTGTATCAAGATGCTGAAAGTAAAGCGTTAAAGGCCTTTGATTATCAATATATGATAAAGTTGTGGCTTCATATCAGGTATCTGACATCCCTCACGAAAAAATCAAATTCCTAATGTGGATATTTTTGTTTAACATTGCGGGTTTGTTGTAATATATTCACCAAACCCAGTCTTTCACCTCACATGATAGCGGTCAGTTGCCAAGTGCATTAATGCTTATTGAAAAGCGAGCGTGTGTTTCCTCACTACACGTGAAAATAACTAATCATTTAACTCGGAGGACGTCGGTTTATACATTTCCCCTTAATTGCAAAGCTCACCATTAAACCAGCATAAATGTATGTTCGCTTACCCCAAGTAGATAAAGGGCGAACAGTTACATCAACCCGTGGGAGCTTCAATTAAGGTATATATAGGCTCCTCACAGCCGTTGGAAAATATAGCCACACTGTTGGGAAAGCATCCGTGGAGAAATATATAATTTTTTGGTGCTGGAAAAAATAAAATAAAATAAACAATGCCTATTAATAAAGGTTCGTTATTTCCTATTTTGATATACTAGCATGAATGCATGTTTGCTTACCCTAAAAAAATAAAGGTGAGCAGTTGTATCAACCTGTGGGAGCTTCAATTACGATATCTGTAGGCTCTTCACAGCCGTTGGGAAATACAGCCGCGCTGTTGGAAAAACCGATACAATATTGCCCATTATTCAAGATTGCATTAAGACGTACTTTCTACGGTGAGAATCAAGCTACGAAGTGCGGCGCGCTTACCTAAAAACGGTAAAGGTTGAGCCGTGTCATCAACCAGGGAGGACAGTTACATCGACCCGTCGGAGCTTCAATTAAGATATATGTTGGCTCCCACAGCCGTTGGAAAGTACAGCCGCGCTGTAGAGGAATCCGATAAAAAAATGTCCATTATTCAAAATTGCCTAAAGACGTGCATGGCACGGTGAAAAGCAGGCTCGGAAATGCCGCGCGCTTACCTAGAGACGGTGTAGGTTGAGCCGTGTCATCAACCCGCGGGAGCCGCGTTCACGATCTAAACCGGCGTCCCGCAGCCGTTGGAAGTGGTGAGTAACCCAGCCGGTTCAAAGAGGCACATTTAAAAGGCCGGAAGTCACTTGATTATTGCTGACGCAATGGCCATCACAATGGTAGCTTAAAGGGAAAGTTACACTTTCAGAGTGGTATCTTAAAAAGAAAGTAACGCCGGGTTCGATATGTGCTCGGATGAATTGCATTAAAATAATCAATTGTGCCATATTATTTCCGAATGATATCAACTGTGCCATATTATTTCCGAATGATATCCATACATTTAAATAAAGTATGGAAAGAGAAACTATTCTAATGTCGGACAATGTTCTAATGATGAGCAACTTAGGTATGAAAGCTGTCCATCGAAGGGTGGAGATTCTCAGTGTAGTACATCTCACTGATTTAGCTACACTTCATTTGGATTTACATGCAACAGAAGGGAGGTTTGGGGGGAAAAAATTGATGAATAAAATCTGGGACGGACGTGGAGAACATAATGTGTCTCTTGCCCATTCAAGGTTCTTAAGTGCCGGAATACAGGAACCAGAGGAAAGTGCACGGCTATAATATTTGTTCTAAACAAGGCAGATGGCATTCTCCCAGGGGATTTCGTTATTTAATCCCCTTTTGTGCGTGTCTAGAACAAAAATCCAAAAAACTTCACGTTTTTTGCGAATGGTGCATCCTCCTTTGTTGTCTGCAGTTTTGATTTTTTCTAGAACACGCCAATGTATTTCGTCAGATGTATGGTGTAGTTCCAGAAAATGTTTCACTAAAGGCGCATTCAATTTATGGGTCTTAATAGCAGATCGGTGCTCCGTTAGTCGTGTTTGGACCGATCTGCATGTTTCACCGACATACCCCAAACCACATGGGCAGCTGATGAAATAAACCACATTGGTGGTTTTGCAGTTCCAAAGGTCTGTTGCTTTAAAAGTGGAACCATTGTGGGTGAATGTCTCTCCTCCTATGATGTTTTTACAAGATTTGCAGGAAGAGCACGGGACCGTGCCGCGTACTGGTAGGTTCGTCAGGATTGATCTCTGAGTGGGGTTGCCATTCGCTAACCCAGGGCTAAATTTAGAATGGACAATTTTGTCCTTCAAATTCCGATTTCTCCTATGCGCGAACAAAGGTTTTGCTAGGGTAGTGGTGGAGGACGGATTGCAATTCAGAATGTGCCAATTTGCATTGACAATCTGCCTAATACGCTCATTCATTGTTGAATGGGTAGTTACACACACGATGCGATCGTTGGTTGGTTTCTCTTTAGGGGCAAGTAACGCGTCACGGTCAAAAAACCGAGCGCGTTTATAGGAGTCTCTTATCAGCCTGTGCGGATATCCTCGATCACGAAATTTGTTTCGCATAATTGCTGCCTGTTTATCGTAATCTGACAGGTTGGAGCAGTTCCTCCGGACCCTCAGAAATTGGGAGAAAGGAATGCTTTCTCGTTGGCATTTGGGGTGAAAACTACTGAAATGCAGTAGGGTGTTACGAGCTGTCTCTTTCACAAATAAGTCCACCTCTAACTTTTTGTCCCTAACTTTAATCAGAAGGTCCAGAAATTCGACTTGAGTTTCATCATAATGTGCGGTAAATTTGAGATTGCTGTTGGTGAGATTGATCCATTCAAGAAACTCAAGAAGAGCGTCTTTCCCATTGGTCCAGATAAAAAAGATGTCATCAATATATCTGGACCAATTTGAACAGGGGGTCCTTGTTATTCACATAGAGTCTCCCCCCAAAGTACCATGCATGTTGTCTTGTTTTGTAAATTTTATAGTCTGATTAGGCATCGTGTTTTACTGCCGTTATTAAGAGAGATGGGCCATCGGCAATGCCGTTTGGCTATGTTAAGCATTCAATACCTGGATAATCATCTATGTGTTGCAACAATCACATTGTTTCTGAAAAAAGTGATGTGTAGCAGAAAAAGTATGACTATATAATGCACTTTAAGAAGATCAAGGATGTTATGAATTAGAAATCTCGCTTTTAATTATCCTTTTTGTATGACACTGAGACACTGTAAAATGAATTAATATTTATTTTATTGTAATTTTTTTATGTACACTTTTATGATTGCATTTTAACAATCGAATAAAGTTAGATTTGATTTGATTTGGCTGTGTTGTTGGAGGTGAAAATTTGGTCCAGTGTGTGTCCTGCGGTGTGTGTAGAGTCAATGACGATCTAGGTCAATCCGAGGCTGCTCATACTGTTGAAGAGGTGTGCAGTGTTTTTGCCATTGGGGTCATTGATTTAGGAATTTAGCTTGCAGAGGAAGATGTAGTCCTTGGAGTCTAATGCTAGGGGAGTAATGAAGTCTGCGATGGTGTTGCAGAAGCTGGGGCCCGGGACTGGGGGTTGGTGTGCGAGGGTGTCTCTGATGGTTGTCTTGTCCGTTTAGAACTTTAACTTGAGATGTTCTATCAGGTGGTGGTACATTGTATAATCTCTTTGTGGATGATGGCTGTTCCTCCGCTTGGTGGTGCAGTCCTTGTGAGTGATTTTGTATCAATCAGGGATCACTTTGGCAATGTCTGGGGCAGATGTGGGGTTGAGCCAGGTGTCAGTGAGAAAGATGGTGTCAGGTGCAATGGTGGTGAAGAGGTCCCATAGTTCATTGGAATGCTTGCACAGTGCACATGTGTTGAAAAGGGTACATGCGAGTTGGTGTTTTTGTTCAGGTGGTGTCTGTGGTGTGTTCGGGGTGGGGCTGATTGGTGGGCTGGTGTGTGTGCAGTTGATGTGTTGTGGCTGTGGGTGCAGCTGAAAGGTCCTATCATGGAGCATAGGTCAGCACAGTTGTAGTGTTTGTTGTGGTATCCAGGGTCTAGTGTGAAGAGCTTGGCAATGGTATATCTTCAGTAGGCCGGAAGGACAGGGGTCATGGCGCAGGGCACGATCCTGGTATGGCCCAGGCACGAATGGGCACAGACCAGATTGCCTTTGGTGCGCCTTCGGAGCAAAAGTGGCACACCCGCAGCACATGTCCTCTGCGCAGTTGCGGTGCGGCCTGCATTAAGTAGGTCCTGGGGTGGGCGGGCTTCTGTTGGCGGGAAGAACGGTAAGTGGGAAAACCCAGTCGGGAGAACCCCAGCAGGAAAAATCCAGCAGAAATCCCAGGCAGCTGCAGTGTCAGTGGATCAGTCTGAAACAAGCAGGACCTGGAGGCCACAGGCTAGTGGCAAGCTAGGTGTCGAGGTGCAATATGTACAAATAGCCCACACAGACTTCAAGATTGAAACAATACAAACACAATGTTCAGAACATTTGAATTTGAGTATCTAGCAGTGAATGATATGGGTAGGCGCAGGTAAAGTCGATGTTTGACCCCTATTAGACAAATCATCTGGGTCTTCATCAGGACGGACATGTGGTAATCACCTAGCCCGAAAAATCAGGGGCAAGTTCAAATCAAAGATAATCCCACTAATATATTTTTGGGTGGTGATGAAGATAAGTCCATGCAATTGGTCAGGGGGGGGGGGGATGATTCCCCATTCAAGAAAATCGCAAGAGAGATGTATAAAGAGAAATTGGAAAACATGTAAACAAGTGATAGTGTCCTTACTGACATGTTGTGTGTAGTCCCTTGACCAAGTACATGTCATTCAGCTACATCCCTGGTGATGGCCCTTTTTTCCTTTAAACACAGAAAACCAGTAAGGGCAGGCGTCAAAAAGACTGGCATGCCTCTATCCACATCCATATGCGAATCACACAAGGAAAGGATGTGGCAAGCATATCACGCATTCAGGGAAGACGTCTAGTGTATAGAAGGCAGACAATCTAAACTGATCCAAAATGTGGATGGGAACGTCAATGGATGTTGAAAGGGAAAGATAAAGAAAGTCTGTATAATCTAATGTCACTGTCCATACAATCGATAGGCAGAACCCTCCTGTCTGTAAAGCCAATATGTACAATGAGGAAAAGTCTGCTAACATGCACTTGAGCCAAGAGCACAGACCAGAATTATCTACAAGAATATGTGTTCAACCCACTAACCACATAGAAATCCCTAACTGGGAATCACATTGCAAACCATAGCTGGAATGTATAAGGCAACGGGAGACATCAGTGCCTAAGGTTAGCAGAAGCACTATGAGGTTCCACTATTACGTCTTCATTATATCTTGAGAAAGAAGAGCTAATTTTCTGGCCCCTGTTATTTCTAGGGGTGGGTGTACCTCGCATAAAGGAATAATTTGTTGTCGTGTAATTATGTGAAATTTCAGCAAAATTACATGAGATTACTCTGAATTTCATGAGGACTCTAACCCAGCATTTTGTAACATTTTCTTAGCGTACAATGCACCCTTGCCTTCAATATGGGCCAGAGGCAGGCACGCAACACCCATTGGGCTCACGGGGCTTCAGCCCCCCATCCCCGTCGTATGTGTCAGCCCGGGCAGACACAGCATTGCGGGCTGGCGAGCATCTAATTACAGCCGCACCCGAGAACTTAACAGGTCTTTAAAAGACCATTTACTTGAAAATGTGGTTTTTGTTGTGTGTTCACCCCTCTTACAGCCACTCTGTCTATGGTTAGAAGGATTAGCCCCCCCCGAAATATTTTTTAGCCCCTCCCCCCCCGAAATTCAGTACTAGTTGCCCGCCTGGCCAGAGGTTGCATTTTGTGTTAAGATAATTGCTCTAAATATAACAAAACACGAACAGCGTCAGCTGGCTGCTGCTCTCGCACACTAAATGAGTTCTTCCTGTGCAGCTGCGGTAGGATTTTTATGTCAAATGACTTATAATTATCATAATGACATAATCGTGTAATTTCTGGTACTTTCGTGTCAAAAGAGTAAAATTACCGTAACTACTCTGATTACTTAGACGTAATTACAATTTTGGCAAGGCCTGAGGAGTTACAGCTGCTGTTGGGCTTTGTGCTGCATGTTTTATTTATTATTGAAAATGTGTTGGTTAGTTGTGCCATTGGTGTGAAAGAAACAATTGATGGGTGGAATGCCGGACAAGGCAAACATTCACCCCCAGTCACAAGGATCTGGGTTTAATCCATCATTCTTTTGCTCACAACACCACCCTATTTTGGACCCCGCCATATGCAAATCAGTCTTGACGCTGTTCCTTGTGGGAACAGTCCAGCCCGAACTACCAAGCCAGGTCCTCCTTGAACCGGAAACAAGCATCCTGGGACCGGTTTCAGGGCATCACCCTTCATCAGCCAGGCTAGCTTGAATCCAGTGGTGTAGTGAGCATGGGACCCACGTCTGGTCATACCCTTACCACTTAGGGTGACGTATGCAAAAGAAACAATTGATGGACGGAATGCTGGGCAATGCAAACATTCACCCCAGTCACAAGGATCTGGGTTTAATCAATCATTCTTTTGCTCACCACCCCACCCCATTTTGGACCCAGCCATATGCAAATCAGTCTTGACACGGTTTAGTGTCAGAGCAGTGGGTGGAGGGGGGTTGAGACTTAGGGATCACCACAATGGTGGACAGATCCGTTTCAGGATGGAAGGAGCCACGATCCGCTGCCTCACGGTACATTACCAGGACATGGGGGATCAGTGTGTCCCGGTAGGACACATAGAATTCCTGTGGGAGGCCATCTGGTCCGGGCGTCTTACCCGCCGCCTTGCGGGAGATAGCATTGGTAATTTCCTCCGGAGTAATCGGGAGATCAAGGTCGTCCACCTCAGCGTCAGTGAGCCGCGGGAGGGGGAATTTTTCACTCCGGAGGAGTTCCGATAGAGCGAGGTCTTGAGGCTGGACAGAGTACAGAGAAACGTAATATGAGGCAAAACACTGGGCCACCGCCGTGGGGGTCTGATGGGTTTTCCCCTGGGTGTCCATCACTTCAGAAATAATACTGTTAGCCATAGGATAAGAGGCCAAACGGTGGAGGAGCTTCCCATTTTTATACCCCCATCCATACACTCTATCCACGGAGGACCTCCACAGCAGCTTAGCGGACTCCATGGAGGCCTGTCGGAGCTCGTCTTTGAGAAATGTGAGTCTCTGATCCTGGGCCTCCGTTCGTTCCACAGGCAGATGGGCCTCCAGCCGGGCAGCTTGGGCCTCCAGGAGCGTGAGCTGGGCCTCCTGCTTCATGCGTTGGATTTTAAGTTGGCCTTTGGCAAAACCGTGAATAGTTGCCTTAGCGGCCTCCCACAAGGTACCAGGGGACAAAACCGAGTCTTGGTTAGTGGCGAAGGAGTGACGCAGCTCAAGCCCTACATGTTTCCGGAAGTCTTTGTCATGGAGAAACGAGGCGTTAAGCCGCCAGATTTGGCTTGAAGAGGCCGGGCGGCTACTCAGGTGCATAGAAACTGGGAAATGGTTCAAAAGGCCTCTGGGAAGGATAGTGATGGCTTGGAACAATGGACAGTCCAGGGCCATAAGAAACAGATAGTCCAATCTAGCTTGCGTGTGGCGACTGGCTGATGTGTGAGTGCACATACGAGTAGTCGGGTGCCAGAGTCTCCAGGCGTCACCAAGCCACAAAGTCGCAGCCCAGTTCGAAAGTGTGGATTGGGAAACACGAGAGAAGGAAGGGGCTGCAGCAGAATCAAGGTCTGGGGCCATAACCGCATTAAAATCCCAACTACAATGGTCCCCGGGGCAGGGCGGCTACTAGTGGAGAAAGGCGCCGGAGCGTGGAGGACAGAAGAGAAGGGAGAGAGTACACGGTTATCAGGTTCAAGGCTTGTGTCCCAATGTTCACTTCCAGAATGACAAAGCAGCCTCCTGGATCATGTATTACTTTACGCTCAAGAAAAGGAAGGGCGCAGTGCACCAGGACTGCCACCCCTCGAGATCCCCGAGTGCCAAACCCCACCATAGCCATAGCGCGCAAGGAAGGGGCAATGGTTGCATACTAGATGGGTCTCCAGAAGCAGCAATATGTCTAGATTGTGTAGCTGGGCATAGCACAGGGCTGCAGTGTGCTTGACCTTATCTAGGAGGCCCTTGACGTTCCATGACATACTATGAAGTGATGCTAAACGGTGCGGTCGTCAGACATGGAGAGGCTGGATAAGTGGTCGAGTACCCGATACGCGCAGGGAGCGTGGTAGTGTAAGCGTGTGGGGTGTAAGACATAGAAGGACAATGTCTGTCACTGTATGGACATTGCAGAATGAGGCAGAAGTGCTGGCATGAAAACAACAAAAACAAACAAACAATAAATCCCGAAACAACGGTTCCCCCACCCTATACTTCAGGAACAGAAGCATCTGTCGCCCTAACAGTGGAAACTAGTAAAGACCATACTAAAACGCTTGGGACAGGGAAATGTGGAGGACCCCTCATTGCAGGAAATGCATAGTTAAGTCAGTCTGGAGTTGGAGCAGTGATGAGCCGAGCTGCCGTCTCCGGAGCCAGGCCCGGTAGGCAGAGACGAGCTAATGAAGGATCCCTGAGGAGCACTGGACTACACGACAGTTCAGTGTCTCGGAGGTCCAACAGTGAAGGCCAGGGCGAGGTACTTCCAGGATCCAAGCGTCCCGAGGAGCCAGACCATCGCACACCCGTATGCTCTCTAGGAAGCTGAGTCATGTGCTGAGAGGGTCCCAGTGGAGAGTCTGAGCGGGCCCGCCTCTGGCCACGGCCTCTTCGTGAGCGGTTGCGTTGGGGCCCGGGCTAGGAGCCTCTTGGTTGTCATACCCACGAATCACGCCGCCTGAAGATGGTTCACGGTCATTGGCTCTCAGTGGACGTTCCACCATGGCCCAAGTCCATGCCTCCTCAGGGGCATCAAAGAAAAGGGTCTTGTTGGGGAAAACCACTTGCAAACGTGCCAGAAAAAGAACACTGTACTGTATGTTAAGGGCACACAGCTTTTGCTTGACTTCACCAAACGAGCGGTGCCGACCCTGAACCTCCCGAGTATAGTCAGGGAAAACCATGATCGTGTATTTATCATACCGAAG
The DNA here is from genome assembly GCF_964263255.1 of Lissotriton vulgaris. Lineage (NCBI taxonomy): Eukaryota > Metazoa > Chordata > Amphibia > Caudata > Salamandridae > Lissotriton > Lissotriton vulgaris. Next base: position 884,512,447 of record NC_141691.1, read on the forward strand.
ACATTGCTTTTTGCGGGCCTCAGTCAAGATGAAGTTAGGGTCCTTAAAGATGAGAATTTGCATGATGATGGGCCTGGGGGCTGCTCCCGGCGGCGGTTTAGGGGCAAGGGAGTGGTGTGCTTGCTCAATCGCGAACCACGGGGAGAGGGAGCCCTCGGTGACCCACGAGCGAAACCACTTTTCCATGAAGTCTGCTGGACGGGCTTGCTCCACCCCCTCCACCCCCTCCGGGAATCCCACCAGCGAAGGTTGTTGCGGCGGGACCTATTTTCAGCATCTTCTGCCCTCCGATGCTGCTCTCAGGTGCGCGACTGCAGACAGATGACTTGCTCCTTAAGCTTTTGGACATCGTCCTCCACCGGGGAGATGCGTGACTCGGTCTCCGTGAACCAGGCCACGGAATTCTGCAAATCTTGCTGGATGAGGGTAATGTAAACCCGGACCTCAGCAATCTTACCCTTCACAGAGGACTGTGAGGCATATATGGCCTGGAGGATGGTAATCAGGTCCCCGGCCAGTGGGGCTTCTCTATCCATGGTTCTCCAAACCCACCCGGTGTCCGTGGTGGTGAAGCGGTCTCTTTTGGTCTGGGTGGCCGGGGTCTTGGCCACCCTGTCGTGATCCATAATTGTCACTCAACAGGCCAGGGTCCTGCCATTTCTTTAGACAGTCTCCGCAGCAGGGGGCCACCGATCAAGGTCAAAGGGCGCAGGAGCAAGCTGGACCCAGGTCCCCGACATCCGGCAAAATGAAATGAGAGTCGGTGCAGCCACCCCCGACAAAGCCCCAGGTCAGGTACAAGGTCTCCAGGCCTGGGGCCCTCGGAGCGCACCAAGCACACTCAGAGCATATCAGAACTGGGGGATGGCAGAGGGAATGCTCTGCTAGTCCTCACAACTCGCGTAGATGCCGCCAAATGGATCTCCCCTGGGTCACGGTCTCAGCGAGAGGCAGCACACTAAAGGCCGGCGCAGATCGGGTAGCTAGGGCCTCCGCGCAGAAGGATCTACAGTCTGTATCAGGTATCCCAAGACAGATCAGGGGAGATGCGTGGGGGCCAGCTTATAGGGCCCCATACCGCTCGATGTTAATGTTAATGTTAATGTTAGTAAGTATTTGTAAGCGCTCGTACGCCCGGGGGCTTCATGGCGCTGTAGAAAGGAACGAACGCAAAGGTCACAGAAGAGGGGGAGCAGCTCAGCAATGCGCCTGAGTGAAAAGCCAGGTTTTCAGGGAGTGTCTAAAACTGAGGATGTTATCATTCAGTTTCAGATGAAGGGGAAGGGAGTTCCAAAAACCAGCTGCAAGGTGGTCAAAACAGCTGCCTCCAAGACGTTTCCTCTTATAAGGTGGGACAGTCAGAAGGGATTTGTGGATAGACCGGAGGTTGCGGGAGGGAATGTATCTCTTAAACATGTCTCTAATGAAAAGGGGGCCAGAGTCGTGCAGAGATTTGAATAAAATGCACCCTGTTTTAAAAGCCACACGCTGCTCCACGGGCAGCCAGTGTAGCTGTTTCAGGCCGGATCTGACAGACTGCCTCTTAGAGAGATTCAGGAGGAGTCTAGCAGCCTGATTCTGAACCAGCTGAAGGCGTTTTAGCTCTCCAGCTTGAATGCCAAAATAAAGACTGTTGGAAAAATCTAGTCTGGACAGAACCAGGGAGATGACAATCTGAGTGAGGGCAGCTGGGGAAAGAAGCTGGCGATTTTCTTGATTTTCTTCAGCTGGAAAAAACTAGCTGAAACAACTGCTCCTACTTGTTTTTTGAGAGAAAGGTCCTCGCTGATGTGTATTCCCAGACTCTTGACCGAGGAAGACTTGAGTGGAGGGGCTCCCATACTGGAAGGCCAAAAGCTGGGGTTCCAACTAAGTGCACTCTGTCCCGGCAAGACCAATTCGGTCTTGCCGGGACCTTGGTCCTTGGTGTTTAAAGGAAAAATGAGCTGCAGATCGTCTGCATAGTTGAAAATTGTAACTTTGGCCCTCCTAAGGGAGTGCAGAAGGGGACGTAGATATAAATTAAAAAGCAGGGGTGATAACGAAGAGCCCTGCGGGACTCCACAGGTAGAAGGTATAGTGGGGGCAGTGAAAGGTCCCAGTCTGACAGCCTGAGTACGCCCAGTGATAAATGAGCGAATCCAGCTCAGTGCCAGGCCCCTGAGACCTGCCTGCTCGACACGGTCGACCAAGATGTTATAGTCGACCGTGTCGAATGCAGCCGAGAGGTCCAGTAGCACCAGAGCCTGATGTATTCCTTCATCCGCATTCCGTCTCAGAGTGTTCTGCACCGAGAGAATAAACGCCTCAGTAGAGTGACATGGGCGGAAACCAGCCTGATTCGGTGCAAAATACTCTGATTTTTCCAAAAATTTGGAGATGCTGTTACAGACATGAGCCTCCAAAAGTTTGGCACAGTAAGGCAGCAGGGATATGGGCCTATAATTTTGCAGGTCCTGCGGGTTAGCTCCTACTTTTTTTATCAAGGGAATGAGAAGGTTTTTTTTTTAAGTTTTCGGGAACTTTACCCTGAGTGAGCGTACCATTCAATAAAGAAAGTATACCCACAGGAATACTGGTTCCCACTTCTTTCAAGATGAAAGGGGGGCAGATGTCATCAGGGGAACCTGATTTAACTTTGGCGAGGAGTTTGAGTAGCATAGTGCTGTCAACAGGGGGGAGCAAACTTAGGGTCGCAGTATTGTGAAGAGTGTCAGTCAATAAGAGCGGAGACTGAGTGATGGGGATGCTTTGTTTGATAATGCTAATTTTATCCGAAAAAAATGAATTTTGGGAATTGCAAAGCTCCTGAGTAGGAGCTACCGGGAGAGACGTTCTATCGATGAGTGCGGTCGAACACCCACCTCCTCCACGTCGCAGTTCCTCAGAGGCGGAGTAGTGATGGCTAAGATGTAGGCCAGCAAGAGGAATCCCCAGTTTGATAGGCCAAAGGACAGCACCAGGAAGGCAGGCCAGGCCGGGGGCAAGGTGCAGTGCAGGGCCCCCTCTGGGAATCCTTCGGCAGACGCCGGCGGCACCACCTCACCAGGTTTCCTCCAGGCAGGGGTAGGGAAGCAGCCCCAGCATGGCGACGGGAAGAGATCCAGGGCTAGGGAGGTCAGACTCACAGCAGATGAGGCATGGGGGCGCAGTAGGCCAAACAGAAAGCAGCACTGTCCAAGGCCCAGGTCGCACAAGCAGGCCAGTCACACGGGGGATCCCTCTCAGCAGTCCCAGGACCTCCCCCCATCTCCCGGACTCGATGCTCTCAGATTCCGCCAACCGCCAGGCATCCACTTCGCATAGGCTGCAACGCAGTGTCCAGGGTCTCCCACTGCTGCCAGTCCCCAGCCCCCTGCCACCCAATGTGGGGGCTTGTACCACACAGCACCGTAGGGGAGCCGGTTTGCAGCTGCAGGTGTCTCCTACATAAGGGGAGGCAGGGCCAGACCCTCACTTCAGACGGGTCGGTCTCGGCACTAGGCAGCCAGTCCCACCAGGAAAGTAAGGAAGAGATGGCAGACAGTTCCAAGAAGTAGGGAAACAGCCCCAGCCTGACAGCGGGAAGAGTTCCAGGGCCCAGGAGGTCTGATACGCAGCAGATGAGGCAGGGGGGGAGCAGCAGGCCAGAGCAGCAGGCCAAACCGCTCGTAGCACTGCCCAGGGCCCAGGTCACACAAGCAGGCCAGGCCCACAGGGGGTCCCTCTCTCAACAGTCACAGGACCTCCCCCCATCGCCCAGACTCACCGCTCTCAAATTCAGCCAGCCTCCGGGTTTCCACCTCCTGTAGGCCGCAACACAGCATCCAGGGTCTCCCACCGGCGCCAGTCCCCAGCACCCCGCCGTCCGATGTGGCGGCTGGTACCACGGCAGAGCTGTAGGGGCGCCGGGGGGCAGCTGCAGGGTCTACTGCACAAGGGGATTCAGGGATAACGCCTTGCTTCAGGTGGGTTAATTCGGCCGTAGGAAGCCAGTCCCACCAGTCAAGGAAGGAGGAGGGGGCAAACAGTTTCAAGCGTCCCCACAGGCTACTGCCTTTCATCCAGGCCTCAAACGCCACCGATCTCCAACCCCCGACTCCAAGCTCCCGCCGTCCGATGGAACCGCCAATACAGCGGCAGTGCCGCAGGGGAGCCAGGCGCAGCTACGGTTGTCTCTGCCGTGAGCAAGGAAATGGAGGAGGAAAGCGGCGTCTAAACCGCTACAACACCAACAAGGTTGCCCGCTCCCCAGGGGCCTCTCAGGCCGGCACTGACATCTCAGCAAGGCCCCAGGCAGCTCAAACTCAGGCTGTAGGTAGCGGATAGCATGAGGGGGAGGCCGCCATTTTGAAAGCAAGCGCCAAACTAAAAGTCACGCCCCGCCAGTGTTCTAACCATTTACAAAATGAATGTGAAATTGGCTAACCCCAAATTGCGTAGGCTGAAATTCTTGACCCTTAAAATGTGTATGTCTGATTGAGTCCCCCATATTTGGCATATGTTAATTTACTTATAAGGCCCAGTATATGTAATCAATGGTGTCCAGGGCCTGTAAACTAAAGTGTTCCTCATGGACTGCAGCATTTATTGTGCCACCACAAGTGTGACAAAGCAAAGCAACACTCCTAGCCTATCCTAGACTACCCTTGCCACCTGGCAAAGCAGTTTTCGAACTGCTACAAGACTTTGACATTTAAACCGATGACAACCTCCAGACCTTCCCTTTTATAAAATACAAGCCACCCCAAGGCAGGCCTATCAAGCACTAAGGTTGGGTGAATTATATTAAAATGTAGGACATGTGTTTTGTATGGGTCCTAATAGTAATAACCTCAAATTGTTGTTTTCGTTGTAGAAAGGCTAGTAGGCCTGTTGGCGAATACAGGGTTACACACTGACAACTCAGCTGGGCTGACGTCTGAATTGGACCTTTCAAGTTGGTACTTCAAGGTATCAAAAGGGTCCTTAAATTAAACTAGAATCGATGCCCAAGTTGAACTTAATGTAACTCTTCAGTAAATGGCAGCTTACCATTTACTCGGTTGCCAAAGTTTTCATGTGACTGTTTTTGGCTCTTGGCCATGGGACAGACGTCTGCCCTCCTAGAAAGATGTGTGACCAACTCCCAGGAGGGAACACAAGGGCCTGCCATTGAAAGAGATATTACCTCTGCCTGGCTTGAAGGTCAAACAGGGTGTGAGCCCAAAAGTCGAGCTTTGAAGGGCAAATGGTGGGAACAGTTGCCAAACCAGAGTTCCCTTGAGTGTGTGGTCCTCAGGTATGTACTACACCGCTATAGTGGGCTACCAAGCTCCACATATCGACAGAGCGGTTCTGCCATGTTGGGAGTGGGCAGAATATTGGATTCTGGGGAAGCTAGAAACCGCACTTTGCAGAAAGTCGTTGTTCAGGAAGGGAGGACCCTGGTAGCCCATTGGCTTGTAGTCACTGCTATAACAAGGGCAAATTGTGGAGATAAAAGTAGTACCTCAGGCACCCAGACCTCGATTCAGGTCTGCACCAGAGAAAGGACCAAAGAAAGACTGCCCTAACCAAATACAGGACTGCATTTGCTGAACATTTGGCTAACAAAGAGAGATCTGTGCCTGTGGTCCCCTGCCCGAGCAAAAGCCATCTTCAAGTCCCAGATAGAAAAAGTGACTCCAAGAGTCAGTTGGCTGACTTTCTGTTACAGGTCCAGGACACAGAATCTAAAGAAGCCCCGCTTGGCGAGTTGATAGCCACATTCACTTTATCAGCACTGACTGTTGCAGCACAGCATGGGAGACTAAGCCTCAATACTCAAAAGTTGCACTCAAGTTTACTGGACCCAGGAGAATTGTCTAAGAGCAGTTTGGTCACCTGAGGTGGACACTAGCCTCAGTTACAGAGAGCCGCTGGTTTTGCTGTAACCGGAGCCCAGTAGACCAGTAGCAACTGATTTTTTTACTGGTCCTTCAACAGAGCTTTGAGGGACATTGAACTCTGTGGCCAAAGTTCCCCCACCATGTTCGTGGACAAAGGGGTGGCCCCAGGAAGCCCCCTTCAACTCGATCAGCACCCACAGAATCCTTCAGCATCTTCAGTGTCCTGTATCCCTTGCATCAGGATCACTCTATTGATGTGTATAGCAGTTTGCCCATAGACCGGGAGACTGGACTGGAGTCTGCTTTGACTGCAGGTTAACTGTCCAGCCAAGCTTTATTGGTCTCCGTGACTTGCTACTTGCCAGTATTGATTGCCCAAACCAGTTGTCAATGTTTGTTTGCATTTTAAATGAAAAGCAGTGACTTATTATTTGCTTGATAATTTATAACTCTAGAACCCTCTGTGCATTTTGTGTATCTTTGTATCTAACATGTAATTAAAAAAGGGCTATTTTCATAAATTCTTGTAAGATTTGCTTTGTGTTGTGTTCCTTTCTTATTCAACTGTTTTGGTACTTCGAAATGCTCTGCAAAAAGCCTGGCCACTCGAAGCAACAGCTATTCAGGCTGGAGCTAAGGTTTTGCAAAAAAGCTTCACTGGACCACAGAGTAGTTTGTGAGTTTATTACACGGTGAGGTCGCACAACCATACTGTAAATTAAACCAATTTCCTCACATTGAGAGCAAGTTAGTTATAAACAGAGAGTTCAGGAGAGCGACAGACACAGGGGTGGCCGCTCCGTAATAGAGGGCAAGGGTCGCACCACTGAAATGCCCCCAGAGAACTATTTTTATTACCATTTTCTTATCCATCACCCGGTCCCGAACGGATTGTCAGGGCGGGGCAGTGCCTTCTGAATGGCAGCAGCAGTAGGGAGGAGTGTGGGCCGCCTTTTCACTTGATCCAAGTGCTCATGAGTCATTGGCCGGCCGTCTTGCGATGGCTAGCCAGACATGTGCCCTTTAAACCTCTCAACCAAGCTATCTTAAGACAGCTGGGTTGAGAGTAAGTGCAGGCTTCCATTTCCTGGCTCATTATTGGTTAATGCCTTGATTACTACAAGTAATCCCCATTACTCTTAGTCCTACTCGTCCTCGACCCAGTCATAACACATGAGGTATTCCACCCGACAGGAAACAAAACAGGAAACACTTTTTAGACTCCACCCACCCTCCTGTCAGGTGCTATAATACACCTCACCACCAGAAGCAAATCCTGATGTACCAAGCACCAAAGGCCCGGAAAGGGAGGGCGGGCGGGTTGTATGACTGGGTCGAGGACGAGTAGGACTAAGAGTAATGGGGATTACCTGTAGTAATCAAGGCATTACCTCTACGTCCCTCGTCCTCGACCCAGTCATAACACATGAGGCATACCAAAGCAACCCCAAAAGGCCTTTGGCACACCACATCCAGAAAACAATAGACACAAAGGAGTGCAGCAAGACATAGTTTATTAATAAACACATTCAAACAGGGGGGGAAACCCCACAGCTTGCAACACACCAGAGCCAAAATTAGGGCAGCCCGAAAGGGCACAATTCAGGCGATAATGTCGCACAAAAGTGGATTCGGACGCCCAGGTCCCCGCCCTACAAATCTCATCAAGGGGAACCCCATGGAAAGCAGCCCATGAGGCAGACACACCCCTGGTAGATCTCGCCTGAACACCAGAAGGGCAAGGCAAACGAGAGCCCCGGTAAGCCAAGGAGATCACAGCCTTGATCCAACGACCCAAAGTAAGGCGAGAGGCAGGCTTACCCCTACCAGCCAGACCAAAGGTAACAAAGAGGGAGTCAGAGGATCGAAACCCAGCAGAACGATCAACATAAATAGACAAAGCACGTCTCACATCCAAAGAATGGAGCAAGACGTCAGAGGGCGCGGAAGGAGAAGGACAGAGAGAAGGAAGAATCAATTCCTGGGAGGAATGGAAACGAGAACGAATTTTAGGTAGAAACCCGGGGTCCAAAGAAAGGACCACCGCGTCGTCCAGAAACTTCAAGAAGGGGGGAGAACAGCGCAACGCCGTAAGCTCGCCCAACCTCTGAGCAGATGTAACAGCGACCAGAAAGGCCACCTTGAAAGAGAGGAAATTCAAGTCCACGGACTCCAGAGGCTCAAAGGGAGGTGACTGTAAGGCACCCAAAACCAAAGAAAGATCCAAGGGAGGAACCGGGGAGCGGACCGAAGGAGCAGAAAGAGAGAAACTCCGAAACAAACGGGAAACCAACAACCCATCCGAAGGCAGAAGAGAAGCTGGATCCCGAAATGCCCGGATAGCAGCCCACTGACCTTTCAAAGTGGACAAAGCATATCGTTTTTGAAACCCATCTAGAAAAAAACTGAAGAATAGAAGAAACATCACAAGAGGCAGGGGACAGGCCCAAGGAAGCACACCAAGAAGAAAAAGAAACCCAGTGCTTCGAATAGGAGGAAAGCGTGGACTTCCGACGGGAAGCCTGCATCACAGTGATGAGGTGATCGGGCAAACCCCGGACACCAAGAGACAGCCGTTCAACCTCCAGACCGCCAAGGTGAGAGGTACCAACAGGGAGGATGACTGGAAACACAGAGGAGACGGGTAGCGGGGTAGGATCCAAGGAGGGCCCACCGCCAGCCGCAGCAGAAGAGGGAACCAAGAGCGGCGAGGCCAATAAGGCAGAACAGCCACTACCTGAGCCCCCACCCGCTGAACCTTCAGCAAGAAGGCAGGGATCAGAGGTAAGGGGGGGGGAATGCATAGAGTAACCAAGGAGGCCAAAGGACAGTCAATGCATCCACTCTCCAAGCCCCCGACTCCGGAGTCCTGGAGCAGAACAGGGGAAGCAGGGCGTCCCTCCGCGAGGCAAATAGATCCAGCACCGGAGTCCCAAACCTCAGGCACAGCAACCGGAAAATCCGAGGGGACAGACACAGGGTGAGAGAGGACGGGAACCTCCGACTCAAGGAATCTGCAACCACGTTGTCCACACCCCTGATGTGTTGAGCAGAAAGGGCCACCAGATGACACTCGGCCCAACTCGCAATGGCACACGCCACCAAGTTCAGGGAAAGGCAGCGGGTACTGCCCTGGTGGTTGATGTAGGCCACGGTCACAGTGTTGTCCGATCTCACCAACACGATGCACCCCAGAAGACGATCTTTGAAAAGGCGAAGAGCCCTCTCCACCGCAGACAGTTCCCTCCAATTCGATGACTGGTGCGACTCCGAAGGAAGCCAACGCGCCTACACTGCCCAAGGACCCAGAGTCGCACCCCAACCGGAAGCGCTGGCATCCGTTGTCAACGCCAAGGGGGGCGGAGGATGAAACCACATGCCCCTCGTCAGATTTGAAGAATCCAGCCACCACTTGAGAGCAGACACCAACCCTGGAGACACTGGAACAGGAATCGAGAAGTCCAGGACAGGAAGGGGCACTCAACGTTGAATATGCCACAGCAGAGGCCGAAGATGAACCCTGGCCCAGGGCACCGTGAACACAGTGGCAGACATGTGGCCCTGAACCACCAGCCACAGCAGGAGAGGAGCCGACTTCCTGGAAAGCAGTTTCCTCAGCAAAGACTGCAGACGCAGAAGCCTGGACTCCGGGAGAAAGACCTTGCCCAGCACAGAGTCGAACACAGCCCCAATGAAGGTCCTCCGAGTAGCCGGGTCCAGGTGACTCTTCGGCAGATTGACAAGGAAGCCATGATCCTCGAGCGTACGCATGGTCAAGGAAAGGTGGATGGACATGACCTCCGAAGACGTAGCCTGTAGCAGCCAATCGTCCAAGTAAGGAAACACGGACACCCCCAGGAGATGGAGATGAGCCACCAAAGGAGCAGCCACTTTGGTGAACACCCTGGGGGCGGATCGGAGACCGAAAGGAAGGACGCGGAACTGCCAATGACGACCATCCAGGCAAAAGCGTAGGAACTTCTGATCCTCCAACGCCATCGGGACATGCAGGTAGGCATCCTGGAGATCCAGTGACGTGAACACCCAACCTTCCTGGATCAGGGGAAGCACTTTCTGCAGTGTCTCCATCTTGAATGGTATTTTCTGAACAAACAAGTTCAAGGCCCGAAGATTGATGACAACACGGAACCCCCCCGTGACCTTCGGAACCACAAAAACAACTGAATAAGTCCACAGTCCACGTTCCAGGGAGGGAACCGGGACAATCGCCCGTTTGTCGAACAGCGACCCAACTCCCTCCAGCAACGCCCGACGGCGAGCAGGGTCTGCAGGTAAAGAGGTCACCACCACCCCCGAGAGAGGAGGAGGGGACAGGAACTCCATCCGGTAGCCCCGTGAAAGAACATCCAGCACCCACTGGTCTGAGGTCGTCACCAGCCAAGCATGTAGGAACAGCCGCAGTCTCCCACCAACCGCGGGCTGACCACCAGCGAGAACGGGCACTGGAACGGAGTAGTCAGGAGCGAGGAGCACCAGACCCACCATCCGGCTGGGGCTTCTTCTGGAACCTCCGAGGAAAGGATCTGTGAGCACCACGTTGGCCCTTAAACGAGGACTGCTGGAACCTGGAAGGCTGGCTAAAGGACCTGGCATTCGAGAAGGAGGACCCCTTCTGAGAAGGAGTATGTCGGAAAGACAACGAATGCTTCCTCTCCTTGAAGACCTTATGGAGTTTGGTCTCCAGGGCGTCCCCAAAAAGATGAGTACCAGAGAATGGCAACCTCAAAGCCATAGAACGCTGCGCAGCATCCGTCTTCCAACCACGCAGAAGTAAGTTCCGACGGGCAGCCACCGAGGAACCACAAGACAGAGCAGAAGCCCTGACAGAGTCAAAAGCGATGTCCGAAAGGAACTCAGATTGACGTTCCATAGACTCCAGCAACTCCGGACAACTGATCCCCTCCTGCATAGCAGAGAATAAAGTCTTGAAGTCAGCCAGCAAAGACTGCGCCACATATGCACCATAGACCCCTGACTGCAGCGCCAAGTGAGAGCCAGCATAGGACTTTTTCAGAGCAGAGTCAATCTTTTTATCAACGCCATCCTGCAGGATATTATCATCAGCCATGGAAGGCCGACCAACCAGGGAAGCAACCACAGAGTCCACCTGCACCAAATCAGGCAGGGCAACCTCCAAATCCTGCAAAGGATACAGCTTAGACATAAATCTGGGCACAGAAATATGGTCCGGGTCCTTCCATTCCTTAAGGAGGACATCCATGACAAACAGGTGTACGGGCATAGAAGAGGATGCAGGCTTCTGAAACTGCGGCAAAACAGTATCCTGGGAGGTACTGGGCACAGCCTCCACAGGGAACCCCATATTCTCCCGAACATGGCAAAGCAGATCAGGCATCAACTCCCTCGAAATGTACTTGCCCTGTAGATCCACCGCACCCAAACTAGACTCATCAGAGGAAGCGGAGGAAGAAATATCAGAATACAGGGGGGCAGCCGCCCCAGAGCGACCCCCGCACCTTTTTTGGAAGCCTTGAGACTGGACAGTGTCTCCAAAAGCAGGCGCTTCAGGCGCCTAGAGCTCCCTAGACCAGCACTCCGACCAGTAGGCATAGAATCACGACTGTCGGAGGATGAAGAGGAGGAGGAAGATGACCCAACAGGAGAGACATGTTTTCTCTTCCTGTGGTGTTTCCCCATTATATGCAACGACTTCACCAAACACAGGAAACAGCCACACGCAAAACACAGCAACACCAAAGCGTCACAGGAGAAACTGAACTCTAGTCCAAGATATAGGAATGAAAAAACTCACCCCCGCAGCTGCAGCCACTTCGAAAGAAGAAGGAGGGGCAGAAACCAGCCTCCCAGGAGTGGCCACTGAGGAAAGCCTGCCAGGTCACACCCGCCGAAATGAGCCGATGACGTCATCGGGAAACGCCATCCAGCCAATCAGGTGAGGAGGCAGGGAACCCGGAGCCCACCCGGGCACCCGTCCATGCGGAAATGAGGCATCATCCGGAAGCGTCCCGCTTCCACACCTACGGTCTCCCTCCGTCCGACCGGCCGAGTCCCGACCGCATCAGGCCTCGGGAAACACCTTCGAACCGGCTCCCGCCAATCAGGGGCAGCCGTACCAGGAGTGAGGGCGTCCACGACTCTTCCGAAGTAAGCGCGTCCCGCCCACAAACACCGGCAAGGGCAGGACGCGCGGGCAGCAGCCTGCCCCTCCCAGCAGCGGCCAGCCCACCGGAGCCCTGGATCCAGGAAGTGAAGGCGAATTAAAGGAAATCCACGGGGACCCGAGAAGCCCCGCAACCCAGGGTCCCCATCCGGAGGAACGCACAGGAAGCCCAGCAGCCTGACTTTGTAAGAGGTCCCACGTAGGTCCATGAGCACCCCCAAGGCCCCGCCAAGGAAGAAACCACAGGACTCTTGTAGCAGGTAAGTGCCCAGCACTCACCCCAGCGTCACCCATCAGTAGTCCAACCGACAGGAAACAACACAGGATTTGCTTCTGGTGGTGAGGTGTATTATAGCACCTGACAGGAGGGTGGGTGGAGTCTAAAAAGCGTTTCCTGTTTTGTTTCCTGTCGGGTGGAATACCTCATGTGTTATGACTGGGTCGAGGACGAGGGACGTAGAGGTAATGCTCAGATACATCATTTCTGGGTTTACAGGAGGAGCACTGGTTAATTACAGTTTTCTTACACTCCTAAATGTTATGCGTTTGTTGGGAATTACTTATTTATTTACTCTCATACAAATGTGTGTCAAGCTGTGTTTTCACTTTAGTGTAACTGCCGCCCGTTTTTGGTTGCCTTTCGCATTTGTTTGTTTATGTATTTTTAACAATTCTGAACATACATACTTTATCAGAGCGGTGCCTATTTTACGTGCATTGCACTGGTTTAGATTTCATTGCTGTGACTCTTTCCCTACTCCTCCCCCCCTCCCTCCTCCCTTCCAGTCAGTCACCAGGCTCCAGCTTGTTGTTTAACCGTTTGGGTGCTCATGAGGGAATGGTTCCGTCATGAGCACTAGTTCTCCTGTGCTCTGCCTCCCTGTGGGGCAGAAAGCACCCTAGGCGCCAAGGATTAATTTTTTATAGGGCAGGAGTGGGGGCTGCCCAGAATGGGCATCCCAATGCCCACACCCTACTCCCCAAAAAGGCTAAAGACTTTCTGCACCCCCCCAGGAGGCAGATGTGGGCAATAGCCCGTGGCATAAAGCTGACAAGGCACCAGGGATTATTTATTTTTTTTGTACGTAGGGGTGGGGGCTGACCAGAATGGGCATGCCAATACTCCCACCCAAAAAAAAGGTACAGTCTTTCTGCCCCTCCCGGGAGGCATATGGCGATATAGCCCCTTATTTGCCCCCGGGGGGGCAAAAAGGCCACTGGGCACCAGGGATTTTTCTTTTTCCAAAGGTCGGGGTAAAGTCTGCCCAGAATGAGCATGCCAATGCCCCCACTCCCCAAAAATGCCACTACCGCTCTGCCGCCCCAGGAAGCAGGAAGCAGATGGGGATGTAGCCTCTAATCTGCCCCACATGTGCAGAAAGCACACAAGGCACCAGGGATTTCTTCTATATACGTAGGTTGTGGGGGCTGCCCAGAATGGGCATTCCAATGCCCCACACTATAAAGTCTTTCTGCCTTCCCAGGAGGCAGATAGGAGCAAAAGCCTCATATCTGCCTCCCGGGAGGGCAGAGAGCCCAATAGGCATCAGGGAATATTTATTTTTGTAATTCAGCAGTGTGGGCTGCCCAGAATGGGCATGCCAGTGCATCCACCATGCCCCAAAAAATGCTGCAGTCTTATCGGCCCCCCAGGAGACAGATGGGGGCGTCAGAGAGCCCACAAGGCGCCAGCTATTATGCTGGCTTTTTTAGCCCGCTGTTACTCTGGCTTTTTAATGCAGGAATGGGGGCTGCCCAGAATGAGCATACCAATGCCCCCACCCCCCAAACAAATGCAGAAAGCCACGTAGGAACTGACTTGTTTTTAGCAATGTGCCTACCTGTGGATTTTGGGCCCTAGCGCGGCTGGCACATAGGGAAAATCTAGCAAATCTGTACATTTTCTAAAACTAGATACCAAGGGGACTCCAGCATGGGGTGATGTGTGTGCCTCTCACTAGGTTCTGTTACCCAGAATCCCTTGCAAACCTCAAACTTAGTTTAAAAAAAATGGTTCCTCACATTTCTGTGATGGAAAGTTCTTGGATCTGGGAGGGCCAGGTGTAACTCTGGCGATGCTCCTACACCCACGGTATGATGATGATATGATCCTGGCGATACATGATAAGCAGGGGTTGCCTGTATGCATGGCTGGGCTGGTATCTGAACAGTTCTGCCATTATTACGCAGACCTATATAGGTTGTGACTGTCGCATGATGACCAAGGCACAACAGACTACCTTGAACATATCACCATGAAGTGGCTAACGGTGAAGCATAGGGAATACCTCATGGCCCTGTTGCATCCCACGGAGATAGTGGCAGCACTGAAAGGCATGCCGAGTGGGAAAGTGCTTGGCACTGACATGCTGACCTTTTTATAAGGCTTATCAAAACCGGGTTGTCCCGCATCTGGTCACCAGCTACGACAAGATGGTGAAGGAGGGTTGTATGCTGCTCACAATGTGTGAGGCTGTACTGGTCACATTGTTAAAACCAGCTAAGCCGGTGGATTGCTATTTGTCCTACAGACCACTGTTACTATTAAATATAGACACAAATATATTTGTGAATATCTTAGCCAATCGGTTGGCACCATTACTCCAGGGCGTGGTTGGCTCTGAGCAGGCTGGATTTAATCCTGGCCAGTCCTTGATGTACAAGCATCAAATGCTCTTTGCTGCAATCTCCTATATGGACCCTGATGTGCATGCCATGGCTGTATTTTTGGACACTGAAAAAGTATTTGATTGGGTAGAGTGGGGGTTTGTACTGATAGTACTGAAGCGTATCAGGCTAGGGCATCTTGTCTGAGTGCTTTACATGTCACCAATGGCTCATTTCTGGCTTAATGGAATGGTACCGGGTGCTGTAGATATGAGATGGGGTACTAGACAGGGTTGCCCCTGTCACTGTCATTGTATGCCCTGGTGGGCTAGGTGCTGGCTTGTGCACTTCGAGAATATCATTCCCAAGAGGGCTCCACTTTCTGCACTACAATCTGATTATCTCTGCGTTCACCGATGAAACTCTGCTAGAAATGTGAGATCCTGAGCATAACTTAGCCTTGATTTTCCATGGGGTAGTGCTCTTCAGTTGGCATTCTGGCTTGTGCATTAACTGGGTGAAGTCCCTTATATTACAAATTACTGCAGCCATGACGCGGTTGCTGCTAGAGTATCTATTACAATGGACAATGGACTCAGTCCAATAATTGAGGATACAGGTCCACACTGATCCATTGGTGGTAATACTGGATAATTATGCCAAAGCGGTGCAGAAGCTATCGGATGCATTTGATCATTGGATACTGCTGCCACTGTCACTCAGTGGGCATATATCCATCATGAAGATGGTGGTGTTGCCCTCTTTCTATTTTCATTTGCAAACATCCCAATTCCTTTACCAATACTGTGTTTGATAACATACAGGCTTGATTTGTCTGTCTGGATTGGGGGGAAGGGGGAACAAACTTGTGTGAGCTGGGATACACTGACTTTTCACTACAATATAGGAGGTGTTAGACATGGCATCTTTAGAGTGGTCTTCCCCTGGACTGTTTTACTTTTGTCTCCATGTTTTGCTGATTATTTTTGTTGGCTTCAGGATTCTGAGCACTTTACCACTGTCAACCAGTGCTAACGTGCATGTGCTTAACCCCTAAACATGATGACATTGGTGTTTACCTGATTGGCAAACTTGTTGTACAGGTAAGTTCCTTGTAAATAGGTATACCATATACCCAGGGCCTATACTTCAAATGCTACTAGTGGGCTGCAGCCCTTATTGTGCCACCCACAGAAGTAGCCTTTTAAACCTGTCTTAGGCCTGCCACTGCAGTACCTCTTTGCTCAGTTTACTGCCACTTTCAGGCTGGCAATTAAAACTACTTGCCAAACCTGTAGTGTTTTCTTTTATTACATCGAAGTCACCCCTAACGTAGGCCTTAAGTAACTCTAACAGCAGGGTGCCATGTAAGTAAAAGGCAGGACATGTACTTGTATGTTTGGCATGTCGTAATAGTAACAAACAGCCTATTTCATTGTTTACTGCTGTGAGGCCTACCCCTCTCATAGGCCAGCATTGGGAATTTCTTAATACATACTTTAACCCTTTGCATGCGTCGAATGGCCCCCGGCTGTCCGACTTTACAATGGGCGTGTGAGGAGAACGCAGGGGGTCCGTCCAAACCCTGCCCACTCATTATTTCGCCAGCACCGTGGCAGAATTCATGACGCGGTCAACGGGTTAAGCTGTAATGCCTGATCAGCGAGGAGTAGTTTTTTCATGTTTCATATCTTTGGAATTATAATGATAGACCATCTTTACTGGTGAATTTGAATTAAACATTACTGTTTTAGAAATGGCACTTTTAGAAAGTGGACATTTGTCTGTATTTATTGCTCTTTGTGCCTGACAGCCTGCCTCTAATACACGTCGGGGATGGGTGAAAGCTACAGTTTGTAAATTCCCTCTAGACAGCTACAAACACAGGGAGGTGAGGATCATCTGCACCCTGAGCACAGATCTGTATTCATCTGCATTCTGGTGGGTCTTCCTGGGCAGTGAAGAATGGGAGAACGTGACACTTACACTTCAATCGGTAGTGTCCTGTCCACACACAAAGCACTGATTTCCCCTCCTAGACAGCCTGGCAGACAGGAGTGGGTTGAAGAGATCATTGTGCACGTCAGAGAGCTGCTTTGAAGTCACCCCCTGCTTTAAAGGCACTTTTTGGGTATAAGTACTGGGTCTCTGTCCCTCTAAAATCAGGTACTTCTGGATCTTGAACTGAACCTCTCCCAGAAGGACTGCTATGTCTCTTAATGGAGTCAACTAGTCTGCTTTTCTGAAAGGATTGCATTTCTGCTTGCTGCCCTGCTGCCTGCTGCTCCCTGACTCTTCTGAAGGAGAGTTAGACTCTGCCTTCTCTCTTCGTGATCTCCAAGGGCTTGCTGGCTTGCCTACTGTTTTCTGAAGCCCCCACTCTGCGGCCGCGCCCGATGACCAACGGCGCCGGCAGTGAGGGGAAGCGTCAGGAGGGCAAGAGTCCAACAGGTGTGAGCCTCGAGCTCTGCGAGGTACAGCCAAGTACGGTGTTGCAGTTATTCAAAAAGGAACCTTTTGACCGCTAGTTACTTCTAAGCACTACTTTTGCATTGAATCCTTAAACATTCATATCTCCACTTTTACTGCTTGGATTTTTGTTGTTCTGGCCTTATGTCGCTCACATAAATATTCTCTATTTTTCTAACACGTTGTGGAGTCGTTTTATGGTGTATTTACGGTGTTACTGTGCATTGCAAAAATACTTTACACATTGCCTCTTTAGATAAGCCTGACTGCTCTGTGCCAAGCTACAAGGGGGAGAGCACAGGTGTGTATCTAGCTTAAACCAACTAAAGTGGTGATCATTGCCTGGCATGGGTGCATACCTCGGGCAAACCAGAAATTACGGGTGTGTGGAACTCATAGCATTTCATTCCATGGAGCTCTACGGAGTTCATAACAACTCAGCGAGATTCCACAGAGTTCCACAAGTGAGAGGAATTTGCAATTTGATTGTTCTTGAGCCGATCTCCCAGCTCTGCTGCAACATCACTCATGCTCACCTGCCAACTCTGTTGGCACACATTCTTCCTGCTGTTAATATCTGCAGTGAAAATCTCTTCCATTGATCTTCTGTAAATATTTATGTTGAAAAGGTAGTTTATAAATCAAGAAGTCACAAGGCCGTGATGTAGATCCTTTTAACTTTTAAACCCTATTCTCTGCAAACATCTGAGTGGAGTGTACACACAAGAGGAAATTTTCATAAACTGTGTATTGGTTTAATGTAGTGCCATGCTGCACATGGAACACCCCCAAGCTCTTTAAAACTGCTGTGCAGGATGCAGTGCATTATTGTTTGTGCGAGGTGCTGTGATGTTTATTCTTAAATACTGCGTCTGCCATGATCTATGAGACATATTAAAGACAGCCCCAATGTATCTTAATATAGCACACTGGTTAAGGGCGTTCCATTGAACTGATTGCAGGTTTAAGTTACTAAAAGATTTAAAGCTAGGCCTTTCCAGCTAGTCGGCATGAAACACTCATAGCGAATGACTTCTGTTGAACTTTTTTTATGTGCTCAGAGAAGGATAAAAGCAATTGATTGCGCAGCAGGTGCTGTTGCGCTGGGCCCGGATCTGATCAAACAGAAAAAGGAACTAGGGTGGACAGTTTCCTTGATTGCATTAGGTACCATGGTATCCTTGCTATGCCTCTGATCTAGAGGCATAGGGGTAGTTTATGCTTGAACCTCTTAAGCCAGTGCTATCCATGCCAATGTCTCTTGAATGAGTCCATCATTGTCACAGTGACAAGCAACAGTAGATTTCGGACGCACAAGAGTACGAGATTGCTGCCGAGGCATGGGGTTGATCACTGCAGAAGGCGACGATTGCCAGGGGGTAAAGTCTGTTCTGTCTACGCAGGCATCAGTTACACCTCAAAGAACAATATCATTCATTCAGTCAATCAGGATTTGTAGAACTGTGATGCAAGAGTGCCGTGATGGTCTCGAGGAACTCTTGGATAGTTCTGCCTGTTCTCCTATAGGGTGAACATTCATGTGTTGAAGTCCTTCCTGACTTGATGGAGCAATGGTGAGTCTCTGAGGTGAAGTGGGAGGTCCTTCCGGGTCTTGCCGCCAGATGGGAGAAGGAGCGGCCTCCGCTGTTTGTCATGTGAATATGACAGGTGGCAGATAGGGCAAGGGATTTAGATCTGAGTTTCCTGGTGGGCTGGTGAAAGGTCCTGCATTGGTTGAGGTACAAAAATCCTTCTTTGTGTAATGCCATGTTTGCATAGGTGAGTAGCTTGTATTGGCATCTCTTCATGACTGGTAGCCTGGGTAGTTCTCTGAGGTGAGGGGTTATGTGTGACCATTTGGCCACAGTGTTCTGGGTTGTCCGGAGCTTTTTCATGAGTTGGGCTGTAGATGAAGTTGCTGTAATCGAGTCTGCTGGTGATGAGAGTCTGAGTGACAAATGCAAAAGCAACAGTTGATGGACAGATTGCAGAACAATGTCATACATTCCCCCAGTACAGAGATTTGGGCTTAAATCCATCGTTTTTTTGCACTCCACACCACCCAAGCTCAGACACGACCATATGCAAATCAGCCTTGACCCTGTGCCTCATGGGAACAGTCCAGCCCAAACTGCCAAGCCATGTCTTTCCTGGACCAGAATCAAGCATCCTAGAGTCTGAGTGACAGTTCGCCTGGTGTTGGTCGGAAGCCGTCTGAGAACCTTCCTGAGCATACTGAACATAAGGAAGCAGGTAGTGGAGATGGCGTTGCCTTGATTATTCATGGATAAGTTGCTGTTGAGGATGATGCCGAGGTTGTAAGCATGTTCAGCAGATATCCTGGTTGGGCCCAGCTCCAGGGGCCAGCATTCATTTTTCCAGTGTGTGTCCTTGCCTTTCCTGAAGATGGGTACTTCTCCTGTATCAATGTTTAGTTTGTGACAGTTGTTTTTCTTCCAGTCTGCAACATCTTTCATTCAAATTAGGAACTTGTTTTGATGAATCTTGAATTTTTAGTCAGAGAGAGGATGAGTTGGGTGTTGTTGGCCTAGGGAATGATGTTGAGTCCATGGCTTTTGACATTGTTTCACCACCGGTTTCAGTCATTTATGTGTTGAAGAGGGTTAGGCTGAGGGATGAGCCTTGAGGTACACCGATTGTGATGTTCTTAGGGAGTGAGGAGTAGAGAGGGAGGATGATTTTCTGCGTTCTTCCTGTGTGGTAAGATGCGATCTACTTTAGGGCTGCACCTTGGATTCTGATCTGGTAGAGCCTGTTGGTGTGTGGTGGAATACGGCATTGAAAGCTGCTGAGAGGTTGAGGGGGATGAGGGCCACTGGTCTCCCTTGTCTAGCAGCATTTAGATGTCATCTGTGGCTGCAACTAGAGCTGTCTCGGTGCTGTGGTTTGTTCTAAAGCGAGATTGGGAGAGGTCGAGGAGGACATGGCTCACTAGATGTCTGGTGAGCTGGATTTGATTGCCTTTTAGACAACCTTTGTTGGGAAGGGGAGCAAAGAGATGGGACTCTAGTTCTTCAGTTCTCCTGGGGCCGCGGATGGCTTCTTCAGCATAGGTTTAACATTGGTGTATTTCCAGTTCTGGGGGAAGTGGCTGTGGTGATTGAGGAGTTGAGGACCTTGGTGAGTTCTTTGCTGATGAATTGATTACCAAGGTAGAAAGTGTGGTCAAGGCAGTGGTTCTGGAATGGGTGGATCTCATGATGGTTGCCGTTATCCTTGGTGACAGTGCTGTGACAGTGTTCCAGTATCCTTGGTGACAGTGTGCACCGCTGACACCTAGCAAGGGCTCGAGAAACGTCAGCAGTATGCTGCATGCTCAGGATGAGGCCTGGAGTTCATTATCTTTCAGAGGGTATTATGCAAATGTTAATGTGCAGTAGATATCTGATGGAAATACAATGCCACAAAGCCTCAGAGATGGGGTTTCAGATATTTGGTGCGCTTAGAAACAAATTGCGTTCCACTCTGTCAAAAATTAATATCAAAGCATTTTGGAAATGCATTCTTTATTTTCACCTTAATTCATTGTTTAAAAAGAGAAACACATTTTCCGCTTCCAGTAATCCCGTACCTAAATGCACAAATATATTTTATTCTGTCTCTCACAAAGGATTGCAACCTTTTTGTAGGACCACCAGGAGTTGTTGTCTAAGCAGTCTTTGAATGAGGCCCTTTTGGCGGATCTGATGAGGTAAAGGTGTCTGCAAGTGGCGTTTTTGTGGGCTACGTAGCTGTCTGACATTCGTTCCTGGAGCCAGTTCTTCTCCAGTTGTCGGCAGGTTTGCTTATAGGCCTGGAGATCTTTGGTGAACCCGCTGGCTTTCTTGCTGGTGTGACTGTTGGAGGGTTTCTTGAGCGGGGTGATGGTGTTGGCACAGTTGTTGAGCCACTGTCTGAAGTTGAGGGTGGCGGTGTCGGTGGGATCGGCGGGTGGGCTCTGGGAGAGGGTGGTGGTTAGCTGGTCTATTGTGACTTTGCTCCAGCATCAGCGGGGCGTCTGTTGGGTGCGGTGGTGCATGGTGGCCTTCTTGAAGGTGAAGTGGACGCAGCAATGGTCGGTCCAGGGGAGGTCAGTGGAGGTCAATGTCGTGGTTGAAGGAGACGTGGGGGCTTGCGGAGAAGATGGGGTCAAGCTTGTGGCCGCCGAAGTGGGTGGGTGTTGTGACGAGTTGTCTGAGTCTGAGGTTGGCTAGGTGGTCGATCAGGGTGGTGGAGTTGGTTTTGTTGTTGTCCTTGAGGTGCAAGTTCAGGTCCCAAGGAGGATGTAGTCCATGGAGGCAAGGGCGTGTGTGCTGATAAAGACAGCGATGGAGTCGCTGAAATGTGGTGGGGGTCCGGGGGGTATATAGACGAGTGTTCCTCTGAGGGTGGTGTTGGGGTCGGTGTGGATCTGGAAGTGCAGGTGTTCGGCGGTGCTGAGGGTATCGTCGGTGTTGGTCGTGACTCTGAGAGTTTTCCGGTGGATGATGGTGATTCCTCCTCCTCCTCCTGCGGGTGATCTTGTAGCCTTCCGGGATGGCTATGACAATGTCGGGTGCTGAGGGTAGTTCAGCCAGCCATATAAGGGGAGGTGGGAGGGAGGAGCAGTTGGAAGGCGGGAGCGAGGCGACTAAGGGGAGAGGGGGGGCAGGCCGCAGGGAGGTAGCAGAGGGAATAGACGGGTTTGCATCTGACAAACTCTTCAGAGGCAAAACTCTGTCCACCCTGCGCTTAATCTGTAAAAGTACATCTATCAGCCGAAGTATTTCTAAGGAGGCAACCGTGGTTGGCCCTAACCACTGTCCCTTCCATCCCTGCTAAATACTAGTAAACCACACAAAACAAGTGTGACCTTTTGACTATTAGAAGTCCTGAATAATTTTAGAAAACTCAGCCCAAACATAGCAGGCTGCACCACTATGTTGTAGTCCATAATAAATAAGTACCAGTGTTTCAAACTACAACCTGGTGGTAAGCACTGGCAAATACAGGTACAATTTAAGCAGCGTATCTGATTCAATCATGTCATTCCTGAGCTTTCCTCCAGAACCTCCCCTTGTAGCTTGGCTCATGTGTATTCTACAATTATATATTCAACTACTTAGGTTGACATCTCTTTCTCGTGGTGCCCTTTACCACACTTTCTGCTAATGCGTTAATGTGCTGTATGTGCATCTTTACTAGGCACTAACGTCCTCTAGTCTGTACAGCTATTTCCAGTCGTACATGAAGAACGCAATACCATTGTTTCCCTTTCTTTCTGTGCTCATTAGAAGACAGTTCATTTTAGCTAGACGAACCCAAATGAGATGCTCGGCACCTCTGCCACAGTTGATTATAACAGTACTTTATTATATAAAGAGCTTCCATGAAAAAGCTAATTGAGTGGAGCATTTTCATGCTGGGATAATCACAGAACCGCTGCAAACTGTGATTGAGATCCAGCTGTGCTGACTCCGATCTCCATCCTGCCAAGGAAGATAACCTGTGGCCTGCCACTGGCTTCCTGACATCTAAGGCCAAGGTATGGGGGTTAAACTACCCAAATTGATGTGGCAGACTGGTGCTTCCACTATGCTCTCTTTAGTATTGTACTAGATACAGATAGGAGTAAGCAAACATTAGCAACAATTAACATGCTTGAATTGTTCATATTGTTTACCATTCTAGTAATGCTAATTACAGTAACATGTCTCATCTTTCTCATAATCACTGATCATGCTTTCTTTACAAGAATACAATCATTCATTCATATATCTTTATTTCGTCAAATTTTTTGCCATAAAAGATGTTCAAAACATTTGTTAAAAAAATACAATATACAAGGATGATCAGTGATTTCAATTAACACAAGCAAATTGACAACAGTAAGAAGATCAAATTGTTGCTTAATAAACCTAACAATTACTGTACATCCACTATGTCTTCAGTATCGGTCTATTATAAAGTGCTTGTGCGAATAAATTTAAACAATATTTGTCAAAAACCTGCGCTTGTGCAACATTGCTGTCAAAAATGTTGCTACGGCAAAAACAATCGGACTAGTTAGATCTGTTTTAAAAATTCAATACGCCTGCATACAATGAGTAAATCCCAATTTTTTACAAAGAGGTATGAGCCAATACCTTCTTGACTTTTGGTACGCTGGACAAAAAAACTAAATACGCAGGTCATTTTTCAGATCACAATTACAGCCAGGGCAGTTTTCTGGCGAATATGGGCACCATTTGCTGGTAAGGGCTCTAATTGGTAGGGTGCCGTAACTCCATTGTAGGTATAATTAGTTATATATATTAGTTAAAATAGGAAAAATATCATCCAAGACATGCTCAAAATAGTAAAAATCTTTGACTTTTAAAAAAGATTCAGAAAGGGTTCCGGTTTGTGGGTTGTGTTCAGAGGCAGTTAATTTGTTATCATAATATAATCTTGCCAGGTGCTTGCCTGAAACCATGTTGCAAGCTGTCTCCGGATCAGACCATAGTAGTGGTAATCCCAACTTTCCACATTCATTTTTTATATACTTAAACCATGGTATTTTCCCCGCATTCAGTAAGCTTAAAATTTCTAGAGGTTCCTGCCTATAGTTAAAAAGCTCCGGTGTAATCCAGAGCCTCCGCCAGAATGTTAGCGGTTTAAGTCCCAGATCCTCATCTATTGATCTGAGGCCCATATCAAGCCTCAGCGGTAGCAGAGGAGTACTGGGGGGCAGGAATAACAGCTGTCTAAGAAATTTATTTTCAGTGACAATAATCTCGGGTCTACACAAGTAGCCCCAAAGTTCGCTGCAATAGGTGACTGCCCCCCTTGCCTGCATTTTGTATATCTCCATGGGTGGGCCAATAGGTTTGATGGTAGATGTGTTAAAAAGCTTAAGAATACCCCCTGCTAATTGGGCAAGTTTGAGTTGGGATTTGATTTGATGGGGGGCCCAAGTCATACTTTCATTTATAGTCACCCCCAAATATTCAAAAGTCTGAACCCTTTCCAACTTCGTAGTGCCTATACTGGGGTTTGGGCGTGTGGTTGCAGGGGGATTATAAATCATAAATTTTGTTTTAAGGGCATTATCTCTAAGCCCCGATCAACACAGAGTGCCTCAAAACCGTCCAACACACGTTGGATCCCCATTGGAGATTTAGACAGCAGCAGCTTGTCGTCTGCGAACATAATCGCAGGCACCCTACGGCCAGCAAGCTTGGGGGCATCACTATTCGGTATCACATTCAGATGGGTGATTACCCAGTTGACGTAGAGGCAAAACAGAGTGGGTGCTAGAACGCACCCCTGTCTCACCCCCCCTGTCAACGGGTAATCTAGATGACAACAAACCGTTCTTCCCACACATAACTCGTGCGAAATTCTCCTGGTGGAGCCTCATTAGTATATTCAAAAGTTGGGGTGGGAGGCCTAGCTCTAGGAGCACAGACCAGAGATTCCCTCGTGGGACCAAATCAAAGGCCACGCGTAAATCCACAAAGACCATATATAGGCTACCACCCTCAATCCTAACAGTTTTCCAAAACAACAGGGTCAGGCAGAAAATTTGGTCCATTGTGGGTATGTGTTTTCTAAACCCTGCCTGGTAGGGACTCAAAACTGAATGGTCATCAATCCAGTCCTGGAGGCGATCTAAAATCAGCCTCGCAAAGATCTTTTGCGGCACATCGATGAGGCTGATGGGCCTGTAGTTGGCTGGGAGCAGAGGAGAGCCCTTCTTGAAAATAGGGACAATCTCTGCGCCCAGCCAAGTACAGGGTACCGCCATGCCCCTCAAGACTGCATTGAAGATAACTAATAAATATGGGGCCCATATCTTAGGTTCATGCTTAAAAAGGTCGCCCGGGAGTTTATCCAACCCCGGGGCTTTTCCAGCTGCAAGTGTGGATTTTGCAACACAGACCTCCTACTTAGTAAAATCATCCCCATCAAATTGTGGGGTAGGATTTGACATCGTCCCTCCTGGGTCCCACCTAATTCAGCATTATACGCTACATACAGGGCACGGAAGTGATCCTCCCACACATTGGTGGCTATATTTGCTTTAACGGCCGATGATGGCTCGCCAGACCCCGTGTTCACAGTTGACCAAAATTTACATGAGTCTCTGGTTGCAAGGGCAGCGGTTAGATTCACCCAGTTATCATGGTCTCATTCCACCTTAGCACTGCGCGTTAAGCGCTTGTGTTCAGTTCTCCTGACTTGTATTAATGGTTTATTAGTGTTTTGCTTCTCGGACAAAACTAAGTCAGCCTTCGCCTTTCTGCAGGCGGCATTGAACCATGAGGATCTATTCCCCCTAATCGTCCTCTTTGTTACGCGGGGGTTGAACACCTCTGCCAGATTGCTGGTTAAGTCCCCATGAAGGGCCCAAAGCTTTTGATGCATGTCGGGGGAATGGGGTTGCATAGTTAAAGCCCTAACCTCTTCAAATACAGGGACGATCCGAGCATACAGCTTGGCAACGTCCTCAGGGTGTGCTACTAATTTGTCCCACCTGACTTTGCGTCTGTCATTAGATAGAGTCATCCTCAAGTCGCGGTCATCACTGCCATCATAGTTGTCTTTAAGAATGCCAGGAAAGGTCATTTCCAGATTTAGCGCATTATGATCGCTCTCATCTCTTGGGATAACCCTAAAGTCAATGACCTTGGACCATAAGCAAGTTTCAACCATTATGTAATCCAGCCGCGACTCCTGTCCCGGCTTATTGAATGTGCATTTTGGGGGGATATCGGATTGCACACGTCCATTACAAGCCCTGATTGAATGGTTGAGTGTTAGTGCCATGATTTGGACGGCTAAGGGCGTCCATGCCCTGGGTGAGGGGGCAGCTGTTGGTGGTATTGCCCAATAATCGTCTTCTTCCAGAACTGCACCATCCATCAAGCCTGTCAGTGGCTCGTAGTGACAGTTCAGATCAGCCCCTACTACGAGTGAGGTGCCACAGGGGATGGTATTTAGGAATAAAGACAGTTCCTCAATGGTTCTCGATTCACTTGTTTTATTCACAGGTCTAGAATACACATTGACCAGTGCTAGCTTAGCGGCATTTGGCCACTCTAAGACCACACATTGGACATCCGCAGACAGAGTATTCAGAGACTTGGCCTTGCATCCCAAGTGGGAGCCCACCCAAATGGTGAGGCCCCCAGACGACCGTCCCTCCTCCCCCCCCCCACCGCGCCAGTACATTAAATGAGGCAAAACCAATACGTGTTTACTCCTCTCTGGCCCAGGTTTCCTGGATGAGACATACATCGTTCTTGTCTATAAACGATCCCCACTCCGGACAAGACATTTTATTGCACAGACCTGCCAAGTTCCATGACAATATGAGCAGAGAGCCTGGGTTGGCACTAGTAGTGATTCCCCCTGTAGAAAGCCTCGGACCTATTTAAGTAGATCTCAGAGTGTTCGAAGTGCCCAGCAAAATGGGTGACATATTTGGCACAACAACAGGATTAGACTGGTCAGTGGTGCCAAAAGGTGGGCATACCAGTGGCCTTAAATGGTTACTCACTACCTGGTTACCACCTTCAGTCTAAGCCTGTTGACTCCATATGGTACTCCTACTAATTTAATTTAATTTAATTGCGGGTTTATATAGCTCTAGGATCGACTCCCGGAGGAGTATCTCCGCGCTTCGACCGCTGGGGAACCCGTCCTGGCTCACCCTGAGAGATGGTCCCTGATGGGTATCTCTAAGGTGCGACCAAGCATCCCCGGCGGTCTGGGGGGGCCGTTGTGAAGATGAGGCAAGCTAATGCCCAGAGTTGCCGAGTGTGGTCCCTGACTAGAGTAGGCACCGAGGCGAGAATTATCGAGCCCGCTGACCCTGGTCCACGACCCTGCCGCGTCGGGAATCGAACCCTGGTCCCAGGCCGTCCTCTGCTTATGGTTCTGCTGCCTCTAACCAGTGAGCCACACCACTAGGCTTGGTCGAAATGTTGTAACATCCATCTGTTACCCTTAGTCCACAGGCCACCGCATGCTTGAACTGTAGTCAATCGACCAAGTCCAAGCAGCTGTACCGATTGTGGTTCAAAAATTGGCTAGACAAATGGGTATTATCAGACCTATCCCTAGTCCCCCTACTCCCCCCTCTAGGTTCCACTGTAACCCATCTCTCGTCTGTCCCAAAGTTAGAGCACGAAAGGCCATGTGGATCAAAAAAAGACAATGGGAAGGGCTGGATGGTTGTCTCAGAATCGCGATACGGCCAGTCACATATGTGGGCAACGGTCCTTGAGTCCCTGAAGTTAACCAATACACAGCCGCCACTAATGTTTTTAATAGTGTTGCCCACCCAGGACATCCTTCTAACCATCAAAATCTCGCTGCAAATTTCGGCAGGGAGAGGTCTATTTTTATTCAGCCAGCTGGCAACTTTGTTTTTGAGTGACGCAAATGATTCTCTGGCTGAAGCGTCTAGCTCAGGGACTCCTGCTAAAATACCTACAAGAGGACTTGCATCAGGAGGTAGGTCTATTATCGATGTCTTTCTTTGAGTGCAGCCCTCGTCTGCGTTTTGCCTAACATGTAAGTTAGACATTTTAGCCAGTGTTAGGGCCTTAGCAGGGAGGAGCGGGAGGGGGTTCCTATTAGGGGTACATTGCACTGTAGGATATTAAGTTGCTAGAGGATGAGTATTAACTGTTGGCACGCCCCCCTTATTATTATCCGGTTCCCCACCCACCTGCATAATATTGTCTTTTTTCAGACAATCTACAGCTACCGCTGTAGCTTTTTCTATGTTTGACAGCCTTAATTCGATCTGGGACAGTCTAGCTTCATGACAACGGTGAAACAGCGGCCCTCATCCTTCTAGACCTCTCCGCGGCATTCGACACTGTCTGCCACCGCACCCTAGTGCAGCGCCTCAGCAACGTCAGAATCCAGGAGAAGGCTCTGGAATGGATCATCTCCTTCCTCGACGGAAGAACACAGAGAGTCCGCCTACCACCGTACAAGTCAGAGGCCACCGAAGTCATCTGCGGAGTCCCACAAGGATCCTCGCTGAGCCCCACCCTCTTCAACGTCTACATGAGCCCCCTCGCGGCCATCGCACACCAACACAACCTCAACATAATCTCCTACGCCGACGACACCCAGCTGATCCTCTCCCTGACCAACGACCCCGCCGCCGCCAGAGCCAATCTGCACGAAGGGATGAAAGAGGTAGCCGAGTGGATGACGACCAGCCGACTGAAACTGAACTCAGACAAGACGGAGGTCCCCATCCTGGGCTCCTTGCCCTCCGCCTGGGACGACTCCTGGTGGCCCCCCGCCCTGGGCACCGCACCCAAACCGACAGACCACGCACGCAACCTGGGCTTCATCCTGGACTCCTCCCTCTCCATGACCAGGCAAGTCAACACCGTCTCCTCGGCGTGCTTCAACATCCTGCGCATGCTACGGAAGATCTTCTGGTGGATCCCCACCGAGACCAGGAAGACGGTCACCCAGGCCCTCGTCACCAGCCGACTGGACTACGGCAACGCCCTCTACGCCGGTACCACCGCCAAGCTCCAGAAGAGACTCCAGCGGATCCAGAACGCCTCTGCCAGACTCATCCTCGACATCCCACGAACCAGCCACATCTCTGGACATCTGAGAGACCTGCATTGGCTCCCCGTCAACAAAAGAATCACCTTCCGCCTCCTCACCCACGCACACAAAGCCCTACACGACCAAGGCCCGAGCTACCTCAACAACCGAGTCAACTTCTACGCTCCCAAACGCCACCTCCGATCAGCCAACCACGCCCTCGCCGCCGTCCCCCGCATCCGAAGAGCGACAGCAGGAGGAAGGTCCTTCTCCTACCTGGCCGCCAAGACCTGGAACTCCCTCCCTCCCTCCCTGCGCCTGACCCAAGACCACCTCTCCTTCAGGAAGAAGTTGAAGACCTGGCTGCACGAGCAGTAACGGCACCCCCCCCCCCCCCCCAGCGCCTGGAGACCCTACGGGTAAGTAGTGCGCTCTATAAATGTCTTTGATTGATTGATTGATTGATGAGGGTTGAGCAAGGACGTCAAGAGGGCACCCATATTTGCAATCAATAAATACTCCCCTGCCGGAGTTGTGATACTTTTATTTAGGTCACCGGCCATTGATATAGGCAAACCTATTACTAGGGGGAGGCGGGGTCAGTGATAACTATAGGGACCTCATTAACCTTTCCCATGCCCTTGGGATGAGAGTGACTAGAGTGTTTAGCGAGTTTGGCCTTCCTCCAACCAAGTGGTTGAGCCCCACGTTTCCTTTTTGGAACAGCACCCTCCCGGTTCCCCCGTAACTGCCAGGTGTTTAACTTTTCATGACTATCAACCACCGGACTATCAGTCACATTGGGTAGCAAATGATTCTCAAGTATGGCTGGTAGAGTGGAGTCTCTGCGTAATGAGACACTACCCCTGGAGCGTGGAGACTCAATAGATATAAGATTATCAACACGCTCGGAAGGTTCATTAGCAAGCAAGTCTGAGCCTCTCTCAGGTGTTCTAGCATCCGCTATGTGGCCCAACGAGGATCTCTTGGCAGTGGCAATTTCCTGGGAGAGTCACCGCTCCATTATAGTTATTTCATGAGATAAAAGCGAACTGGCTCTGATAATAAAATTGTCCAAAGTACCTGCCACATAGCCACCCATCGTTGTTGCTCTGCTCCTGGTCTCCTGTCCCGCCATTCCCCTCTGTTACGGTTTACAAATATTTCCACAATTGGCACAGAGCTCAGATCACGCCACAGTACAGACAAGTAATCCAAGGGAGGTGGCCCGGTCCGGTCTCTCTTGGTCTAGAACGGGCTAAAATAGGCCCCCCCTTGGCCCGGGCTTCGCCCGGCGCGCGCCTGGAAGGAGTGGTCAAGTAAATACGGGCAGGCAGAGGGCAGGAGCAATGAGGGAAGATGACACAGCTGTGGTGAAAACGGGCTGCTGGTCCTCGCAGTCCCTGTCGATACGAACTCCCCCGACAAACAGGCAAGCAAACTGCTGCGAGCGGCTCCCGCGGAGCAGGGGCTGCGAGCATTATTTAAAGTCCAGGCCGAAGGCGGGAGCAATGAGGGAAGAGGACACAGCTGTGGTGAAAATGGGCTGCTGGTCCTTACAGTCCCTGTCGATACGAACTCCTCCAACAAACAGGCAAGCAAACTGCTGCGAGCGGCTCCCGCGGAGCGGCAGGCCGGGAGCAGTATTTAAAGTCCAGGTAGAGGGCGGGAGCAATGACGGAAGAGGACACAGCTGTGGTGAAAATGGGTTGCTGGTCCTCGCAGTCCCTGTCGATACGAACTCCTCCAACAAACAGGCAAGCAAACTGCTGCGAGCGGCAATACAATAATTTCAATAAATGCTTGAAAATGCATTGTTGTATCTTTCATCTGTTTACCTGGGGGCATGCAGGAGGGACCAAATGAAAGGGTTAAATCTGTTTCTGCAGATTCCTTGGAAATCAGTCTGTCATGTTCGAGCTTGCCAATGACATGACTGTTGGTTTAGGGGAAGGATGTGGTACTGTGAGCTAGCAGAAACCCACCTACACATACTAATGGTATATGTGGACTGAATCTCTATATTGTGAAGTTCGTGTTGGTCTAATACACAGTCCTGCTACATTTGTAGGAACTGTATAACAAACTCAAAGTCATCTCTTCAGTAAGTACTGTATACCCATCAAAGGTTGCATATTGTCGACACAGTTAACTTCTGCAGGCCTCTGAGCTCAGTCTCTTTAAACACCATTGGAAAAAGCATTATGTTATGTTATGTAAAAAATATTTATAGAGCACATTTACACCCATACGGTTTCTTGGTGCTGGATATAGGGGTTAGCCTGCTGCTCGTTGATTCATTCAAATGCCTCTGAGAACAACTACGTTTTTAGGAGTGTCCTTAATTGAGGGTAACTTGTTGAGGATCTGATGTTGGAAGGGAGAGAATTTCAAAAACAAGCATTTGGAACCTTATATATATTTAGCTATGCAGCACATTAGCATGGGTGCTGAAACATCTACTGTTTTAAACATGGAGGGAAAGTAAGCACCAAACTGCGTAACATGCCAGGTATGGGAACACATGGAGAGAAACATTGACTTTCAGCTGGAAATGGTGTAGTCCAAAGCCCTTTTTTTAAATTAAAAGCTGGGCCTTCGATGGTCATATCACTGAAAATACAAGATTGAAAAAAAATATTATCTACGGGTGCTCATGGAAGACAATTTCTATGGACTGGAATCTAGAGAATGCTGAAGTGATTCTGGTATTTTACTAACCTCTGCTGGTCGTTTTCTATCAAGAAAGTTAAATAGAGGTAGTAGCCAAAAAACAAAAAAACAAAAAAAGTCCATCAGCAGAAAGCAATGATGGTATTTCACTGACCTCTGCTTGTCATTTTCTATCAAGACAGTTAAATAGAGGCAGTTGAACAGAATAAAAAGTCCCTAAGCGGAAGCAGACAAGTCCTAGGGCTGATCTCCAGAGCCCACAAAGTACATACACATATAAGTATATACTAAAGTGTATACAAGAGGTCTCTAATACTCGACCTAGTGAGAGGCCAGAACAGCAAATCTTATCCACCTAATCTCTTCTGTTTAAAGGTGGGGATAACAAGGAGGTTAAGGTAGGATGACCTCAAGTTCCGGGTGGGCACATACCTCTGGGTGAGGGTAGAGACAAATTCTGGGCATGTGCCATGAAGGGATTTAAAGATAAGGCAACCAATCTTAAATACACAGCATTGTTTTAATGGAAGCCAGTGTAGCTTCCTCATTAGGGGAGTGACGTGGCGCCATCTTGGCTGATGATAAATCAGTCTAGCTGCCTGGTTTTGCACTGACTGCAATCTTCTTGTTAAATACACCCGAAGGCCGAAGTACAGTGATTTTCCATAATCATTGTGAGAGATGACCATAAACAGAACGGCCTGAATAAGAGCTTTAAAACTAAGGTATCTACTAATTTTCCTGATCTTCTCTAGCTGGAAAAAACAGGGGGAGACTGCCGACCCGATCTGGGACTTCAAAGAGAGGTCGCTATCAATTATGAAGTTGAGGGTAGGGTTGGCGTTCCCAGCTCAGCAGGCCAGAAATTAGAGTTCCAAGGATTTCAAGAGTTACAGACTAAGACAAGTTCTGTTTTGTCAGGTTCAATTTTAAGTGGTTGATATTCATACAGTTACGTATATGTAACATAGTTGTCTGGAAATTCAAGATGGAGTCAGGAGTATTGTCAATGGTACAGATCAATTGTTAATCATAAGCATAATTAAAAGTGCACACATTTCTTTTACCCAGAGACTGAATTAGTGTAAGAAGGTACAAATTTAACAGGTGTGGGGACAGGAAAGATCCCTGTGGCACACCACGGGGCAATTTAACTTTGGGAAAGACAAACCAATTGGGAGCAACCATCTAGAAAGGGCGTACGCCATTGGAGGACAGATCCCTGTATTTTGCTTCCCTTATACGGTTCACCAATAGTTCATGGTCGACCATGTTGAAAGCCACAGATAGATCAAGTAGCACCAAAGCCTGAGCAGTGCCCTCATTTCGTCTAGTACGGTCAGGATTATTGCCTCAGTTTAGTGAGAGGGGCGAAAGCCCGCTTGATGAGAGTCAGGGAATTGGGATTGTTCAGTAATGGAGCAGAGACAGTTGGCAACTTGGGCTTCCAACACCTTAGCCAACAAGGGGAGCAGTGAGAATGGGCGATAGTTTGTAAGCACCAACACTCTGCTTCCTGTGCATTTGTTTTGTCATCTCTGGTATAATGGAGGTAACTAGATTTTTTAGTGGTCTATTCTTTCTCATTAAGTACAACAGGATCGATCTACTTGCTACAAAGGTTTGAGAGTTATGCTTAAGGATGGTGAAAGGGCAAATGTGTTCCAGGCCTCATTTATCAGAGTAAGGATACATGATGGAGTTAACAGTCAACACTGAATCTATTGCTCCACGACAACCTCTAACGATCTTTTTCCCTACGCCTAGGACTATAAAAATATAGACCATGAACATAGTAATAGAGTGTGACATGCATGAAAAACAAAGGTGCATATTTGCAACAGGCAGCGATAATTATCGCTGACCTTGCATACCTCATTATTTTCTAATGCTGGAATATTTTGCCAAACTAGCGTTGTATTAACAACGTTTAGCGCCATGGCGATGAATATTCCAGCGATAGTGCCCTTTTCCATGGAATATCGATGCTTTTTCAGCGATGATCCATGTAAAACGGTGATGTGCTTGATAATACGACCCAGTGGTCGTATTACATGAATCCACCTCCCATGTTAAGTATGCCTAAGTCAGGAATTTAACAGACGTTAAATTCCTGCGTTAAGGCATACTTAGCGCGATTAAAATAATCGCTTCCCCGCGTTGTAAATATCGCAAAGCTACCTTCGCGATATTTACCCATGTTATTTCCACAGACACGCCTACTTTGCATCTCATTAATGATGCAATGTTAGGTGTGTTGGGAACGGGAGCAAAATCAGCAAAACACACGATATTGTGTCTTTGCTGATAAGGCGATAAAATTATCGCCGCTTTTTGGCTGAAAACGGCCGCAAAAGCAGCGATTATTTTATATCACTGCCTTGTTAATATAACCGAAGATATTGATTTAGAGATTGACTACATTGGAGTACAATCATAAATTGGTGCCTTTGGCTGCCAAACCCGTTGTTGTCCCACCCAATTTAGAGTTGGGTGAATAGGAGGGTGTCTGTTGGAATTCTTGACCCAGGAGCCCATCCAAGACTGATCTGCAATGTCACAGGGAGGGTAACCCCTCCTTCATTAGTACAGTATCACTGTCACTTAATCTGCCATACCAGGAAAGGAAGTCCTGGCTTGTGTCAACAAGCAATGGACCTGATGCTCAGAAATATTCCCTTTGCATCCGAGCTATGATTGTTTTGTGTCCCAAAGTGCCATTACGCTTCAGGACAGCAACAAAAGTTGATTGAGCAGAGCCAAAAACATGGCACCACCTTCTCAAACTGATCCAGCAGGTGGCAGCCTCTAATTATGAAGGGCGGCCCTCCTACAGGGTAATGGTTCCCAGAGCCACGGCTGACCTGGCAGGCTGACAGGCCACACGCCAAACATTAATTGTCCCCCCCCCCCCCCCCCCCCTCCCCCAGAGTGCCGAATTGAAATCCTTGGAAACAGAGACACCTTCTTGGTACTTTAGTAAAAGAGAGATAAAACTTTCAGGAAGTCTGTATCAAGTAAAAAAGGTTCATAAATGGCCACGCTGACAATGTAATGGATTAGAGAAGACTAGGAGAAAAGGCAACCCATTTTACAAGGTGATTGAGTAAGTCCTGTATGTGTGCAGTGGTTGCTTAGACATATATTAAGGAACATACAAAGCATACAAAGGTATGGGTATTCAAAGTAGTAAAGAAAAAATGTCATTGAGGCCATATGGGTCAATATATAAAATTATATATAAGTCGATATCATGTAATAAATTACCATGTTGGTTTATGATTAATATAACATATATCAACCTATGTTTTGATCAAAATAGCATAGTATCTATAAACCTATGTTTTGAAATATTGAGCTTTACAGATTCTTGTAAATCTTTAACATGTTGTTTTTTTTCAGGCCCCGAGTATTTATTCTTTTGTTCTTGCATCATCCTTCTGATTCATATAATTTTTAACAACTGGTTGCCTCAGGTCGAAGCAGAAGTTTCCAAAAGGCAAAAATGAAAAGAGATGGGGAAAATGAATCCACTCAATCAGTGCACCTCAAGAGAGAGATCTCACTGTTGCATAGCATTTGTCTAATAGCGGGAGCTACCATTGGGGCTGGTATTTTTGTGTCCCCCAAGGGCGTTCTTATGCACGCAGGTTCCTATGGATTATCGCTCATCATATGGACTCTTGGAGGATTTCTATCTGTGATTGGATCCCTTTGCTATGCAGAACTTGGGACAACATTCACTAAATCTGGAGCGAGTTACGTCTATATCCTGGAAGCCTTTGGAGGATTCATAGCCTTTTTAAACCTTTGGTCTACTCTGTTAATTATTTGTCCAGCCAGTGAGGCAATTTTGGCTCTCACATTCTCCAGTTACTTAATTGAACCTTTCTTCCCATCTTGTCCCCCACCATCACTTGCTGTGTCCATGGTAGCTGCCATGTGTGTCGGTAAGTTTTTCCAGGTTACGGTACTTATGGAAATATTTAATTGAAGCATCTATGTTAGTTGCAACCTCAAACAGATGTTATCATGTGTTGGTCCTGGAGCAGAGGCAATGCAGGAGGCCTTGGAAGGCGAACAGCACCAGGACCAGATTGGGAAATTAAAACGGCCCTGGCAAAAAAAGTTCAAACCAGTCTAGCAGCCTTCCTCGCCTCTCTTATCTTTCTCCAATTCTGTCTCTCAGCTCGATCTTTCTCTCTCCTAATGTAACCCTGTGCCTGCTTCAATTAACTTTGGGCAGATGGAGTGGGAGATAAGTATGTATATGGTATTTCTATGGTGCAATCTTAGCCAAAGGGAAACGGAGCGCTGTACAGGGTTAAAGCAAATCATAAAGTCAATGTGTGATAAAAGAGGTAGCTCAGATATGGATGGTTAATGCACTGTGATATAGTGCTCTTCAAAGAGGCGATTATCAAGAGTAGGCGATAAACTTATTAGCGCTTTAGCTTCCTTTTACGGGCGAAAAGCGGCAATACGTTTATTGTGACATCAGCAAGGCCAGGCTAGCGCGTATTTTGCTGATTTTGCTCCTGTTTCCAGCACGCCTAACTTCGCATCGCTAATGGGATGCAAAGTAGGCGTGTCTGTGGAAATAACATGGGTAAATATCGCGAAGGCAGCTTCGCGATATTTACAACGCGGGAAAGCGATTATTTTAATCGCGCTAAGTATGCCTTAACACAGGAATTTAACGTCTGGTAAATTCCTGACTAAGGCATACCTAACATGGGAGGTGGATTCATGTGATACGACCGTATATCGCCATTTTACATGGAACATCGTTTGAAAACCTGATAACGTCCCCACAGTGGGTGTGTGGATAATTACCAGAGATAGAGAACTTTTTTGTAAGATAAGTAGGGTGATTGTGATGGCTTTGTACATGCGATGCAGCTACTTTTGAAGGTAGGGCGAGCTAACAAGGGGAGGATGTAGGATGCGCTCAAGGGGTGCCAATGTGGAGCCTGGAAGACCATGGTCAGGATGTAACCACCATCCATATGCATAACTATAAGAGCTTAAATTGCGGTTCTGAAGTCTCTTTCTGAAAGAAATGGTTGGCTTTCTTTAGAGGAGAATGCTAGTACCAGAATGTCTTTGGTTTTTGGGCAATGTGTTCCTTGAGGGTGAAGTTCGTTCCGAGGGTGAATTCAAGTGAGCTGACATTTGCTGAACGTTGGGGTTTGAAGTTCCTATCAATAAGGCAGGTTTGTACTGTTACCTGTTTGTTATTCTTTTGCAAATAACAGGAACTCTGTCTTGGTTGGGCTGATATTCAGATAGGTGCTGGACATCCAGGTCTGGGTGACATGCAGGTAGAATGTGAGGAGTTGGATGTCTAAAGCAGCGGAGAATTTAAAGTAGAGTTGTGTATCATCAGCAAATTGGTGAATCTTGATACTGTTATCTGTGAGTAGAACACCGAGCTACTCTGCGTAGAGTTTAAAGACGACAGGAGACAGAATGAAAGCCTAGGTGACTCCACAGATGACAGAGATCTTTTGTGACCTCTGGAGCCCTTGGAAATGGAGGAGGAGAACCAGTGAAGGACTTTGACGGTGCATCCGATTTGATAATCCAGGGTGCATCTGAGTGTGGGATGGTTGACTCTGTGAAAAGCCAGCATTATCAGTAGTCAGTGGTCATCTTCATATATGGTCTGAAGAGCATTCTCTACAATGTGTAAGGTAATGCTCTCAATGCTGCAGCATGATCTGGTAGGCTTGCAGGAAATGGGTAACAATGAGGTGATTTTCAGGTTGAACATAGACTGCTTTTTCAATGATCTTGCCAATGAATGGTAGGTGAATGATGAGCCTTCCAATATAGGGGCCAACATAGAGTGAAAATGGAATTCAGATGCAATAAGCTCTGTCTTAGAATTGGGGGTCTCTGGTTGGCAGAGGTAGGTACTTTTTTTCCAAAAAGGGACCATTCCTACTAGTCAGGGTCAGGTGGGTACGCACTTTAGATAACCCCAGCTCAACCCCTTGGTAGCTAGGCACAAGCATACAGTCTTATCCCAAAGGCAATGTATAAACTATTTGTGCTCAAAACACACAGTAATACTGTGATAACACCACACATGGACACCACACCAGTTTAGAAAATAAAGTATATTTATCTAAACCCCACAAAACCAAAACAACATTAATCCAACATACATGTGGTGAAATAACACTTAAAAATGGTTAGCTCAAAAATAGAACCTGTAGAAAACATATAACTCCACCTGGAGTTATTTCAATGTCATGGCAGCAATAAATCCAAAGTACAGCGCTGACTGTGAGGTGCTCGGCATCAGGCACGGAGTCACACAGACCCCCAAACAAACAGTCCCTTTAGATAACAAAGTCTATGATGATGCATGGCATTGTGGAGGTGAGGTTTATGTGCTGAGGTCAAGGCCAGCTCCCTAGCTGCCATGGGGAGGTGAGGCGTCATGACCACTAGGAGGTGACGTGTCAAATCCAGGACAGGGATAGTCAGTTGCATCGTGGTGAGGCGTCGGTTCCGCTGAAGCGATGCAAAGTCAGCCAGTTCATGAACTCACCCTCAGCGGATATCGGCGCAGCGATAAAAGGATGCAAGGGTGGGTGATGACGGAGTCGGTGTGAGTGCTGGCATCGGGAATGCCTATGACTGTAGGCGTCGGCAATATTCAAAGAGCATCGGAGCTGCAGTGCAGGCCTGGGGGTGCATCATGCAATTCACAAGCGATGACCTTGGCCTCGGTGCAAGTTGCAGCATCACAGTGGCTTTGCTGACGGTGTCAGATTCAGGTTTTCTTGCTTCTTTCAAGTTGTTTCCAGCTCCCAACAGCAGTAAAAACCTCCAGAGGTCCAAAATTGGAATAGGCACCTCCTGGCAGGTCAGAACTCTCAGCAATAGAGTTCGGGGAAGCTGGGAGTGAAGTCTTAGTGTCCCTGAGACTTCAGAAAAAGAGGCCAGCACACACCGGTCCTTGTAGATTCTTCTTCAAGCAGGTTCACAACAAAGTTCCAGTCTTTGTCCCTTTCTTGGCAGAAGCTGCAACTGCAGGCCAACCACACATAGCAAACAGCAAAGGGGCAGTACTCCTCCTCAAAGCTTCTCTCCTTGGCAAATGCTCCTCTTGAGTCCAGAAGTGATCTAAAATTCTGGGGTTTAAGGTCCACTACTTATACCCCATTTTGTCTTTGTTCTTCTATGTGCAAGGTTTTTTTAGCCCAGTCCAAACCAGTTCTGTCCTCACTTGTGCAATATACTCACAGGGAAGAAGGCAGCATTGCACAAGGAAGACAGACCCTATTCATGTGCAAAGAAAACTCCCACCACTACTCTAAATGCCGCCAAGGTCTATTCCATTCAGGTCTGAGTCATCCAGGAAGGCCAGGCAAACCTTCACCCCCCACACCAGTGGCTAACTACAGTGAATGCACATCACCAGCCCCTGTCACTCCAAAACCAGACAGTCAATCCGCAAACAGGCAGAGGCACACAGAATGGTTAAACATGAAAATGCCTTCTTTCTAAAAGTTGCATAAAGAACTATTGAGGGACAGAATGCAGAACAATGTCATACATTTACCCCAGTACAGAGATCTGGGCCTAAATCCATGATTTTTAGGCTCACAATGACATTCCAGTTTGGACCCAGCCATATGCAAATCAGTCTTGTCCCTGCGCCCAATGGGAACAGTCCAGCCCGAACTGCCAGGCCAGGTCCTCCCTGGACTGGAAACAAGTATCCTAGGACCGGTTTCGGGGTTTAACCCCTCTTCAGCCAGGATAGCTTGATTCCAGTGGCATGGAGAGCACATAACTCACGTCTGAGCATACCGGACCCACTTGGGTCACAATTACAGAATGCAGAGCAATGTCGAATATTCACCCCAGTGCAGAGATCTGGGCCTAAATCCATCATTTTGTTGTTTACCATGCCATTCCAGTTTGGACCCAGCCATAAGCAAATTAGTCCTGACCCTGCGCCCAATGGGAAGAGTCCAGCCCGAACTGCCACGCCAGGTCCTCCCTGGACTGGAAACAAGCATCCAAGGACCGGTTTTGGGGTTTCACCCCTCTTCAGCCAGGATAGCTTGATTCCAGTGACATGGTGAGCACAGGACTCACGTCTGAGCATACCCGCCCCACCCAGGGTGACAATTGCAACAAGCATTTGCAATGCAATAGGTCTCGCATTAGGAAAGTTTGAGCTATTGGTCTTGTAAATGACAAATTTTTAATTTATGTGTTGGTTTTAAAAATAGCTAAATTAATAGCTTTGTCATTTACAATGCCAATAGTTATAACTTTCGCAAATGTGACACCTATAGCATTTGTAATGCAACATGTTTTGTATTTGCGTGACTTATATATATTGATATTACAAATTACAATGGCTTTTAAGTTTTTTTAAATAAGTAATACCTAAATAAAAGTGATTGTAATTTATAATGCAATAGCTTAAACTTTTGTAAATAACTTTTGAGAAGATTATGTTCAGTGTATTTTATTGTGACGAAAATCCAAGAACAGAAGTGAAATATTAACATCTTTTTGTGACATTTGTAATAAAGCTTGAAACATTGAAAGAAAATATTTGAACCAGTTGTTGTTGAATGGTTGCAGAGATCTATGCTGTGATGGCGCAGAGTGATGCAGGGGTCGCGCTTAGTGAAGCAGGGGTTGCGCTGAGTGATGCAGGGGTTGCGCAGAGTGATGCAGGCAGGGGTTGCATGGAGTGATGCAGGGGTTGCGCGGAGTGATGCAGGGGTTGCGCGGAGTAATGCAGGGGTTGCGCTGAGTGATGCCGGGGTTGCGCTGAGTTATGCGGGGTTGCGCTGAGTGATGCAGGGGTTGCGCTGAGTGATGCAGCGGTTGCGCTGAGTGATGCAGTGGTTGCGCGGAGTTATGCAGGGGTTGCACTGAGTGATGCAGGGGTTGCGCTGAGTGATGCAGGGGTTGCGCTGAGTGATGCATGGATTGCGTTGAGTGATGCAAGTGTTGAGCTGAGTGATGCAGGGGTTGCGCTGAGTGAGGAAGGGGTTGCGCTGAGTGATGCAGGGGTTGCGCTGAGTGATGCAGGGGTTGCGCTGAGTGATGCAGGGGTTGGGCTGAGTGATGCAGGGGTTGCGCTGAGTGATGCTAGGGTTGCGCTGAGTGATGTTGGGGTGGCGCTGAGTGATGCTGTGGTGGCTCTGAGTGGTGCTGTGGTGGTGCTGAGTGATGCTGTGGTGGTGCTGAGTAGTGCTGTGGTGGTGCTGAGTGATGCTGGGGTCCAAGTGTGGGATCACAAACAGTGAGAGCAAGCTTGATCCAACCAAAGAAGCGTAGTGCCGTTCAAGCCTGGAATATGAAGCCCATACAGGGCCACCACAAATGTGGAGAAAGTATTGTCTGCACCAGACAATTGAAGGACGAACGTCCACTGAAAAATAAACTGGAACCTCAATGAATTCTCAATTGCAAAACCAACAAGAACAGCAGTGAAATATTAACAACTTTTTGTGACATTTGAAATAAAGCTTGAAACATTGAGAGAACATATAAGAACCAGTTGTTGTTGAATGGTTGCACAGAGTGATGCTGTGGCCTTCAGTGGTGCTGAGTGATGCTGTCGCCTTCAGTGGTGCTGAGTGATGCTGTGGCCTTCAGAGGTGCTGAGTGATGCTGTGGCGTTTAGTGGTGCTGAGTGATGCTGTGGCATTTAGTGGTGCTGTGGCGTTGAGTGGCGCTGAGTGATGCTGTGGCATTGAGTGGTGCTGTGGCGTTGAGTGATGCTGTGGCG
This sequence comes from Lissotriton vulgaris, assembly GCF_964263255.1. Taxonomy (NCBI): domain Eukaryota; kingdom Metazoa; phylum Chordata; class Amphibia; order Caudata; family Salamandridae; genus Lissotriton; species Lissotriton vulgaris. Next base: position 884,553,536 of record NC_141691.1, read on the forward strand.
TTGAGTGGTGCTGTGGTGTTGAATGGTGCTGTGGTGTTGAGTGGTACTGTGGTGTTGAGTGGTGCTGTGGTGTTGAGTGGTGCTGTGACTTTGAGTGGTGCTGAGTGATGCTGTGGCGTTGAGTGGCGCTGTGGCATTGAGTGATGCTGTGACGTTGAGTAATGCTGTGGCATTGAGTGATGCTAAGGCGTTGAGGGATGCTGTGCACTGAGTGGTGCTGTGGCTAATTCCTCAGTCCCCTAAAAGTAATCCACAAACCCTGGGTGCCTTTAGACATCCCAGGATGTTGGAAAAAAAGGACACAAATTGGGTGTGGGCAGTTTATGTGGACAAAAAGTTATGGAAGCGTGAGCGCAAACTAAAACCCAAATAGCCCTAAAAAAAGCTTAGCACTGGGATGTGTGTGTGTGTGGGTGTGAGGGGGGGTGCCTAGCAGTGAAGGGAGTTAAATCAAACACATGGTGGTAACCTGATGCTGGGCATGTAAATAGCGCGGATGTACCATGTTACAACGCATACTATTACAACTACCTACCGTTACAACGCGACCATTACAACGCATACCATTACAACGCATAGCGCTTTGAGGTGCTGGATAGTGGTAAGTATAATTTACTATTCTAACTCCAGTCCCCGTGGACCCTAGGGAAGGTGTTGGATAGTAAATTAAACTTATTCCCTATCCTAGAGCGCCCCCCAGCGCAATGCGTTGTAATGGTATGCGTTGTAAAAGTCGCGTTGTAATGGTAGTGCGGAGTAAAAGATGCGTTGTAACGGGTGTATACCAAATAGTGCACCTTCAGAAGCCAGCCCAGTACCAATTATGAACTAGTAAAGCAGCATTCCTTGCATTTGCTTTGAAATTCATTTACCAAGTACAGCCGTTTGGTCAGAAGGTAGCAAGCAGTACACATTGTACCTAGCAGCCTGTTAATGACGGTTATCTCTCTAAACTGCGAGTTGCAACTGAAACCGGATCCCTAGCAATGCGCTATCCTGGAGGTGGAAGAAAGAGGTGGGAATCCTCATTTCCCAAGGCTCGAGATGCTTCTAAGATAATTCCTTAACACAAATGTGTAAATATTGTTTTGCAACTTTCTGATCTATTGAGCTAGACATATCTTTGCACACATTACGAGACTCCAACTTTTCACGGAGACCTGCCAGAACAGCCTTACACCAGCCAGGGTAGCTTGATTCCAGTGGCATGGAGAGCACGAGACTCACGTCTGAACATTCCCATCCCACTTGGGTTACAATTGCAAAAAAAACTATATTAATGGACAGAATGCAGAACAATGTCATACATTCACCCCAGTACAGAGATCTGGGCTTAAATCTATTGTTTTTTTGCTCACCATGCCATTCCAATTTGGACCCAGCCATATGCAAATCAGTCTTGACACTGCGCCCAATGGGAACAGTCCAGCCCGAACTGCCAAGCCATATCCTCACTGGACTGGAAACAGGCATCCTAGGACTGATTTAAGGGTTTCACCTCTCTTCTGCCAGAATAGCTTGAATCTAGTGACATGGAGAGCACGGGACTCACGTCTGAGCATACCCGTCCCACTCGGGGTAACAATTGCAAAAAGAGCTACTGATTGACAGAATGCAGAACAATGTCATACATTCACCCCAGTACAGAGATCAGGGCCTAAATCCATCATTTTATTGCTTATCATCCCATTTAAATTTGGACCCAGCCATATGCAAATCAGTCTTGACCCTGCGCCCAATGGGAACTGTCAAGCCCGAACTGCCAGGCCAGGTCCTCCCTGGACAGGAAACAAGCATCCTAGGACCGGTTTCGGAGTTTCACCCCTCTTCAGCCAAGATAGCTTGATTCCAGTGGCATGAAGAGCACTGGACTCATGTCTGAGCATACCCGTCCCACTCAGGTGACAATTGCAAAAAGTACTATTGATGGACAGAATGCAGAAAAATGTCATACATTCATCCCAGTACAGAGATCTGGGCCTAACGCCATCGTTTTTTTTGCTCACCACACCAATTGTGCGTCTTTTACTCTCTAAAAGTGGCATTTTCAAGCACACAATTTAAAAACACCTTTACTCAAAGATGTGTTATTAAATTCAGAGTTTAGATTGCTAAAAGTTCATTCTCTATCTTGTCCCAATGGGAAGTTATACTTGTAAGATGGGATAAAGAATCTCCCATTTCATCCAATGGGAGAGAGAGACTTACAAATTCAATAGTGAAAAACGAAAGTGGCAACATTTCACGACCAGGACGTTTCACACATACCAGTGTATGTCCTACCTTTCACATACATTGCAACCTGCCCATGGGGGTACCTTAGGCCTACATGAGGGGTGTCCTACATGTAAGAAAAGGGATCGTGAGGGCCTGGCAAGTAGGTGCACTTTCCATGTCGACATGGCAGTTTAAAACTGCGCACAGAGACTGCAGTGCCAGGTCTGATATACCTTTTCAGGGCTACTCATATGGGTGGCACAATCAGTGCTTCAGGCCCACTAGTAGCATTTGATTTACAGGCCCTGGGAACTCATTGCACTTTACTAGGAACTTACCAGCAAAGCAAATATGCCAAGCAGGGAGAACCAATTGTAAATCAATTTGCACAGGGAGCACTTGCACTTTGACACTGATCAGCAGTGGCAAAGTGCCCACAGCATCTAAGCCAGCAACAATTATATCCAGCACAACATCAAAAATACAGGAGGTACTGGCAACAAGTCAGAGGAAACCTCACCAAAGATACCAAGTCTAGCCTGTGTCTAGCTGAAAAGTGGGAAGAACTACCCAACCTCTTGGGAGTTTTCATCACTATGGCGGAAGATTCAGGACAGACCATCAGCATTGGCGTGGTTTGTACCAGGGTGGTGTTCTGCTGTAAAGTCCCTTCCCAATAGGGAGATGGCCCACCTTAACAATTTTGAAATCTCATCCCTCATTTGCATCAACCATCTGAGAGGCCTGTGGTCTGGCTGAACCCAAAGTGAGTCCTAAACACGTAGGGTATTATCTTCTTCTGCGCCCAGACCACAGCAAAAGCTTCTCTTTCAATTGCATTCCACCTCTGTTCCCTGGGAAGTAGCCTCCTATTAATGAAAGCTATGGGTTGGTCGAAGCCCTCTTTGTTCAACTGTGAGAGTTCTGCTCCCTAACCATGCCATGAAGCCTCTGTCTGCACAACAAATTCTTGGGAGAAGTTGGGTACCTTGAGCATAGGCGCCGTGCACATGACAGATTTCAGGGCATCAAAAGCGGTCTGACAGGCATCGGTCCAGATCACTTTTCTTGGCTGCTTCCTTGAAGTCATCTCTGTCAAAGGGCAAGAATGGATCCATATCTCTTGATAACCGTCTGTAGTGCCCGGAGAGACCTAAAAAGGCTCTCACCTCCGTCTGGGTCTTGGGGGCCTCCCAAGCCAGATTGGTATTAATCTTAGGCTGTAGGGGCGCCACCTAGCCGCTTCCTACCTGGTGCCCTAAGTACACGAAAGATACCTGCCCTATCTGGTACCTACTGGGATTGAAAGTGAGGCCTACCTTTTGCAGATCCTTCAGCACTTTGCAGAGGTGTTGCAAGTGTTCCTCCCAGCTGGAGCTGAACACAGCAATGTCATCCAGGTATACAGGGCTGAATTCCTCCAGCCCGGACAATACTTGGTTGACCAGTTTCTGGAATGTGACAGGGGCATTCTTCAACCCAAAGGGCATGACCCGGAACTGGTAGTGCCCCAGTCAAGGCAATCTGCCAGTACCCAGACGTTAGATCAAACGTACTAAGGTACCAGGCAACTCCTAGCCGATCAATGAGCTCATCATCTCTGGGAATGGGGTGTGCGTCATTCCTGGTGAGTGCATTAAGCCCACGGTAGTTTGCACAGAATCGGCGTTAATAAGTGACACCAGGTTCAGCAGCTTTTGGAACCAAGACCACTGGGCTAGCCCAGGGGCTGCTGGAGGGCTCTATCACCTCTAACGCCTACATCTTGGAAACGTCTTCCTTAATGCTGGCCCTGACTTTGTTAGTTACTTTCTAAATTTTATGTTTCACAGGTAAACTGACACCGGTCTCCACGTCATGAGCACACCCATTGATGATTTCTGGAGTCAGGGAGAACAGCGAGGCAAACTGTACCAGCACCTGGTGACAGACCTTCTGCTGCTCTGGGGCCAAGGTAGGAGAGAGGTTCAGTCAATCCACTGACCCATCTTGTTTCTCAGCTGACAGGAGGTCAGGAAGAGGCTCACTCTCGTCTTCCATTCTATCATCTGTAGCCAGGAGCATTGTTATTTTAGACCTCTCAAAGTGAGGTTTGAGGCAGTTCGCGTGCAGGACTCTCAAAGGGTTCCTGGCAGTCTGTAAGTTAACCAAGCAGGTCACTTCACTCTTGCACTCCAAAAACTCAAATGGACCAGTCCACTTGCCTTGAAGCGCACAAGGCTCCACTGGTGCCATCAGCCATACTTTTTGGCCAGGCTGAAACTTAACCCAAGGGGTATTCTGGTCGTACTATCATTTCATCTCCTCCTGAATGGCTTCCAGGTTCACCAGAGTGATTTTCCTGAAGCATTGAGTCTGGTTCCTGAAGGTTAGCATGTAGCTAAACACATCTTCGGGGGTCTTACCAGGAGTTTTCTCCCAGCGCTCCTACAGTCAGAGGTCCTCTCGCAGGGTGCCTATACAGTAATTCTGAACCCTAAGGATTTCTGCGTTATCTCCCTGTAGGCAAACAACAGGCATGGTAGGAAGACTTTCCACTTACATCTCATGGGTTGTGTAAGACCCTTTATCATGCCTTTCAGGGTTTAGTTGAATCGCTCAACCAACCCATTTTCTTGGGGATGGTAAGAAGTGGTGAATTTACACATTACACCACACTTCTCCCATAATGTCTTCATATACCTAGATATGAAGTTTGTACCACAGCCAGAGACCACCTCTCGGGAAAAAATCCCAGTCGATGCATGGCTGACCACAGGGGCCATGGTTGTCCTGAGAGGGACAGCTTCTGGGTACCCGGTGGCATGGTCCACCAAGACCAAGATAAACGTGTTGCCTAAGGCTGTCTAGGGTAACAAGGGCCCCACAATGCCAATTCCAACCCGCTCGAAAGGGGTGCTCACCATAGGAAAGGGTTGGAGGGGAGCCTTACACTTTCCCCCACTCTTGCCAATTGCCTGGCAAGTCTGACAAGACAGACAATGTGTGCCAGCATGCCTTTGCATTTGGGGCCAGCCAAAGTGAGTGACAAGCCGGTAATAGGTTTTGTCGCACCCTAAATGTCCTGCCAAAGGCATATCATGAGCCAGACCCAGTAGGAAGGTCTTGTAGCACTCGGATACCACAAGCGCACAGGCATTCCTGGGCTCAGCAACCTTAGGCTCACTATATAGGACACCATTTTGCCAATAATCAAATATGATCCAGACAGACTACCTGCTGCATGGTCTGCAGGCTGTTGCTGCAAACCAACAATAATAGGGCACTCTATCAGCGCCTTGCAGAACGCCTCCTTGAAGGGATTCCTTCCTGCTGCCAACGGGTCTGCTCAGGCAGGTCTCCCAGTTTTGCCAATTCTTCCCCGGTACGTTCCAGGGCATCCCCCTGATGGTCTGCCTCCTCCTGGACAGTGGGAACTTCTTGGGAAGGTTTCCCATGCCTCTGCCCCTCCTCTTTCTGACAGGCACCTGGGTCACTGCTTAAGGCTCCAGATCCTCTTGAGTACCGAGTGGTCACACAGGCCCACTCAGGCAGACCCAACATCTTTAAATGAGCGTGACGTTCCACCTCCTTCCAAGGGGAACTGTCTAGGTCACTGCCAAGAAAACAGTCAACAGGCATGGATGGACTTACAATGACCTTCAAGGAACCTGAGACCCCCCCCCCCACTCAATGAGAACATGTACCACCTTTCACAGGTGCTCCAGGCTGTCTGCAGCAACTACAGGGTGAAGTACATTGGGAATAGCCTGCTCCTCAGACACCCATTGGCGCCTGACAGACGTCACACTGACTTCCGTGTCTACCAGAGCTTCACCCTCCTCCCATTGATGGTCACCCACTGCAAGTACTTTTTAGTGTTATCCAGCAGACAGGTTTCCTTGACCTTACCTCTATCTCCTAATGAGTTAGGCATCATCACAGCTGGCTCCCCACCCTCACTAGGAACCAACTCTTCCCCCAGCACAAACTCTAACTAACCCCAGTGACGGTGCACCAGTGGGTGTTGGTGATGCCTTGGGGTACTTGGAATCATTCTGCATATAACCCACTTGACCAAATCTATAACACTTGCGTAGACCCCAGTTGTTTGACCTACTCCTGGGGGGGCATTGTTTCTTAGAACTGGGGGCTGGGACTCTTTACCTTGGGAATAGTTTTAGGGCCCTTCAGAGAACTCCTTTTAGTTGCCCTTATCCCCCCACTCTTCTGCTGGGAACCTGCCCACCTTTGGCTGGGTTCCCCACATACCCCTTGTGGACCCTGGTACTTGCTCAGTGGTCCGCCTCCTGAGTAAACTTCTTAGAGTCAGTCAGCTTACTATCCATCCCATGCTGGCCCAGCTCCGGAACAAAAAGACTACTAAAGTTCTCCAAACCAATCAGATTGAAAACCCCCTGGTAATGAGTTACCTTGCTGTCCTTTATCTAACCATTCAGTGCTCTGCAATAAAGATTCACATGTTCAACCCATGTATTTGAATCAAGCTTCTTGAAAGACCTAAACTTTTCCCTGTACTGCTCAGGTGTGAGCTCATACCTGAGGCATGAAACCTCCTTCATATTAGGGTAAGTCAGAGCACTCGCCTCCTCCAAAGGTGTCAGGGTGTTCCTCCCATTGGCCTCAAAGTGTCTCCATAGGCCCGCCCCCCCCCCCCAGTTCTTCTTAGGGACCTCATTCATATGCAGTACTGCCTCATAAGATGCAAACTATGTATAAATATCCTACCCCTTCTGGAAATACTGTACAAGGTCGTTGGGAATGTACACTTTACCCCCTTGCAATGGCTGTACTCTGTCGCCATTTGTATTGGAGTCAGCCTGTTTTGCCCTGATGCCCAGCTCTCTCATGCTCAATTCATGTGCCAAGATCAATTTCTTTTCCTCCAATGCACACACTTTCTACCTCTCCACTGCCATCTTCTCTATCTGAATGGCAGCTTTTTGGTTCTCCATTTCCAATTGCTTCATCTGGAGCCTCAAAACCTCCAATTCATGATCTCTGACCCTTTGTCTGTCCTCCTATTCCTCTGGAGAAGGATTCCTGGATGAACAATTGCTCCCAGCCGCAAAGGCTGCTCACCCAACAGGGAAATACTGGGATCTGAAGCTGACCTCAGGCACACCCCATCCATATATGCCTAATCTGACTCCCTGGCTTCCCTGGCCTCCCACTAGGCACTCAAGACCTTCTGTAGCTCTTCTTCACTAGACTAGAGTTGTTCCTCATGGGACATCCAAAACTCTTGCAGAACTGCATGAGTTGATCGAATTTGTAACTACTTAACATTTCACTTTCAAACTTCAATTCTGAAGCCTCACTTGCTGGTTTACCATTTAGAGACATGGTACGTCAATACTTCAAGGGTCAGATCAAAATTAAAACCATAAATAAAACACAGTATGGGGTTGAGTAGTGGTCTGCACTTAACTAGTGGTGTACACCAATCACTGTGGGTCAAGTACAAATACAAGTTCAATCCTCACAGCTGACCACCAATGTTAGAAATGGGGGTCTCTAGTTGACAGAGGTAGGTACCTTTGTCGAAATAGGGACCCTTGCTTCTAGTCAGGGTAAAGGGGATACACACTTTAGATAACCCCTGCTCACCCCCTTGGTAGCTTGGAACGAGCAGGCAATGTGTGAAGTAAGTGTGCTCAAAACACACAGTGATACAGTGATAACACCACAAATGGACACCACAAAAGTTTAGAAAAATAGAGTATCTTTTTCTAAACTCAACAATACCAAACAAACAAAAATCCAACATGGATGTAGTAAAATAGCACTTCAAAACAGTTATCTCAAAAATAGAACTTGTAGAAAACAAATAACTTCACCTGGAGTTATTTTGACATCATGACAGCAATAAATCCCAAGTACAGTGCCGACTGTGAGGTACACGGCATCAGGCACGGAGTCACACGGACCCCCAAACAAACAGTACCTTTGGATAACAAACGTCTATCATGATGCACAGCGTCATGGAGGTGAAGCGTCGGTGCTGAGTTCAAGGCCTGCTCCCTGGCTGCCCTGGGGGAGGCGAGGCCTCGTGTCCACGTGGAGGAGACATGTTGAATCCAGGACAGGGGAAGTTTGTTGCGACGGAGGTGAGGCATCCGTTCCGGTGTAGTGATGCGAAGGCGGTGGGTTCGTGGAGTCACCCTCTGAAATTATTGGTGCTGCAATGAAAGTATGCAGGCGCTGGCAATGACAGAGTTGGTGTGAACGCTGGTGTCGGGGATGTAGATAATTGCAGGCATCGAAGAGTGTCAGAGGTGCAGTGCAAGCCGGGCGGTGTGTTGTGCATTTCATTAGTGGTGCCCCTGGCCTCGGTTCAAGTCGTGTGGTCACAGCGGCCTCGCTGACGGCATCGGAGACAGGTTTTCTTGCTTCTTTCAAGTTGCTTCAAGCTCCCAACAGCAGGAACAACCTCCAGAGGCCCAAAACTGGAATAGGCACCTCCAGGCAGATCAGAACTCTCAGCAATGGAGTTCAGGGAGCTGAGGTGAAGTCTGTGTGTCTCTGAGATTTTAAAATAGAAGACCAGCAAATGCAGGCCCTTGGATATTCGTCTTCAAGCAGGTTCACAGCAAAGTTCCATTCTTTGTCCCTTTCTTGGCAGAAGTAGCAACCGCAGGCCAGCCCCACACAGCACACAGCAAATGGGCAGTACTCCTCCTCACAGCTCTTCTCCTTGGCTAAGGTGTCAGGGATGCAATTCCTTGGGACTTGCTCGATGCTAGAATGGTCCTCTTCCAGGCAGCTCCAAATCTGATTGTCGTAATGGCACAGATTGTTAGAGTGGCCAGGTGGGGGAAAGGGTGTTGGGAAGGGTACAGCCGGGAAGGAGATCTGTAATAAAACATTCAAGACGTTATTCTAATTCGTCTAATTGGAATTTCCTACAACATATTCTGTCTTTCAGTAAGATAATCACCTTTATTTCCCTATGACTTAATCAGATGATTTGTTGTTAGTGGTGGAACTACAAAATAAAATCACACAGAGTATACACAGGGTTAAAGAGGACCTGGCACTATGTAAGACTCTGTACATAGGCTACAACAATAATATCTATTTTTAAAAAGAAAAGGACTGTAACCTACTTATGTTTCTGCCACTAAAGCTTCATATTTCAAGCTGTTCATTATTGGGATGAAAGCGGGACCACCCTCGCAACCTTCTCATAATTAACTTTGACAAAACGATTAGATGAACCCCCTAAAAATTGTCCTTGTCAAAGTTCACTTTCCATAAGGGTAAATGTCAATGAATATTAAATTCAAAGTGTCTGAATCATGCCCTTTCTAGATAATGTTCAATGAGCTTCAAGTTCAAAGTTCCAAAATCAGGCTAGAACGTAAAGTGTTCAAAAATTAACCAAAAGCTTTCATCTTAAGAGATAAAAGAAACTGAAGCGCTCTTACCCGAGTCTTCAGTGAAAGAGGCGCTGCTGCTCACATTATTCTCTGGGCTCGTTCCGTGACAGTCAGGTGCTCTGTCTCTGCTTTGGAGCAAAGATGAATTCTTGACGGCAGGCTCCGTCGCTCAGGAAGGCAGGAAAATAACAAGCTTGTGCATCTGGGTGTGGTTCCCTTTTATAGGAGGGACCCGCCCAGGCTAAGAGGCACGCTGAAGGACGTCTGTGGGGGAGGGGTGTGGTTTGAGTGCAGCTTTGAATATAATGGCCGCTGAAATGAAAACAAGGACAGGGCATAATAAGGCCAGAACTAAAGTCCGTAAGGCTTGTCTCTGGAACTCAGGAACATAAGTTCAATATGCAAGACAAGCTTCTTTTCTTAATGTTCAGCTTTTATGGAAAACCCACCAATAACATGAAGAAGGGATGGCATGATACATTTAGCCGCAGACTTTGCAGATTGAAGAGTCTTTGTAACAGGCGCGTCTGCCACATGTGACAGCGCCCCGAGAGCGGCAGCCCATGATCATGACACAAGGTACCTCTTGAGTCCAAAAATGATCTAAAGTTCTGGGTTTTAAGGTCCACTACTTATACCCCATTTTGTCTTTTTTCTTTGCTGTGCACAGTCTCTGAGCCCAGTCCAAACCAGTTTTGTCCTCACTGGTGCAGTATGCCCACAGGGGGTGGAGACAGCATTGTGTAAGGGAGACAGGCCCTATTCAGGTGCAAGGAACACTCCTCCCACTACTCTAAATGCAGCCAAGGTCAATTCAGCTAAGATCTGAGTCATCCAGGAAGGACCAGGCAAACCTCAACCCCACCAGTGGCTGCAGACCCCCGGCCCCATTCCCTGTCACTTCAAAACCACACACTGAATCCACAAACAGGAAGAGGCACACAGAATGGTTAAACAAGAAAATGCATACTTTCTAAATGTGGGATTTTCAAACACACAATTTAAAAACCATCTTTACTCAAAGAAGTGTTAATAAATTCTGAGTTCATAGAGCCTAAACTTTATTTCTCTAATGGGAAGTTATACTTGTAGGATGTTACAAAGTACATCCTGTGTTATCCTATGGGACAGATAACATTACAATAGTGAAAAATGAAAGTGGCAGTATTTCACTATCAGGACATGTCACACACACCAGTACATGTCATACCTTTCACATACACTGCACACTGCCCATGGGGGTACCTTGGGCCTACCTGGGGGGTGTCTTACATGTAAGAAAAGGGAAAGTGAGGGCCTGGCAAATGAGTGCACTTGCCAAGCCGATATGGCAGTTTAAAACTGCGCACAGACACTGCGGTGGCAGGTCTGAGAGACTTTTTCAGGGCTACTCATGTGGGTGGCACAATCAGTGCTGCAGACCCACTAGTAGCATTTGATTTACAGCCCAGGGCACAGTCAGTGCACTTTACTAAGGACTTACCAGTAAATCAAATATGCCAATCAGGGAGAACCAATTGTAATAACAATTTACACAGGAAGCACTTGAACTTTGACACTGATCAGCAGTGGCAAAGTGCCCCAATCTAAGCCAGCAAAAACCAAATCTAGCACAGCATCAACAATACAGGCCGTAGAGGCAAAACGTCGAGGGAACCACGCCCAAGATCCCAAGTCTAACACTCTGCAAGTTCAAACAAGCTCTGCAAATATTTTTAGCCGGCAACCCAGCCAGCCATTGCTGGATTGCTTAATGTTGTCAGTCTGTGACTGCATTATAATTAAGGACTTCTGAATTGTGCAGAGTTTAGCCACTTGAGTCTTAATTTGGTTTATGGCGAACACATTTGTTTTAGGGTGTTGTATGTATACAGAGGTTTGTATGATTTTAACCACTAAAACTGGAATTGCATCTTCAGTACCTGATTTTGACGTGCAAATAAATTCATTATGTTTAACGCTTTGTGTATCTGAAAAGATGCAAAGAAATCAAACACCCATTGTTTCACTTTTATTAATACCTACATACATAAAAGCACATTGTTAGACCTGGCATCTTTTGGCAGGTTTCCCCTGACTTTTTGCCTTATGACCTCCTGTTTTTGATTGTGTGTAAACTTCATTTTTGCTGGCTTTAGGATTCTGTGCTCTTTCTCACTGCTGACCAGTGCTAAAGTGCATATGCTCTGTTTTTAAATTGCAATGGCATTTGGTTTCTCCATGATTGGCATATTTGATTTACTGATAAGTCCCTAATACAGTGCACTACATGTGCCGCGGGTCTATAAATCAAATGCTACTAGTGGATCTGCAGCACTGATTGTGTCACCCACATGAGTAGCCCTTTAAACATGTCTAAGGCCTTCCACTGCAAAGCCTGTGTGTGCAATTTAAACTGCCATTCCTACCTGGCAAGTCCACCTACTTGCAGGTCCACACCTTCCCTTTTATTGCATATGTCACCTCCAAAGTAGGCCCTAGGTAGCCCCATGGGTAGGGCGCAGTGTATTTAAAGAGTAGCACATGTACTTTTGAGATTTGCATGTCCTGGTAGTGAAAAACTGCTAAACTAGTTTTTCACTAGAGCAAGGCTATCTCGCCCATAGTTTAGCATTGGAGTTGCCTTGTGACACTTCACAAGTGTAACTTTCAGTTAGGAAAAGATGGGAAATGTAAATTTGGTGTCTCTGAAGGGAAGTCGGCTTTTACATTGCATATCTCAAAATTACATTTTTAGAAAGTTGTCATTGTCTTACTTTAACCATTCTGTGCCTCTGACTGTCTCTTGAATACATGTCTGGGTTGGGTGATAGCTGGGCTCTGTGAATTCCCTTTAGACATTCACACACAAAGAGAGCTGAGATGTGCCCTGCATATCGTGTTGGCCCGTCATCAGGCTGATGGGTCTTCCTAGGCTATAGTGAGAGGGAGGAGCTGACACTTGTACCTGAATGAGGCTGTGCCTGCCCCACACAGAGTTTTATGCCGCCCCTGTAGTGTGTCTGGAGCCAAGGCGGGAAAGGGCACGGTCTTGTGCCATATAAAAGCCTTTCTTTTAAGTCTCCCTACTTCAAAAGCTGTAATATGAATAAGTATGGATACCATATACTCAGAACACTTCTAGAACTGAGGACATTCTACCAGGAAGAAGAGTTGTTGTGCTGCCAGGAGCGACTGCCACTTTGCTGCTTGCTTTGCTGTGTTGGCTTTCTGCTTCTTGCCTGGGCGTGAGAGGGCTGGACTTGACTCTCAACATCATGCATCTCTATAGGTTCTCTAAGGGCTTGTTGGGCTTGCTGCTTGTTTCTGAAGTCTCTGGGATATCAAAGACTTAACCTGCATCTTGCTAACAGCAACTGGCCTCCTTGGCTTTGAGTCCTTCTCTACCAAGTGGTGCTATATTTAGTTCTGGGCCCTTGGAAGTGAAGGGTTGGTGCTGAAACCCAAGAAACTAGTGCATCAAAGCTGAAGTGTTGTTTGGAACCAGAGCTTTTCTCTGAGATATCAATGCATTGCCACTGCCTACACCGCAGCCGTGGACCCCCCTCGCCGACTGTGCAACGCAACGACAATGACTTACAACGCAGTCAAGACTTTGTTGATGTCTGTGATGCACCATCCACAAAGCAGTCCCGGCACTGAGCAGCTTCACGCCAATTCATCGTTACAGCCCCACAGTTTGACACCGACACCTCGGCACCGATGCACAGCGCTCTTGACATCAACGCATCCATGACGATCCCGACTTCGTAAACGACGCATCTTCTTCGACTGTGACACATCCCCTCTGTTTTTCAACGCATCGTCCCTGAGTTGCGATGCATAAAAAGTACTTTTAGTAGGTCTCCATGACTCCTGTATCCGGCCCACGTTCCATGGCGGTCAGACTGAACCTTTGTCAGTCAGTCAAAACTCATTATTTGAGCCACCAGGACCATAAAAGTACAATTCATCACACTATACGACATACATCACAGAATAGATAACAAAAATACATCAATTATTACCTAAAAGCATATAAAAATATATGCATATGGACACATTTATAAAAAAAATGGGACAATATCATTTAAAGTGAAACGTTAATAAAATATCCCAAATGGAACACCGATAGAACAAACTTGGATGAAGGTCATCAAGTGGGAGAACTACCAAGAGCTTTTCTGCAGAGCATCCTCATTGAACCCAAATATTTTGCAATAGAAATAACTATTATCTATGCAAGAGTCTGATCTAAGAATACGGAGGGCTTCCTGATGGTTCCATATACCTTTAAACCCACAAATCTGTACCAACTAATTATGTTGGGGAGATAAATAACTTGGGCAGACAAACAAAACATGGGAAACACTTTCTTTCTGCTGGTCACATATAGGGCAAGTGGTACTTCCTTTGCCCTTCCAACTTGATATAAACATTCTAAGGGGTAATGAGCCTGTGCGTAAAGGAAAAGAGAGTTTTCTGTGCAGTGAAACCGTCACTACGTCCCAAAATAATTCCCCCCGACAGGACTAAGGGGGTCATTAGGATCGCGGACGGACTTGAGTCCGTCCGCGATCCCAGAGTAGGAGGGAACGTCCACATGGGCTGTGGCGTTCCCTCCATGCAGATTAGGATGTGACCACAAGGGTGGCGGTCACATCCTCTATTTTTAACATTGCGGCGGGTGCAGCTTCAAGCTGCACCTGCCTCAATGTTAAAAATGCATGCACCGCATTTACGTGCACAAAGCGGCAGGCACTGCGCGGTGCCTGCTGCTTTGTTCACGCAAATGCAGGAGGGTACCATAGGTACCCCCCATGTGCACCCCCCCTTCACCCAGGGGGCCCGCAGCGGGCCCCGAAGTGAAGGTCCGTATGCTTTTCCACGGCGGAAAAGCATACATTTTACACCATCCTAATATGGCTGGCGGTGTCTGATAGACACCGCAAGCCATGTTAAAGCTTTTGCGCCGCGGTCAGAAGGCGACCGCGGCAGAAAGACTGCGGACGAATTTCAAGACCCACTGCCATCCTAATATGGCGGTGGGTCTTTCGAGGCTCCGCAGCGGTTTTCCCGCATCCTCCGGGCCGGCGGGGCTTCCGCTGACCCGGAGGATGCGGGAAAACCGCTATCATAATCGCCCCTTTAATGTCCATGTAATCACTTGTGAAATTAGCAGTAACTGGGGGCGCTAGAGTGCCCACGGCAAGATGGCCACACTTTAGTGCAGCTCTGCCGGCTAGAAGCTGTAATCTATCAGTTGTCTGCGATATGGGCACTAATCTGCAGCATTAGATCAAGGGAAATAGAACAGCGGCTGAGAAGAAGAAGGGCAGTTCAAAATGTGGTGCTAACAGCAAGGGACAATGAAGCACTCAACTCAGAGTGAAGCAAGATGGTGGCCCGGGGCGGCATTGCCAGAGTCTGAGATGTCACATCCCGCAGGGTTGATAGCCTGTCTTTAACACTTTGGACACTTACTCTGCACTGTCTCTGAGTGCCGGCTCTGAGTGGAGGCTCTAGTATCAAATGGTCAGAGAATTGCGGCATGGGTCTCAGGCGAAGGTAAGTAGCACTTAGTGGAACCAGGGGTGAGTGTGCAGCATCACTGGCAGCAAGGGACAGATTATATAAATGAAGGATCAATGCGGTTCTGGGAATCCTGACCATTGCCAGACTGACAAAAGGGGTGTGTGGGCGCCTGATAGAGTAGGAGATTGCTGTTTGGCGCTTGAGGGGTGTGGTCATCACCGGCCTGTTTGCTTGTACATGCGGGCTAAACACAGGACAATATATCCGGGCAGTTCTTATGCAGAACACCCCTCCCCATGCAACTAGAACTGAGTGGGATGCAAACATGGGCAAGACTAATAAGCAACAGTCAAAACTAACTTTTGAATCTCGCCGTACATTGCGCTCCACAACTGTGCATTCAGACACAGAGATGGAGGCCAGACAGTCGTACATGCCACTACCAGAGACCACATTGCTGGCGATGCAGCAAAGCCTTCAGGCCATAGATGGCAAGATAGACACATTAATATTGTGAATGGATAACATGGCAAAACAGCAAAACAGGGACCGGACAAGAACCTTGCAAAGACTGTTGTGACCTGATTGGAATTGGCTCCTGCTTCGGGTGCTGATGCCCTGCTCCCCCAGATGGAACTGGTTGACTATCTGCATACCCCCTGGCTGTAAATGACTGGAGATGTAGTAAATGAGGTGGACTCCAAATTAAGGAGTATGTCGAAGCCAATTTGATTAAGGTTGCACTGGAGAATGAGATTATACTGCATGTAAGCCTTAGCAGCTGTTATGCACGTAGGATATACGGGGGTACTGCTGCAAGGTAACTTATGGAATTATAGTCATATGTTTATATTTTCCGAACAATAGGGTTCACCAAGCAGGGGGTTATACATAAGGAGCGATGGCGATACACAAATACTCACTAGTAAAAGAACAGCACCCGCTATACAATGTATTGATTATTACCCACTATACATCTTCCGGTCACCCCTCGCAAAGGGTGGGACTTAAGGCCTCTGGCTGCCCCTATGAGGGTATAACCCAGTGGTTCCCAAACTGTGCACAGTGGCTCCCTGGGGAGCTGTCAAGTATAGCCAGGGGAGCCGAGCACCAAGCACTTTAATGCATTTAACATTGAAGGGGTTGTTGGCTTCAGTTAAACTAATTAGACTTAAACATATGATGTTGATGATTTGTTAGTGACATGCCTAGCTGTAAATGTAGTGCTTAATTAATGGCATCTCGAGGGAGATGACCTCCATATTTCACTGGATCCCCACATTCCAACACTGCCAATTTAGACAGAAGATGCCTGATTTCTTTTGTTAGACTTGTTAATAGTTTCATTTTTTTCCAAATGCATTTTACACCAATGCAAGTTATCAGCAAAGTACAGTTGCCTGTCTATTAAACACACTAAGTATTATTAAATATTGACATTTGTACTTGAATCATAGGTACTTCCAGTACACATTTCTTTCAGTACACACACTTCCAGACAGGCCAACTCCCTCCTTTACACATGGAAGTAAAACGCCATAAATGGCATAATGCCAACATTTGAAGCAAGAAAGAGAAACGTTTAAAAAAAAGATCGAAGGAATTTATTTTACTTGCATTGATTTGTAGCCAATTTTCAGAGAGGGTGTGGGAGGCTATGATTTAATATTTTATGGAAAATGAGGGAACCGTGGAGGGGTGAGCACACACTGGGAAGCTTTTAAAGCACCTATAATGGGGGCATGCATAGGATTGCAGGTGGGTGTACTGAAAGATTTACGTTCCAGGATGCATACAATTGAGAAGACATTAGGGGTGTTGGAAAGACAATATGAGATGAACCAAAGCTTGGAAACCCTTGCAGAAATTAGACATCTGGTTATCGAATATAATGAGACGGCAGGTCAACAAATAAGACACATTTCCAGGCGCTGGATGGCAAGAGTCTATGAAGAGTGTGAGAGACCTGGCCGTAGTCTGGGAGACAGGACAAAATGCTATAGGAGGCCTGCAACATTATGCCAATTTGTGGACTACTATTCAGCATTATATGGACTATCCAAGGCAGCCACTGGGGACGACACTAACGCCTATCTGAAGGAGATAACACTTTCTTGATTGTCTCCAGGCCAACATAATTTTTTTGTGCATCCAATCACGGTTGAGGAGGTGAAGGAGGCCATTCAAATGCTTCATTGTGGTAAGGCATCAGGTAGTGATGGGCTGCCTGGTGAATTTTACACAACCTAATTAGATCTGTTGTCACTGTACCTGCGTAAAATGTATGCAGAAACGTATGAGAAACACTGCTCCTCCCAATGCAATGGGAGACACTTGTGATAACCCTAGTGAAACCAGGCCAAAATTCAGTGAGATGTGAGTCGTGTCAACCGCTGTCACTTCTGAATTTAGATACGAAAATCATTACAAAAATCATAGCTTGTAGGGTGTGACCACTGTTGCTTGCACTGGTACTGCCGGATAAATTGGGAATTGTCCCAGACCATTCTACCACACACAATCTGCGAACATTCTTTGCCATGCTGCATCAACTCGATCCGAATGTTAGGGCTGCGGCTGTGTTACTAGATGCAGCCAAGGCATTCGATTCTATATAGTGGAGGTTTATGATTCATGTGTTGCATCGCATGGGGATAGTGCAAGCATTTACACAATGGATAAGATTCCTGCATACAACTTCAGTAGCTAGAGTATGTGTCAATAACAGTCACTCCTCACTGATCCCGATATACAGGGGAACGCAACAGGGCTGTCCTGTTGCATGGATTCTGCACATACACATAACTATGCACAGGATTATGGGACATCTGTGTATAGGGACTGTGCCTTCCTACCACCTTAGTGCCCATGAGCCCAGGACTGACTAGCTATAGTGTCTCCCTCACTCTCATACTCACTCACAAAAGAAGCAAATGATTAGACATCTCAGAACACAACACTCCCGGATCTCTTAGGAATTGCGGTAACAAGACACACCTTTTCGCTCACACTCTTGTACCTGTCCACAATAAGATCTGACAGAGACATGAATATAGTTTCGAATATTTATTTTAGCTAACGTGCTCTAACATGCAGTATATGTGCCACAACAAGCAGGAAAATGCATATCACGAATATAGTCAGCATTGCAGCTAGTCCATACATCATAAAGGGAGATGTTGTCATAAAAAGCCAATGGAGAAAGGACTATAATGCCTAACGCCCCTACCCTTGCTAAAATGGAGTATTATTATATAATAGAAGATCTCTGGGCTTTGTCAGCAGACCCCATGCCTTAGACCAGTGGTTCCCAAACTGAGCACCGTTGCTCCCTGGGGAGCCGTCAAGTCTAGACTGGGGAGTCCCTGCTAAGTATGGAAGCTGAGACTTGCGTAGGTCCAATCTTTGGTTTATTTCAAGTAACAATTTTCATGTAAAGCACCCACAACCAGAGCCGTACAGTCGTGAGGAAGCCAACGTCCAGAGTGACGTTCGAGGAATCCTCACGACTGAAGGTCAGAATTCGAGAACATCAGTGGGGATCTCTCGTGCTTGGAAGCACGAGAGAACAGGAAAGGAAACAGGATGATATATATATGTATATAACATCTTCCCCTCTAAGAAGGGTAACAAAGAAAACATACAAAAGCAAATGCAAAATTATTCCAAAACGTAGTCTCTCAATCTGCAGGAGAACTGCTTCAAGCGAAAAGCTCTTTTAGTTGCCACTTCAGAAGTCTCTTGGGAAATCGAATCATCTGGTAAGGGTAAATCTGCTGGGACAGTAGACTGTGGCAAGGCAGAAGTGGAAGGGAGGGAATCTGAGGGAAAAAGGGAATGAGCGGGAGAAGTTGCCTGAGATGACGTGGAGGTTTCAGCAACTGGATTGGAAGAAGGTGGTTGGACATAAGACAAATCAAACCAATCACAGTGCTCAGAATCTGAAGTGGCATGTTCCTTGATGACGTGGGCTTGGAGTGGAGATATCTCAACAAGAGCCCGCTTGTTCCACCACCCTCTGTCATCAAGAAGAGCTGAGGCTTTAATAACTTGTGTGACCAAATTTGGAGAAGAAAATTTAGACCTCCCTTTTGAAACTCTTTTGGGATTCTTAATAAGAACGATATCTCCTTTTTGCAAAGGCTGATCAACAGAATGTTTACCTTCATCAAAACGTGATTTCATGGACAATTGTTTAGCACTTACATGATCTTGAACGGAAAAAGAAAAATCAGACGAATCACAATCCTTATACAACCAACCAGGATTGAGAACAGAATGAACTCTTCTTTTACGAAGTAAGCTAAAAGGTGAGACACCAGTTGTAGAGTGTGGGGAGGTATTGTAGGCCCACACTTTGTCATGAACGAAAGGCAAAGGATCTAGCCTAGACGAAATAGCAGTTTGAACATCCGCCTTAATAATGCGATTACACCTTTCTACTAAACCGTTTGAGGAGGGTGAGTACAAGGCAACTTTGTAGTGAGAAATATCATGACTCTTGAGAAAAGAGCACATTTTTTGTGAGACAAATGGGTTCCATTGTCGGTAACAATGGTCTTGGGAAAGCCCTCAACATCAAAAACAGACTATAAAAATTTAACAGCATTGTCAGTAGAAGCAGAGTTGCAAAAGGAATATTAGAGCCATGTTGAGTGGTAATCGACAAGAAGAATAAGAAACTTGTGCTCAGAAGGTAAAACGTCATATGGACCAGAAAAGTCCAAAGCCACTTTGTCCCATGGACCAGCCGGTAGAGGAACGGGGCATAAAGGTGTGGAAAGAGTTTTCCAATGTTTATCAGAGAGAATGCATTGAGTGCAATTATCAATCCTCTTTCTAATGTGAGAGTCCATGGAAGGCCACCAGTAGAATTGTTTGATGCGTTGACAAGTTTTAACAATACCAAGGTGACCTTGATGGGCAGAACGAATGATATGATCACGAACAGACTGAGGGGGGACAAATAAATCGTTGCGCATGACCATATCATTGACTAAAGAAAGTTCTTCAGAAACATTAGCAAAACCTTTTAACTCAGAGGATAGAGTTCTGCGTTCAGGCCATTTGTTGACAATGAATTCCTTAACTTTGGAGAGAATAACATAATTTTTATAAGCTATATTCCATTGTGCTTCAGAAATGGGTTGACATTCAGCAATAGCATCAATGGTGGCAACAACACACTCAATATCATCATCAACAATGGAATCATCAGTTAAAGATATGCTAGAGAGGCAATCGGCCCTGAAATTCTTACTCCCAGGGATATGTTTGATGACAAAATGAAATTCACGGAGTTTGGAAAGGAGACGAACAAGTCTGGCAGAGGCCCTATTGGAAGTACTGTCGGAAAGCATATGCATTAGGGGCTTGTGGTCTGTGTAAATCTCAAACTCCCGACCCCAAATGTAAGATTTGAACTTTTGAATAGCCCAAACGCAAGCCAGGGCTTCTCTTTCGATCGTGCTGTACCTAGTTTCAGCAGAAAGGAGAGTTCTGGAAGCAAAGGCAACCGTATGTTCTTTGCCCTCGACCCATTGTCCTAAAACGGCACCCAAACCGGTAAGGCTGGCATCAACAGTGATAAAACACTTAGAGCCGTCACAAAAAGGATTTAAAGCGGGTGAGTCTTCAATGATCTTCTTGACCTGGTCAAAAACTTTTTGCAAGTCTTCAGACCAAACAAATTTCACCCCTTCCTTAAGAGTGTTCTCAAAGGTTCGACAATCTGAGCATAACCATGCACAAACCTGGCGTAGTATTTGGATAAGCCCAGAAAGGAGCGAAGTGCATCTCGATCCTTGGGGGGTTTGGCATCTCTAATGGCTTTAATTAAAGAGAACTTGGGTTTAATGCCATTGGGAGAAAGGGAGTGGCCCAAGTAATCTAATTCTTGGACACCAAACTTGCACTTGTCGTGTCTAACAGTCATGCCAGCTTTCTCCAACACTTGTAATACAGTGTTAAGAGTGTGATTATGCTGAGAAGAGTCGTTGGCGTAGACCAAAATGTCATCTTGATACGCTTGCACGCCAGGAATGTCTCGAAATAGGTTGTCCATCAGTTTTTGGAAAATGCTGGCTGCTGAGGCCAAGCCAAAGGGGAGCCTAAGGTACTTAAAAGCACCAAAGGGGGTGATAAATGTTGTTAACTCTTGGGATTTAAGGGACAAGGGAATTTGGTGATAAGCAGACCTAAGGTCCAGAAGGGAGAAAAATTTAGCCCCACCCAAATTAGCCAATAGGTCATGAATTTTGGGAAGGGGATGGCAATCCACGATGATATTGTTATTCAGTGAGCGTAAATCAGCGCACAATCTCACCTCCCTAGTTTTCTTGCGAACTAAAACAATGGGGGAAACCCATTCAGATGAGTCACAGGGAGCAATGATTCCTTCATCACAGAGATTTTTCAGGACACTTTAAAGTTCATCTCTAGCACTCAAAGGGAGAGGACGAACTTTGTGAACAACCGGCTGAGCATTGGGTTTAAGTCTGATCTCATGCTTAAAACCAAGAACTGTACCAACCTTATCTTTAAATAAGTTTGGAAAAGAACTCAGTAAACTGTCCATTTTGATTATGGGAAAGGAAAGATCTGAAAAATTGAAGTTCCCAGAATCATGACTAGTGTAATAGTCATGAGGGATGTCGCCTAAAGCAATGGGTTGATCAGAGCCAGGTTTGAGAATCAAACCCATTCTGGCTAAGTCAAACCAGCCTACAATATCCCTGCCCTTAAGGGCAACATAGACTTTAGTGAAGGTGTATCTACCTAGACAAGCAATGTTAGAATAAAAGAAACCCAACATATTGATGTCCTTTTCGCTGAAGGCCTTGGGATTGACATCTGATTTGGAAAGAACAACTTGACTCCAATTAGCATAAAACGTGAGGTCGGATAAAATGGTGATGGGAGAACCAGAATCGGCTTTGACCTGGATTGTAATTGTATCAATCAACAATTCACACAAAGGGCTCTTAATCTTAGTAAATTCAAGAGAATCACATTCAATGGATAACATAACATCATTGAGTCTGGTGGAGCAAGACTCTACATTCTCTTAAAATTCAATATTATTGACTCTAGTGAATCTTTTGCGACCCCTGCAAACAGATGGAAAATGTCCAATTTTCTTGCAGGAGGAACATTTTTTCCCGGAAGCAGGACAAGTGGGAGAATTGCCAAGATGATTTCTTGACCCACATCTATAGCAATTGAGGGGTTTTCTGTTTTGTTGTCTTGAAGAATTGTTAACAAGGTCAATAGAAGTGAAACCAGAAGCATGGTCGACCAAATGAACAGAAGGTTGAGAGATACTTTCTTGTAGAATTTTAGAGGAATAAGTTGCACGTTCAATCCCCTTAGCAATATCAATTGTTTCAGTTAAAGAAGGATTTTTGCAACTTAATAAACGTTCCTGGATTTTCTTAGAAAAACAAGCAAAAATAAATTGATCTCTAAAGGAGGTATCTGTACTAGCACCAACGTCACAGGTAGAAGCCAGGATTCTGAGTTGAGCAATATAGTCTTCTACGCTCTCATCAACACTTTGTTTGCGTTTGAAAAAATGATGACGTTCTAACACGATACTGGGTTCATCGTCATATTGTTTATTGAGACGAGCAATGGCTTCTTGGAAAACATTCCAATTGTCACCGGAATCACCAGAGGGAGAAGGAACATGAGGTAGGTTTTCAAAAACTTGTTGAACAGCAACTCCCAAACAACCATAAAGAATGGCAACCTTGCGAGGAGGATCATATTTGGTAGCATCGATGGCTACTAAATAGTTCTCAAAACCTTTGAGCCAGTTGTGCCAAGCAAGAGGAGGTTTTCCAGGAGTTTGCAGAAAAGGAGCAGGTGTTTGGAACTGTTGAGAAGAAGCCATGGTGAAATAAAATGAAAAGAGGAAGTTTTCTGGATAAAAATGTTTTATAACCCAGTAAAAATGTGGTTAAATAACTTGGAGCGCTGTTGAAAAAGTTTGTGATAGACGATGAAGCGTGTCTATCGCTGAAGATGAATTAAGAATTGAAAATACAATGTTAAATATACATGGTAGGCAGTAAAGCGTGCCTATCAACGACCGCAACACCAGCACCCTGCTCGACAACCTCGCCAACCTGGGACTCAAGCAACTGGTGTCCACCCCCACCCACCTCGCCGGACACACACTCGACGCAGTCTTCTCTTCCAGCACAGCCATCGACTTCAGCCACGCCACTGAGCTTCAATGGACGGAACACTGCTGCGTCCACTTCACCTTCAAGAGAACGACGACCCACCACCACCAGCAACAGGCCGCCCGCAGAAGCTGGAACAAGATCACAGTAGACCAGCTCGCCACCTCCCTGAGCCAGCACCCTCCTGCCAGCTCAGCGAACCCCAGCCAGGCCGCCGACAACCTCACGAAGTGGATCAGCAACTGCGCGGACAAACTCGCCCCACTGAGGACCCCGCCTAGCAGACCCGGCAGCAAGAAGGCCCCATGGTTCACCGACGAACTCAAGAGCTCCAAAAAGAACTGCCGAGCCCTCGAGAAAGTCTGGAGAAGGGAACCTACACCGGACAACAGGACCTCCTTCAAACTTGCCACCCGGAAACACCACCAGCTGATCCGCGCCGCCAAGAAAACAGCATTCAAGGACCGGTTGGACAACAACGCACACAACTGCAAGGAACTCTTCAACATCGTGAAAGAGCTTTCCAACCCCAGCGCAGGAAACAACGACATCACCCCATCGCAAGACCTCTGCAACTCCCTCGCTTCATACTTCCACAACAAGATCGCGGACATACACAACAGCTTCAACAACCAACCAACGCACACCATGACCGAACAACCACCCCCCACCACCACCCTCCACGCCTGGACCCCAGTCAGCACCGAAGACACCATCCGCACGATGAACTCCATCCACTCCGGATCACCGACCGACCCCTGCCCTCACCACGTCTTCAACAAGGCCGACGCTGTCATCGCACCCCACCTGCGAGACATCATCAACACATCCTTCGACACCACCACCTTCCCTGAGAGCTGGAAGCACGCCGAACTCAGCGCTCTACTCAAGAAACCCACAGCGGACCCCACCGAACTCAAGAACTACCGCCCCATCTCGCTCCTCCCGTTTCCAGCCAAAGTCATCGAGAAGACCGCCAACAAGCAGATGGCCGCCTTCCTCGAGACGAACGGATCCCTCGACCCCTCACAGTCCGGCTTCCGAGCCAACCACAGCACCGAGACCGCCCTCATCGCCGCCACCGATGACATCCGAGCCCTGATGGACAATGGAGAAACAGCGGCCCTCATCCTCCTAGACCTCTCCGCGGCATTCGACACGGTCTGCCACCGCACCCTAGTACGGCGCCTCAGCAACATCGGCATCCAGGACAAGGCGCTGGAATGGATCATCTCCTTCCTCGACGGAAGAACACAGAGAGTCCGCCTACCACCGTACAAGTCAGAGGCCTCCGAAGTCATCTGCGGCGTCCCCCAAGGATCATCTCTGAGCCCCACCCTCTTCAACGTCTACATGAGCCCCCTCGCGGCCATCGTACGCAAACACAACCTCAGCATAATCTCCTACGCCGACGACACCCAGCTGATCCTCTCCTTGACCAACGACCCCGCCGCCGCCAGAGCCAACCTGCACGAAGGGATGAAAGAGGTAGCCGAGTGGATGACGACCAGCCGCCTGAAACTGAACTCGGACAAGACGGAGGTCCTCATCCTGGGCTCCTCACCCTCCGCCTGGGACGACTCCTGGTGGCCTCCCGCCCTGGGCACCGCACCCAAACCGACAGACCATGCACGAAACCTGGGCTTCATCCTGGACTCCTCCCTCTCCATGACCAGGCAAGTCAACAACGTCTCCTCGGCGTGCTTCAACATCCTACGCATGCTACGGAAGATCTTCTGGTGGATCCCCACCGAGACCAGGAAGACCGTTACCCAGGCCCTCGTCACCAGCCGACTGGACTACGGCAACGCCCTCTATGCCGGTACCACCGCCAAGCTCCAGAAGAGACTCCAGCGGATCCAGAACGCCTCAGCCAGACTCATCCTCGACATCCCACGAACCAGCCACATCTCCGGACATCTGAGAGACCTTCACTGGCTCCCCGTCAACAAAAGAATCACCTTCCGCCTCCTCACCCACGCACACAAAGCCCTACACGACCAAGGCCCGAGCTACCTCAACAGCCGAGTCAACTTCTACGCTCCCAAACGCCACCTCCGATCAGCCAACCACGCCCTCGCCGCCGCCCCCCGCATCCGAAGAGCTACTACAGGAGGAAGGTCCTTCTCCTACCTGGCCGCCAAGACCTGGAACTCCCTCCCGACCGACCTGTGCCTGACCCAAGACCACCTCTCCTTCAGGAAGAAGCTGAAGACCTGGCTGTTCGAGCAGTAGCGGCACCCCCCCCCCCCCCAGCGCCTTGAGACCCTACGGGTATGTAGCGCGCTTTATAAGTGTCACTGATTGATTGATTGATAGTCACTTAATAATAATACAGATGCTTATAAAGCGCGAACAGCTACCTCAGGTGAGGTGTCCCGGCGCTAGCGAGTCCTACAGCCAAGAGCGAGTAGTCAAGGGGAAGATCAAAATTATTGCATAAAGAGCCAAGTTTTTAGGAGCTTCCTAAAGCTAGCTTCTGTTGTGGCAGATTGGATGACAGGGGGCAAGGTATTCCATAGTTTAGCCGTGCCAACAGAAAAGGACCTGCCTCCAAGTCTAGCTTTCCTCACACGGGGAGTAATTAGTTTGAGCAGGGAGTTTGAGCGGAGCTCTCGTTCTTGGAGGTAACGGGGGAGTCGAAGTTTTAAGTAGTTGGGACAAGAGCCTTTTAGTGCTCTAAAAGCCAAGGTAAGCACCTTGAACTTAATTCTGCTGGCCACTGGCAACCAGTGCAGCTCGTGCAGATGTGGAGAGATATGCTGCCTGAAAGGGACCCGTTTTATCAATCTCGCAGCCGCATTCTGCACGATCTGTAGGCGTTGCACCGCATATTTGGGCAGACCAAGAAAAAGGCCATTAGAATAGTCGAGACGTGATGTGATTGTTGCGTGAACAACTGTTTTTCGACACTCGACTGGTAGCAGGGGCAGGAATTTTCGCAAATTTCTGAGTTTGTGCAGGCAGCCAGCGGTAAGCTGTTGTATATGCGGCAAGAAGGACAGGTTCTCATCCCACCTTACTCCTAGGTTTTTTGCATGGGTACCAGGGGATGGGGCAGGGCCCATTTCCGTAGGCCACCAGAGGTCTGGAGGGGGGTGTTTGAGATTTCCAAAAAATAAGACCTCTGT
This sequence comes from Lissotriton vulgaris, assembly GCF_964263255.1. Lineage (NCBI taxonomy): Eukaryota > Metazoa > Chordata > Amphibia > Caudata > Salamandridae > Lissotriton > Lissotriton vulgaris. The sequence goes on from NC_141691.1 coordinate 884,579,969, forward strand.
TTTGCTCGCATTCATTTTGAGTTTATTAGTGTTCATCCATTTGGCCACGTCTCGAAGACAGCCCCTGATTTTACTAAAAGCTGCCTCTGACGTGTCTGTATAGGGGAAGACCAATTGAGTGTCATCCGCGTATGATATTGCCTTGACCCCCCATTTAGCAATCAAGGTGAAAAGCGGGGCCAAATACACATTGAACAACAGAGGGCTGAGTGCAGACCCCTGTGGGACACCACACCAGAGGCTTTTAGGTTCAGAGGAAAAGGGGCCCAGAGCCACTTTCTGGGACCGCTCTGTGAGGTAGGAGTGTAACCAGTCAAGTGCTTTATCTCCAAGGCCAATGTCCTTGAGTCGAATCAGCAGTCTGCTATGATCTACCGTGTCAAAAGCAGCGGATAGATCCAGGAGCACCAGCATAGCTGGTGATAACTTAATGACTTGTAATGTGAAATTGAGACGTCAAATAAACATGGTAGGCAGTAAAGCGTGCCTATCGCTGTGGTCGCTTGGATGAAATCAGCAAAGCGAGGAAGTCGCTGAAGTTGATAATGAAATAGAAGACAGCGAAGCGTGTTTAACGCTGAATAGTAGTGCTGAACGAAGGCTTAGCAGGTCGCTGAAAATGGCCGCCGGCGTCGTCCTCAAGGTTACAGTCTGACGCAGCTTTCGAAAGGCGGTGGGCTTGACTGAGAGTTGGAGCGCAACGCGCGTGAGGGACGCGAGCAGGAAGTTGAAGGTGAGCACGCGTGGAGACAGGAGACAGGAGACAATAACGGTGGTGTTCAGGTAAGTCTCGGAAGCTTGACTGGCGGTGGGTGCAGCAAAATCCCGATCGTCGCCAAAATATGTTAAGTATGGAAGCTGAGACTTGCGTAGGTCCAATCTTTGGTTCATTTCAAGTAACAATTTTCATGTAAAGCATCCACAACCAGAGCCGTCCAGTCGTTAGGAAGCCAACGTCCAGAGTGACGTTCGAGGAATCCTCATGACTGAAGGTCAGAATTCGAGAACATCAGTGGGGATCTCGCACACCAAACACTTTAATGCATTTAACTTTGAAGGTGTTGTTGGCTTCAGTTAAATTAATAAGACTTAAACATATGATGTTGATTATTTGTAAGTGACATGCCCAAAGCTGTAAATGTAGTGCTTAATTATTGGCATCTCAAGGGAGATGACCTCCATATTTCACTGGATCCCCACATTCAAACACTCCCAAAGTAGGCAGAAGATGCCTGATTTATTTTGTTAGACTTGTTAATAGTTTCATTTTTTTCCAAATGCATTTTTACACCAATGCAAGTTATCAGGAAAGTACAGTTGCCTGTCTATTAACCCCTTCCATGCTGGGCCGTTTCCGCCGCTGTGCGGTAAACAAAAGAACAGGGGCGGGCCGTGACGAACCCCAGCCGTCATCAGCACACGAGCCCCGCAGAGCGTGACGGCTGGGGTTTGTCACCAGCATGGAAGGGGTTAAACACACTAAGTATTATCAAATATTGACATTTGTACTTGAATCATAGGTACTTCCAGTACACATTTCTTTCAATACACACACTTCCAGACGGGCTGTCTCTCTTTAAACACAGGGAAGTAAAATGCCATAAATGGCATACTGCCTTAGACTATAGATGGTATTTCTACATCATAGGTGCGTTTTGCTCTTTTCCCTGGAGAGGACCCTCTCCAAGTGTGTCTCACCTAAACATGCATCACCATAATATCAAAGTACGAGTTTCCAGCAGCAGCTGCACTGGTATGTTTTGTCTAGGTGCTAGGACCTGACCAAAACAGAATAGCAAGGGGCATTGTTTATTGACCTTGCTCACAATGTTCAGGCTAAACTCCAGGAACAGGCAGAGAACAAACACAGCAGACAGTTCTCAGGTAAAGGCATAAACAGAGTCTTGTATAAATAAAGCCATAAAGTAATGTGTGCAAAAGCTGCATCATGGTGGCAGGGCTCATGCTAATTTAGTGATGGCGACAATGTCCCCAGCGGCCACGTGACAGTATAGTATCCCCATTGCTGTTCACACTTGTGATGGAGCACTTAGCATGTAGAGTGCGCCAGTAGCATGCGGATGCAGCACTCAGATTTAGGCAGCGGCCTCTCGCCATATCGTTGTACACGGACGACATGGTGCTTTATGTTCAGAACTCGGTAGAGCAGCTAAACCTCTTGATAAGGGGATATGTTTCATATGAACGGCTTTCTGGTCTTAGTATGAACTGGGATACATCAACTATATTTTCCCTGACAACTAGAATAGCCCCCCTTATGCTCTGGATTAGCCGTTTGAATAGAGTGTGAGACAATCAAGTACTTGGATATATGGATTCCTAAAGATCCTGATATTGCTCTCAGATGGCAGCACGTTAGTGAAGTTAGAGGAACAGGTAGAGAGATGGATTATACTACCTCTGTCTCTGGCGGACAGGGTGGCAGTTTGAAAAATGGCAGTCCTCCCAAGATTTCTTTATTTAATCACTAACGTTCCCAAGATTTCTTTATTTAATCACTAACGTTCCCCTCAGCCTAACCCAAGTGTTTTTTGCGACTCTACATTCCACTCTAATTTGATTAGTGTGGGTGGGGAAACAACTGCGGTGCCATTTGGATGTACTTACCCGACCATCCGCACAGGGGAGTTTTGGGGCTCCTGACTTTTACATGTATTACCTATGTGCACAAGCGCATTTTGCTCACTATTGGTATTATTCCCCACTTTTCATCCCCCATTTAGCGGTAGAAGCAGGCAGAGGTCATCCAGCACCACCTATATCTCTGTTACCACAAACTAATTAATTACGCCCCAGACAGGAAATTAGCAAAATCGATTGTACTGTTAAAGCCTGCAGACGTCTGCGTCCATGGCATGGAAATTACCACTATGAACCCTAGCACTTCCCCTAGCACACCACCCTGACATTTCCGTTTCACAAGAACCTAAAGCGCTTTCTATTCTATGAGAATTATTACAATGGGGGACGCATGCCTGGAAGGTACATTCATCACCTTGGAGAATATTCAGGCACGAAAACCTTGTACCCCTCTGATGATATTCACGTTTCACAGATAGAAGGAGGCCTTCAAAACCTAAAACTCATAACACCCACGTGCACCGCTGACATTGAAAATGCTGAGTAACCCCTGGGATATTTGTAACATTGCTTGGTTTCTTGTCGCTGCTGTACGAATTAAAAAAATAAGATGCTCTAGGTTAATGAGTGTATACATTTTATAGTTAATATTTATGGAATTTTTTAAACCATGAGATATTTCGTTCTTCTGAAACAGATATAAGCTATTGTTTTATTTATATCGCTCAAATGCTTTTATTGGAATGAGTTTTCTGTATAGTGTATATTGTACTTTTATGATTTTAAATAATCGAATAAAGTGGATTGATGATGATGATGATGATGATGATGACATTGAAACTACTACAGGCCATGCTTGCCAGCTCATCCAGCGTAAAATTGGTCAACCAATTATGTAGTGTAATGCAGGCAGACACTGCCCCACAATATAGCTGATGAATGAGAGGTGGAATGATGTACTAGACATTCCAATCACAGAGAAGGAATCAAAATACTGCTGTGCTTTAACACGATTCCTAACAGCTAACTGCAATTTGTGCATCATTCATTTTAAATACATACAACTGCTGTACAATACCCTGAAGCAGTTGCATATATATAGTCTGAGAGTGTCTGCTGACTGTAAGCGATGTAAAATGCCAGATGCTAACTTTATACACCTGTTGGGGTACTGTGAAAGAGTTCAGGAATTTGGGTACAGGTCACCCGGGCGCTATCTGATATGGTGCTTGAACGAGTGGTTTGCACTCCACACTTGTGCTTGTTGTGACTTATTGGACACTTAAAGCCACAAAGTCGGAGACTTGTAGCGATTGCACTCCTGTTAGCAAAAAGGAAAGTGGCCCAAAACTGGGACGGTAGAAGTACCTCAAAATTGCAACAATGGTTAGTGGATTTTACCTATTTTGGAGATCAGCTGACCCAATATGCGAGGAACTTCCAGTACCATCTAGACCTAAAGACATTTGGGCCCCCTTTATGGCATACCAGCTGACTAACCAATGTGAATACTCACCTGACAACCTCTCGGATGGTTGATTATCTCAGCTCTTCCCTGCTCACCTGCATGAATATATCATGCTGTATGATAAATAATGTGATGTTCAGATGCCTTGAGTACAGTAACAGCAATGTGATTGTACTTTTGTGTGTGTTATGTCATTAAATTTGAATACAATTTAAATTACAAAAAAATTAAAAATCTTAGCAGTGGGTGACTTCTGAACATCCTTAGCCTCCACAAGTGACTAGTATTTCATTTTCATCTCGGCCTTAGATGGAAAAACAGATGTATTTCGTTGACGTCACAAGTCATGGAGTCCTAATGAATACGAGACTGACTTCATGTTTAAGAGCCATGAGATTTTGTTAAATTGATCAGCCTTCATAACATCCTTTAATCTGTCAGCGTATTGGGCATGTTTAGGAGTGGTCCACAGGTGCCTCCAAAACAACAAAGGCCGGAGGCAAATTTTTCCGTAGCCCTAATGACTCCTAGATAACAAAACAGTGGCTGCAATGGAGTACTAGTTAGAAGAGAAGTCAAGTTCCTAAGGAATTTGTTCCCAAATTTTATGATGTCATTATGTTTTGAGAACCCCCACAACTCGGCCCCATAAAGGGCTGTCCCTAAGCCCTTGGCCTCGTAGATTTTGAGTGCAGGATAGATGGGTTTGGAGCAAGATATTGAAAACTCCTTGAGAATTGTTCCAAAATTCTGTTTTAGCCGGTATACAGTCAAAATATCGAGTTTTTAATACCGATTAACATTAATATCGAATTAAAAATATAGAATGGACACAATATCGAATGGACAGAATATAGACTACAAAAATATCGAATAGAATAGCATTAATATCGAATCCAAATATGCAATGGATAAAATATCGAATGGACAGAATATAGACTACAAAAATATAGAATGGACAGAATATAGAAAACAAAAATATAGAATGGACAGAATATAGACAACAAAAATATCGAATTTGAGGTAAGTAAGTTAATATTAATTTTTTTATATTTATTTTTTTAAAGTATTTTTTATGTAAGTATATGTGTGAAAAGTGTATATTTATTTTCTAATTTATTTTAATTAATTAATTTTATTATATTTTATTTTTGCGTAATATAATTCTGTAGCGGGTTGTGGGTTTATAAGGGAAGAGGGTGGGTAGTAATTTAATTATAATTAATTAAACATGTTAATTTATTTATTGGTATTTATTTTGAATTAAATGTTAATTAATCATTAATTGGTAATTAATTAAAATATAATTGGTAATTAATTTTTATTAATTGATAATTATGTTATTTTTATTAATCTATTTTCTGTAGCGGATTGTGAGTTTATAGGGGAATAGGGTGGGAAGTAATTTAATTATAATTAATAAATGTTTTTAATTATTTTGAAATAATTGGTATTCAAGTTTCTAATTGGTAATTAAATAAAATGTAATTGGTACTTTATTTTAATTAATTGATTAATTGATAATTATGTTACTTTTATTAATTTATTTTCTGTTGCAGGTTGTGGGTTTGTAGGTGGATAGGGTGGGAAGTAATTTAATTATAATGAATTACATTTTTAAATTTATTTATTTGTATTTATTTTGAATTAATTGATATTAAAATATTTACTTGGTCATTAAATAAAATATAATTGGTAATTTATTTTAATTAATTGATTAATTGATCATTATGTTAATTTTATTAATTTATTTTATGTTGAGGGTTGTGGGTTTGTAGGGGAATAGGGTGGGAAGTAATTTAATTGTAATTAATTAAATATTTTAATTTATTTATTGGTTTTTCGTTGTTCAAATTTTTATTATTTTTTAAATATTAATTGGTAAATAATTTGTATTGATAGGTAATACTTTTTAATATTTAATTTTTATTTGTATTTTTAATTGATTCATTATTATATTATATACAATTGTTAATTACTTTTAATTAATTTGTAATTGGTATTAATATTTAGTTTATTTTTATTTATATATGAAGTATTTACTTTCCCTACTGTTGCCATCTCTGGAGTTGGAATAGTAATTTTTACCCCTACGCCTTCCAACGCTTTCCCTACTGTTGCACTCTCTGGAGTTGGAATAGTAATTTTTACCCCTTCACTATCCAACCCTTTCCCTACTATTGCACTCTCTGGAGTGGGAATAGTAATTTTTACCCCTACGCTATCCAAGGCGTTCCCTAATTTTGCCCTCTCTGGAGTGGGAATAGTAATTTTCACCCCTACGCTATCCAACGCTTTCCCTACTGTTGCACTCTCTCGAGTCGAAATAGTAATTTTTACCCCTACGCTATCCAACACTTTCCCTACTGTTGCACTCTCTGGAGTGGAAATAGTACATTTTACCCCACAAATTTTACCCTGCCGCTATCCAACATTTTCCCTACTGTTGCACTCTCTGGAGTTGGAATAGTAATTTTTACCCCTACGCTATCCAACTCTTTCCCTACTGTTGCACTCTCTGGAGTGAAAATAGTAATTTTTACCCCTACGCTATCCAACGCTTTTCCCACTGTTAAACTCTCTGGAGTGGGAATAGTAATTTTCACCTCTACGGTATCCAACGCTTTTCCTACTGTTGCACTTTCTGGAGTGGGAATAGTAAATTTTACCCTGCCGCTATCAAACGTTTTCCCTACTGCTGCACTCTCTGGAGTTGGAATAGTAATTTTTACCCATACGCTATCCAACGCTTTCCCTACTGTTGCACTCTCTGGAGTGGGAATAGTAATTTTTACCCCTACGCTATCCAACGCATTTATTACCCCCAAACATTAGACCGACGGATAACTACCTTATCTTCAGAAGACTATTCAAGACTTGGGGGCATATTACCAAGGTGGGCAATATGTGATTATCGCGGCTTTAGCAGCCGTTTTTGGCCGCTAAGCGGCAATAATTCTATCGCCCTGTTAGCAAGCTGTCGCTAACAGCAGTTAACGACAGCTTGTAGGCGAAAGAGAGCGGTTTGGGGCCAGCTTTGCATGTCAGCGATATTTATCGCTAATGAAATGCAAAGTGGGCATACCCAACCTGTTAGCGATTGAAAGCAGTCGCTAAGGTCGCTCCTGCCTATTAGCAAGGTAGGCGTAGCGATGGAAATATTCGCACTAAACGTGAATATCTCCAAAAACTAACGCCTGCTCAGATCAGTTCTTAGCCATTATATCCAATGGAAGTTGGATATTATGGCTAAGTCCGAATTAGCGATAATGCGTGAATATCGCTGGATTAGCAGCGATATTCACGCATTTCACCGCTAACGCTGGATATTTTATCGCTTTAGAGATAAACGTTGCTAATATCACGTTATCTCTGCGATAATATCTGGCGATGCTTGGCGTTAAAAAATTACTCGCTAAGCCTATTTAGCGATAAATATCGCTAGTTGTTGGTAATATGCCCCTTGGCTCTTTCCTACATGGCCACCATACGGAAACATTGTTGTGCAGCACATGCCTGTGCATGTGAACATGTATAATTCGATTAAATGTATGTATTTAGATACGTGCATTTCTTTGTACAAGTATACATAATACTTAAAGTTTAAAAACATATAAATATTACTAAAGGTCTGCTTAAAAAATGTATATTTTACTTACAGTATATATATATATATGGTCGTAAAGCCTAACTTTACTACTTTCGGTATTCACAAAGGGCATTTACTACTCGTATATATATATATAAAATCTATATACGAGTAGTAAATGCCCTTTATGAATACCGAAAGTCGTAGAGTTAGGCTTTCGTCTACCTTTACCTTTGTGAATCTGGACCTGAGTCTCTAACTAATTATACATACTTGTACATATGGAACTTTATAAATTCAATGTTATATATTTTTTATTATTTACCATATTCATGCATACCTTTCTATGTAGTTATGTATCTATATATTTATAACTTTACTCCTAATGTGGGAGGAAGAACGTGTTCAACTCTCTCCCATTCACTGTAGGAAAGTGGGATCTGCTTCTTATGGCTATCCCCACCTTTTGATTGATGTTACACTGTTTTTGACTAGTCTGACAGGGATCCTGCTAATCAGGGCCCCAGTCTATCTGCTTTCTCTCTAAAATGTAATGACATGTACATAGGTACACTCCAGATTGGATACTGGGGTACCCTTATGAGTCCCTGGTATATGGTACACATGTACCCAGTGCATAGGTACCCCAGAGGTCTCCCAGTCCCATGGGCTGAAGCATGTATTATGCCATCAATGAGAGGCCATGCAAAATGGAACTACAGGTCTGCCATTGCAGCCTGTGTAAGATGGTGCATGCATCACTTACTTTAGATATAGGTATACTATATTTAAAGGTCACTACACTTAAAACCTATGAGTCACCCCTATAGCAGGCCTTGACAATCCTGAAGGCAGGGTGCTGGGTTTTCCATGAGAGGGTGCCCATGCATGAGCAGAGCATCCCTGCAGCCTTTGGAGACCATTGTCCCGGGTTGTCGGTGATGCAGCCAGACATATAAGAGGTGCATTATATGCATGCGTAAAATGCTATCTCAAAAACGGCCTCAATAAACCATGTCGTGCTTGGTATCAAACACCTTGAGACATACCTCCACACTGGTAACCAGTGTGAGATGTATGATACAACCCTTCAGAAGCAAGCTTCGTGGGGTCCCTGGTCTTCCCGGTACCAGCCATCTTGACCCGGACAGCACAAAATGGCTGCTGCTGGCGAAAGAGACATTTCTGCCCTACTGCTGCCGAGCCAAGCTCGAGCAGAGGAAGGAAGCACAATAGGCGTCCTGTCACAGGGAGGTGGGACCACCTCCCAGACAGGATTTAGTATACTGGAACTGGGTGAGTGCACTTCCCAAGTGCTTAAAGTCTGCACGAGGGACACATTTGGTGTTCCAGTGCATAGTCCAGCTCAAACCAGTTCTGGGAGCCGTTGGCTCCTGCACTGGTGCGAAACTGGACAAAGGACATGGGAGTTACCTCCCCACTGTCCTGAGCCTCCACTGGGAGGGTCCCCTGAATCTGTCCAACCCTCTCCCATGGGTACAAAAGGGCTCACCTGGCTGTAGAACCCTAGATTTGACGTTGACAGGATACTGAAAAAGAAACCACTGACCTTCAACCGTCTGCACACTCTGGACTTCGTTGGACTTCGACTGCGCCCTACTTCGTCTCCCTCTCCGTCCAAAGCATCGTCTGTGCCGGTGCACCATACAGGCTCCGTGAAGAACCTGAGGAGCATCAAGGACAACTGAAGTATCTCCATTGTGGTGAAGGAGTCACTCCCCTGCAGGCACAGTAACACAACTGATCTGTCCACTGATCCTGAGCTCCCTCAGAGCCCGAAGTCTCCAGCAACATAGGAGGTGGGCTCCTATGTTCCTTGAGGTCACCAAGTTTGAGGCCATTATCCCTCGTGGGGACTGCACAACCTGAACCCCTGTCTACTGCATACTTTTGCAATTGCATATGCTTGTTGGTGTTCCCCAACTTAGTGCAATGGGCTTTCGATAGCTCCAACCTCTGCACACATTTTTTGCAAAGGACTTTGGCCTTCTCACACTCTGTGCCCTGCAAGCTGTTGTTCTGTGAAACTGCTCGCGACTCCTGTGCCTTCGGCCTGTGTGTCCATTTGAGGGACATCACTACTTTTCTTGGGCTCCTCTGGTTGGTACAGGCCTGCCCTGACTAGCCCTGCTATGGTGCTTCCCCTGGTCCCTGCTGGGCTAGACCGTAACCTTTCTTGACCTTCTTCATGGGTTGCAGCTCCAAGACTGTTTGGTGCTCCCGCCAGACACCGACCCCTCAGCACTGAACATCCTTCGTGGGACAGCTCATATCCTGCTCCTGGTTGTCCTCGACGTCCCCTGGTCCCTGTAGCTGTAGAGTTAAGGTCTCCATACAGGCTCCATGAAGAATCTGTGGAGATTCAAGGACAATTGAAGTATCTCCCTTGGGGTCAAGGAATCACTCCCCAGCATTTGCAGGCAAAGTAACACAACTGACAGCCGCAGCCCGTGGAGAGAGTTCCGTGGGGCAGAGAGTCAGGGTGGGGGAAGGGCAGGGTGGGGGGTGCTAAAAACCGGAATATGAATAATTGGAGGTAAGTAAACAATTTAATAAATACAAACGAATTTCGTAGCGCAACCTGTATCGCAAAATGCAATGCAGGGCGCGCTACAACATTTGTTTTATTTATTCAGCTGCCCAGTACCTCAGTTCATTTAATTTGACTTCTGGGTACTGGCAGATTGCCTTAACTGATGGGGCCAAAGTGAGGTCTGCATTCTCAACACCAGAGGGGCACTTCCGGTTCCGAGTCTTGCCCTTTGGGTTGAAGAATGCCCCTTCCACCTTCCAGAGACTGGTTAACCAGGTACTGACCGGGCTGGAGGAATTCAGCGCCGCATACCTGGATGACATTGCTGTGTTCAGCTCCACGTGGGAGGAACACGTGCAACACCTCTGTGAAGTGTTGACGGCTCTGCAAAGGGCAGGTGCCACTATCAAGGCCAGCAAGTGCCAGATATGCCAGGGATTTGTGGTGTATTTGGGACACCAGGTGGGGAGCGGCCAGGTGGCGCCCCTACAGGCAAAGATTGACTTATTTATATCACCATGAAGTCCCTAGTAAAGTGCACTGGGTGTGCCAGGGCTGGTGATGACAAATGCTACTAGTGGGCCTGCAGCACTGATTGTGCCACCCACATGAGTAGCCCTAAAATGGTGTCTCAGCCCAGGCACCGCAGTGCCTGTGTGCAGTCTGTGAACTGCAATGTCCTCCTGGTCAGTGTTCCCACTGACCAGGCCTAACCCTTCCCTTTCGATGCACATTGGTCACCCCTATGGAAGGCCCAAGGTACCCCCTTGGCCAGGGTGCAGTATATATGAAAGGTTGAGCATGTCCTTGTGCAGATGACATGGTGTGGTAGTGAATTACAGCCATTTTCGTTTTTCACTGCTGCAAGGCTATCTTGCTCCATAGCCTATCATGGGGGATGCTGGCTACAGTGTCTAGAAGCATATCTTCCCATAGGCGCAAGATGGGACATAAAAGTCTGGTATCCCTAAACTCAGAATTTAATAACACATCTTTTAGGAAAGGTGGTGTTTAACTCCTGTGTTTTAGAATAGCACTTTTAGAAAGTTGCTGTTCTCTTGTGTGACCTTTCTGTGTGCCTTGGCCTGTTTGTGGATTGACTGTCTGGTTTGAGAGTGACAGGGGCTGGGGATTCCTCAGGAGGCTGGCTGAGTCAGCCCTAGGCTAAATGACTGCATTTGCAACTTGAGTGGTGGGAGGAGATAGCACCTGGGCCTGAATAGGGCTGTGCTTGCCTTCCACAATGCTGGCTCCTCCTCCTGCTGGGCGGCTGACAACCCTGCCCCTCACTCTGAAAGGAAAGGAGAAGCCAGGAAAACAAAGTGCTCAAGGAACACCCAGAACTGGTTCAGACTGGGCTCAGGGCCCACTTGCACAAAGAGAACATAGACATTTTAGGGGTATAAGTACAGGACCCCTGACAACAGAAAATTAGATCATCCTGGAACCAAGAAGGAACCTCTGCCAAGGAGAAAGCTGAATCTGAAGAAGGAAGACTGTCCTGCTGTTGCTCTGCTGGACTGACCTGCTGTTGCTTTGCTGCCAAGGAGAGGGTAAGGACTCTGCTTTGTGCTGTGTCCCCTTGCTTGAAGGAATCTCCAAGGGCCTGAGAAGCGCTGGCTCCCTGTTTTGAAGTCCCAGGAACAAAAGGACTTTAACCCCAGCTTCCCTGAGCTCTGCTGAGAGAGCTCTGTCCTTCCTGGAGTGCTTGGCCCATGTGTGGTGCTTCTGGAAGTTGTACCTGTGTTGGGGAGCTGGAAATCAAGCTTTTAAAGATTTTGCTACAGAACATTTATCTCAATATCGGGCAAGCGAGAAAATTCCTGCCGCTACGAAGACCGAGATCGTCGCAGCGCCTGTCGCCGCTGCCTGAAGACGTCACACCCTTCGTTAGCGGGAAGATTTCCGCCGCTGCTAGTATCGTTGCAGAGCCTGTCATCGCTGGGTGAGATCATCGCATCACGTAGCTGCGAGAATCATCGCAGAGCCATCGCATCTAGGAGCTGCGAGAGAAAGATCGCAGCTGGACCGCGCACCGTCGCCCTGGAGATTATCGCAACACCCGAGAATCATCGTATCATGCCTTTGCGGGAGAAAACTTCCTACAGAACCTTTGCACCGGAATCCATACAAGTGGCCTTCCTCCCAATACAGACCAGATTCATCGGTACATGCCCACTTCTGCAGCGGGGCTGTCGCTAACGCCTCCCTAGGGTCTCAGGAGCAACGCATCGCTTGTTTTTCACCGCTACAGCTTCTGTGCTTGGAACTTTTTATCGCTAACAAAGGTACTGTGGCTAATACGTGACACAGCTGTGGAGGATTTTATTGCTAACCTTAAGAACATTAAGAACTCTTTTGAAACCATATTCTTGAACTGTGTCTGTTGGATTTTTGTTATTTTGGTGTTGTGTAGTTTAGATTAAATACCTTTATTTTTCTGAACTGTTGTGGAGTCAATTTGTGGTGTTTTCACTGTGTTACTGTGAGTGTTGGTACAAATACTTTACACATTGCCTTCTGATTAGCCTTGACTGCTCATGTCAAGCTACCTAAAGGGTGAGCAGGGGTTAACTAGAGGGTTTCCTCCTTACCCTGACTAGACCCATTTCCCAACTCTCTTATCTCTCTAAAGTGTTGGAGAAATTGATTAATAGATAGCTGTCGAAATACCTAGAGGATAACAACCTGTTCGGCCCGTCCCAAACAGGGTTCAGGGCCACCAATAGCACAGAGGCTACACTGCTGGCTGTCACGGAGAATATCGGAAATTACCTGGACCAGGGCAAAGCTGTGGCCCTGATCCTGTTGGACCTGTCTGCGGCGTTGAACACGGTCTCCCACCACCTACTACTAGAAAACCTACAAGAAAAAGGAATAAACAGAAAAGCCCTTGAATGGCTCAGTTCTTTTTTGCATAACAGAACACAGACAGTACAGCTAGGAGCCTTCTCATCCAAGCCTAAACAACTGAAATGTGGCGTCCCGCAGGGAGCATCCCTCAGCCCCCTGTTCAATGCCTACGTATCACCTTTGGCACAAATTGGAACAAAATGGGGTTTTTATGTATGCTCCTAAGCGGATGACACGCAACTCACAATCACGCTAGGGAAGGGGCATGAAGACAGCAAAATGAGACTTAACAACTGCCTTACCAAAATGGCTAAATGGCTGGCAGATAACTGCCTCAAACTAAATGCAGACAAAACCGAGATCCTGCTTCTCGGTGAAGCCAAACACATATGGGTCAATTCCAGGTGGCCCTCCACTCTGGGAGATGCCCCTGAACCCAAACACTCGGCCAAAAACCTGAGCGTCAGAATTGACGACACACTATCCATGCAGGCCCACATTCGAACTCTATGTGGGAAAAGCTTTGCCACTCTAAAACTTCTAAGAAGGCTCTTCCCATGGATACCCTTATAAAGCAGGAAATCAGTCACACAGACCCTGCTAGTCTGTAGGCTGGACTATGGAAATGCCCTTTTTGTGGGCATGCCAGACTACCTATTTAAACGACTGCAGGTAGTGCAGAATGCCGCAGCTAAGCTAGTATGCAATAAAGGCAAATACAGCTCAGCCAAAGAGTGCCTAAAACAACTTCACTGGCTGCCAATGCATCAAAGAGCCTGCTTTAAGTCCATCAGTCACGCCCATAGGACACTCTACGATACGGGACCCATGATCCTTAAGAACAGAATACACTTCTATACTCCCGCCAGACCGCTAAGATCGCAACACCTCGCTCTTGCTAAAATAAAAAAAATAAACAAATCCAGAACAGGAAGACGTACTTTCTCCTATTTGGCTGCACGACACTGGAACGAACTCCCAGTGGAACTCAGGCTAACCAAAAATTACAACATCTTTTGAAAAAAACTCAAAACACACCTTTTTCCCAAAGAATGACATCTGACATCTGATCAACCCCACAGACCCCACCTATTACCATAGTTCCAAGCGCTGTGACATCCCCTGGGATAAATGTTGTGCTCTACAAATAAATAAATAAATAAGCAGCACACATACTAGTGACAAAAAGGCATTTCGAGATTGCCCTGTACATAAACAATTTTTCCCTGCACGCCGACACCCATGCATTATGGTTAAAGGATGCCTCTGTTAGCATTACACTGCTAAGGGTAGCACCAGCGCAGGGGGAAACACAAGCCTTGAGTTTCTGAAGTGGTAGAGTGAGGCATTAATGCATGATAGCTAACACCTCACTCCACCACTTCTGTTGTACAAATCCCCCTCACTGTCTGCAGCATAACAACTATAAGAGAGCACATCTTCACTGGGGCCATATTTCATTAAACTGTATGATATAAGGTAAATTCTTCACAGAATTTTAAATTGGATTATCCGTAATCTACTTTTGGGGTGAGAGAGCCCCTGTTTGTGCACAGCAATAGTCCCAGTCTTAGTCTGACATTGGGCTGCTCACCTCAGAGTTCCATTCATCTCTCATAGTTGTGATGATTATGGGTCCATCTGATTGCATTGAATCGTATGGGCGTGCTATGAGACGCTTGGTAGACGGAGAAGTTAGTAGTAAAATTTATGTTGTAAATTGAGGTTGTTCTAATACATGGATACTGACAAACATTTCTCCGGGGTCCACAAAGTACTGTCTGTAGCTTCCTGAGGGCCGCACAGATGGCAGAAGGGGTGGGTTCGTGGTGAAAGCTGGGCATAGGGGGAAGCAAAACTGATGCATGATAAAGATAAGCTGTCTAGAAAACATTCTTTGCTTCTTTACCTTTAGTTTAGCTAACCTGCTAATAAAGTATGTCCGTTTCCCATCTTCCTGAATGTTCCTGCTCTGTCAAGTGAACAACAGACCAGTGTTGCTGTTCACCAGGGGGTCGCAATTAAAGGTCAGGAGGGCCACATGCGGCCCGGGCCCTACTTTGAGTATCCCTGTTCTAATAGAAAGGTAGGTTAAGCCATTCTTCTCAAGTGGGGTTAATTCATCCCCAGCAAAATTGTTACTGAAGTGGGTCAGTGTGAGTTTTTTTGTTTTATATAGCGTGAACTAGACCCGAGAAATCGGGTATCAGAGCGCTTTACATGAGCACCAGTTTCATTACAGAAGGACACATTCATTTTTGTTAGGCTCGGCGGATTGAGTGATTTGCCCAGAATCACAGGATGTTGAGCGTCGTCGCCAAGACACGAACCTGGTTCCCCAGGTGTGAGGTCGACCACTCTAGCCGTAAGGCTACATAATTATCGTTAGGGCTTTCTCTTCTTTAGTGAGGAAAAGTTTGGGCTGATGTAACACAGGTAGCCTTCGTAAATAAAGTATGTCCTATTTAGCAATGCTCCATAGGCTTCCCATAACTTTACAGCACTGTATATCGTGTTAATCTCGCCTCTCTGGGGCTCTACACGCTGGTGGAGCATGGCTGCTAGTGAGATTGGTTGTGCTAGATCTCCCTCATCTGTGTAGTACTGCAGATATGCTGTTGGTAAGTACCAATGCTGAACCTGTTGCGCTTGAGCACAAAGTAGAGTTCCAGATCTTGACTTCAAACTCCCCTTGCTCATATGGGAGTTTAAGTATTTCCCACCAGAGTCAGGGCTGTTTACCTTCCCATGGAAGCTTAATTAGTGGTGATCCAGACATGCAGGAAAAGTGCTCAGTGGTCGGGTTTGTCAAATAATTCTAGGAACTTGGGAAGTATTATCATTTTCATTATTGCCATTCTGCCCCCCCCCTCCTCTCAATGCTAAGGGTAGGGATGCCCAGCGCTCAATCCATTCCACTGTGTTGATAATCTCATTGCCCTAATTCTGTTTAAGTATGTTGTTTATATCTCGATCTATCTATATGCCCGGTAACTTCACTGAGTCTGCGCACCAAGTTGATGGATATTCTAT